>NW_028230436.1:5471053-6107386 GCF_043228905.1 Azolla caroliniana | reverse complement strand
AGGCGAACGTGCTAACGGGATTGGTCAATTTGAATGTGGACACTTTATTTGTGTCGACGAGCATGGCTTACGGTATATTGATTGCATACCTTCTGGTTCTAGTTGTGTTGATGGGTTTATTGAGAACCATGGGCATAAAGATCAAGTTTTAATCAAACCTTAGTGATTTTTGCATTACTTTTATATACATGTAACCCTAAAGGCAAAAGGGCAAATCCAATGCCCTGTTAGTGTATTATGGCTTTTGTTGACTTTTGTTGTCCTATGTTTTCTTAAGAAGAAATTGAGGGCATTCAAAATGTGTATATAATATTTGGGGATAATTTATGTGTATATTCAATGAGAAAATTATGCCTTTTGTTTATACTAAATTACATGGAAACTTGAAAGTGAAATTAAGCAAAAATATTGTAAACCCTAGTTCCATCAAATCAAATTATGCTTTTTTCTTTGAAATGGCTTGAAGAGGCAAGTTGTATGAAAAAAGTTCTCCCAACTATTGTTATTTTGTGGAGAGCTGAAGTTGAATAGTGCTTCATGATGATTGTAAATTGTGTCACATTGTTGCTAAATAATCTGTTGAAGGAATAGTAATAAATCAATCATATAAGGTTGTGTTTGACTACCTTAGTTATTGGGGGATGTGGTTTAATTGGACCATGGGAAATGGGTTCTTGTTTGATGGAATTCATGGGGTAACACAATAACTTTGTAGGATGAAAGGGAAGTGGATTTGGCAATTTTCACAACTATATTGTATGGGGATGTTTGCCTAAGAGGAGATAGAGGTATGTCATCTAGTTTTGCAAGAGTTGAGAGGGTTTCCCTAGCACTATCACTAATTATGAAGTAGTGAAGATAGCAAGGGTTGTATTATCATCTTGTTTTAATAACAAACATTGATTTATGAAAAATAAAAAATAAAAAAAATCACTTGTTTTTGTTAGTGTTCGAGTTGACCATTGGGAATAAATAATGGTGGTTGCCTCATAGAAACTAAAATTGAATCATATTGTGCTGCATGGTTATGACATTAGAAGGGAACCATCATCTTTTATACCCAATAGTTAGTTATCCACTTCATGTTCGTAAACTATTTTCAAAATTATTCCACTACATGCATTAAGAATTTAATATTTTGATCATAGAGCACTAGTAAACTATGTGGTGGTTTATACAATAACATCGTAGTCATAATTTCAAAGAACCGAAGTTCAATACTCACCATGGGCGAGGCCAAGCCTTATAGATTGTTTGAACTTTGAGGCTTCTTGTGGATCTTAAAAAGCCTCTTTCTCTCATGCACGCGCACACATGCACAAGAGGTAAGAAGCAAATATAAATGAGCAAAACAATAAGGGCGCACACATGCACAAGAGGTAAGAAGCAAATATAAATGAGCAAAACAATAAGGGCATTACATAATCGGGAATATACAAAATGTCATTAAGTTTTGTTGTGTTGGCTTAGGCCATTGTTTCTAATACTTGCATCAAGTAATGAGTAGTTGGCTTTAGACAAAACATGATGCGTATGATTTAGATTGGGAATATTTGTAATTGTGTAGGATGACATCATGGGATTCCAAGCTTGGTTGTTCATACACCTTCTTTGAATCATCTTTGATTTCTTTGTTACCTTTTAGATTGTGTCTATCACATTGCATAAGATATTACCAAATTATACACACTGCTAATCATTGTATTCATTGGTAGGTTAGGGTTTGCACTCTACTGTTTGAAAGAGTTTGAGTTGTGTTTTGAAATTTGCAAACGAAAGTTTTTTAAATTTATGTGGTTATCGTGATGTAGTTTGATGTTTCGATCTATTATAATTCTACATTTTCTTACTAGAACAATTCCTATTTGTAAAGAAGAAAGCACTAGAGTGATCTACATGGTAATTGTCAAGGATCAAAGTGAGCACATTCACTAAAAGGAAAAGAATTGTGAGCATTGCAAGGTAAAAAAAATATGGGAGTGAAAGCGTTGTCTTCATACATCATATGAAACTATTAGACATCTTCACCAATTTCTTTATTACAGATTCTTCGAGCTTTCGAATGATGGAAAGGTTTGAGATTATAGACGATGAATGTTGGAGTTTGCGATGTTGTTTGGGGTTCAAGTCTCAAGACTACTACAGGGTGTTGTTTCATATTAGGTCAGGTCGGCAACATGGCCCATGCTTTGTTTATTTTCACGTCGGATCACGCAAACTAAGTAACATAGTAACAATTTGATCCTTTTTGAGGCTTTTGTACTAGTGAATCACTCACGGTCTCCACAACCCAAAGGCAGCAAGCAGATAAATAAACCAAAGGTGAAGAAGAAGAAGAAGAAGAAGAAGAAGAAACAGAGTACTAAATGGAGAACAGGGTTTATAAGAGGATTTAATGAAGGGCCCCATTTTGACTGTGTAAGGCATATATGGAGTAGTATCTCCATCCATACATCCATCCATGGCTTCCATATCAAAATCAAGTCTAGTCGTCTCTGCATCACATGCCCTACCCATGTTTCCTCTCCTCTTCAGAAGCAGAAGGCTACTACTACTACCTCCTTCCCTCACACTCCCCGCTTTGAAGAATAAGCAGCACCTGGAGGAGATCCTCGTCAAGAGGAGTATCTGCTGCTCTTCTGCTTCCCCAGACAAAGCAAAAGGCGGCCTCCCTCGTTTCTTTGTCGACAAGCTTCCCTCCATGCAGGTAGAACATCTCTTTCTTTGTGCTCACAATCTAAGTCTGGTCTATCCATGTTGCGTTAGGCGAGGCAATCGGAATACGTGGCCAGCCATTTGAAATTTATGCGTTAAAAGAAAAAAAAAACTTTTACTCAGGATGGGTGGATTCACTTTGACCATCAACGTGAAAAACATTTTTTTTTTTCTGGGTGTGGACTTCCTTTGTATGGTTAGCCCACCACACAGGGAAAAAAAAACAAAATGCATTTGTCTTTGGTCAATATACCTTAAGTTTAAACTCATTGATACCTTATAGTGGTGAGTATTTGAAACCTGTTGCTTAAGGTAGCATCTACCTAATATTCTCCTTTTGAAAATATTTTATGCAATCAAATATGCATCTTCTAAATGTTATCCGACATCAATCATTTAAAGTTATGAATCAGCATTTTTTTTATTGGTTGATGAATAGGGAACACTAATTCCAATCCAAGGAGATGAGTTTTGTCACATGTCCAAGGTCTTGCGGCTCAATGTAAATGATAAGTATTTCTCTAATCCTGTATGTTAAATGAATAAGATCAATTCTATTTGTTAATGTTCTGTTGTAATGCATGTTGTGATGGTTGTATTAATTGAATGTGTTGAAGATTGGAGCTCTTTGATGGGAAAGGTGGTATTGTGGAAGCAATTATTGCAAGAGTGGGGCGTACCACCATAGATGTTGAGACTACTAGAGACACGTGCTACCTTTCACCTGTTGGACCATTTTGGCATGTAGCTGCTGCATTTGGTGAGTTATATATTCTCAAAGTGTTACTTATTCTTTCCTTCTCTCTCTTCCCCCCCCCATTTACCTCTCTCTTATAGTCAAATCCCATGTTCATATTCAGTCGCTCATCGATGTTAATAATCTATCTCTCTATCATGTGGCTGTTGACTTGGTGGTTATAGCCTCAAAGTCATAAAATTGAAGGAATCCAAGTCTCACCATGTGTCCATCCTCTTGCCAAATACCAGATTCGGTCTCTCATGTATACACACATATGAATGAGACAGAAAGACACCCATCATGCCTCTTAGAAGATTTGTATTGACTTCACAAGCACAATGTTGGGCGTATGTTGTTGACATATATATGTCACTCTGAATGTTTTTTCTATATTAATGCTAATTGTCTCAGTTTTACAAAATGAGATGTTTGATTGTGTTAAAATTGTTACCCATCTTTCTCATAGGTTCCTTTACATAAACTTAGTCATGATTGAATTCTTACAACGTTTGCTGTTTTCCTTAACGCTTTCTAATTACTTAACTCCAGGTAGTGTTATGCACCTACAGGATCATTGAAAGGTGGGAGGGCTGATTGGCTTGTTGAGAAATGCACTGTAAGTTGTTCCAAAGTTTTTGATGCAAAAGATTGCCAATGATAAGATTTTATTATCAATGAATCTTGACATTATGTAGTAGATACCCTTCCCTAACTAAAACTTTTGTTAGGAATTAGGTGCAAAGAGTGTTATACCATTGTTATCAGAGAGGTCTCCTGTTGCCAGTGAAGGCCGCAGTAATCGTTGGACTCGTATGGTTGTGGCTGCTACCAAACAATGTACTCTTCGCTACATTGGAAAACTTTAGTAATTAGTAATGACTAAGTAAAAAGTTATAAATTATACCATATCAGAGTTTTATACTGAAATAAAGATAAAAAACCTCAAAATACCCTTAAACTTTTAGTTATTTACCAGAATAACCTCAAGACTTGAAACAGCGCCAGAATACCCCCTCTTTGTACTGGGTATCCTGGTGTTGTTTGAAAAATTAGAAGTATTGTGGCATGTACCCAACAAATCAGGGGTAGTTTGGTGTTTTCCACCAAAATAAATGCATGATTTCTCATTGTATTTGAAATAGTAGCCGTGGACCATTGCCTTAACAATTGAATCCTTACATATGTTGGTATTCTAATTTTTTCTAGGTCAAAGACTGCACTCAATGGATTTGAAGAGTCCAACACATTTGAGTGCACTTCTGAAAGAAGTGAGGTCTATCAAATCTCTTAATTTATTAGTGAATAAAACATATTGAACTTTTAAGTGAACTTGTGTGCATTTTTTGTGGACAAAGCAAATTGATAATGTGATTACGATTCTTGTTTGGAAATGTAGAGTTCCTCGTTCGAGATTATTATGATGGCAGATGCATACGCTACTCCTCTTGTAAAAGCGTTTCCAAGCATTAAAATGGATTGGAATGGATTGCTATTTATTGGACCTGAAGGAGGTATCTTTTGTTATTTCCATTGATGTCAAAATTCTCTCACATCCATTTTCTATTGCATGCATACTTAGTTAGGGAAATGCATAATAGCCATCACGGATTGGCCATGACTTCTTTAGTTTTTATTTTTATTTGTTAAATACTCATCAATCGTAGAATGATTACATGGCATCTTAATACATTTTGTACACCATTTTTATAAAACTTAAAATCTTAAACATGCCATATCACACCATACAAGATCCTGCATTGCATGCCAGACACAATCAGGTTTGTATGCATGTCATAAGTCATACACCATATATCATCATAGTATTTCATATTTCATAATTTTTTGATACATTCACAGATAAGAGGTGCTGCAAGTAGTGTGTGATCTCATCTTTAGGCCTTGAATATTTTGCTCATAAAACTATAAAATTTCCACAGAAACTTTGATTGATTGTATATAATACTCTTTTTGGTCTTGGAAGATTTTACCGATAATGAGAAACAAGCATTGGCTGAAGCTGGTGCTCTTCCAGTTGGCCTCGGACCTCGTCGGTTGAGAGTAGAAACTGCTGCAATAGCCATGCTTTCAACAGTTTCATTGCTAGGTGATTCACAGTGCTTCGATTCTTCTACTACCTGACACATGAGGTTGTACTGTTCATATATTAAACCCTAAACACCCAAGTTCGAATGTGAGGATAAGGACCTATCACAATTTGCTCTTTGGTGATTCAGAATGATTTGATCTACTACTAGATGTTTGAGGTGACAGATTCTATACATTTGGGATTCACCACAAGCTGTTGTGTGTGGAAAAACATCTCAAAGAGGGGAGATTGAATTTTTCGCCATTGGTCCATGCTCATGGAAACCGGAAACACAATGTTTAGATTTTTGCTAACTAAAAAAAATTTAATTCATATTCCATGATTCTAAGTTCTAACCATGTATCTATCAAATGTTTCTCTACATACAGCAAAATTTTCATAAATTCATATGCATAGCTAAAAGTGAACTCATTGAGTTGGTTGAGAAGGCATTTTTCATGATACTTGATTTAATAATGTGTACAAGAATAATATTGTTGTCATTCGAGGTACATCCATGGCCATCATCAATAAGGATGTACTTTTGATCAAAAATATGAAAATGTGGCATTCGAAAATGTGCCCTGATCTCAAGTATTTTTATGTTCTCTTCATAAAACTAGTTCATCATGATATTCAACAGGAATTCAAACCAATTCTTGTTAAAAAATCTGTGAAATTCTCAAAAGAATCTTTTGCATACGTAGGATAGAAATGTTCCAACAAAAATGAGCTTTTTTTAATTCATGATGTGTAAGTTGCCATTATGTTGATAAAATTGTTTCCTCGTTGACAAATTGCCTGAAAAAAGTCTACCATTAAAAAAAGCTGCAATAATTATGAACCGATAAATAAATTTTAATAAAACAAACCTTTTAACATCTGAGTTGTACAGTATATTTCTTTATAATCTCTGTAGTTTGATGTTTTTGCCATGATGCAATTGAGAAGAGTACTTTATAGGTTTTTACAGAAAATAATATCTCTAAAATTTCACTAGTTTGTAATAGGCTCCCACATTATGAATAAGTTAATAATGTCAATGGGAAAGGCATAATTATCTTGATTCGTGTATAATAAGTGGTTGTTGGTAGTGCCCTAGAGTAGTTGATCCCTTGTGTACAAAAAGGCAATAACAAGTTCCAACCAACCACATCTTGTGTTAGAAATATATTGCAATGTTGATATGAGGAATTGAAGTTGAGTGCCACTTATGATCGTGTTCATAGGCACATTTGAAGCTTTCATTACCTGTGATCGAAACAATAATTAGTATCTTGATACATGGCATAATAAATTACTTTGAATAATAATAAAATTTCATATGTTCATTTGGTATGAATGACACTTTGTTATATGGTTAATGTATGATTGATGGGGAGGCATCTTGTCCACATGATTATACACACTTGGACTCATGCATGATTCATGGAGGAGGCATCTTGTCTTTATGAGCAAAGTCAATGATTAAACCCTCGAACTCTAGGCCAATTACTTCACCCAAAACGATCAAATTTTGCTTGCTAATTCAAAGTGGAAGCTTTTTGCGGTTATTTTCAAGATGAAGATACCTAGAGATGTACAATATCTGAAAGAAGTCGAATAAAACACAATGCATAACACATGAGAGCAGTAAAAGAGACAAGGCCTCTAGCTTCTCAAAATTTTGTAATACCTTTTTAACTAAGGCTATACTTTGGGACTACTATAATCAACTTTTCATGCAACTAATGAGTTAATATGGCTACATGCTTCTAGCTAGAACTATACAATTGGAATGCTTCAATAGCTCAATCTTGTTCAAGATTATGCAACTAACATGAGCTTTGATACTTCTAAAATATATTCTCATGTTTGAAACTCTATTAGTTTGAGTTTCTGTCCAAATATTTAATCACCCCCCTTATCACCCTGCTTTGGAGACTTGTTGTAGTAAGACTTTAAAATGCACAATTGATAAATTTTAGGAAAAAATTCAAACAATGAGAAGAATGAATATTTGTGATAGGGCTTGTCCTCGGGATAGAGTGGTTATAATGATATGAGATACTTAAATACAAATTTTAAATAACAATATATGAAGGAAAGTATATTGCCAAAGGTGTCATAAATACATCACTCGACGATTAATAATTTTGTTTTATTATTGAGGAAGTGTATAAGAATGAATGAACACAATGATGGAATCTGTATATAATACTCTCATCTGTAAATTTTTATAACTAATGGAAAGAGTTTTTTTTGGATATATATATATATATATATATAATGATGGAGAATTAAGTGGAGCTACAACATAAGAATGGGCATGGTTGATTGCAAGACCTATCCATGTATATATGTGTTTTGTATGTGCTTCTCAAGTCTTAAAGTCAACACTCAAGCTTTTGGTCAATTGATTAGTATGGATTGTTGAGTGTTAGGATAGTGGATATAATTGATGTTCATGTAGGTTTATGGAGGCTAAATTGAATAATCAATTTTAAGGGAGGATTAACCAATGTGAAGAGTTTTTTCAAAGTCATGTTGTTTGTCAAGTCTTTTCTATACCTACACCTGTGAGTGTGATTGTGCATTTGTTTTGTGGGGTCATGGGAAAATAAAATAAAATTGTACGTGTATGTAGATCCTAAAATGAATAAATGAGAAACAAGAACTAAACAAAGTGAAGAGATTTTTCAAGAAATCATTTGAGCTTTTGCTAAGAGGGGTAATGTTTAATGACTTTATGATTCTTCCTCTAAATTCAAGTGTAATTCTAAATCCTTGTGAAGCCTAGAGATGAATTACAGTATATTAATATAAGCCCTCAAACCTTTTGCCATTGGGTTCATGGCACCAATTAATAATCTTGAGCATATCGAATCTAAAAAAAGGTCAAAATACACTAGATCGAGGCTTACCTTTGGTTGGAAGTGGTGTCAACAATGTGATTTCTTTTAGTTATGTAGCTTTGTAAATTGTATATACGCACTTCATCACAAGCTCGCTAACAAGGATGTCTCTATATGGAGATGGTGTGGGAAGGTTGTTTTGGGAAGCTAGAATTGTATATCACTCTTTATTTTTGTAAAAGAGTTTGGGACTCGGCATTTTCTATGTCTCATACGACTTGTTAAAATATTTTGAAAAAGTCATAAGCGTCATTTGGAAAACTTTTATTTGTCAACTTGGGTAGGGAAATGTATGTCTCTCGAGTCTCATCCATAGAAAAACATTATAAAGTGCCCATCCAAAACAAAATATAACATGCTTGAAATGATGTATGCATGAATTAGTCGTGCCCACAATTTAAAACTAAAATAACACATAAAACATAGATGCAATCTGTACAAAACATATTAGTTTTTTGTAGCTCTCCAAGTCCTCCTAAACAGTGAATACCCTAATGGAATTGAGACGGATTAAATTTTTATTAAGTATTTTGAAGTTTGAAATTTTATATTTTTATCTATAACACGAGCAATTTAATTAACTTGCATCCATATTGACTCATTATGAGGCTCAACTTTTGTCAAAGAGTTTTAAGATGTTGAAAACTAAAATTTAAGAGAGGTACGAATTTTATAGGTGTGGAATGGGAATGAACATAGGAAAAGCTACATTTACTTTTCTATTATAGCAAGCTTACGAAAGAAGAAAAATATGTACACAACATTTTCGAAGAACATCATGGCGGGGATGATGTTATGAAAATGTCTCTCGCACATGTGCGCTTTTTGGAGAGCCAATTAGAAAATGTTTCGGAATGTCAACAGGACTACGGAGGTAGGAACGCGCGAGGCCAAATCGATGGGTGGTTTTAATAAGGAATACACTCGCGAGGAAATTGTGGATTGCATCTTCAAGATCCCCTCCATCCCTGGAAGCCTTTTTTCCTTTTCTTCTTATTGATAAGACACAAGCACAATGGTGTATGCCCCTGGCATCGGTGGCCTCTCGCTCTCTGTCTTTGTCATGGGCCAGGATTGTGATGATTGGGTACACATCCCATTTTGTTGTAACTTGTAACCAATTGTCTCATGGGCCAAATGCGGACTTAGAAAACGTTAATACTACATATATCTTTCGTTCTTTCTTCTCTCTCTCTCTCTCTCTCTCCCCAAAGTATTTTTGAAGTATATGGTCCACAAGAGATCCCGATCATGTGTACATAAGTTTCTTATTTCTGTAATTAAACAAAAAAGAGAAACAAAACAAAAGAGAAGAAGAAGAAGGCAGAGAGAAAGAGAGAAAGTAGGGGACGGAGAGGGTGAGGTATGGTGTGTCAACCGTAATATACTCGAATGCATTGGCAAACATTCTTTCTTATACGAATGGAAACGAATGAATTATGCTATCAAAACATTCTTATGTTTTTTTTTTTTTTCACACTTTTCTTTTAACCTTTACTTTCTTACCTTAAAATTTAAAATTACCTTATGCTAAATAATGAATACAAACAAGTATGGTATTTACCATACTTCGAGGGTGTTTACCATACTCGAATGTTTTGAATCATTCTCAAAAGGAGAATGCACGTATGGTTCATACTATGGCCGGTCACCGTGTGGGATCCGGGTGAGGAGAAAATGGTCTAATTTGACCGAGTCTGATACCGAGAGTCTGCAATATCGTCTCCTTCTCCCTCCCTCCCTCCCTCTCTCTTTCTTTCTCTAGACTCTCTGCACCTCCTAAAACCTCTCTGATCTCTTATAATTTCATCCAATCATTCATATCCCCTGCACCCATTTTGTTTCCATTGTTTATAATCCAATACTATCAATCCAGTGCTTCCTTTTTTTTTTGAGCTCTGCGATGAATATGGAAGCAACTTGCTCGCCTAATAAGAGAGCGCATACTAATCTCAATCATCACAGAACTCTATCTTACACATTTGTACATAAAAAAGGTCGGAGAGAAGCTAATCCATTCAAACCACTAGAACCCAAATTCGATTTAATAACCACGAGGGTTACTCACCTAATAAAAAATGATCTTCTTTTATTCTTCTTACTCTCATCATTGATGTTTAGTCCCATGTGTTTAGTAATTGAGGCTCAATCTACAAATGCTAACGTACCATCTTCTTGCACTTCAACTATTGGAGACCCAGAATACTCTGAATCAAAATGCCAACAAGATCTCTATGACAGCATCAATTACACTGTGGTTGCATATACAAATCGATTCGCGAATCAATTCGCTTTCTGCGTTACTGATCCGTAAGTCTTGTTTTCTCTTTCTTTCTACTGATGTCTTCTCAATACCTATATGTATGTATGTTAGCATATGTATATGTCTGTGGATATATATATATATATATATAATCTTCTCAAAAGGTGTATACATGTACATATATGTATATATTTGTGTATAAGTCTAGATGCGTAAATATACGTATGGATGTGCGTAGACATGTATGGCAGTATTGATGCGTATTTTTGCCTGGTCGTTGCATTCATGTATGTATAAATGTTAGCAGATTTTAACACAGCTGTTTACTTGTTCTTTTTGTATTGCAGTCAAAAGGAAAGAGAGATGACATTTGGTTTTGATCAGAATCTGACCTTCTTAACACAGTGCTTTGTCGAAACAGCAGGTTAGGCTCCATATTTTAGACCTCTGGACAATTTCATGTTTAAATTTGTTCCCTCAATGAATATGGACTTAAGTATGAATCTTAAGTTTCTTTTAAATTGATGATAAATAAGAATCGATAAAATTAAGTGTTTTTGGTTTGTTTCTATTCACGAGACGCAAGAACATTAAAGCAAACATATTTTCGTTATAAACATAGGTGGTGTTTCACATTGAATCAACTAGTTTTACAAAGAGGTTCAAAAATGTTTTGATTAAAAATGCACAACTACTTTTTCATCCCTTGGCCAATAACTTTTCAATGGAGGCTTTTCAAAAATAATAGACCACTGTCAGTGCTAACTAACTACATCTCTCTCTTGATCATCTTCTTATTTTACCAGGGGCAATGCTGAACATGATGTGCAGTGCAGGGGAAATAAGTGATTATGTAGATTCACTTGTGCAACTTATAGGGAATTCTGACGAAACTGCCCAACCTATATCAAACATTAATTGTAATCTTACGAATTGGAGTCAAGGATGTGAAGATGGTTGGGCTAGGGGTGTGCAAAATGTAACATCGATAAGTGAGTTATACCAAAATCTCACCACTACCCCGTTGCGTGCTGGCGATCCATATCGTTGCTGTGGAGGATTCTTTTGTCCGCGGGGTTTATCTTGCATGATTCGTGAGTACTAGCTCTTTATTTTAAATGCACACTTTCATACACCTATGGATAGGGAACAAATATGCTCAGGCTCTCTCGTGCATATATATATTTGTTCCCTATCCATAGGTGTATGAAAGTGTGCACACATATATATATATATATATATATATATATATATATAAACGTTCACATTTGTGATAAAAAAAGAAATTGTAAATTTTTTAAGAGGCCAAAATGGAACAACACATCTTAAAAATGTTATAAATTCTCTGAGAGCAACAGACTGAAATAAATGTAACTTAGTTAATAAAACTGCCTAACATATCAGATATTCTCGTTAGCACTTAACATCCAGAGTCTAGATGAACTGAAACTCTGCCTTCAAAAGATATGTAACATGGTCTGATCCAAGATGAAGAGGTCTTCAAAGCAAGGGGAGCACCTTCAGTGTTGGGTGATAATAATGGCCTGGATTTATTGGTAACATTCTTTATGAAAGAAGGGAAGAAATTTCTAACATCACTTTTTTGTTTCCTCCAGCGTGCCCTCTAGGAGCGCAGTGCCCAAAAGCAACTCTTGATGGAGATCTTTGCTCCCCGTATGCTTACATTCTCCTGGCTCTTTTTGTTTTGTGTTCACACACACACACATAAATACCATACTACAGACATACATACGTACAGACACACAGGCACATGTATATACATATACATATGTATACAGATGCACACATACACATACATAGGTAGACACACCGACAGACACATGTATGTACAGAAGCATATATATTCAGTTAAGTCTACTTCTTTGAATCAGATTCAACTATGAATTGACACATGGTAGAAACTATACTTGTGGAGGTGCAAATCGTTGGGCAGATCTTACAAACTCTAATGGAACATTTTGTCCTGAAGGTTTTTATTGTCCAGGCTCGATGGATATACGTGAATGCAATAAAGGGTAAGCATCTTCTGAAGTTTTCTTATGTGAAAATTGATCTCTCGTTTTTGAAACCACGTTTTGGATTTGTTAAATTAAAACAATTTTTTGGTCAAACCATTTATTGTTGGCAGATACTTTTGTAGGCAAGGGTCAACAACACAAACTAGTAAGAAATATTGGTTCAATTCTGAATTATTATATTCTCCATAGATGGTAATAAACCATATTGAGTTTTTCCTTGTTAAAAAATCTCAGAATGCTATCCACTGGTATCGTGCAAGGCTGGAGCTTCCACGCAAAGTATTCAGAGTTATGGCCTAATGATTATTGTATGGCGCTTGAACCTGATCCTCAATCCAATTCAAAAGCCTTGAGCATTAATAAATTTACAACTTTATTATTATTATTTTATGCATTGTATTGAGGTAAATAGGAGCTGTTTGTTACATGTAAATTGAATTTTTTGCTATCTAAGATACCAAATACTTGTTTTGATGTGATTATAGTTGTTCAGTACATCCTAAATGCAAATACAATAATGGTTTAAATATTGGAGTTGTAAATAGAATTCAGGCATGAGAGTGTATAAAATAATACTGGGATAATTTAAATACGAGTTTGTTTTGGTACTTGCAAAACAAATTTTCTAAATTTGATCTGAGATTATATTTTGTTGTAGGTGGGAGTGATAACCATCCTGATGCTAGTCTATAACTGTTCTGACCATGTGATGCACCTCCGTGAGAAGCGCAAACGGAAGTTGCGTGAGAAGGCAGTGCAACAAGTTCGAGGACATTTTAATACTGTTGAACGATGGAAGTTTGCTTTTGAAGCAGTAAAACGCGGTAGCCGTAAATTTTCACGACACCATACTACTCGGGCCTCGCAAGAGTTTCAAGTATTAGTATCTCCACATACTTTGCATTCTGATGACAATCGACACAGAATGGGAATCATAAATGAGGAGAGCTCATACCATGAAGGTGAAACACTCCCAAGATATTCACAAGAAGATATTGCAGAAGATGATTTGTATGAATTTGTTGAAGTGCCTATCCCTGCTAGTGAGCAAGGCACCAAAGCAAACAAAAGATACACTCCACAAACGAAAAGCCAGATTTTTAGGTATGCATTTGAGGAGATTGAAAAAGGAAAAGAAATTCAAAACAAACCACTTGGGTGGACAGATGTGATCGATCATGCTGGAAAAGGTCAAACAGAAGGCAGCCGACTGAAGATCGAGATTGTTTTCAAAGATCTCTCCCTGTTCTTGAAAGGGAATGGAAAAAAAATTCTCTCCGATGTCACGGGAAAACTATCACCTGGACGAGTGACAGCTGTAATGGGTCCTTCTGGTGCTGGAAAGACTACCTTCTTGAATGCTTTGGCTGGAAAAGCTTACAGTAGCATAACCACAGGGACTATATTGATCAATGGGAGGCCAGATCCCATTAATTGTTACAAAAAGGTTATCGGTTTTGTTCCTCAAGATGATATTGTTCATGGGAACTTAACAGTAGAGGAGAATCTTTGGTTCAGTGCTCGATACAGGTATTTTCAATTTGATATGGGAATAGTTAATGAAACATTTTTAGCATATTGAGGTTGGAATGGGATTGGGTGTTTCACATCTTACAAAGATACCCAGATATTTCAACATCCAATTAGTTTTACTGTCCATAGATTTCCAGTCTTTCTATTTATACTTCAAGCGTGATTGGTACAATATAAATTCGCCTGACTAATAAAAGATAAATTGATATTTGTATGCACACTCTCTCTCTATACATAGATATGCATATGTATTCTTTATTGTATAATAAAGAGAATTGACACACAGAGAGAGAGAGAGCCAATGGTATAGCGTAAACTGGTGGGATTTGTACCACAATCTATGGTTTAGTAAGAATATCACTTACCAGTAAGGTATAACCAAAGTTGACCAACTTCTGAGCTTAGATGGATGAAACTTGAAACGTCTGTCTTTTGAAAGATCACCAACGAGGTCTTCAAACAGAGGGAAGCCCCTTTGGGGCCGGGTGCATTTGATAGTGTTGTATGATACAATACTCTTTACAAAGAAAATGAAAAACAAAAAGGGAAAAGTGAAAAAGAAGAAAAAAGAAAGAGAGTTTCTGCTTTATGCAGGCTTCCTGTGGATATGACAATCGAAAAAAAGGTGCTGGTGGTTGAACGCATCATCGATTCTCTTGGACTTTCAGTGATCCGCAATTCAAAAGTTGGGACAGTCGAGAAAAGAGGAATTTCGGGAGGGCAGCGAAAAAGAGTGAATGTGGGGCTCGAGATGGTGATGGAGCCTTCTCTTTTGATTTTGGATGAGCCAACCTCTGGTCTAGATAGTACGTCTTCACAATTTGTGTTGAAAGCTTTAAGAAGAGAAGCATTTGTGGGAGTAAATGTAGGAGTTGTGCTCCATCAGCCAAGGTACGAAAGAAGGCCCTCTAGGACGTATTGACATTGGGATTCTACCAAATTGAAGTTATTATCAATTTGCTTTGTCTATTGATTAAATCGTTATTATTATGTGATTTAGGAAAAAAATGATCAAAATACTGCTAAACTGTTTGTATTTACTTAAAAACCCTAAGTTCTCAAAATTTACCAGTATCCCCTCTGTAGTAAATACTAGACATACGTATGATTGTAATTTTCAAAACGTTGGGGATATTATGGTAAATATCCAACAAGTTCATAGTATTTTCCCCATGATTTAATGTTTGTGGGGCAGGTATGACATTATGTTCCCTGTGAAAGGAACATAACATTGTGCAAGTGCAGGAATTATATTAACAATGGAATTAATTTGTTTCATTTGAACTGAACTTATGATCAATGGAATTATTTTGCTCCACTTGATGATTAATGCAGTTTCATTTGATCTGTTTGCTTATTGTTGCAGTTATGGCTTATTCCGGCTATTTGATGATGTTATGTTCCTTGCAAAAGGTGGAAGGACAGTATATTTGGGTCCAGTAGATGATGTAGAAGAATACTTTTTATCGATGAGCATAGTTGTTCCTGAACGTATAAATCCACCTGATCATTTCATGGATGTTTTGGAGGGTATAGCCAAGCCTGAAGGGATTCCTGACTTCAACCCAAAGATTCTTCCATTGAAATGGATTGAGCACAATGGATATCCTGTTCCAGATGACCTGCGGGCATTGGCAGCAAGTTTGGACGGTTCAAAGAATGATGGCCATGTACCTTTGGGAAATAGTTTACATTTAAAGAAGTCTTTCTATCAAGAGCTTTGGCATGAGTTTACCTCCTTTGGTGAGGTAAAATGGGATGATTTCAAGAGTCTTTTCAGTCGCACCCAAGACTTGTCACAACGCCGCACACCAGGATTCTTTTATCAGTTCAAGTTCATTGTTTTCAGGTTTGTTCCATATGAATGCCAAAATTCTGCTCATTATTTATTTATTTGCTAGATTCTGAGCATTGATCGTGAACATTCAAGTCTTTAGAAATTGTAATATCTTTAGAAAGAATGAATGGTGTCAAATAAGGAAAGCCTTGTGGACTTATTAAGTATTAATGGATTAGTAATTTTATAGGAAATAAAACCCTAAAAGTTTATTAAACTTGGGTGATATTGCAAAATCTCACAAAAATGGGCTATTTTTGGGCAAAATCTGCGTAAAATTCATTGTTTTATCTGTGAATTTCAGTGAATATTTCAAAAAACTTAGGGCATAAAAATAGCCAACAGCTTGCATGCTTTAGAAAATAGCTATTTGGCAAGCCCAGGACTTTTTCCCCAATAAAAATATAGAAGAATATGGTTCTAAGATTTGTTTTGAACGTTGATATGCGTTTTGCCATTTCTTATTCCCAATTAATTTTTCAATGTTTCTGCATGGAACAGGCTCGCTCTTCAACGGTTCCGAGAAGCAAGACTGCAGACCCAAGATTATCTAATCTTGCTCCTTGCGGGGGCATGCCTTGGGTTGATCACACCTTCTAAAGACTCGAGCCTTGGGGCAAACAATTACACATATTTAATAATTGCTTTATGTAAGCTCCTCAACTGCACTCATTACATTTTCTAGTGTTTTCCTTCTTCAATAATATTAATTAATTAAGCAAAATGTAAATAAAAAGGGAAAAGGGAAAATTAAGAAAGCATTTAATTTAAGTTGAAACAAAGCTTCAGATGATTGACCTAAAGGTTAGTAAGAAAGAAAATAAAGAAAATAAAAGATGATTGGAACGGAAAACAGAGTATGTACAGAAAATGAACTCAAGAGGAACAATGAAGAAGATAGGTTATATTGTTACCTGAGCGCTGAAGCACGATCACAACAGGAGCACTGTTTAATTGTAATGTGCTTATCCTAGCTGTAATCTACTAGATCATCCATAAGGTTGTGGATTGAAGATATGAATAACTACATGCCACATCAGTGTATCAACTAACTAATGCCCTCATGGTCTCCAAACACAGTTGACACGGCCATCTCAACTATGTCCTGTTTTGCATGGGAGGTCTATGCCATTATGTTCGATTATTCTCTCCAACTAGATCATTCATAGTTCATTTTGGCCTTTCATACACAGATAATAATATTATTTTCTGTATTTATGGTTTTTGCTTAAACTTTGCCTGTGCTGAGGGTTTCTGTCCAGACCTATTTTCGGCATTTCAGAGTTTTCTCTTAGGTCTGAAAACACTTGTAGAAAAGGAGTTACTCAAATACATCGAGGTTGGTAAAGCAGCTAAGAAATGTACATAGGATGCAAGGTAAAAACGCTCGGCTAATGCGCCTAAAATCTAAATGACACATTGGGAAGAGGACAAGAGATGCAAAGCCCAATCACTACATGTGAAAGTGTTTGTCTGGAAGGAGGAAACTAACCCATATGAAGATTCAACAAGCTTACGCCATAGTGGTGTATAAGGGTCCCCATTCACGAGTACATGGAGCGTGATCATCATAGAACATCAATCCACATGAAGTTCTGAGACCTATCGGACCCCCTTGAAATTGATGTTATGCAATTGTCATGGTGATCTCTGTTTAGATGGAGGCATCTGTGAAGGAACTTCCAATCACGGCCATTGCTATGTCTTTGGAAACAAACCAACGTTAAGGGACTCATTTGCCAAAGCTATGAGGATTTCAATGGGAATTAGGCTACTGTCCTAACCACACAGTAGGAGAAATTAGAGGAGCTAGAGGTGTGGTTGTTTTCTACAAGCAAGAACATGTAGTTCAGGTGGTACATAACAAGAAAGAGGAACAGTGTGAGCAGGAAGCCCTTCACAAATTTTCTTCATTCAAAGGTATATGCGAAATGCTTTTATATTTGATGAACAAAGGGGAGTACACTGTTATGTTTTGAGATTGAAGGGGTTCCTTTTATGGCAATTTTCATTGTTGGAGATGTCAAGCATATTCAATCATGAAGAGAGACAAGTATGTAAGTTAGTTGGACATCAGATTCGTCATTTGGTCTGATAAGAAAGGTTAGGGGATGTCGAGAGACATATTCATGGTTTGTAATGATATGAATATGTATCTCTCTATGTAGATATGTAAAGTTGACTTACAAGTTGTAATAGGGGTTTTTTTTCATGCAATTAATATAATTGTATGATTTTACCAAAAAAAAAAATTGTCTTCATTCTAGTCCTGTACCAATAAAACCCCAACTCTTTATGGTACATCCAGGTTAGATTGGTATGGAATCAAGGAAGTGCTTCCACAAATTCAGAAGAATGCTTTATCAACTCACTGGATTTCTTTTGATAACTGAGGAATCAAATATAATTTCTAATGGGACAAGAAATCTTGGTATTGCTTCAGTGAGAAATCATGAGCATTGATTTACATTTGATGGGGACCTAGTAGAGTATGTGAAATCATATGTAGACCTTGAGATAAGGGCCTAAATTTTCCATGAAAGAAGCAACAGAGGCAAGACCAGTGTGTGGTTTTGCGGCCTTCGGATCCCTAGAAAAAACGTGCTTATATACATTTTCAGGAACCAAGGAACAAGTTATGGTTCTTCAATGTGCTTGTTACCCCCAACTCTCCTGTATGAGATGCAAGTGTGAGAACCCAACTTGTGTTACGTGTACCATATGAGGAGGGAGGTCAGAGGAAAATCTATGCTGGATGGCAACCCCTAGAGAGAGACCCTTGGTGGTGATAATAACACATATGATTTGGGGCAAGCCATCAACAACCCATAAGATTATCAGAACAGAATTTACCGCTTTTGACAATGCTACGCTTTTGTGTAATTTCAGAGTCGTCTCATCATTTTTGGAAACTTAGGAACATTCTAGTAAACATATAAAAGTTTAGGTATTTTTTACCTAGGATAAATAACTACAAACCTGTTGACACCTTTTGAATGAACATTAATAAATTGTAAGAGTAAAACCCAAATTAAAAGGACAGAAAAGGAAAGAAGAAAACAATCCCACTTTGCATTCAACTTTACCATGTATCAATCATTGTTATTATTTGCAGCACTTCTTTCTATGATATCAGCCTTGCGAACATTTTCGAATGACAAACTACAGTACTGGCGTGAGAGTGCATCGAGCATTAACCGGATAGCTTATTTTCTAGCTAAAGATACCGTTGACCATTTCAACACACTTATAAAGCCCGTGGTCTTCTTGTCAATGTTCTATTTCTTTAACAACCCACGATCAACTTTTGCTGAGAACTACATAATCACCATGGCTATGGTGTATTGTGTGACAGGGATCGCATATATTTTTGCTATAATATCAGAACCTGGACCAGCCCAATTGGTAAGTAAAGTTGATATCAATTTAAAACAATATATATTAAAATTTTGGTCACGAAGTGCAATTGGATAAATCAAGTTGATGAACATCATAAATTCAAATTCTTATCAACTTACACAGTATTGTAAGTTAAAATTTAGACATCAAGCTAAACAAAATGATGAATTACAATTTTGATATCAAGTCAACATGTTATAAGCTAAAATTATATTAATAATAAGCATACATAGGTGTTAAATAAGGCTGTAATAGGGGGATTAACTCTTTCAAAGCCACCATGGTTGATTTTAGCATTACCTTGTAATAAAATGAAGTAATAGGGGAAATAGAACATGAAGCCAAGTGTTGTGTATCAAATGTTTATATGGATCTTTTCAGTCTTCTGGTTTTAATAAGTACCTTTATTTCAACAAAGAATTGTCCAACTGGGTTTCTTGAAGTCCTCCAATATGCCACTTATCTACAGTGGGTGTTGCAACATGTTATTAGCTAAAATTAAGATTATTCATAAGCATACACAGGTGTTAAATAAGGCTATAATAGGGCCATTAGCTTATTCAAAGCCACTATGGTTGACTATAGCATTACCTTGTAAATATAAGAAAATATAACAAAGTAATAGGGGAAATAGAACATGAGGCCCAATGTAGTGTCTCTAATGTTTATAGGGCTCTTTTCGCAGTGGTCTGTTTTTCTTCCTATCATAAGTACTCTTATTGCAACAAAGAAAGGTGCAAATGGGTTTCTTGAAGTCCTCCAATATGCCACTTATCCACGATGGGTTTTGGAAGCTTATGTCATCGCAAATGCCACAAGGTGAACATCATGCACATATTTTCATTAAGTTATAAAAGAACAATAAATGTGTTGAGTTATTGATATTTGATGCACTAATGTCTTCTTATATAAAGGTACTCTGGTGTTTGGCTTATCACGAGATGTGCTCATCTTGCTGGAGCTGGATATGATCTACATCATTGGGGATTATGTTTAAGCATCCTTTTTATTATGGGTTTTGTTGCAAGGATTATCGCTTTATTTTGTATGATTCTTTGCAATCGGGAACGACAACAATGAATTTGGGGATACCAATTGGAAGTGTTAAGTAGATAATATACATATATTCTTTCCTTCAAATGTACATTACTTTCCCACCTCTGTTATGCTTCAAATTACTAGGCATCAAGGCATTATTAATGGAATTTAAATTTTCCTATTTTAATTAGAGCTTCTAATGTACATTTGTATTTATCTAATGTACACGACGTTAGTCATCAATTTTTAAGTTCACATATCAACGAATTAAAGGAGCAACTCCCTATGATCATGCATCTAATATTAGATCATACACAAAGTGGATTTTGCTCACTTTGGTTTTGTCTCTCAAAATTTGAATTAAAGTAATGTATAATTGATATTATATAAAGAATTGTTAAGGGATTGGCTTGCTTGAAGTTTATCACTATTACAACAATGCATTTCCTCCCAAACACTAGGGCGTATAACCCAATCAAAGTCTAGAGTTGCTAACCTAAATAAACATTGGGAGATAAATAGGCCACAAATATATTGATAATTACTTACATGTATAGGCAATGAGGTTCTCTTGTACATTGGTCATTCTAGGGAATGTTGTTTATTATTGTTTTTTCTTGTTGATGCAAGGACTCTCTTTGCAATCCCAGGATGAGTGGTTCACGTGTTTGATATTTGATGCCAATATTCAGGATGATGAGGGAGAGTATTGACAATAAAGGCCCAAACATGAATGTATAGAACCCCATGTTCCACTTAACAACTCACCATCATTTTTGGGTGTGTAAGGGTGTTGCATGTGTTGAAGGAACTAGCATTCATGAGGAGAGTATAAAGGAGAACAAATTTCGATAGGTGAGTTGGGATGTGAAGGGGGAATAAAGGACGATACACTACAAGGGTGCGAACAATAGTAAAGACCCACCATGGCAGAGCATCCCATTCTAGGGTGTCTTCAGAAAGTGTATCTGTGAAAGAAGTAGGAAAAGTTTGAAGATGATGATTTTGGTATCAATCATGGAGTGTGTTTCATTTGGTGGATAGATTAACTTTCAATTCATTATTTGTACAACATTGGTTATTTGTTTTAATAATACCATGTACCAAATTCTTAGGAGCATACATTTTGTAAAAGAGAATGGTGGAAGTCATGCACAAAGAAATGGATCGATTGAAGAAAAATGGCATATGAGAATGAGTGTCAAGAGTTTAGGTTCAAAATATAATTGGTCGTGGATGGATTTATAATACAAAATATAAATCTTATGGTGCAATTAATATTTATGAAGCTAGAAGTGATGCAAATTGTTAATGCACAAACTTGTTTAGTTTATGATGAAATATTTTTCCTTTCTACAAAAGTGTCTAGTATAAGATTCATAATTTCACTTGCAATTGTTTAAATCATGATCTTTATCAAATGGTTGTCGATTTATATTTTTAATGGTAGTCTAAATGAAATTGTCTATGTGGAACAACCAGAAGGATGTGTGTGTGAATAATCTCATATGCGAGCTAAAGAAAACTTTGTATGGTTTCAAACAAGCATCATGTGCATGGTGTTTTAGGTTAACAAAGTATATACAAAATATAGGTTTTAATTGAAGTATTGCATTTGGACAATATTGGTAATGAAAACTTATTCAAAGGAGTTACGATAATCGTCAATTATGTCAATGATCTTACCATCAAAAGAGGTCAGTATTTGTTGACAAATGTTAAGAAGGAATTGGCATGTGAGCTTTGAGGTGAAAGATTTGGGAGGGTTAAGATATTTTCTTGGTTTGGAAGTCGAAAAATGCTCGTGATGATCTCATGCTGTGTCAAAAAAAGTATATTGATGAATATGATTTAGTTTAGTGTCCACGGCTTCGATTCTAAGCGTGTTAAAATGCCTACGACAACAAAATGCAGATGTGGAGGAAAAAGAAGGAATCTTAAACTTAAAGATGCAAAAAGATATGAACAGATGGATAACAAAAGGAAAAAAACATTTGAGTCATCTTAGCATTTGCCAACGAGATATTGCCAATGCTGATTAGAGTTGTCGACAGATTTACAGATTTACGCAATCACCTAAGGATACACACACACACACATTGAATCGAAGGAGGATCAGTACATACGTCAAAGACACGAGAGATTTTCTGGATTGATGATGTATACTAATAATAATAAGAGCATCTCTCGAGTTGGTTGGATCTTGAGCGAGAGACACAGAGAGAGAGGGAGGGAGAGAAGGCCGACTGGAGATGACGGGAAGTTGGTGAGAGCTATAGGAAGCCAACTTGCCAAGCCAATAGTCATCATGCTCATTGCTCAGGGGCATTTTCCATGGGATTAAAGAGAAGCCCAAGCCCACCATGCTCAGGGGCATTTGGGGAAATACACAAAATCCCCCTGCCCCAAAGAAAAACCAAAACAGATGCAGATTTACAACCCCCCCTTTGACTCTCATCAAATTGATCTTCTTCTTCTTCTTCTTCTTCTTCTTCTTCATCTCAATCCATCTCTTCCCTTCTGTCTGCCTGTCTGTTTCTGCATCTTCTCGCCGATAGCTCCTTTGTACCCTCCCTCTCTTTCTCTCTCCATCCAGATTCTGCCTCAAGGTTCCAAAGAAGGAAAAAAGATTCTTCTTCTTCTTCACCTCCTCGTCTTCGTCTCCTTCATTCCTCTTCCCTTCTTTCTTCCCCTTCCTTCTGCTGGAAATCTGGTTCACAAGACCAGGCAAAGGGGATACCAGGAGGAGGGTTATGTCCAAAGCTCTTGTCTATGCTGATGTGAACCTCAATCGTCCGAAAGAGTACTGGGATTATGAATCTCTCGTCGTTCAATGGGGGTAAACTTTAAATCTCATATTTTCTGTTGATTTTTCCCTCCTTTAATTCTTCTCTTTGAAGATTAAATCTCACATTTTTTGTATCATTATTCTTTTATATTGATTGCATGCTCTCTCTCTCTCTCTGTGTGTGTTTGTCTCTCGTTCAAGCCTAACAATCTCATATTTTTAAGTTGAGAGTCGATCCCCCTTTCAAGCTTAATGTCTATATTTGCTTCGTCTTATGATAATATGATGTGCCCCCACTCTCCTTTTTCAAGCTTAAAAATCTCACAAAAATTCTTATCATAAGAATTTTGCAAATTCCTTTCGTATTTGGGGAGGAAAAGATGATACACACAATCAAGGTGTACCTAGGAGTAACCCATGCTTCCAACCCCAAAACATAGGAATTTTGGGATTGTGGAAAGCAGAAGATGATGATGAAGTTTATTAATGAAACTCTGGAAACAAATGAGAAGCCGTTCTCTTGATTCTCTCTATTGGATGAACAAGTCACTGTTTGAGAGTTCATGAGGGTTGAACGATATTTCATGGACGCTTGAATGAAGGAAAATCTTACATATGGAAAGTTGGTCACTAACATGGTTAATCCATATACCATAATGATAGTACGGTCATCGTCATTCTACCTTGTAGCTGTCCTTATCCAGCTCTCTGCAGCAAGGTCTCCATGATGGCTTCCCCTAATGTCCTTCACATACAAGAGATCCAAGAGCCAGCACTTCTAGTTGTAGGATTGCTGAGACTGCCATTTTCCGTTGCTCTAGCTATTTTTCTCCCTAGACTGTTAACACTACATGTAGTTTTGGTAGCGTACGTGAAATGTCAAAATCGAGGATGGATAAGAAAGGATTAGGATACTGATGATTACTAATTGCTATTTAATGATAGAAGATGGATAGAAGATGTGAGATAACTTCTAGTGTTTCTATTTGGAAATTATACAAAATGTCTGTCCCTATTATAGCCTATAGCAGTGAAAGTGAGACGTGGGTGACACCTTAGTGTGGGATAAATGTCAGCTGTAAGATACATTTTCAAGCTTAAATATCCTATTTTCTGATGATAATGTGCACATGTTCAAGAAACACAATTGGGTAAAATCCATTGAAGCTTAAATTGTAATCAGATGGTGCGCGACAGAATTATGGATTTGTAATGATGGAATATAAATTCATAGTAAATAGAGCTTGGAGAAATTTGGTAATTCAATTATATGAAGAGATAAGCGCAGCTGATAAATGATAAATGGGTACAACTGTCCACTATAATGTCTTCTAGCTAGACGATATATGCTGATCAGGACAGATGTTAGATGGACTGATGGTTTGAGGCAAGGAAGTGACTACTAGACTGAACTCTAGCATCCTTATACTCAAGTAGTTGTTTATGATCACGTGTCCTAAATGGGCGTCTATTATATAGGGATAATGGTGGCTGCTACTCAATCTTTGGGCATAAATGTACCTAACAATTAAAATGGGAACCGATCAATACATGATGCTACCTTCACATAATAGCTCATGCACAAAGCCCCAATTGTGAGGATTGCACCTTGGACCTTAGTTACAGAAGATTGACGCCTACATTCTAGCATCTTGTAAGTATATGGGCTTACATACCAAAACCTCTTCTGGTGTCTACACTGAGAACCATACCAATGCCCAACATCAATTTGGCTACTCAATGGGCCTCATATCATTGACACAATTTTTGATAGGTTACATTAATGAAGGCATACATTTGAGCTAATTTTAGCAAACTTACAAGCTTATGTCTTATGAGGATTGAATGCATTTTCTCTCTAATTTTGGATCAAATAAGTATCTCTGAACAGTTCATTTCTTTCAGATTTTCTAATGTCTGATCTGTTTCCAGGGATCAAGAAGACTACGAGGTAGTAAGGAAGGTTGGCCGTGGAAAGTATAGTGAGGTCTTTGAAGGCATCAACACCAGCAACAATGAACATTGTGTCATCAAAATCCTCAAGCCTGTTAAGAAGAAGAAGGTAAGCAGTTCATTATGTCAAAGTTCTTTTGGGGGCTCCAGCCTCGAATAAATAATTTACTGAAACCCAAAATAATTTTATGGTTCAAAGTTAAAAATCTTGAACATGAGGGATGACGGTCTATTTCTAATATGTGATGGTCATTCTTTTGCATGAAAGTTAACATGGCTGAATGTTAACATGTTGATTTTGTGTCTTTTTCAGATTAAGAGAGAGATCAAAATTTTGCAAAACCTTTGTGGAGGCCCCAATATCATCAAACTTTTGGATATTGTACAAGACCCACAATCAAAGACACCAAGTCTAGTCTTTGAGTATGTTAACAACACAGATTTCAAAATACTCTACCCAACCTTAACTGATCTTGACATTCGATACTACATATATGAGCTTTTAAAGGTACTGTCTTGGCTTTTTAGTAACCTAAATATTCAACTGGAAAAGGCTTATTATCTTTAAAGATATATTAAATGCAAAGTCTGAATGCAGTTCAAAATTGCATGTTCCTATTCTAGAATAGCATATGTGGACAACTACATACTGAACAGCCCAGGGCACATGGGCTGCAAATTCTACTATAGGATTTAGAAACTTCAGGATTATGCTTATCATATTTTTTACTTGAGCTAGTAAAAAATAGAAGATTTCTTTTGTTTTTAAAGAAGGAGAGTTTATCTTGAAAAATAAACAAACCAATGAATATAAAAGAAAGATAAACAATATATTCATGGGTGGGTCTTCTTTTTATGTTTATCTTCTCTTTGTGTTTTGCTAGCATCTATCATGTTTGGGACTCCTGGCATTACTGGCAGTTTATGGTCTTGCTACTTTGCAATTCATGAGGAGTGAAGATTGCACTCATTGCATTTGTATTTATATGGATTTTGCATTTAACCAGTTATTCTCGTTTTTTATTTTATTTTTACATTCATGATGCATTTTACTTTTACTTAAAACTTTATTTATGTACATGCAACAGGCACTGGACTACTGTCATTCTCAAGGCATTATGCACAGAGATGTAAAGCCTCATAATGTCATGATTGATCATGACCAAAAAAAGCTGAGACTTATTGACTGGGGTCTAGCAGAGTTTTATCATCCTGGCAAAGAATATAATGTTCGAGTGGCCTCAAGGTTGAGACTGTTCCTGCAATATATGTAAATGTCTGAGATTTTCATTTTCAGTACTTTATTGAGACTCCATGATGTTCTTTGTTTTTTATTTTTATGTAGGTATTTTAAAGGTCCTGAGCTGTTAGTGGATCTTCAAGATTACGACTATTCTTTAGACATGTGGAGTCTTGGTTGCATGTTTGCAGGGATGGTAAGCAGATAATCAGAATTTTTGGATCTTATGGTCATCTAAATTAACGGCATGTTTTTAGATCTTGTATGAGCATGGAAGGCACAACTGATGGCTTTCGATCCTAGCAATAGATTGAGGTCTATATATTAACAGAGGGATAACTAATCATCAACCCCTGAAACTGCCGTTAAATTCTAGCACCCAGAAGATCCAAAAAAGGATCCAAAACATGCTACATGTGAAAATAAAATACTACTAATGTGATATAGAAATGACATGGAGGATGACTCCTCTCTTTAATATGATAAATTCATTTCTCTCCTTCCCTTAGACCATGAGTCTTTTACCGAAGCTTGTTTGTCTTTTCTCTCCTTAGTTCCGTACTGTTTTTCTATTGCTTGCTCTTTATGAGACATAGCTATAAGCAAGTTCTGGGTGCTCTAGGATGGATGGGTTGTTAAACTTGAGACAATTGGTTTTTCTATATTATTATTGAATATGTTCTCAAATTACAACAATGCTCTTGGAGTAAGTAGGCAATACTACACTTGCTTCAAGAAAATTATAATTTCAGAAATCCTACAATCAGCAGGAATTATAACTCTGAAAATCAGGGAAAAAATCTATCATCACATCATATATTTGCTACATACAGCATGATCTCAACTTCTGGAATATTGAGTGGATCACATCTAAGTAACTTATAACTTATGTTATTAGATTTCCTAAATATGATTTGTTCATCTAGTTAACTTATGTTGTTAACTGTTAATGTAAAGGATTATGTGCTAAATTTGGCTTAATTTTTGATATCACACTTAATATCTTTTAATTGATTACGTTAGATTTTCCGGAAGGAGCCCTTCTTTTTTGGTCATGACAACAATGATCAGCTGGTAAAGATTGCAAAGGTGTGGGAGATTTGAATTGTATGAGTGTCTGACTCTTAATGACGTCAATTATAATGTGATGCATAACTTTTCTGATGTACTCATCTTGTGCACAGAGTGATTTTTGCAGGTGCTTGGTACAGATGACTTGAATGCATATCTGAACAAATATTGCTTAGAGCTCGACCCACATCTAGAGGCTTTGGTTGGCAGGTTTGTTTAAACAGTGTGCATTTGTATAACTTTTGTTTTCTTGTTATTTATGCAAACCCTTGAGAATGTTTAACACATCATTAATAACATAAACATTTCTCTCTTTATTCATTTGATTTGTTACATTGTATCCTCTGCATACTTGTACTTGTATTGTTGCACTTCAATCACAGTCTAGTTTCATAGGACCCCTATTATTTAGGTACAATTTAAGTTTACTTTATTTTGCTGATATCCGATAAGATTCACACCCTTATAACTATTGGTCTCATATATCAGATTGGCCTTTTGAAGATTTTAACATATCATTCCCATTCATTTTATTGCCCAATTCAAAACATGCATATTCTGAGGAGAGTTACGAGTGTGTGTTCAAAATATCATAAGCACTTGTATATGAGTCGCTGATGCTGATATTTTTACTTAATTGATGTATTTCATCCTTATTGAAATTGCTAATCAGTTCTAGGCTAGCTTGGCAAGTTTGCATTCTCTTATCTTCCTGCTGAAATAAGTAGTTTCCTAAGCGTTGACAAATTTTTGAGTAGGCACAGCAGGAAACCATGGGCAAAGTTCATCAACTCTGATAATCAACATCTTGTGACTCCTGAGGTCAGTATTTCTGAAGACTTTTGACCAGTGGATTAAATAATATCTTGGGCAAAATACCTACTTGCTGGATATTCTAATTGAATATCCTTACGTTTTTGAAAGTTACCAGAATATTCCTAACTTCTTGGATATGTACCTGCACCCTAAGTTTTCCATGAAGTGCTAAGAAAACTTAGGGTGTCTTGATCAAATTCTACCAAGCTAGAAGTATTTTGGCTTTTTGCCCCGATATCTATATCTGGATATAGGCCTTTCAATAAATAGCTGCTAATGATATGTTGCAGGCTATTGATTTCCTTGATAAATTACTAAGATATGATCATCAGGAAAGACTTACAGCTCGAGAAGCCATGGTGAGTAGTATTTTAGATATCTATCCCTTTACAACTTCCTTTATATTACTTGCATTATGCAGACTGACTTTTTTATTTATCTTCATTTTATTTGCAGGCCCACTCATATTTTAATACTACTCGAACTCTTTGAAGTTAAAAAGCTGAGCGACAGCAATTTTTCTTGGCGACTCGGAAGACTGTTTCATTAGTAATTGTTTGGTATATGAAGTATAATAACCGAATTATAAGTGTTCATTATCTCCCTACAAATATTGCCATTACGTGTGAACTCTCATTGAAGAGGGACGGAAGTTGTGATTATGATCTCTATCCTTATCTTTGGTTCTCTGACATTAATTGTGGTTATGAGTTACTATCTGAATTTTTGGTTCGTTGACATTGTCTAGGGAACATTTTGAGTTTCTATAGAACTTCTGTTTTAAGATAAGGATATATATCACCACTTGTGATTTTCAAGGTTTTTTGATAAACTGCTGTGTTATCTTTCTTTATTGTGGATTTTCATATATTTCCTGAATGGAAGATTTTGTAGTATTACCTTCAAATGATATTTCAAGTGGTTTGTAGAAGCATCTATGCATTACCTAAGCATAAATTAGTTGTTTTATATGGTTTTTGGAAATAAAATAAAGTATTTACCATTTAGATGAATTAACA
Source organism: Azolla caroliniana (assembly GCF_043228905.1). Classification (NCBI taxonomy): domain Eukaryota; kingdom Viridiplantae; phylum Streptophyta; class Polypodiopsida; order Salviniales; family Salviniaceae; genus Azolla; species Azolla caroliniana. The sequence continues at coordinate 6,077,956 of NW_028230436.1, read as the reverse complement.
TTGATAATTTGGAGACCAAAAGGTCAAGCATTCTAGAGGGACCTAGTAAATTATGAAAAATATGCATGATGTAATAGAGGGTTGATAGTCAAGCCTTGAACCTGAGGCCTAAGATTAGTAGTCATATCAACTTACCACTAGGGTAAACTAGTTTTAAAAAATGATAAAATAAAGAACTTAGATAGATATCTATTAGTTAGTACAGTTGTTTGACGAAGGCCAAAAGGTCATGCATTCAACCCTCGGGCCCCCACATTCCACAGTGGCATCTAGTAAATTTGAAATGACATGAGTTCTGTAATTTGAAATAAATGAATTATATGGTGAAGCTTCTTGTGGTAACTATACAAAATACTATTTTATTGCTGTAAAGGAGGATGATAGCATTCAAAATTATAAGTGTCAAGTTACATATACTTCATGCATATAATCATATTTAGCAATTATTATGTACTCTGCCTACACTTATGGCCCTAGTTTGGAATTGATGGCTTAAATATAACAATATTGGTTATTTGATAGAAAAAAATCAAAACATAAGATAATTGACGATAGAGCTTAGTTAGTGGTGAATTGACATGTGAATTATCTTGATATGTATGATGTACACATGTATCGTACATTGGATAGCAACCCCATCATGAATTGTGTTCAACCATGTTTTGTTAGTGGGCTATTGTGTTCAACGATGAATTGTGAACTACCAATTTTTTAGGGGAGCATAGCTAGATTCTTCTACACCTCACTTAGAAATTGCCAACCACAAATTCTTTGCATTCATAGTTTCTAAAGCCATTTGCATTGTTATGTTGAGCCACATCATTACCCATGGGATGGGGAAGGGAAATTGAGATTCAAATCCCAACAAAACTTGAAATTAGAAAAAGTTGAGAACTTTACAACACCGACAACGAGAATATGTGATGATGATAGTTATATATCTAGCAGACTCTCTTGAAATATACTTAAGCACAAAAAATGAGCATTGTATCCCAAGTATGCTAATTAAGTGATTAAGTTTCTCTGAATCTCTTTGTAAGGGTGAAGACAAGACAATACCCTTGAGAGTCATGGTAAGTGAAGTAGTAACTAGACCCAACAAGTGTAAAATCTTTTTGATTAGTACAAGAAGTGCCAATTCTTACCATTCACAAGGACATGATTTTGGTGTAGTGGTTAAAATTAGATGATGTGCACTCTCATTAAGGTTCAAATCGACGTAACTTTCAGTCTCTCGTTATGCTCACTTCATTTAATTGATCAAACTTCAATGAGATAATGACCACTTTGAATGTATGCATGTGCTTTTATCAAATACTTTTACTGTTTGTGCATGATAAACAGATTAATAGTTCAACTCACATTGCATCTGTATATCCACACATTTATAGTTGTAAGAAGATCATGTTGCACACAATCAGCATTGAAATACAGCCAATGGATCAAATGGGAAATGAATGTATCATGTGCAAGTTAACAAAATTAATATGAGTACATCTGCATAGGAATGCTCTAAAAGGGTCATTATACACACCTTTTCCATTAGCATAAATCAGAACATAAAATCTTTTAAATGAACCATTATACATTCCTTTTCCATGTCATAAATCAAATGCATTGGGCAAGTCTCAATATGCATAAGAAGTGGAGGGAATGACTTATGGTATTTAGAAACAGATGATAAACTGATGCACCTTTTCCACAATTGTAATAGCAATTCAGAACATAAAATCTTTTAAATGAACTATTATACATGCCCTTTCCATGTCATAAATCAAATGCATTGGGCAAGTCTCAATATGCATAAAAAGTGCAGGGCAACAGATGATAAACCAAGGCAGTACTAATTTCCAGAGTTGGTAAACATTTTCCATCAGGTCACTGCAAAGGTTAAAACAAGGCAGCATTAACAGCATGATCAAATGATGACTACAAACAGAATACGCATAGCACATTGCAAACATGCCATAGTGATTGCAGACACAGTACACACTGTACAAAGGAGATAATGATATTTGTAGCATGCCTACTAAATCTATGGGGGATGCTGTGTCTTTTATTTCTTTTGTGGAGGATTGTTCAAGGAGAATTTGGATTTATTTGCTGAAAAGAAAAGATGAAGCATTTCCTGCATTCAAGTCTTTTCATGCTTTTGTGACAATCCAAACAAATAGAAATCCAAAATGCGTATGTACCGACAATGGGGTTGCATTTTGGGAAGTGGCTATTAAAACAACAATATATACATTCAATAGATCTCCCCACACAACGTTGAAAGCTGGCATCCCTGAAGAGGTTTGGTCTGAAAAGCCAGCATCATATGAGTATCTACAAATATCTAGACATGAGCTTTGGAATAAACTTGTTGCAAGTTCATTCAGGGCATCTTCCTTGGGTATGATGAAGGTGAAATGGGCTATAGGATATGGCTACCTCAGCTTAAGGAGGTTATATGCAGCGGGGATGTCGTATTTAATGAGACTAAGTTGCTCGAACCTTGCTGTGCCTCTATGAAACATCATAAAAACCTAGATTTCAGCACAGTCAGACAGCCATTGGCAATGATCATGTGCCTAATGAGGAATCACAGAGGGCTCAAAATCATGACGAGGCCATGGTAGTGGTATCAGAAGATGATGGAGAGCCATTATATGCATTTGGAGATCATGGGGAATAATGTCAAAAATAGGGCTGTTAATGATTCACAGCAGATGTTGAAGATTTTTGTGGTTCCTCTTGAAGCCAAAAGAGGGAGGAGATGTGCTCCCTAATTATCTATTTTGAGGGGCAGAAAACCTAATTATAAGGCACTTGAGCCAATCAAGTGACCCAAACCAATTCACCCAAGTGCATAGGTTTTTAGAGCTTCCTAATAATCTATTTTGAGGGGCGTTAAACGTAATTTTAGGGCACTTGAGCCAATTCACACCAACCAAGTGACCCAAATGTGTTCTAGAACCTCTCAAGAAAAATATAATATGAACGGACCTTTAGACAACTGTACAAATGAAGAATTTTTGGGCCTTTATATCAAACACTCTCTCGAGAAATATCTCTTTCAAAAACTCTATCCATCAATACTTTTTTTGTTATGTTGCAAAAGTAGATAGTGTTCTATAGAGAGCAATAGCAACATTGAAGATTCTCGTCAATTCATTTCTTAATTTGAAATGATTACTTTTTTTGTTATGTTGCAAAAGTAGATAGTGTTCTATAGAGAGCAATAGCAACATTGAAGATTCTCGTCAATTCATTTCTTAATTTGAAATGATGCCTGCCTAAATTGGTGATGAATTACTTCATGTTTACATCAAAGGTTCAAATAAACCCATCAACCACTCAAGAATGTCATTATAAAAATGAGCTGAATCAATCTATGGGGTTCATTTCATATATGACATGGAAGGTGGAGTTTTTACTCATTATACTGTGATTTCTGTATGTTCACATGTCAATCCTCTGAAATGAATGTCCATATGTTGAAAACCCATGGAGTGTTGTAGCCGGGTATTGATGAGGGCTTTGGTGGATCTAATCAACTGAACGCATGATCTAATAACATAACTTGATTCTTTTACCATTACACCATCATTTATGGGATGCTTCAGCATTCTGAAGTATTATCCTATTCAATTTCAGCCTCAGCTGATTGCTTTACCTACCTTATTAGTACAATGTTCATTCTTACAATTCAATTTGATTAAGTTTCACCCTATAATGTACCTCAATTTATAAACTACAGTACAAAAAACCTTTAGTACAAATCATTTCCAATATCTGAAGAAAGAATTCCTTGATTAAATAAATAAAAACCCTATTTTACATATGAATATACCTGTAACTCTGATGTATGGTATAATCGCAATGAGCAGCAACAGTTGCAACAAAGAATAAATAGGAGAAGCATTTTGCGGGGTATCTGCAATTCTGTTAGCAGAAGTAAGATGAAATATAACCAAATTGACATTCTGCTATTTGCAAATAAGTGAGTATTTTGTACCTTGCTTATATCCCAAATTTAGCCACTTAGCTCTTTCTTGTTCTTTTTTATCCAGAGCCTGATAATGAGCATGTCTTCATAATACCCCCTTTACCAAAGTTGCCCCACAAATGCTGCAATAGAGCTCACATAGGGTTTCAAGGCCATTGTTCCTAAAATCTAGCAGAATCAAAGTCCTTTCAACCATAGGAGTAATATCTTCATAATTTTGATCTTCCATATGTGCATCTATCCAAGTAAAGCTCAACCGTTTAATCCAATTTTTCGAACCAAGTTCAAATCGGGCACACAACCCTCTTCTTTCATTAGTGAGTGCATTCATGTTTTACATTTATTAGATCCATATCGACATGGTCTCGACTAAATTCATGCCTTTATGTCCCTGTTTCTATCCAGATTCACCTAACATTCTTTCTGTGCACTAACAGAATTCCTAAGCTCTTGTATTTTGATTGCATTTTAGCACATATTGAGCCCCTGCACAAAGGTTTGATAGTAGAACATATCCAGAACCACAGCTCGGGTTCATCAATGATGCTTTCTCAAACGATAGTTTTCCTCCCTCCATGTTGCTATATTTATCACACGCAGAAAGTAAAGATGTCCATCCATGGGAATTAGTTGCACTTGTGGGCATAGATGCACGGAATACTTCTGCTTCTTTTAGGTGCCCAGCACGACCAAGAAGATCAATCATACAATTTAGATGCTCCTCACCATATATAATACCAAACTCTTCTACCATTGATACAAAAAAATCCTTTCCTTCATCCACGTGCCCAGCATGGCTACATGAAGCAAGAACACTGAGAAAAGTTCTCTCATCTGGTTTCAAACCTTCTCTTGTCATCTCCCAAAGACAATGTTGCACTGATTTGGAATTTCCATGCTGTGCATAGGTCGATATCAGAATATTCCATGATACAATATCCCTAACTGATGAAATATTGAGCACCTTGTGCGCCTCTCTCAAACTTCCACATTTTGCATACATATCAATCAATGCATTGCTCAAAATCAAGTCCCCTTCAAGACAATTCACAATAGCTTGATGGTATATAAGTCTTCCATTCTTAATGGCTCCAATGTTCCCAATAGCTTTTAGAACAGACGAAAAGGTCATCTTATCAGGTTTCACTTTATCAAGCATCTTTTCAAACATTTTGAGCGCTGGTAATCCATGTCCATGTTGGGCATACCCAGAAATAATAGCATTCCAAGAAGCTAAATCAGGCTCTACTAATCTATCAAATGCTTTGTGTGCATGATCCAATCCACCACATTTTGCATATGTATCAATAAGTGCAGTCCCAACAACAATGTCAGATCCCAGTGCACTCACTATAACTTGATCATGGATTTTCACACATTGTTCAATGTTATCGCATGCTTTCAATATGCATGAAAGAGTAAACTTGGTAGGTTGGATGCCTTCTCTTTGCAACTTCATAAAAAGACCAAAAGCATTAGCTTTTTGTTTCTGTTGTACATACCCTGCAATCATTGCATTCCATGATACAACATTTTTATTTGGTAGAGTTGCAAATACTCTATGTGCCTCCGAGATACTGCCACATTTTCCGTACATATCAATGAGTGAGCTTCCGATAACGATATCATTCTCAAAACCTCTTTTAATGAGTCGTGAATGTGCATCTCTACCTTCAGGTAAGCTTTTCAGCTTTGCGATTGATTTCAAGACACTAAGGAAAATGAACTTTGATGGTTTGAATCCTTCTTCTTGAAGTTCATAGAACAAAGCAATTGTTCCTTTTCCATCACCAAGCAAAGCATGAGCTGACATAATCGAATTCCATGTATACAAGGTCGGCTTTTCAACCTTTCTGAATATTAAATTTGCATCTTTCAAACTACCACAAGATGTAAACATACGGATTAGATAATCATGCAAATCTGTAATCAAATCAAGTCCATGGCTAGCGATAAGATTAACTATCTTCCTTCCATCCTTGAGATCTTTGTTCTTTTCACATTCTTTCACAAGACATTGTATGGTTTCTTGAGATATCATCTTGTTGTGGAGATAGAATCTCTCCGAAACCAAATAGTCTGAGAGACAATGCAATAGTGTTGGGAAATGGCGAGTTTAAAACGACATACCTTATGCTTGACTCTCGCAATGTGTATCGCTTGTATTGCATCAACAGAGGAGAAAATGTATAGAGATATACCATTGATTATGTATAAAGTTGTGATAGTATTCAGTTCTTCCAATCGATGATAAAGAGGACAAATTTCAAAACTTTTTACTTCTTACTTTTTCTGTCATCTGCTTCTTCACAAATTCCATAGATTCCTTCATCATATTCTTTCCAAAACTTCCGTTCCTTTCTCCATAGATTCCTTCATCATCCGTTTCTTTACGAATTCCATAGATTCCTTCATCATATCATATATGTATTCTTCGTCACAAACTCTTGTTGCTAGGGGGAAACTAGAAAAATACTTTTCTGAATTTTTCTTTATTTCCCTATAGAACTGCCCCTCTGTTTTCATTAACTCCTGAGATGCCCCTGGTCTACAAAACCAAATCAAAAGGAAATGGATTCAGATTCCTCATAAGAAAAAAGGGAATGGATAGAGTTGTATAACAGTGGAATTGAGCAAGGGGTTCAGCAAAATACGAAATTGTGGTGACTAAGTGTCTTATTTTGATAAACGAGGTAAAGTGAATAATACCCAAGATGGCAAAGAACCACATTGTCAGACAATGACTTGGAGGGGGGCATTATAGTAATTTCTAAGAAACTGATGAGCACAGCAATAAGAGAAGTGAATAATACCATTATACCACAAAGGATAAAAAACCCCATTGCCGGACAATGAATTGGAAGGGTATTTGAGTAATTTCTAAGAAACCAATGGGCACTATGATAAAGAAGTGAATAGCCAGAGAAGTTGTCGATGAATGTCCTGTGCTGGGGCATTCTCGTAATTTCGGAAAAATGTGAGGTATTTTACAAAAAAGTTTAAATTCTTAGAACCCCCCCCCACCCCCACCAAAGAAAAGAGACAGACTTGTGGGTCAAAGTTTAACCATGGTTAAGTTAAAAGAGGGAGAGACAGATTGTGTGTGTTTTATTTATGGTGGGTTATAGTTTAACCACGGTTGAGTTAAGAGAGAGGCAGAGAGAGACATACAGACAGAGTTTATTTATGAGAAGTTGATTCTACACTCTGTTCTACCGAGATAGAGAGTGAGACAAGGTGATCTTTCTCCGATCTCTGCGTCAACATTGCTATGGATGCTCTCCATCTTCGACTTGTATTCTTCCTTGTTTCTCTCACTCCTATTGCACTGGCATCACCGGTTAACCTCAGAGGTATCTCTCCCCAAGGTACGTTCTCACTTCAATCCTCATCCTTTCGAATGAGTGTACGCAAATGTATACATTTTAGTTACGCTCTCTCTCCCATGTCTGTGAAAGTGGGTTCTTTTTTATGATGAGTTTCGGAGATGGCACAATGTATGTTTTCACATCAATCCTCTTCATTTGCATATAGAGAAATCAATGCATTTTTAGCTTGTGAGAAGGGGCTTTCTTTTTGTTAGGGTTATACAAAGTAGATTATATTTTAACTTCTATGTTTATTTTGAGTTTTAGAGATGGATTAAGGTATGTTTATCATCAAATCCTCATCATCGCTTTGAATACAGGGAAAATCATTACATTCTAGCTATTTTGGAGGTTTTTAGGTTTGATAAAATTTACGTAATGTATTTTTTGGTAAAATACATTTTAGCGGTCCCTTTTATGGATTCTGTATACATCTTTGAGATTGGTTGTTTTGCTTTTTTAGTGTTTTAAAAACGCCTTTTTTAATTTTTTGTTTTTCTTTTCTGATGAATTTTGGTTGTGTATTCTTTGCAGATAAGGATTATTATAAGACACTGACTATCTTGTGTAGAGATGGATCTAGAAGTTTTTCTCATGAACAACTGAATGATGATTTCTGTGATTGTGTTGATGGTACTGATGAGCCTGGTAAGTAATTATAATTGGTTAGTACTGTGATTCTAATCTTGAATTTGTGAAGTCTTATATTAATTTGAAATGCACGTTTTCTGCACACAATGCTATAGTTACTTTTACCATTTTTTTGGTAGCTTCTAGATTTTATCTTCAAGGTATTACACCTTGTAAATTGAAATATGTGATATAAGCATGTTTCTCTCAATGGAATATATAAATGTAATCCTTGACTGTTAATATTACGGCTTTCTAATTTGAAATATATTTAAAATGTTATGGAAGCATTACTGTATGCAAGCTACCTGATGTAATGACGATTACTCTTATTCGTTCTTCTTGAACTTATCTCTTTGGTTCTTCTTCCTCCTCTCCAACTCTTGCCTGTTGAATCCTCAGGGTTCTTATGCCTCTTTTCCGACCACAGTGAAAACAAGTCACATGTTTCCCCTTGCTTTTGCTTCCAGACCTTTGTTGAGGTATTTTTCACTTTACCTCTGCCACTCTCCCTCCTCAAGTCAGGTAGCCCTTGTGGCTAAGAATCCTCCTTGTTAATTCAGTTTGATCCTTCCAAATAGTGTGCTTTCCACTTTAACATTCCATAAATCAAATCCAACCTTGTCAAATCACTTGAACCCTTGATTACAGTATTAATAGAGGCATTTGCAAAGATGCCAAGCAGGGTAATACCTTGGCGAGGCAAAGATCCCTATTATCATAAAATGTGAGTTGAAAGTTGACCAGGTTACTACCCTTATTGCAGAGTAGGTTGGCACCTAGGGCTTTTACCCCAACACTAGGAGCCTGAGTTCCGACCTCAGTAACCAAACTTAAGTCGGGTACAAGGAATCAATGAGTCTTAAGAGGCACAGGAAAATCCTTGCCCTACAGGACGACGCGTGAAAGGGATTATCATTTCACCGGGTCACCGTGGAAGCATTGCCATTTTTTTCATGTTAGCAAGCACACTAATGTTGTGTTTTTGAAGATCAAGCCTTTGTATAGGCTTAATGGAGATTATGTGTATTGTGATATTGGCTCACTACTTGTAATTCAGAACTGGACCAAACCTTGAAGTAATGGTACAGCAATCACATGAATGATGTGTATTTGAATATCAAGCCTTTGTATAGGCTCAATGGAGATGATGTGTATTGTGATTATGGGCTCCCACTTGCAAGTCAGAACTGGACACAAACCTTTAAGTAACTGGAATTGGAAGCGTGACCTTTGGCTAGAAACTGAACGTCTACAAATACAGGTGCAGCCTTCTAGATAGGCTCAAATTTAGGGACATGTGCTCATGATCATAAGGGATTATGCTATAAATCAATGGGTATGCTTGTGTTCCAGGGAGTGCATGAGACAGCCGTACATACAACTATAGCTTGGGAAGTGAAAAGTGGACTCACTTATTGTTATGTCCAATAGACTTCTCCAAATATTTAACCAAGGAGGCAGCATAACTCTGTCTCTCTCTGCCTGTTATTTCCAGACATGACTCTGAAGGACCCGGACTGGATTTCAAGGATGAGAGTTCTTCAAATTATTGGGGCTTAAAAAGGAGGCAACTCTGCCTGTGAGTGATGGATGGCCTAGATTTCCCCTTCTGCCTGACTTCATTTCTACTCCTTGGTTTTATGAGAAGTTCTTTGGCACATGGAGCTTCGAGGCAAAGGATCAGTGCTTGGCAACTTGAAATGTTGGCATGTCACCTGAACCCTTGGACGATGTGGTGGGATGAAACTTGAATATGAGTATTAATGGAAGTATAGTGTTTTGGACCACATTTGAATGTGTCATCGCTAAAGTTGTGCCATGGTCTGCCATAATCCCTCGGACTCGTCATGTCGTGTCTGTGCAATAACGCTTGATCGTCATTTATACTTTACAAGGATGAAAACCTACACCTGAAGCTTGAAAAATAGCATGGCATTGCTTTCTATCACTTGCATTGGAGCAGGAAAATTTTGAATATTTTTTCCCTTAATCTGTTTTGGATATCCTTGGCAGGAACATCAGCATGTGGTAATGGGAAATTCTATTGTGAAAACAAAGGGCACAAACCTTTATCAATTTTTTCATCCAGAGTCAATGATGGTATTTGTGGTAAGGATCAAATGTTCTTGGATTGATGTAAGTATACATTCCAAGCACTTCTGGGTTTATGCCATTATTATTTTTTATTGGTTATACAGATTGTTGTGATGGAAGTGATGAATATGATGGAAAGGCACAATGTGCAAATACATGCTCAGAGGCAGGAAATGTCTGGAGGGAGAAGTTAAAAAAGAAAATAGCTACGTTCAGAGCTGGTCTGGAAGCTAGAAATCGTGATATTGAACACTCACAACTTATGATTGAGAAGGACAAAAGGGAGCTAGCAAACTTGAAGCTTGAAGAGAAGAATCTGAAAGATGTAGTGCAAAAACTTGGTGGTATATTTTCATAACTGTGCAGATTAAAGTTGATTTTCATATGCACAGATCTAGATTGTTGGAACAGCATAAAACTGGTGTAACTAACAATAACTCTGAAAGGCATTACGTGTAGTACTTTGCTTTGTCTCTCTATTTTGGACTAAAGGGTAGGAAATTCTCTGGTTTTTGGATAAATTTTTTTATTCAATAGTCATTTATCATTTTACCATGCTTATATCCAGCAAAGAAGGAAGCAATTGAAAAGGAAGAAGAAAAAGAGAAGCTTGAGCGGGAAAAAGAAGAGAAAGCAAGGAAAGAAGCTGAGATACAAAAGGCTAGGGAGGAAGGCATGGAAGAACAGCGAATAGAACCGAAAGGAGATGAACAGGATCTCGAAGAGGATCCTGAGATTGAAGAGCAAGACCTGGAAGAGAATACCAACCACGCAGAGCACGGTCAGAAAGATTATACTGACCCTGCAGAACTGGTGAGGTTCAATCATCTGCTGTGCAAAATTTACTCCATTGAGACATACATACTGCTATTTATGTAATGCTAAATAGTAATAAATATATATTGTTGAAATGTATTCCACTGGATAGTTAATATTGCATATATTGCCTATCAAATATAATATGATTTGTTGTCTCAATTTTTCAAAATAGCAGCTAATAAATATAGGTAAAATAACAATTTGTCACTTCCATTTCTGTTTTAGATTTCAAAATTTAAAGGTTTGTAAAGCTTTAGGGCGTTCACAAAATACTGTAAATGCACTGTATTCGAGTTCTATTTTTGAGCACTGATGCAGTGTTAAGCTGCATCAACCATCATGATTAGCCAAACACAGCACTATGGCATGCGCCAGCAGTGGAGAAACCAAGTTTACCAAAGACATACACATGCATCTATTTGAAACTTTTGTATGTCTGTGAGTATGTTCTTTTACTCATATAGTTCTGATCTGTTCCATGGCCTTTTAGCAGAAAGTTATGGAAAATAATGCTCAGAAATTTGATTCAGTGGAGCAAAAAAATACTGCTGAAGGTTTATCAAAAGAGGAATTGGGACGCCTAGTAGCATCTCGCTGGACAGGAGAGAATCCAAATGAGCCATCTCCACAAGAAAATGATGTTGATGATGAAGAAAAGTTTCATAATGATCATGAACTTCATGATGATGATTTAGAGAATGAGCAAGAGGAGGAAGAGTCTTCTACAGATGACGAAGATGACGATGAGTATGAAAATCCTGATGCATATGATCATACTGATGTAACACAGGCACATAAGGGTATATCATCACTATGATCTGTTTTTATTTTTTTTATGAACTCATTTAATTACTAATTTTTTATCTTTTCTATGCATGTTATATCTAGAGAGAGATAGTTCTCATGTAGAGCCCTCATTTTGGACCAAATTTAAAAGCATTTTTGAGTCATTTTCGGGACTTTACAGTTTTCCTAGGCTGCCCATAAACAAATCAGGCAAGTTAACCTTGGTTTTGATATTTCCGGCTTATTGATAAAAAATGTGGTGCATTTTTTCTGATGTGAGTTAGCGTGAATGCTTCTCTCAGATGCTGATCGGATACGTAAAGAGTACAAGGAATTGAACTCAAAATTAAGTAATATAGGCACCAAGATCTCTGACCTTGAAAAGAAACTTGAGCAGGACTTTGGTAATACTCTTTATTTGGTTCTTTTGATTATGTGCATTCATTCTAAATTTGGTTTTTTACAATATGTTCACATCGAACTGAAAATTCTTTTGGTTCCTCAGGGAAAGATGGAGAGTTTTACAGTCTTTATGGTAAATGCTTTGAATTAGAGGAGAACAAGTAAGGGGCATACATATATGAAGATTGAATCTTTGATGTACACAGAAAACATGAAGATTTTGAATAAGTGTGTCCACTGAATAGTGCAATTTTCACTCCTGTAGATACACATATAAGGTCTGTCCTTATAGACATGGGGTGCAGATGGAGGGGCGCTCAACTACCACATTAGGGTCGTTGCGATTTTCATTTGGCATTTTCTTTTTCTGCTTATATTTTCTGTTCATTGTTTTTACCTTTGTATTTTTAATCATGAATTTTGTAACAAAGAAGAAGTATCTGCAGGAATTGGGATGGTTTCAAAGATGATTACAGAAGTATGCAATTTGTACGAGGTGACAAGTGCTGGAATGGTCCAGACCGAAGTTTGAAGGTATTATTTGGGGTTGTATAAACAAGCATATATCACAAATGGCAAGTCAGTCAATTATCAATATAGAATAGCTAGAAACATCGGGAGTTGATAAGTGCACTATATCCTCAAACAATGTTCGTGAAGAACAAGTGCACTATATAGATTTATCAACTTAATCAAGGAAAACTAATCTTAGTTGAAATAATAATAGCTTGTGTTGCGGGATTGGATTGATTTGACAGTGTGTGGAAGGCAAACCCGAATCTGGTCAAATGCAGAGCATTGTGTCAAAGTGTGATACTCAAATTTACAAACTTGTTCTGGCTAAAATACCCCCAATACCCATCTCACATCAAATATAATGTGAGCCAAGTCATATAGAACCAATTGCGCAGATGATGAAAGAAGAAAATGAAATGAATTATTATTCATGTGGCCAAACTGATCTGTGAGATAGAAGCTATTTTGGAAGTCTGGTCAAAAAAGAAAAAATAAATTTATCTAAACTATGTAGTGTCTCTATGTAGAGAGAGAGAGAGAGAGAGAGAGAGAGATTTGTAGCACCCATAGAGAGGCCAATATTGACCCATGGGACCTAAGTACAAAAGTTATCTTGATGTGTGTCTCCTTCCTAAGAAGGGATATTCATACTTTGAAGCACCAAGTTTCGATGTGTGAATTGTTAGATATAATCAATGATCAGCCCCAAGTTGTAAATCTATCCCCATATGTGCTCTTAGAGTGCACATTTTGTGATTGCGCCCCAAATGAGGAGCGGCTAGTGTGCAACTCGACCATATGGGTCGATAAGGTGCTAATCTAGGAAACCGTAGATGCATAAGACACAATGGATTTAGGAAAGAGCGAAATAGGTAATAGGATTGGCCAATCAAGTCAACTAGAATATTTTGTGGGCAAGTTACGATGTACTTAGTCTTGAAGTATGTGCCATTGACTTCAAGATAAGTACTATCTAGCACTAGCCTGTATCTAGGGAGTTGGGTCATATTAAATGACAATTTAGTTGACAGAAAAGGAATATCTCCACTACTATCAACTGACTAGTACATTTAATGTTATACTTAGACCAAACATAGAATATAATCCACTTTCTTACATAGTGGTTGGATTGATCATCAGTCCCCACTAATTTTGTAGTGAGCTGGTTCAGATCCCATCTAAGCTCTAAGGTGTGAGTGCATGGTGAATACCATTGTGAGCTACTCTCATGTGTAATAGAAGTTTTGTTTTCATATATCCATCTCTGTGGTTGTAACTCTATATACCTATCTAATCAATTCTCAATATTTCTAACATGAATTAGGCATATACATATGAGCTCAACCGTCTAGGTTTTCTCTTTAGTGTTACAGTCACGTCATCACCCCCTCACCCCCTCTTAATATATCATCATAGCTTTCACAAATTACGTTGTAAGCAGAGCATGTAAAAAGCAAGTGATACTCATCTTCTACTAGCCCTTCATTGCATACCTTACATGCCTTTATATTTGGCTGATTTTGATTCCATAATATAACTTCAATACCTAGGTTGTGTGATCGAGTGCAAAGGAGTGATTGACAGAGAGAGAAAGAGCTATATTAACGTCTTTTAAGATGTCAAAATGACCTATAAAACCAAACAAGAGATTATATATCATAATGTTTTCTCATTTTGAGAACAAACCAAACCAAAATAAAGATAACTGAACATAGGTACCAAAGAATCTGAATATCTAAGAACTATCTCCAACATGGCAACATGAACCATTCGAAGATGAAGAGATCTCTGCAACAATGAGACCATAGTCCAGATAGTCGTGGCTTATTTGCACGATACATATTCTAATGTCATTGTCCAGAGAGAGAGAGAGAGAGCCATCAGCCATAGTTGAGATGGCTTGTGTCCTAGGAGCAGTGGTATATAGTTTAAAAAAGATGTGAGAATGAAGTATACCTTGTGTTGATAGCTAAATAGCTAACCATTAGGGGAGCCCATTACAATAAAAAATTAGACCGAGAACTTATTTGGATATATATATTCATGCAGGTGCGACTACGTTGTAGCACTAAGATTGAACTAAAAGATGTTGATGAGCCAAGCCGTTGTGAGTAAGTTCCAATGTGCTATGAGATATGAATGAATATTGAGAGGATTGGTGTACTTCCAACTGATGTAAGAGTCTGATTTTTATAGGTATGTGGCACAACTTTCAACTCCAGCAGTATGCCATGAGGAGAGATTAGTTGTAAGTTTTGCATGTTTTCTTGAATAGGAGATCTGGTTTTTTCATGTTTTTACTTTTATGTTTGGATGCTTTACAACCGAAAACATTTTTTTATTGTATTTATTTAGTCTTTCTGATTGTGAGGTAATTCTATCAAAATTGCAGGCACTGAAGCGTCAACTGGATGGTACAGGAGACATCGCACATGACGAGCTTTGAATGGCTATCTGTCATAAAAATTGGAAAATGTACAACAAAATGAGAGTAGATTTTTCTGTCTTTGTGTTCTTCTGTTTGATGACCTAATTGCCATCTATCACCTGTTTTATTTTGGGAGGGGGGTTTGCTAACCAAGAAACTGAACAGTTTTATTGAGGGTCATTTGCATCACCCAATGTAAGGGGATATGATGACTCAAGGCTTAACTATACAAATACAGGAGTAGGTACAGAAGCCAGGGCACACAAATATTTGAGGCAGATAAATGACTTATTTTTGGTCTTGTAATTGCATTTATTGAAAGTTATCGCATATTACTTTTGACTCAATTCCTTTCTCATATGCTATAGAAATACCATGGTTGAATGAACTTAATACCATGAGTATTTTTCTTTTCTGTGTTGCCAAGGATATTGACACCATGAGCCTTCTCAAAGTGTGCATTGGGGACTGGGCCACTGGATCAAGTTATCCATCTATTACTCGTATGAAAACCTCTTTTAACTATAACTTTTTTAAACATATATCTCTATGTAGGAAACATTATCAAAATGTCTTAAAATTCATGTGTTCGGGTGCCATTGTTATTGAAGGATACCTTCTATGAGTGTTCGAGTGTTCGAGGCATATGTCAATAGACGCATACATTGTATATGATCAATGATTGTGTGCAGTACTGCATATAATTTGACTTGAGTGCATAACTAGAATTCTAAATGTTTGTGAAGAAACTTGAATAAGAATTTTGTACATATTTTGCTTCCTTGTCAGAGTGATGACACCTTGAATTACTTACAAACGTTTTGTATAAGATTCCCAGTTATCTTGAAGAAATTTGATTGGGATGACAGTGTAGTATAACCTGTTGCCTACGCATTTATAACAAGTTAGATATTATCATAAGTTATTATACACGAAATGAAATGATAAAAATTCAGTTTGTAATATGATTTAAGAGGATTCAATCATGTGAATATAAGTATAAAGTGCTTATTTTTGTAGTTTTCCGTATTGAAACCCAAAATGGGAAAAAGAACAAGGAAAACACTCATTTATTTTATATTCTTTGATAATCATAATAAGAAGTAAAATCACTAATTGCAATGTATGTAAAATTTTCATGGTGAAGCCTTGTTGTGGAAATTAAAGTCTTGATTTAAATAATGAAATATGGAAGTTGATCATGAAGTACTTGTGGATGTTGAATTGGGGATATTGATTTTATCCTGAAATGTTACTATGATGGGGTCAAGTACTTGTGGATGTATTCGTCAAGCGTGTCGACACATCGTGGCTTATGGATTTTGATCATTCACTTACTATTTCTGTGTGCTCTTCTAGATGATGGCCACGTACCCCTAGAATGACCAATGGCACATCACGTACCAATAACTTGGGTTCATCTCTTGACCTTGATCCACTAGAAATATTACTTTATTGCGGGAGACTACATCCTAATGACTTGGAAGTATACTATTTGAGAAGTGCTAGTTTCTACCACTGATTGGTGTGTTAGTTGTTCATCCAAACCACTACATTTTACCTACGATGGGAGAGCATGTATGTCGATCTATGGATCCATTGTAAGGAACCTTTGATACCAAAACTTAAACTTGACATGCATTTTAGCCGGAAGGTGTAACTGTGATTTTACCATGTTTTTTTTCTCAGTTGCAATCATTCGAGATAATCTTAGAGGGCTAATTTTGTAGAGTAAGAATTAACTATCCATGTCCAATGAAGGTTTGGGACACAAGTATTTAGTCCACCTAAACATAAATATAATATGTTTAAGTAGCTTCCATGCATGCCTCTAATGGTGTCAAAGGTCTCTTTAGGAAGGGAGGTGGTTGTCTTAGTGGACCATCATATACTTTAGAGTAATTAGCTTCATGCCAATTTACTCAAAAGAAAAGAAAATATACTTGAAAATGATGAAAAACACACTAAACTTACAATACACACTTTGAAAGTTGTTCACTTCATTGATTATATGAGAGGATGTCCCCGTTTTTCCAAAGGGCAAGAAGTATACCATTATTTATGTGGGCTAGCAGCCCCCATATTGGAGCACCTTGATAGAACGATTGCCACCTTGAGGTAGGTCAAATAATTGTGGTAGAAGATAGTAATCATGCATGTGTCAATATGCTTCATAACTTATTTGGGATGGGGCCCAATCTATTTTGATAAAATGAGAAGTGCCAAGTTCCAACTCACATAAAAACTCAAAGGTCCCTAGAGCACTTGATTCTAACACTAGAAGTTATCATGTCTACATGTCTATTAATGTATCTAGCATTGAGTGTCAGTCAATATAATGAAAACTATTCCACCTTTTTTCGAAAAGCAACCATAAATTAAGATCATGCTTACATATTTGGGTTGTCACCCGCATTACCATCAAAAGAAAACATGGTGACCAAACTATGGCCATAACATACTACAAGCACGACCAATGATATAGTTCTTTGTAATTGCTTACGTTTTGTTACACACCTGAATTTGACAAGTTAAAATTTCGCTAAGCTAGAGGTTTTCTAAAATAATAGTGCATATTTATAGTGCCATCCATTTAATCTATAACCGTAACACTCCTAACTTTATTGAATTGTTGAGACCTCGAGGTTGAAGTGTACATTTTGACAAAACACTCACCGTTGAGGCTTACGAAGGCAAAGATGGGGTAAATATTGAAGTGCTCTAAATTGATTGGAACTTCGAGATTTATCACAGAAGAAAGGGTTGACTTATAAGTATGTGGTACTGCTACATGTCATCATCACACTTGCACTTTTCTTTTTCTTGATAACTATATGAGGGCTTGGACTCTATGGTAAATTTGATATGCCATAGCTACTAGCTCCCATCAAAAGAAACTAAAAAAGGACATAAAAACATTATATATAATTTGGCAATTTACAAAAACCACTTTTCAACCTTTTCTTTTTAATTTCAACCAAGTCAAAAGAGTCAAATGCAATTTTAAGTCTACTCAATCACAAAAGATGTATTGAACATGGCATTTTATGTAGCCACTCATAACCATCTACATCAATCCCTGCAAGTTGTGACTCATTCTCCTCTTTCCCTTTTGACTAATATGGGACGTGTTCACGCGTTATTGATCAATACACATACCCAAATACATATATCGACCGATACACACCCCAATGGATCAATTGTTCCCACTCTCCTTTTAATCGTCTAGATATTTGTATGACTTGCCCCTTACAAAGTTTAAGCTCACGATCCCAGTGTATGTTGTAAATAAATAAATAAATCCACTCCGGATTTATTTGGATAGTAGCTCAATGTTTAATATACGATGCTACCGACATGTTTGATTGAAAGAGCATGGTAATGAAAATGTTATACACACACATATATATAGATATAGATATAGATACACATAAATATACAGTGTTGCATAATATTTTATAGCGCACATTGTTTTTAAATATAGGAAGGACAATGGCTTCGGATAACTTTACTCCACAATCCCAAGAAAAATAGCCTTGGATGGTACGTAAAACAACAATAGTGGAGACAATCAATTTTGGTTTTTTGGGGGGGAGGAATAAAACTAAATATTGTAATTTGCATTGAAAGAATGCATTCTTAATATAAGTATTACAAAATTTAATTATGAACAACGTGGTTGTTTTCGATTAGTGTGGCACAAATTCGGCTTCATGCACTAAAGTGTAGGTCGAACTTTCAGACTTGTTGCTTGGAAACATTAGCAATAGAAATAAAATGCAACAGTACAATACCAATTCTCTCAAGCAAATGTGCTGGAAAAACAGTACCACAAATATATGGTATGCCAAATGAAGGGCGGAAAAAAGGACATGATTATTTGGAGCTCTTTAGTTACAAAATTTTGCCAAGTTTAATGTGAATACAATTAGTAGGGTTGTATATCCCTCATTTGAGACTCATGTTGAGGAAATAACTTGTATATTGGGAGTGGGTTTGTGTGAGTTTGAATTATACATTTATGGTCATTTGTTGAAAGTAGGGGAGGACCAATGGAAGAGATTAAAAGGGTCTACTTCGGAAGGTCCACCCTCTAGTATTGCTTGATCTAGCTCTACGTTTAATATACTAGATGTAGTTGTGCTTTGTGTGTGCATCTCCTCCACCAAGTCATCAAAAAGAGTGTCATCTTCCATGTAATGAATGTTACTTGGATCTTCAACACAAGAAGAACTTGAATCCACATGCAAATTAGTGCAACTTGTAGATCCCAAAACCTCGCGGTCATTCATCTTGCTTCTTATGTGCTTGACCAAATCTTCGGTAACATCATCATCATCATCATCATCATCATCATCCATATCCATGATGTCCCTACAATTAGGGTCACTAGTGTTGGTGCAAGTAAATGGGCTAAGTTGTTCATGGCTGGTGCTAGGGGATTTCTCCTGGGAAGATGATGAGGCAGTGGGGTGAGCGTGTGACAAAGGAAGGGTTTTCGAAGTTGTGGGGATGCTCGATATCGACAATGCATTCATCCTATGAGTCGGCCAAGGGTGATTATGCTCCGAAGTGTAGGTTACCATTAACATGGAAGGATCACTAGGACTTCTCTCCACTTGCTTTCTGGCAGGGCAACCTTTAGAGCTACTGCATCTATAATAACCCCTAGTACACAAATTATTCAAAGGAAGTACATTAGCAATCGATTAATAGTTAAATGACTAGGGCAAAAACATATTAAAGTAAAGACGAAGAATGGACTGAAGAGAGATTAGCTCACAAGACTTACACAAAGTTCATGAACATGAGGGTTTTGTTGTATATAGCATACACATTGTGCACATTGTTACCTTGGGTGAGGTGAACCTTTGATAGGTTTTTGGCCATATTTTCTCCAAGCCCAAGGGTCGGAAGGGATAGGTTCGCCGGGGCGCACATGGGAGCTCGTGCCTCCTCCGGCCGGGACATATACGACGCGCTTTTGTTGCGCCTTCCTGCTAACGATCGACCCACCCAACCAACCCAACGCATGGCAATGTGAGAAAAGCACAAGACAACATACAATTGTGTGATGTATGTATGTATGTATGTATGTATGTATGTATCTATGCATGCATGAATGTATGCATAGATGTATGTATGTATGTATGTATGTATCTATGCATGCATGAATGTATGCATAGATGTATGTATCTATGTATCTATGTATGTGTCTATGCATGCATGTATGTATGTATGTATGTATAGATGTATGTATCTATGTATCTATGTATGTGTCTATGCATGTATGTATGTATGTATGTATGTATGTATGTATACCTCTTTTTGGGAGCCCTTTGTTTGAGTGGCTGCAGATCCATGGTGGTGGTGGTGTTGTGCATAACCACATTACTCTTGTTATCGTTATTATTACTAGTAGTAGTAGCAGCAGCAGGCCCATGAGGATGAAGCAGTAGCCTTGAATTAATGAGTAAATTTGGTGGAGGGGGAGGAGAGGATTTTGACATGACAATCATATTGCTCTTCTTCTTCTGCTGCTGCTGCTGCTCCCCAATGCTTAATAACAATCTTAGATAATCATGATTATCTTCACCCGACATCATCCTGTGGCGTTGCAAGAAGCTGCTCGAACCACTAGTAGCAGATAGCATACAGTAATTAGGCCCCACCTTGGCTTGATTACAATCATGTTTATTAATATCACTATTTTGATGAAGACTAGTAGAAAGCTGCAGCTGCAGCTGCTGCTGCTGCCCCCTGTTCTGATTATCGTAAATGCTACTACTACTACTTAGCTGTTGAATTGCATTAGACATGCTCTGATTTTCCATAAGTTTGAAGAAAGGCTTATGTAGTAGCATGGATCGGCCGCAAGTAGGTGTAGTATTATAAAGCTGAGGGGATGAATTGAGGAGCAGATTAGCAGAGTTATTGTTCAACAGGGCATGATTGGTAGTATTTAAAGTGTTGCAGCTGTTATTGCTAGTATATGGAGGAGGAGGAGGAGGAGGAGGAGGAGGAAGAGTAGAGAAGAAATGAGGTACTGGCGCTGTGATGAGAGCACGCGTATTAATGATGCCTAATGAAGGGCAGGGATGATTACTGTCATGTTTAGTATTGGTAGAGTTATCATTGGAAGGAATATTATAATTAGGGTTAGTCAGGTAGAAACGGGGATCGGGCAAGAAAGGAGACGATGAAGAAGAAGAAGAAGATGATGTTGATGATGAAGAAGAAGAAGAAGAAGACGATGATGATGATGATGGCGATGGCGATGGTGATGAAGAAGAAGAAGAAGAAGAAGAAGAAGTATGGATATAATTGATTAGAGGGGGGACAGCGAGATTGAAATTGGATGGGCGTGAGTTATGGAGAGTCCGAACTGTACAGTAATCATAATTATAGAAATTGGATGAAGAATGGACGATAGCAGAGAGGTCTCCATCATCCATGATGGCATTATTAGGAGGGAGTGGGGCAGGAGCAATGTCCATATGTATTCTAATCTAATCTCTAATCTCTAATCTCTTATCTCTTATCTATCTGCCCCTTCAAAATCTCTTTCTGCTGCACTTCCCTTATCTCTGACTCTACATAGATTTATATATTTATTTATTTACTTATTTATTTATTTATTTCATGTATGAATGTGTGTGTTTGTGTGTGTGTGTGTGTTAAGAAGAGAACAGAGGACTCTGTCTGTTCTGATAGTATGTATGGTGGAGGAAGAAGAAGAAGAAGAAGAAGAAGAAGAGGAATTAATTTAGAATGTATGTATGTATGTATGTATGTATGTATGTATGTATGTGATGTATGTATGTAGTTGTGATGGAACAGAGGAGTTGTTTTTGTTAGTGAGAAGAAAATAATAAAAAGAGAGGAGGAGGAGATGAGACGGCGCTGACTTTAGTAATTTATATACATTCATTCTCATAGCGAGCGAGCGAGCGAAGAAGATGCATATCACGATTCACCACATTCATTCATTGTCAACAGACACATACATTACATACCATGCATACATTACACAATGTACATGAATACATTACATACATGCATACATTATATACATACATTACGTTACGTTACGTTACATACATATATATACATACGCATGCATGCATGCATGCACCCCACCCACCTCTTCCTCTTTTTACACAAGTCTTGTCCCATCAACAAACCACACCCCGATTTTACTAGCTTCTCTTTACCTATGTCTTGTATTGTATTTGTATTGTATTGTATTTCTGTCTATCTAAATATCTATCTATCTTTGATTCTCATTCCACTATGCTTTTCTTTTTTACACAGTGTGGCTCGGCTCGTTTTACACATGCACACACACACACACACACACACTCTCTCTCTCTCTCTCTCATCCCTCCTTAACTTGTTGATATTCCATACCTCACGCCTTCCATCGATCACCCAAACATTGCGTTGCTGACACATTGAATTCTTATTGATGATCAAGGAAGGATGAATTGAAGAAAGGGGGGGGGAGGGGGGATGTTGGGAATGTGCATATGGGGGTTTTTGTCTTTGGAAACACTTGATTCCTATGCTACATGCAAGCCATTCATCAAGTATTGACTTGTGATATCGTGGGCTTTCGATTGATTCTCAGACCCATTCCATGATCGTTATGATGATAACTGCCTCAATGTTTGGAATATGCATTTTTGTTCCATTTCCTTGTTGCTTAATCCTCGTAACTAAGAGAAATACAAATTACTACAATTGACATAAATGGATTATGTAACACATCTCAATTCCATTTGAGCTATAATTCTCCATCCAATTCCCCTTCTTTCTAATGCATAAACAAGTGTTTACTCCTTCCTAGCAATATATGAGATCTAGCCCTACTTGTGAGCTATATGGCACTACGTCGGTGCAAAGAACTGCCTACAACACCAAGAAATTGATGATTGGTTAATATTTTGAATTATTATAATAATTTATGCATTGGATTGTGCTTTTTCAACATAGGAAAATATCTAAAGGATATGCACTAGCAATGAGTAGGCCAATGGGCATCGTGTCGTATGGTTATATTCAAGTGTGTTGCATAATCTTTATACTTATTTTGTGCTCTTACTATTCATCTCCCAAGAAGACCATGCAGAATAAATTCTATCATATATGTCAATGTTTTGGTTTATGTGTGTATATATATATATACCATCCAACAACATTCTAAATGTCGCACCCTTTCCCATGTGCATTCATTGAGTCCAAACTCAATACCTAAAGACATTACGACAAAAAACAAATGGTACAAGATCTGACACGACATCTTGAAGATGCGGCCAATATTGCCTTTGAGAAATATTGCTTGTAAAATGAAATACTACACACCATGACCAGAATCCATACCTTGTCTCCACATACCCACAACTTTAATCATTTGTTAAGCAAATAAGTTAGAGAAGGGAATTTCATTTTTGTTAAGGTTCACAACTTTTTTAAAAGGCCAATAATTTGCTTTCTAAGCTTCACTACTTTTAATCACCTCTAATGCCAATGAGCATTGAAATCCCTCTAACCAATGCCCAACTACAACATAATGAATGGAAAAGTCTCTCAACTTTATTATGTGTAGGAACCTATCGTGGCTACATACATCAAGTCGTATATTGGGAATAACACTTTTGATTGTCACACTTACCATTATTGTCTCCTCATTTAAATTTCTTATTTGCCCAAGAGAAAACACATCTTACCATACTATAGATCTTTAACCAAGAGTGATAAACCTTTCCTAGATTCTCTAGCTAAAATCAAAGATCCTTTCCTTTTAGGCTTTTTTATACAAAGACAATAAGGTCAAAGTAGGAAAGTGTCTAGAGGGATGAGAAATGAACAGTGACTTAGATTACTAGAGTAATATAACTAGCTCACAATATTGACCTTTATAGCTTTAATTTTTCCATAGACACAAAATCAAGTCAAACACGTCTTATTTAATGTCTCTAATAGGGGCTTATTCTATACATGGGTTCATGTCAAACTCAAAACTCATCCAATTAGATACAATATCTTTTGCCCCCATAGAATGAAGCTTCAATACTTCCCATTCACCTATCCAAGAAATTTATTCATAGCACTCAAAAAGTCATCAACATTTCTATTGTTAGTAGAGAAATTGAGCTTACTATACTTATTTACCCTAATATAGGCCGAATCTCTATAATGCACAATGATGACCATGTAAACACATGGTATAATAGTAGGAAAAACTCTATCGTTGAAAGGCAAAGATGCATCTTGACTACATGATCTACCAAACCTATCACCAATCAATCATGAAGTTTATAATGTTATGTCAAGGTTTGTTATCCTTTATTAATTAAATAATTTTGTTGCATAGTACAATGTCAAGCTTGGATCATAGGTACAACCAAGACCAAGTTCAAATTAACTTTGTGCGAGTTTTCAAAATAAATGAAAATTGGGAGGGATTGTATGACCATTATGGGATGCCAATTGGCAACTTGTTTAGTTTCCCTTTGCACAATGTTAAAAACGCAGGCACAATTGAATGTTTAGTACTATTACTCCAATACATCGTACATATTTCGTTGCAAGATTATGTGAACCCAAATCAAAACTTAATTCATATATACCTATCCAACGTAATTGTCATAGTACATGTTCAATAGCATGTACATAGTTAGAGCAACTTTTCAAACATTATAGATATTGATGAATGCCCGATAATAGTATGCTAGTAAAAAACTTAGCTAGTTCAGTTATATGAACCTAGACAATCTCCAAGAATTTGTCCAACAATGTTTTGACTTTTCTATCTCCCGCGTGCTTTATTGATCAAAATTTGAACAATGTTGACACATGACATTATCGGAAAGCAACACAAGCAAAGTATAACATAAATGACATCATGTACGTTGGTTGATATAACAATGAATCGATATTATGTAGGTTGATGAACACAAGTTTTAAAAACTATAGGAGACTCCCGGAGTGGACGATGCCACGTACATTGCGAAGTGAATCGTGCAAGACAAAAGGGTTGACTGTTTGAAGTATCAATAACCCACATCAGACTTTGGTGAGAAAAAGTTAGATCTTTTCTCTCTCACACTCACAGTTGTTAATATGTGATAAGTTATGGCACGGAGGAAAGATTCAAGGAGCTTAAAGTCACGTTTGAGTGGGGTTGGTATATCCCTCTAAAGTTACACCTTTCCCTTTCTCCTCCTCGTTTTTATTATCACTCAAAGTAAGTCAAAAAAGTAAATCCAAAAGGTCATAAAAAAAATTTAATTAAAAACAAATCACCATAGATACATATATATATATAGTCATAAACCGTGGTTTAAGAAATAACCATGGTTTTGGCCAAACCGCTTTAGTGCCGTTACTAGACACCGCGCGTACAAATGAGAGAGCCTGTTGCTTAAATGATGCGAATTGCTTTTGTTTTTTAAAACAAAACAACGAAAGCAGAAAAAATAATGCCCAAAAGCAATAGCTTTATCAATTATAAGTACTATTTATGCATTTATTTATTTGATTTATTATAAACAAAAGAATTTTTCTTCCATATATGTTTATGCTGCTTGTAATATTCAGTCAACAAGCAGCACCGGTCCACCACATGAAAGCAAGTTTTGTTTTTTACCCATAGGCTATATACATACATATATACGTATATATACATATATATATATATATCACACTGTATGTGTCTGAGTTGATTAAAGTCAATGGGCTGGAATTTACTTTGGCCAAAATATATACCATCTACAACAACACGAAGCGAGATTGTCCACATCCTTCCTTTGACTTGCTTTTCCACACTCAATCTTTCCTAATATGCGTCTAATCATTACTACCTCTTTTCTTATTACTCATTTAACTTTCACCCCTCCCCCCCCCCCCTCTTGATTGACATTCCTCATTCTATCCTCCCAAATGATCCGAGATAAAAGCCGAGTTTGCCAGAACGCCAATCGACTAATCCGAGAATATGCTAGAAATCTTTATAAATGGAAAGACATGTATCGCTTGCATAGAACGTAATATTCGTGTTCGTGCAAGCATTCCAACGTTTGGAAACGAACACGTTTGAAATGGGAAAAATACGTGCTCCTTTTTGTTCTTTTCTTTTTCATTTATTGCCATTACAATTTACTCACTCTAGTGGCAAGGAGTCATGTTGTTGCTGTCTATGTCTTGGGCTCGATTCCAAATTTTCTAATCTCTTTCTCTCTCTCATTAGTACCATGCCATAAGCAAAATTTTATGTTAATGTGTTAATATATTTTTCTTTCCAATCGACTAATCCAAGAATATGCTAGAAATCTTTATAAATGGAAAGACATGTATCGCTTGCATAGAACGTAATATTCGTGTTCGTGCAAGCATTCCAACGTTTGGAAACGAACACGTTTGAAATGGGAAAAATACGTGCTCCTTTTTCTTCTTTTCTTTTTCATTTATTACCATTACAATTTACTCACTCTAGTGGTAAGGAGTCATGTTGTTGCTGTCTATGTCTTGGGCTCGATTCCAAATTTTCTAATCTCTTTCTCTCTCTCATTAGTACCATGCCATAAGCAAAATTTTATGTTAATGTGTTAATATATTTTTCTTTCCAATCGACTAATCCGAGAATATGCTAGAAATCTTTATAAATGGAAAGACATGTATCGCTTGCATAGAACGTAATATTCGTGTTCGTGCAAGCATTCCAACGTTTGGAAACGAACACGTTTGAAATGGGAAAAATACGTGCTCCTTTTTCTTCTTTTCTTTTTCATTTATTGCCATTACAATTTACTCACTCTAGTGGTAAGGAGTCATGTTGTTGCTGTCTATGTCTTGGGCTCGATTCCAAATTTTCTAATCTCTTTCTCTCTCTCATTAGTACCATGCCATAAGCAAAATTTTATGTTAATGTATTAATATATTTTTCTTTTAGTTTTTTATTATTACAACTACGCGCAACTTAGTGGTTGTCTATTTCTATGAGAAGCATGAAGGGGCGATTGAAGCCCACAAGATAGCCCACAAACTCCACTCATGGATGTGGACCACTATTCCATCCCTGGAAATGTCTAAATGTCTAAATGGTGAGTGCTCCCCACTCACGACCTGTTGTACAAAGCACCAGGCACAACTGGCAACCTCCCACCCCATTCCATGAGTATGAAGATTATAACATGGAACGTGCAAGGACTCAGAAGTAGACTAGACCAACAAAATAGATGGAAACTAAGAAGGGATCTTGAAGAACATTTACTAGGGAGTGGTGCTGACGTCATCATGTTGCAGGAACACCACCTCGATAGCACATAGTTAAAGGAAGTCGGAGACCTTCTACCAGGATCATGGCGAACGATTTGGGAGCCAGCAATTGGGGAGGATGGAAATCATGGTGGTATTTGCACTTTGATTCGGGAACATCTAGCCCAGGGATTAATACACCAAGAATCACTTATACCTGGTAGGGCACATTTTTGCACGCTAACCATCCAAGGGCAATGATGGAACTTCATGAATGTTTATGCTCCAAACAACATAACAGAAAGAGCAACATTCTGGGACCGCATCCGCCTACAAGTAGTGGGTGCGAAAGAGTGGTGCATTGGAGGGGATTTTAATATGATCGAATCCATTCATGATAGTTCCAACAACAACCCCATAGTCCTACAAGGAAGGGAACGCAAACAATGGGAGAAGCTATGTGTCCACCTTAACCTGCGAGACATCTGGCATTCTGCCAACTTCCAACGAAAAAGGGACTCTCTCCTATTCTCCTGATCAGACGGGCGGACTAGTGGACCCACCCTATCTCGCATTGACCGCATTTATGTGGGGGAGGCTTTAGAAGCGAAGGGAGGGTGGTGTCACATAACTCCAGGCACGACTTTCTCTGACCATTACCCGATAACTGGTCATTTTCAATTGCACCGAAAATGGGGCCCATTCCAGACTCGCATCCCACACACTATTTACACACTTATAGACGTGAAGGACCAACTATCCAACCAATGGTCATTACCCGTCAATGGCTCATCAGCATCGGACAAACTTTTAGCTAAATTAACAAGAGCCTCTATTCTCCTACATGAGATTGTCAAGACCAGACGCAAGGATGCTCAGGAGAAGCGACAGAGGACAAAACGAGGACTAATAGCCTTACAACGCCTCCAACAAAGATACCCATCCTGTAGTTGGATCGCAGGACAAGTCGCCACGGCCAAACAGGAACTTAGCATGGCAGAAAAGGCAATATATGACATGGAGTTTCATGGCAGCATGGCGCGATGGATTCGAGTAGGGGACAAAACCACAAAGGAATTCTTCCGCTCCAAAGGCCCGAGACACGCTAGAACTGTGATGCGCAGCCTCAACCGGGAGGATGGAACAACCACTAAGGATGGCGACGAAATGAGGAATATTGCCACAAGGTATTATAGCCGCCTACTTACCGAAGACATGATAGCTACAGAGGAAGACATAAGCGATGATATTATCCTCCAAAGCATACCCGAGAAAGTCACACCGGAAATGAATACTTGGCTTGTGCGCCCTCTATCAATCATTGAGATATGGGAGGCCCTCACTAATTTAGATGCTGAGAGCTGCCCCGGAATTGACGGTCTCACCCTGCACTTTTTCACATGCCTTTGGGGCACTATTAAAGAAGACCTGCTCCAGGGATATGAGGAGATCATCACCTCTGGAAGCATGCCGGAGGAATTTGGACAGGGGATGATACATCTCATTCCTAAAAGTGGTGGGAATGCCAATGACATTCACAAATGGCGGCCCATTACTCTTCTCAATATTGTCTATAAGTTGCTCGCAAAAATCATGGCACGCCGTTTAACTCCACTTCTTCCTCAACTCATTCATCCATCACAGACAGGTTTCATTAGAAATGGGAGCATCCTAGACAACCTCTTCTCATTTTGGGAAGCAGTAGCCCTTGCCAAGCAGACCAACAAGAAGGTAGCGATGGTGCTACTAGATTTTGAGAAAGCCTATGATAGGGTATGCTGGAACTTTCTAGAAATTGTGATGAGGAAACTCGGCTTTCAAGAGATATGGATCAAAGGCATTGCAGGATTTTATAGGAATGGCAGCAGTTGTGTTTCGCTGGCAGGTGAAAGGGGCCCCTTTTACCGAATATCTCACTCTGTACGACAGGGATGTCCACTAACTCTATCCTTATTTCTATTATACGCCGAAGCACTCTCTTGCTTTCTCAACTCGCGGCATCTCAACCTATGTGGTCTTCCCATACCTCATTCTTACCAAAGCATCATGGATATAGAATTTGCAGATGACATAGCAGTCTACCTGCAAGGGGACCTGGACAACCTCCAAAAGCTAGAAAGTGGGCTAGTTTTATTTTGCAAGCGATCCAACGCCATGATCAATTGGCACAAATCCTGTGCAATATGGCTTTCTCAGGAAACACATCCGGCGTGGCACCCTCACCCCACTTTCAAGTGGATTAATCAAGGAGCGAGCACCAAATATTTGGGCTTCCAAATTGGCTTCAACATACCGCCAGAGACTATGATTGCACCCGTTATCCTCTCCATTCGACAAAAGTTGATACATTGGAGCTCTAAAAATTTGTCGCTAGCAGGTCGCATCATAGTGGCAAATCAGGTACTCCTCGCAACAGCATGGTACAGTCTATCATGTTGGACAATCTCCAAGGAAAGTATACATCAGATTCAACAACTGGTCCGCAACTACATTTGGTCTGGTAAGGAAGACCATGTAGCTCGCGCCAAGGTGGTGTGGCCTATACTCACAACGCCTAAGTCGAGAGGGGGATTGGGTCTTATTGATCCCCTTTCACAATCGAAAGCCTTACTTGCCAAATTTGTGGTGCGAGGACTCCAACCAGAAAATGATTGTTGGAAAATGCTACTAAGGTTACGTTTCGCTTACTTTAAGCCACAAAAAGGGGTCAATTGGGCCCCCCAAACGGGATGGATTCTAAACATGGATCTCAAACCGAGTTTCTCCCGCCATTTGGAGGACAGATTCAGTGCATCCATGTGGAAGGCATGGTGTGACATTCGTCGGGGGCTCTAGTGTGATCAACCGAGATCTGAACCTGCCTGGCTCAGTCAACGTATCCTATGGAACCCATGTCTCAAGGATGAATCTAATCAACTACTGGGATCACGTAAGGGGTTATCATGGGGATACATTGTAGAAGGTCCAGGCAAAAGTATTGAATGTTGGCAACGGTTTATGTCAATGCCACTACAAGATCAAGCGAACATACTCCATGGAATCAGGGGCGGATGGACTATGAGATCAGAAATCATTAACGTGCTACTGATTAGGGACTCTGCTACTCAAAGGACGACAATGGAGAAATGGATAGGCCACGAGGAGCAGGGCTCTCTGATCCCGAGAGGTAGGGGATCACTAGACATGCTCGAAGGCCATGAAGGGAGAGACACTGAGACACCCACACAGAACAACGCCATTCGAGTACTCGCGTACACTGGTCATAAATGGATTGTAGATCATGATCCGATCAAAGTACAACCCGATTGGCATATATGTACTCATGAAAACACATGGCTGCGTAAGGTCAGTTGGGACCCTTTGCAATGGACATGGCGTGATCCCTACGCGGGGCAAGGAAGCAAACCATCCCTTTCTTCCAATTCACAACTAGATTGGGTCGCCACATTCTAGCTGCTCAAGCCGCCCGAGAACCGGCTGCTGCAAAGGTCTGGCACACATTTCAAGTTCCCTCCGCAATAATCACCAAGTTTTGGCAGAAAATCTGGAAGCAACAACACGCGAGGCGAATTACCACTTTCCAATGGTTGTTAATACATAAGTCCCTACCGGTGGGAGCATGGCAACGTGGGAACTTTAACTCTCCTAATTGTGTAGAGTGCCCACGTTCAGTAGAATCCATACGACACGCTCTGTGGGACTGCCCAACGTCCCATAGAACATGGCGGGGGGTTGGCCGCTTGGCGGTGGGAGCATGGCAACGTGGGAACCTTAACTCTCCTAATTGTGTAGAGTGCCCACATTCAGTAGAATCCATACGACATGCTCTGTGGGACTGCCCAACGTCCCATAGAACATGGCGGGGGGTTGGCCGCTTGTTGCAATTATGCCAGGTGCAAGGTTCAATCAAGTGGGGAAATATATGTTGGCTATCATGGCAAGCTGCAATTGGCCGATACGAGCATCAAGAGGAGGGGATGACTTTGGTGATAAAAGCACAAGAGGTTCTTTTCTCCTCTAGCGACAATGTCCACTATTTTCCTCTTAATGACCAATCTCAAGAGGTGTTGGAATTGGTCAGCCCAATAACCCTTTGGATTCTATGGAAACAACGATGTAGGCGAGTCTTCTCCAACCAAACCACCCATCTAACAAGGTTACTGCAAGAGATATGGAGTGAAATTGTAGCCACTCTGAAGAGCCAATATGATGGCCTTAAAGGTGGCTCCGAGGGAGTTGAAAGACAACGCATAGCCTTCATCCAACAATGGTCGTCCTCTCCCTTTCTTGAGTCAATGGGCTTCCACATTAGATGGAACTATCGCGTCCCTTTAGGGATTTGTACATAATCGCCTCATTTGTAAAATTTTATAACTAATGGAAGGAGTTGTTTTTTGGAAAAAAGAAGAAGTTGTTGTGCTACTATTACTTGTGTCTTGGTTTCAATTCCCAACTTTCTCATATCCTCTTGTTAGTGTCATGTTCCTTTTTCTTTCTTTCTTTCTTTCTTTGTTATTAGAAATTAGGTCACCCTAGTGGTAAGTTGTTATGCTAATACTGCCTATGTCATGTTTTCTTCATATTCTCGAATATACGTTTTATGAGTTTTTGAACGTTTGATTATAATTTATAATGACCTATTTTGATTCAATCTCTATAGTTCATACTCATTTTTTTGTAAAGTTCTAAAGTGAAGATGATAGAGATGTCTTGATTTGCATCCCAAAAGTATGCATGTGATACAATGCAAATATTGCAACCATATTTATGTTGATGGTTCACAATGGATTATAGTCCACTTATTAGGATTGAGAGTGAATCAATATATAATATAGACCCTAGTCAATCCAATCCAACTTTGAGATGATTTACCATACACATTTGATTGAATCATTCTCGAATGCGAATGCACGTATGATATGTATGGTTCACATTCTATGATCGCTTGTAAATTCTCGTATGCTTCCTAATGTAGTAATACTATCCTATCATTTCATGCTAAGATTGCCTATCGTTTATTCTTTATTAATGGAATTAAACAAATTGCTTGTAATTTTTGGTGTTTCCTGTATATAGTGATGTAATAACAATATCCTATACATTAACGAAGAAAGTTTTCAGGAATAGTGCATGCATACACTTTGGTTCTATAGTTCATATTTAAACCTTTGGGAACCATAATAAAATCCATTTATCTATCTCTCATGCATTGGTTGTGCATGTATATGTTGCCCATTGGCATATATTCATATCACACTCTCTCATTCAATCTACTTATAAATAATTGTGTTTGTGCATGTATTATATATTGATGTATATAATATATGCATCGGCATTTGCATGCTATTGTTTCCTACCTCCCTGGCTTCAAGGGCATGGGAATGCTCTCTAGCAAATCACCAAACCAAAGAGATGTGTAAAGCTAGACTTTTTACACTTGGGAAATCAAGTTTCGTACTTAAGAAAGGGTATTGTGTGGCCATTAGGTGATGTTGTTCATTTTGAACGAGAAACATCAACTTATTTGAATTATTTTTTATTCTAGTGTCCCTGTTATAATCAAACAATCATCTTGGTCGCACACAGGGTTGCTAATGCTTATCTATAGCATCTTGTTTTCTAAAACATAAACTATCAAGAGGCACCTTACTTATTCTTCTAAGCTTCGTTTTACTCAAATTCAAAAGGTGCTATCACCAAAAGTTTGTCTATTTAGTCTTACAAGGTTTATGTTAACCTAATTTACTAGGGACTATCATGAAGAGTTGGCCTATTTAGCCTTCCTATGTCTTTCTACAAAATTATATTATCCAACAAAATGAAGGCCCATTTTTCAAACACCCTAAACCAATCTCCAAGCATATAATTGGAAGCGTCTTTCACAAGGGTGCATTATTTGCTTAGAAGTTACTTGTTGTATTACTTGCTTCAACTCCATGCTCTCATTGTAAAGAGTTGAATAGAATTATTCCAATCTATTAAAGCTTTATAGGGCAAATTATCTACACACTCTCTAAGACTATAAAAGAAGCCAAAAGTGTGCTTGAATCTTTCCTTGCACATACTCATTGCATTAACTAAAACTTTAATAGATGGATGTATGTTATACCTAATGCAAACTCTAATAGATGGATGTATCTTATGCCTATGTAAACACTAATAGATAGATGTATCTTATGTCCTATGTTCCATTTCAAATTTCTTAGTTTTGAAATCTCTTGGTTAACTTTTTTACGCTTAATTTTGAAATTCCTTAATTAAGTGTTTAACCTTTCTCAAGAGCGCCAACTTTTACCAAGCATAAATATCAGTGATTTTACTTGCTAGTAAAGAAGGATATCTAACTATGTACATTAATTTATGCTCTAACAAATGCATCATACCTACATACATTTCAAATTCCTTATTATATTTTTAATCTTAATTCTGAAATTCCTCCATTACATTTTTATGCCTACTTTTCAAAATTCCTTGGTTAGATTTTGAAGCTTAGTTTTGAAATTCTCACGTCATTTTAAGCTTCATTTTGCTGTGTTTCACGAGCCCAAATTTGACCCAAGCATATATATTGGTAATTTACCACATATTTAGGTAAAATTTTCTGATTTAAATAAAAGGAAACATGTTTTAAAGCGACGGTTGCAAATGAGAAGTACATAAAAACGGAATACATTTTCTCATTGCAACACTAATAGCTAGGCCATCCATCACCTGGTTTTATTCTAATCCTGCAAAAAAGATATGAATCTACAAGGTGGATGTGTCTAGGGGCATAGAGAAAAGAACTTGGACAAACAATTCTATACAAATCTCCAATATGTACCATATGTCTATGCAAAACTCGTGAGAATGCATGATTCTCATGAATAGAAAGTTCACAGTTTCACTTTCTAATCTTCAGTCAGAAAGTTTGCGATGGAAAAACTAAGCCTATGGAGACAGTTCTCATTTTGATTCAATTTCTTAGCATCATGAAATTCTAAGAGTTGTAAACGTCTCATGTTTTGTCTTATCTTCCACATATTCGTTACTTTCCTCTTGTGCTTAGGAAATCCCAAGACACTCTCGTACCCCAATCTCGAAACCATCAAGTGCAATATTTACTTGATTGAAAGCATTCATGATCGTATCCCTGCATTAAGAAAATGGAAGTTTTACATAACACTTACCACATGCTCAACGACAAGTGCTGATCAGAAATGCTAAACCACACACAATAATCACCCATGCTAAATAGCAGCCATATAATTATACTGTATTACAAAACAACCATATAATAATAGAAAATCCTAAACCGCCAGAATTTAATATTATATCATAAACTTCACATCTAACCTTCCTAAGGAGCTTCCAACAAAATTGTTTGATAGAACATCACTGAGAGCTTCAAATGAGCTGCATAAATAAATTCAGTATTAAAAAGAAGTCTGAAAACCCTACCTTATTAACTGTGCAAAATTCTGCTAAAAATAGTGAAAACCTGATTAGAGTATCTAAGGCTTCATTCGCATTTAATTTGATTGGATCAGGATCATCGAGAAGAGAAGCTGCATTTTTCAAAATAAGTCGAAATGTACATACCTGAAAGTAACATAAGTGCATGAAATAAAAAATTTAAATAGCTCGTTTTCTTCCTATTTCGAATGCAATACACACTACACTTTTCAAATTTAATAAACTACATCTTACATGAAAACAAGGCTAACAGAATGTGCAATGTACACAGACTTTGCCAAAATGTGCAATTGCACAATCATGAACTTGTTAAAATAAAGAATGCAAATTATATATTACCTCAACTCCTGTCTTTACTTGAAAAGCAATAATTGATCCATCTTCAGGTTTGAGACAGTCCCGGGCAGCCATGTTGACAAGCCTTTGGGCCTCTTCCATACCGCTGATAGTGTTTGACTCTATGTACACACACACTTTATTGTGATGAGAAAGACAAAACACACTGACTTCTATGAGAAAGACTAACCACACTTTATTTTTTATGAGACACTTGATTTTGATGAGAAACACTATACAAACTTAATTTACATTAAACACACTTGGTTTTGATGAGAGAGGCAAAATGCATAAATGACAACATAGAGTACCAGCTAATGACATAGCATTCTTCAATCTCTCACGCGATGCTAGTATTGGAGCTATAAGGAACTCTGAAGTCTTCTTTTTCTGACCTTTCAACCATTCTTTTGGTCCTGCTATTGGGAAACATATAAAACTGATTATTCATATGACAAGAATCAATCTTTCTGCTAGTAAATTGCCGTAGTAAAATAGCATTTCCTCTTAAAGCAGATTGGCTAGTCATATTAGAACTGGTTATCTAAATATAGAAAACCAATTGCTTTTAAATGCGGAGATTCAACTATTTATGATGATCATAGTACAATAACCTATAATGCTACTTGCTATCAAGTGCAATATGTGGTGCTTTAGCTGGTTATCAAGTACAACAACATGCAATGTAAGAACTGGCTATCGAAACCTAGAACATCAATCATTCACATCACAAGATTCAATATTTTCTGATAAAGATTGTAGAATAACATGTAATGTTTGAACCGCTTGGCTATGTAATGTTAGATTAGTTATCCAAACATACCAGACTTTTTATACTAAAATTAGCAATACAAATATAAGCATAAGCATAATGTTTAGTGACTACATCAAGGGAAAATGCTTCATTTAAATCCAAAGTGCTAAGTGAAATAGCATACAGGGATACTTTATACCGAGTGCTTTGTGCCTGATGGTATGTAGTATATTATATAAATTTATCTGGAAAGGAATAACCTGAACACATAACTAATAATTGTATAGGACTCACAGACAGCCTTAATCGTTCAGAGGATTTTCTAAGCAATAGAATTGCAGAAGTTTAAGTTACAGATTTTAAAGGTTTCACTATTGTTAATTCTCTGCAAAAAGAGAAAACAATTAAACGAGAAAATGCAAGATAACAGAATTAGACTGATTTCAAGACAACTGATCAATCTCCAAAATGAAAATTAATGAAAAAAGGATTTGGTAGATTGGCAATTCTATAAAATCTAAATCAAATTAAGGATCTGCAAATGCAAGTTTCCTGTAGTTGAAAGATCTTGACGTTGTTTCTGCAGAAATAAAAGCAGGAAATGCTAGATATAGATTTCAAATATTGTAATACTGCAAAAGATAAAGAAATGGAGAAACTGCAAGTGACAGATTTTGGAAGCTTTTACGACTCTTAATTCTCAGCAAAAAAGGAACGCAAAAGAATGAAATGCTATTAGATATTTCACAACTGTTACATTCGGAAAAAAATAGAGAAACAAAATAAACAAGCAAATTCAAGTTCGCATAATTCTGAAGGTTTAGTTGTATCTGTTAATGCTACAAAAGAGAAAGCAATATCAAAAGCAT
The DNA here is from genome assembly GCF_043228905.1 of Azolla caroliniana. Lineage (NCBI taxonomy): Eukaryota > Viridiplantae > Streptophyta > Polypodiopsida > Salviniales > Salviniaceae > Azolla > Azolla caroliniana. Next base: position 6,041,247 of record NW_028230436.1, on the reverse strand, counting down.
TTAAGGAGGAGAAAATGCTGGATAACAGATATTTTTGCAGGAAAAGGCACCAAGAATTTTAATGGAACTTACAGATTCCGAGAGAGAAAGCGATAGCAGTGTTTTTTCCTGTAGAAGAAGAAGCTTCCTCTTCTTCTTGAAGAATGAGAGATGTGAGAAGAACCAACATGCCTCTTGAGAAAGAGCTTCGAGGAACATTCTGATGATGATGAACATCCGACATGGATATTATCTTCTTCTGCTGCTGCTGTTTCTGCCGCTGCTGCTCGGACTGCCTCTGAAATATACTGTCCGATGATGGTGGAAGGAACGGAAATAGAGTAGAAGGGAGTGGTGCAGCAGAAAAAGGAGGAAAAGAAAGAGAAGATGTATTCTTGTCTGCGAGGAGCATGGCTATGGAGGACGGAGATTTGCGCGGAGAATAGCAGCTGGAAGAAGGAGAACAAGACGAAGCCATAGCCATTGCACTCTTTCTAAAATCCAAAGCGAAGAAGAAGATGATGATGATGAGTCAGCTCTTGTTTTCTCAAGGTGGCTTATTGGCACGTCAGCACCTAGGCCACGTGTCATACACCTATAGCTATATGTGTCAACACCTATAACTATCTGTCGGAGGACCATCATGGTAGGATGGACGATGATAGGATAGACAATTTTGTCGATGCATGTTTGGATGATACCGGTTAGTCGATGCATGTTTGGATGATGCACACTAGATCAAATGACACTTATCACCATGTCGCTAGATAAGTAATGCCATGTTTGTTCTAGGTAGATCAATGAATAGTGTCACTAATCATAGGATGGTACCGGTTAGTTGCCACAAGCTAGATCAAATGACAATTGCCACCATGTCGCTAGATGGGTGATGCCATGTCCATTCTAGGTAGATCAATGACTAGTGTCACCGATCATTGGCCAGATCATACGTATATTACATACCACTATGGGCACGCTCATTGACTCTATTAACAATGAATGGCATGTCTTCATACCAACGGTTTGGATTAATATCATGCACTGAATGTATCACATGGTCGAATGAATACACCACACACCACATGACCAACCAAAACAACATTCATGTCACCCTCTTTTTCAAGGGAAATAGATCACATTTAAGGTTGGTTCAAATGAGTTAATCACCTTGGCTCTATTTGCAATGATAAAAGCCACATGTAGATATTATGGGAAGTGTACAATGCCATGCAAATGAGATCCATAACGAAAATTGTGCATTGCCGTTTAAACTCATGATTCTTTCGAAGTTACTCTAGGTTATTGCATTCATTTCTAATTGCTGTCAATCGAATCACATGATGTAGGAATTGGCTTGTGTTAAACGAAAATTGGACGAACAACAAAAGAGATGCACAATAGGATAATAATGCTTACGTTGTAAATATATACATATCATAATGTTGCAAGAAAGACCATAGCAAATAACAATGAAGATCCAGAAAAACTAAGGCAATTTGGGGAGACAAAACACTTTGCAAGGGTAAGAGTGGTCAACAATTGACAAGGCAATGCAACGGCCAACCATAATCATATTGTACATGGACGGAATGGACAAACTCATATCCCATGATTTTGGCATCAACTGTCAAACACATGGCTAATAACACCTGCTTAGATTTTGCCACTTAACATTTTGAAGGAATGGCAAGATTACTTTATTGAATGTCCAGCATTAAGTTCACAGCTCGTAAGCCTGATATATCTCTCACTGGGTGTCCATTAGCCTTCAATGACAACCATATCCATAGCATAGCATGAAGGTCTGTGGGAATAGGATGAACAAAGGATTTCATCAGGTTTGGACAGAATTAACTTTATATTTATCAAAAGATATACTGTAGATACACTATTGATTTGACGTTTATATGCTGAAGAATGTCCTCAACATATGTAATGCCTAACCTTATTTGAATGAATCTATAATATTATCATTTATATCTTAATTAACATGTCTCATACAGACCTTGGATTCAAAAAAAACTCTGCATGAAGAGGCGCACAAAAACTATATGACCAATCTCAAAAAATACCATAGCAGTAAGCTTTCATAACCCCAAGAACCACCAGTATCCCAAGAGTTCTAGTAAGTAAACATACAAATATTACACTGATTCTCGCATTCACAAGGTATTGTAAAGTTCTTTCAAAAAAAACTAGATATGTCATGGCACATACCTTTGGCATATGACCATATATATAATGTCCTTTTTATCTTCATGGAGATTACAAAAACTACCAGTTTTTTCAGAGCTCAAGACTCAGTGGCTGAACATATACACAAGATTAATTATAATCTTTAGGCATCTGTCTTCTTACCAACACAACCATTGTTGCTGTTGTAGACTACACTGCCCACATATCAATTGATCTCTTCCAGAACATCTCTTTTGGTTGAAAGTGTCAATCAATTAATGAACACCGAAGGTGTATAGGCAGATAAGTCAACATTCACTACTGTCTTAAGTGCCATAATTAACATGGAAATTGTGTCTTTCCCTTTGGAGAAATTCCATCAGCGATGAGATGCAATTCTATAATACAAGTAGAGATCTTCAGGCTTTTTCCATATATATTGCCGAACAGTTGCGAGACTCATTTCTGGACGAAGCACCTGTTAATTTGTCAAATGTGTATCCCATGAGATAGGATCTAAGCAGCCACATTATACAAACAACAATAATATGCACGTAAGTTTTATTCTTTAACAAGTAAGAGGTTCTGTTCTCGGTGCATCTACCTGGTTATTGCAAAGTATTTCCACTTCTAGTCGAGTTCCAAGTTGCCATGGTCTTGAGCTAGGCCTACCATTCATCATCTGTTGTTGGCTGTTAGTATAAGCTGCTCCTTCCTCCAATGGCCTATCAAGCACAAGCTTCTCCAGCACATAATTAATAACCTGTGTTATGAGGGTATTGTTTAGGCTTTTGGCTTTAGGTATTAAAAAAACAAAATCTACACACAGCATTTACCATTTTCAAGCACAAAACAAAGTGCAAATTAAAACAAGCTGTTGGGTCATACTCAATCCACCAAAACTTGCGGATATTGTTTACTTTTTCAGCATAGGTTGGATAAAACAAGTATCTATGCAAAAGATACAATTAAAACAAAGTAAACTAAAACAAGCTGTTTTGTCATACCCAATCCACCAAAACTTATTTATTTATCCGTTAAATACTCTCAACCTCAATATATGCATCCCCAATTATCATTCGATTTTGAAAAATCAAAATAGAAAGCGGATGAGAAAGTCTGAAAGACAATAGAGCAGAAATAAATATCTATGGAAAAGATAAAACAAGCTGTTTTGTCATACCCAATCCACCAAAACTTACGTATTTATCCATTAAATACTCTCAATCTCAATCTGTGCATTCCCAATTATCATTTGATTTTGAAAAATCAAAATACAATGTGGATGAGAAAGTCTAAAAGATAATAGAGTAAAAAAGAGAAATGAAAAATGCATGCATTTAGTGTTTTTACCATATCTGTTACCAGTGAAATTCAGTATAGTCACACATTCTATCATTAAGGAATATCTACTTCCTGACAAATATTCAATATTTGAATGAGAAAGATTACATCTCATTAACTCCAAAGTCCTCATTAACTACCTTACCCCTATCATCAGGGACGCAGCTCAAGAAAGTTCAAGCTAAATTTGAAGAATTTGTACCTTGTTGATCCTCAGGATACGAGGGGCACTCAACTTCCCTGATGTAAGTGACGGTACTGGTGTCATGGAGCTTTCAAAAGGATGCAGATAGAAGCTGCACCTGTTATATATAAAAATTTAGAATTTGGTTGCAAATCCAAAATGGAAAAATAGCTAAAGTCATATAGTAGAGTTCAGGAAAAATAAAACTGACTTGGCGTTTTCCCTAGGAGGAAGCTTTCCTTGAAGAAGAGTATCCAAACACCAGGAAGGAAGAGACGTCTCATCCTCGTTCCCATCCAGTTCAGTAAGATTTTTTCTCCATGGACCTCCTTGGCTTCCTTCAGTTATTATTGAAGGCAGAGACAAATCTGAGAAGTCAAATGCAGGATAAGTTGTTGGAGGTCCATTTTCAATACCAGAACGTAAATCCGAGTTTGCAGGCGTTTTGCTATTCATATGGTTTCCATTCTCAGCTTCATAACTAGATTGCTTATCACCATCAATAACAAGTAATGGTGTGGCTTTTTGTTGTCTCAAAGCTAGCCAACGTGAAAATAGCCCCCGAATTGTTTCCTGACCTAAGTTTAACTGCAGAACATTAAAGGAGGTATAAGTTCCATAATAGCAGGAACTCAACAAAATACCATATTTCAAGTACTATGATGACAGTTGGCATGATCAATAATATTTACACATACAATATTGCAGATGTTCACACAATCAACCCAGTCATCTATCACTCAAACTATGGAAGAATGGGCAACAAAGGATAAACATTACAACCAGAGAGAGGGATGAGAAAATTAGTTGACTATACATTTTCATCTAAATACATATCTGTATATCAGAAGGACACCGAACAAATAAGTATTTACCTCAAGAAAATGTAACAAAACACGCACCATTTTTCATAAAGAATCTTAAATTAAGGCAAGATTACCCTTTCACAGCATTTCTACTAGCAGTGATAAACACGCATAGATTTGTTTCCAGATTTAAATATCCACTTTATAGAACAAAAACATGAACGAGCAACTAGCTTTGTTAAAACAATTTCTTTTCAACTCTAGGTAGTGAACGACCGTAAATCCACTCAACAAAGATTGTTGTTATTTTTCTCTTTATATCATTCTACAGAAAAAGTAACCAGGAGAGGCAAACATATCTTCACTCTTGAGTGCATAACCCACACATAGAGAACCAATGAATGGATTTTATTTCATGCCTCAAAATGAAAATGGGCAAATTCAGCAATTGATTGTATGAATTGAATAGCTGCATCCATATTAGAACCAACCAGAAGCAGTATTGTCAGTTTACTTCATCAAAACATCACTCATTAAAACTAATTGTTTTCATCAAGTTATCTTACTTTTTGTTCTTCAGTTGCTCCTGCCACTTGGAGATCAATGGCATACATTTCAGCCGAGAAGCACTGCGGAGTTTCAAGGTGAACAGAGATGCTACCAAGCCGTGTGTCTATTGTGAACCATGTAGGTATGCTCACCTGTCACGACCACACCAAATGAAATGTGAACAATTGCCATAAGTTTTTTCTATTCAAAGGATATTTTCCTTTTTCTGCTGCAGACCATTAATAGCCTGACTTCAAGGCTTACCATTTCAAACAATTCCTTTTCCTTTTCTTCAAAGGGCACCTATAAATAAGAAAGCATATTAAAGACACCCCAAAGGCCACCAAGAATTCCCATCAAAAAGAAGAACATGAACAAATGGGAAACAACTATAGAAACTGTATCAAAAGGGTTTTACATTGCCAAAGTCAGCTATTGCTGCACCTTTGGTTATTTCCCAGAGCTTTACAACACCTGCAGTATCCTTTTTTAAACAAACACATAGAGAAAGTAAGAATAGGAAGCTGGTGGAACTAGAAGCATTAAATTCCCACAAATGCAGTACACCTTTGTTAGGACATGGCGCTTATCATTGAGAACCGTGTGTTGGATAATTCCAGGTGTTCCTGGTACAATGCATGCAGGTTTTGTATATAAGGGAACCTGGAAACATGGATACCATTTATTATACTGCACATTGTTGACGAGAAGCACGGTTGCTCTTGCTTTTTCTTCCGTCCTTCAGAGAATGCAAGCCTACAAATTGTGATTGACAGTGGAAACATACTTACAGAAGGTGAGCTCTCTAAACATGCTCTTGCCCTAGCAAAGGGTAGGGTACCAGCCAGAAAGGAGCTTGCTTTGGATAAATGTTTTGCTGAGCTTCTTTCTTTGGTAGGCCATTTATGCAATGAAGAGTCCGAAGTGGCAATCCACAGCCAGTCTTCACCTTGCAAGGCTAAAGAAAGAATAGGACCATCCTCTGAACATATAAGCAAGCTTTCACGAGACATCAGATCAGTCAAATAAACCTGAATAATTACCATACACAATAATCTTAGTGTTTCAAACCCTCCTGATTGAGCTATGGACAACATCAAACTAGAAAACTTGGAACTTACAGAAAGATCACGTCCACCACTGTAAACACGATTGAAAGATGGAGTAGTTGCAAAAGCCCATACCGAGTCTGTGTGGATAGCATAAGAGTGCACACATCTCTGCTGTCCTAAATCCCATAGTCTACAAAAACAAAATATAGGAAAATTAGTAAAGGCTGAGTGACAGGATTATTTCAGCATACAGATCTAATTTCAAACATATGTGTACCTGATCACGGAATCTGAAGACCCAGACAAACAGAATCTGTGAGAAACGCAAAGCAAAAAAATACATATCACATGCATGGCAATATATTGACGATGTCTTGTATTGTATTTGGCATCCATACAGTAGGATGGATAAATTGCAAGCATATTGTTACCTGCCAGAGGGATCGAGAGACAAAGCCCGTATGTTATCAGTGTGACCTTTCAATTTCATTTTCTTTGTACCAGACCTCGGGTCCCACACCCTAACTGCCTGTCAGAAATCATCATCAACCACTTTCAGTTGACATAAGAGAATGCTGCAAAGTCCAAAATTATCTTATTGCATATGCCACAACCTTCTCAGTGCCACCAGAAACAAGTATGGTACCAGAATCATTCATAGCCAATGCATATACAGATTCCTTGTGGCCCTTAACCATGATAGGTGTATATCCTTGTGATGGTAATGAATTTTGTGTAGCAGTACTGAAGCTTGTACCAAGAGAACGATCAGAGCTGGTTATTGGAGCAGATGGTCCCAGGGTACTGTTCTTTTCGGGTGTGTTTTCATCTACTGCAGACTTCAAAATGGGTGCAGAGGCTGCATCTAAGTCCCATACGAACACTTCACCACCAAGGCCAGCAGATGCAATGATGTTACTCTGCATCGTCAAAGAAATAAAGAACGACACAAACAAATGCTCAAATATTTCATTCATTATAACTAAAGATCCAATTTAGTTATCCCATACAAGTATAAACTTTCCCAACACTCACATGCTTTGCTGCTGCAAGGGCAATAACATAATCAGAATGTTGACGGAAAGTTTTTGAACAATGCCAATCATCTGAGAAAGCTCCCCAAGTCTGAAAATATTAAAATGTGACATATTTCTACAATCATATCCTCAATCAATTTAAACAAATTAAGATAATAGCCTTGACATCATTATCGGAGCTGCCATATCATCTATACCAACAACAAGACTGTCTAGACAAGTGACTCAGACAGACCGTTTGTGGCTAGGCTCCGAAGAAACAATAGGCCATCTACATTCAAAAAATATAATGGCCACGCAGGTCCCGTACAAGTGAAAGTGCATTGATTCTTTCAGCTTTTTCCCTTTTTCTTTTCGGAAAGCGGATATATTTATAAAATTGAAATATGAACAAATCCATTAGCATTTTAGAATGTAAGATATACAATGGCACACCTTGACCGTAGTATCAGATGAGCACGAAACTAGTGTTTGACCTGACAAAACTACATCATTTACCTGTAACAGTCAAAAGATTAGTATAAATACAGTAGCTTCGTGCTACAGGACAGAAAATCTATCCATACCCAATCTGTATGAGATTCAAATGTTGCAGTACATGTGGCTGTTTCATCAGCCAACTCCCATCTTTTCAATGTGCCATCCCTGCTGCCACTGAATAAGGTATCATTCCTATCGCCTTCACAAGAACCTACTTTAAGACTATTTATCCCTGAACAATGCTGCCATATACATGCACATCATCAGATTTAAAATCATGAATGTATAAATTATCGTATTTTTCCCTTTCACACACCTTTGGACTATAGGTATCACAAAGAACATATGTTAAGCGGCGCTCTTTCCGAGAGCGTGCTGAATTCGACATGTTGCTCGTGCTGCCTACACGATGCATACTGCCCATCTAGAAAGTAACCTGTTACATCATAAATTAATAATCAATGTCTAAGAAAATCTTGAAAATACATAATTATTTATGTCGACCTGAAAAAAATAAATCTAAGTCAATCATAGGATGACTATGAACAGTAAATTCTCCATGTCTTATAAAATAGAACATTCAGTTCTATTTCTTTTATCAGTGGCATGAATATAATCAAGCATGTGCTATACCTTTTCAGCTGCAACGTTTAGATGGTATCCTACCACATAGATATTTGATACTGAGTGTTTTGGTTTACTGTCTTTCAGGTGATGGTTGAGCAAGATAAACCAACTGTTCTTACAATGTTGGATATCATAGAATAGATCAATATTGATATCCTAGCACTGGATGCAATCTAAGAAATATTTTGGATATCTCTACTGGGACATCAGAGGAATCTAGTAATTCAGCCAGAATGTAAGAATAGCATCATGATTTATGTAACTCGTGAAATAGAATGTGCCCAGAAATGCAAGATGTTTCAATACAGTTGGATCAAATGCAAATATAGAACATGTACGTTTTCACTTTTGCTGATAATTTCTCATTTTACTTGATGATCGAAAACTCACATTTTGCTTCTTCTTACATTCTTTTCACCAACATTAACTTCAGCCACTTCAGTCATTGATGTTCTGTCTGTCTTCCAATCAAGTTTCCTTGTGGCATTTCAATAATAGAACCTTAAATCTTGAAAGTGTGTATGTTTACAGCATATATCCATATTGTAATAACTTAAGTTTCTCCAACATTTCATGTTGTTTATACCATGGATATCCATACTGCAGTGCGATCAATGAATAGACAAAACATCGCTTCTATATGGTGGTCCCAATGTGGATATTAATACTAGATTAAGAGATGTCATGTGAGCAAACATTTCAGGCCTGTAATTCTGCACATATATATCTATGCAAATAATGAATGTGCACAACTTCACCAATATGTGGCCAATTATGACACTGATAGTTAGCCAGCAGATCTGGGTCTCCAGATTTGAGTATGGTCACAGTGGTAAAGTATCTGGAAATGCTTCACAACGTAATACAGGATGCATTAGTTCATGCAGAATATTTCAGTTTAGAAATTTCCCATGACAGCATGCAGGATTCATCGCATGCATATAAATATGACATTTGTCTATCAATTAACTTTAGCAAACACAAGGTTATGGTGTTCAACATAACACAATGTTCTGATGTTAATAATAAAATGAACAAGTAATTTGCACCAGCACATCAAGATGTGGAGTATATTGAAACTTGAGCAGTCACCTATCTTGGAGTAGCGAGTATTTGACTCACGTTTTCTATGAGGCGAGCTGTTGACGCCAAATTGACCAAAGGATGTGCAGCATTAGGACTCAAGAAGGATAAATGACATTGTGAAGTTCCATGAGCCATGCACAAACTGGCTCTTGACACGCTGGTTAACTATGCTATTTTATATGGATCACAAATGTGGGATCCTAGTGTAGAATTTAGATCATCCTAATAGATCTGGGCATAAATGTATTGAGGCTCTAGCCAGATAAATGTCTTTTATACACCACACTTGAGGCTTGAGAGAATTCCCAACATCAGTATGCACATTTGTCTGTTCGGCCTTCACAGCAACTTTCCATGGAGAGCGATACCAAATTCATGGTATGAACATCATCATGCTTCTACCAAGCATTTCTTATATTAAAGCTGCCACACAGCTCTACTTCTGTAGACAGTTACTGTCCATTCTAAAATGTCACATCAGCATCAATTATCTGGACTATTAGCACATAGGTATTTATTGAAGTGGGCCGAGTCAAGGTTTCAGATAAATTTACAAGCAGTTATCTTTGCTCTTGGTGGGGATGGAGTTCAAGAATGTTTTTGCATTTGGTGCTGAGGATTCTTAAAAGTTGTTGGTAGTGAAGTTAAGAATTCTATGTGTTCCAAGGCTCCAAACGCCTTTCCAGTTTCAAACAGTAGGTTTCAATGGTCAATATTTATACTCTGCAGTCACTCCTATTAATGTATCTTTTCTTAACGTTTCATTATGTTATTATAATGCACATGCAATCAGTACTTCAATCTAGATAGTATAAATAGACACAATACTATGTCTATCTGATGATCCAATACAGAGCTACATAATTTTCATCTTGATCTAATTGATCAAAACATGTTAAAGGCTTCAATTGTGTAGAAATTACTAAGCATACATCCATACATACATATGTCAGAAATCCTCCTTTTTAACAATTGTTCATCCCTGACAACCCTATTACTCTCTGCATAAAATGACCTAAAGTGTGTAGGTTCTATCTGTCATAACACTTTCTTTATCTTTCTGGATGATCGGGGTTAAATAAGAAAACCTAAATCAAAACAATGAATTCCAGAGTGTAAAAACCTGAACTTTTTTAATGCATACCTGCTTTCTCCCTTAATTCATATTAATCAATACGAAATTCTACCTCTCTCTTTCTGTTACTCTCTCTTCTTTTTTTCATCGCTTCTACTTAGATCAATCTATATCCATTCAAACACGCACACGCACAGCGAGAGAAATATTAAAGAGATAATAAAACTGGTGCGAAAGAAGAAAGAAATAAAAAGAAGACAGACTGACAGACAGATGGGAAGATTTACCTGCGAGGAAAAGAGGTTAGGGCACCGCTCAGAGAGGGGAGGGGAAGTGGGGGGGTAGGGAGATTCCTCTGTGTCGAGAAGACCCATCAACAACACGATGAAGAAGAGAGTGTGTCTTATTATTTGCTGACATGTTTTTAGCGTAAACAAAACACTCCATAAAAACTTGAGAGTTTATCCTATCCCATTCATTATTCATATGTATCATAGACACAATAGATACATCGATGATCATGATTCATACATGTGAAAACTTAAGAATATTGTACATTCACACAATATATTTGTATGAGACCTTACACTAGCTATGGGTGATAGTGTTGTCGATTCCAAACATAGTCCGCTCTTGCAACTAGATTTCAAAAAAACATTTAACAACACATGATAGCTATATGAATGTAGTTGGATTTTCTAAGTTCTCATGTGATTTTTGGTATTCTCTCGATGTTGACATTAAGTACCTATTTGGCCCAAGCCCACGAGTTTTGATATTCCAAAGGATCGGAAATATATACAAAATTGTGATTGCATATGTTGTGATGACAAATCTTCTTTGTGGTTTTCTACTTTTGCTTATGTAGATGCTTCTACAATAGGGATTTAGTTATTTAATGTTTGGTGAGCTATTGGTATCCCCATTAGCCTAATTAACTGTATGTCTTTAGTATGCATGTTTCAGCAATAAAGATGCAAAATATATAAGCTTAAGTTATATCCATGTATTTCTTACCTATAAGCTATACATTAAAGGGGGGCTATATCCTCACCAATTTATCAATATCAAACCAACAACTTGATCACATTCAATCAGCAATTTATTTAGTAGTCGACGGTTGCATTAGTTTCGTGACACGTATATGGTTGTGGTGCAATAGAATCCCACTTGATCTCATTTAACATCCTTGACATTATAGAATCCTACTTGATTTCATTTAACATCATTGTCATTCATTCCAACTTCATAACAATTCACATAAAAAATGATATTGGGAATGTCTTCATTTATCAGTAATCTTGAATGTCTCCATTTATTGGTACTCTTGAGAACATCAAACTTGGTACTCAAGGAATGTCTTCATTTAAACTTGAGATAAATGTGGTCTACCTTGTGGGTATGTTCTAAATGTAAATCAAACTTCAGCCTTGAAATAGTAGTGAATGAAGAGAATATTTTACTTTGGATTCTCATGGTTTCCTATTTATTTAGCGTTTTGCTTCCCAACATGAGGTGTGCTTATGACATTTAGTGGCAAAACGTTCTTGTAGCATTTGCCAACTCTTCCTTACCACTTCTTTTGAAAAACAAACACAAAACAAATTTTAGTCTATTATGTCATGTATTGATATTTAATTTAAGCTGTCATTCTTCTCTTAGGCTGCTTGATGAAAATTGGTGACATGGTACCAAATAGCCAATCACTTGATGAGAATATGTGACGTGGAATCAAATAGTTTTGCCTTAGATCCCAAATTTGAATGATGGTTTGTGAGAGAGTTTTGCTCTCCTTGATGAGCATAACTAAGTTGCTATAGTCACATAATCCGTTTTGCAGCAATAGAGCAGCTGAATCCCATTACCTTCCATGAAGATTTAACTGATTTGGAGTGCCCATGCTTGAGTTAGGGTGTCGTCAACGTGTATTAGTTGTTGCTCATTATAGTCTCAAAATTCTAAACCATGGCCACACAATCTAGTGGCAACAATGCCAAACGCAAGGCTCAATGCTCGGCAATATTTCCAAGGAAATTTAGATAGTTTTGACAAGAGTGATTCCATGCTTAAACATTTTCAAAGGAAATTCAAGCAGTTTTTGCTCATTACATTTGCTTAGCATCGATCTCGCAGAAGTTTCTTCTATATCACATATGTCCCGACGTGATTACTATAAAGATAAACGTAGTTTTGATTGTTCCATGGAGTGGGCTTGACAGATAACACCACACTATGAACTCCTCTCCCTTGCACAAAATTCATTTCAGACATCTGCCAAAATGTCATTCATACCTGTAATAGAGGTGCAGAATTATGCAGACAACCCTAATATCATTTCCATATATCAGATGTTCATCCTTCATCCTAGATGAAAAATATACAAAGTGGACTCACATTGTATTCTTCATTCGAATCTTCGTCTAGCTTCTATTCCTTTGGAGGGGGTTGAAAAAGGACATGGCATACGCTTAGTGAGGATGAGCCAAAAGTTCTTTCTTTGTTGTTAATGGAGTTCTCAACCCACCAAAACTAATTATGCGTAACCTGCACATTGATCCAACTTCTTCTTTCTTTATCAAAATGAAAAACTAAATTTTCTGGTTTAACCTGGTCCTTGAATCCTGAGACTTTGGATTCTCAAACTAAAACCATCCCCTTGCTTAACCTGATCCGTGAACCCTAAGGCTTTCAATTCTCAAACCAAAAATCATCTTCTGCTAATCCCTGAATTCTGAGGCTTTCAACTCTCAAACTAAAAATCAAATCCTGGTTTAACTCATCCGTGATGAATGAATGGATAACCGGATGCCATACCGATCCATGTAGTTGTCCTCCTCAGAGCTTTTGATGTGATGTAAACCTGAGGTTTGCACAGTATCTTCCATTCCCGATGCTCCTCATCATCATAATCATAATGCAATGCAAAGCCAGTGAAGATGGTGAATAGAACCTTTGGAGGGCAGCGATGACTGTGAAGCTCAATATGGGATCCTGTACTGCTACTAATATTATAACCACTGTCCAAAGGATCCATGGCGGTTTCATCAAAAAGATCTCCATGGAGAGGATGGATAATCTTGACAGAGTCCATGCGTGACCCACTCGCTGCAATGAGTGTATAGACATGGAAACAAGAGACAGCGCATGCCAAAAAGATGCTCCTCAGAGGCTCAGACCACTTCTCCATCTCAGTTCCTATGAGTTCTTCTGTGGCTTTCCTTCTGCTAGTCAAGAAGCATTCAAATCCTTGACTGGGATTGTATTCCAAGAAAGATAATTTAGCGGTTAGCGGAGATGAAGAAGAAGATGATGATGATCGGCTAATTATTCTGTATTCTGCACAGCTATTAGTACTGTTTTCCTCTGAAAATCGATGAAGATTAATCTTAAAGAAGATGGAATTTACGCAAGCGTCTAGTGCATATTTGATGTGCCATGGCCTTTGAAAGCTGATTAAGCTTCCAGATATCTGTATTCCTGCTTCCATTATGCTAGCAAAGACATGGTTTCGTGTATCTTCAAGAGTGCTGCTACTAGTCACATTGCTCCGGTGATAATGATGAATAACATCTGTGCAGCTATTATAAGAAGCCATAATTTCTGTGTCTTTCTGGATAGCAATAAAACCTGAGAGCATCCTCATCTGTAAATGTGCGTTTTCAACAGCTTCCTGAAACTCTCGCAGAATAGGTGCTGATGCCAAACACGTCCAGAGGAGCCAGTGCTGAGCCTCCGTCGGTATATCCAGAGACTTAATTTCTTTCATATTTTTTTTGAGCTTTAGATCTTCTTCTTCACCTTGATCGATGTATTCACTATTAACGACTTCAGAATTCTTCTTAATATTGAAACTGCTATGGTACTTTTCTTTCCGTATCGTCTTATTATTGTCACGATGAGAAGTTACCACTTTCTCCTCTGCTCCTGCAAGCTGATCACGCGTCTTCTGCTCAGAGATGGTATCAACGTTATACGTCCATTTCCTTCCTCTCTTCCTCGGCCAGATTAACGAGCGCCTTCTACTTACAGATCTTTCTGTACGACCTGATCCTCTATCACTTTTCATATCAAATACTTCATCTTTCTTTATCTGAGAACGTTTCTCTCTTTTCACCTTCAAGACTTCCATGGCATCTCGCTCATTAAGCACATCTTCAACAGATCTCGAGTTGCTAGAAGAGACAGAAGTACATGTTAATGAAACGGCCTTATCATCATTATAGTTACTGGAAAGTATATACGGAACAATTGATCCTCTGGACATAGCTCTGCCTTGTTGATCAGAATCTGATCCTAATGACTCATAATGTTCTTGACTGTTTATCTCTTTTGATCTAGTTATATCCTGATTTATCTCACCCTTGCTAGTTGCTCTGTAGGTATCCATGGCCATGGACATAATCTCTTCATCTCCTGCACTACTATAGTATTCACTTGCAGCATGATTAAACTCCTGCCATGGGGATGAGGTTATGCGCTTTCTGATCATTGCTTGCCATTTATGACTTCTTGAAGCAGCTCCCAGCTTTAATGGTGAACCTTCTCCCTGATTTGAATATCGACTCTTGGACTTGGAAACATCGCGATTCATCAGACGCTCGGTGACTCGCTTCTTGCAACGTATGAGGTATCCAAGAACTCCTTTCTTCTCGTGCAATAACTGGAACTTGCTATAATGCCTTCCAGATGACTGGATCTCTGTACCATGACCATCTACTTCTTCTTCTTCAGGATAAAATTGGTCTTTTGCGTCATGAATATGTTCAAGTTTCCATGGACATATTCCGTCTGATTTGGTTCCGTGACTCTCTTCCTTGATTTCTGATGCAAATTCACTGACTGTAGATCTTGGCGCCGTGTGAACCTTCTGATCAATGTCGTCAATAGTACGTGGATGTAGCGAAGGATCAGGTAAATTTAAGAGTGTATATTCATCACGAAGGCTCCAGCATCTCCTTGTTCGAGTCTTTACTTCGTGATTACCCATTGATGATCCATCCACGTGATCACTTCTTCTGTTGTTTACATCGCGGCCTATGATTGTTGAAGTTGAATCATAGACAATTGACATCAATCCTGTTAGCTCATGAATATTGTCTTGAGAGTCTATGAAGTCATCATAGATTGTGCCTTCACCGGATGTTACATCTACATTTCCGTTCTGAGCAGAATCATCTTCACGATATCCATGTGAATAATGACTAGGTGCACGCCTGAAACGGAAACATGAGATGGAAGTGTGTTTTCTCCGATCTTGACATGCGATTATCTTGCGGCTTTGATGTGGATTCATCAGATAATGTCAAAACATTCATAATTGGATTTTGCAACTGGTTAATTACATGTAGTTATGTCTCTAGCTCTCACCATCACCATCACGAATTTACTCAGACTCTTTGGTAACTTATCCTGCTCAACATCAATAATACAGAAAGGAAGCGGATTAACAACAAATTATAGTTATAGACACACGCGCACACACGCAGAACAGGTTAACAACGAATATATTCACGAAAGAAAGAAAGAAAAACAGACAGATGTGCGTGTCTCTTGCCGTTAATACATACATACGCCAATCTGGCATTTGAGCAGATTAGAACACGAAACAACACATACGCAGTGATACGAAAATTGAATCCCTCCTTCTCATGTCTAGCATGCAAAAGTACTATTACAACAACAACAAAAAACGCATCCAACATCGTAATGTCTAGCAGACAAATCATATACCAGAAACCGTCGCCCTCATTATTTTGACTATGTGATCCACCTTTCAGCATGCACAATCTTACCGGATCTTTTTTTTTACTCCTTACTTACATGTGGACAATTGCGGCTCTATCTGTGTTACCGGCCGGCAAGGAGTCCAAAATACGGAGTGAAGGAATTAATTAAGCATGGTTGTAAATAAGCATAGTGTGGACGGACGGACTGGAAACGGTATGCCGTTCCAGATCCGGATGGATCCCGAATAGGTGCGAGAGGCACCGTTTTGTACTACGGGCCGG
This sequence comes from Azolla caroliniana, assembly GCF_043228905.1. Classification (NCBI taxonomy): domain Eukaryota; kingdom Viridiplantae; phylum Streptophyta; class Polypodiopsida; order Salviniales; family Salviniaceae; genus Azolla; species Azolla caroliniana. Next base: position 6,024,845 of record NW_028230436.1, on the reverse strand, counting down.
AAACCTATTTAAAGGCCCGGACCCCATTGTAATGACAGCGGATAATTAATAGAGCATATGGTGTTTATACTTCTGTGTTGATTTCCGTTCTGTAATTACTGTTATATCTTACGCGTGTAATTAACCAAAGCATTCTAATCGTGTAACCTACGTAAGTCGGTGTAATCGTTGAATCTTAATCCTATGCCGTAATCACCCTTTGGTGAAGTGTCTCCGTGACACCTTGTGTTAGGCCTTGTCCGGCCAGCGAATAACACAGTTTTGGCGACCACGATTCCTGCTTTCTCGCAGCGAACGACGGTAATGGATGACTAGACCAACGCACGACTTAGTTACAGACCGAGCTCGACGCCTCGCCGAACGGCAAAGACGGCGTGAGACTTTCCAGCAAGCAGCGCACGAAATTCGCTCGGATCGTTCGTTCTCCAACGAGATCCGGAGAGTCGCGGAGGAATCTCTTCGGTTACAGCAAACTCGCGACTAGGACGACGGAAGCAGTCTAAGTAGTCTCCGGGAAACCGAACGCCTCCTAGAGGCGCTGGCAAGCGGAGAAAACGAGGAAGAAGCCTTTTCAGCCTACGAATCGGATTCCGAAGGGGGATACAGCGTGCACACGAACTACCGGAGCAGCAACGATACCCCCGGCGGCCCGGAGGACGACGGGTCGGATACCGTGCCGACTCCAGAACCGGAACCGCTCAACCAGGGCTATCCGGAACCGCAAACGGAAGCCGTCAACCCACCAACACCGGAAGTGGAAGAAGCAAAGCCACCGACACCAACGAAAGAGCCGGCAAAGGTACCGGAAGAAGAGCCGGTGAAGGAACCGGAAAAAGAACCAGAAGAGGAACCGGAAAAAGCACCGGCAAAAGAACCGGAAGTCGAACCGGAGAGAAAACCGGAAAGATATCAACAAACGCTACTAAACCGCGGCCTAATACTAGACGACGACATGCCGTTCCAATACTCAAAGTATCGCGATGACCCGGACGCGGAAGCGCATGTTCATGCCTTCGAGCAGACATGGGAAGCAAATCACACGTCCCAGCGAATGACACCGGAGGAAGAAGAACGCTCGAAGATAGCGGAATTCGGGGTCACGTTGGAAGGACCAGCGACACGATGGCAACGGACGCAGGACCCGGCGACCATCACAACCTTTGCAGAATTAAAAGCAAAATTCTTGCATTTTTTCCACAAGGAGGTCGACCAGACGACAATGGTGGGCCTGTTTTATACGATCCGACAGGAGGCAGGGGAAAGCATTCCCCAATTCGTCATCCGTTTCCAACGAATGCATAGCCAGCTTGCCCGTGCACCCCCGGAGGAGGAATTACGGACGATATTTTTAAACGCACTCCGGGAACCGTTACGCACGGTGTGTACGGTAATCGACTTTCGAGGAAGCACCATTGACCAGGTCATTGACCGGGTCAGAGAAATGGAAAAGTCAAGCTCATGGCTTACACTGGGAACACTGCAACGGGCGTTACCCACCGAGGAAGATCTCCGGTTCCGGCAGGCAATTCAATGCACAATCTGCTTGAATGCCGGACACTCGGCAGTGGAGTGCACCATGCGAACTCAGTGTGTGATTTGTCAATCCAAGAGTCATACAACGGACCGGTGCGAGTATAACCTGTTAAACCAACAAGCACCACCCGTCCGGCGGATCGAGCCAAGAAGCAGCCGAGACGAAGATGACAATCGTTGGCAAAGAATGAACCGGTACCGACCGGCACAGGATGTCCGGTACGGAGACAGACAAGAGAATGATGGCCGGTACGGGAATCGGCATGATAACTACGACCGGTATGAGCGATCGGACCGTTATCGGGAGCCCAACAGACGACACGAGCAATACGACAGAGACCATTCCCCTGGTTACCGAAGGCACCAGGAGGACTACGGCCGATTTTACGATCCACCACGACCGGACTACCGAAATAAAAATAAGAATAATAAGAAACGTAATTTCAAGAAAGGTGGTCACACTAGGGACCCGGAACATGGAACCCCAAGGAGCCAACCGGCACAGAACGCACCACTCACTACGGGACCGACTCCGGATACCAGCAATGCTGAATCCAGCAATACCCGTAAAGAGTACTGCTATTACTGCAGGCAGGAAGGCCACTACAGTAACCAATGCCCGGCAAAGAGCTACGATAAACGACCAGCAGTTAATATGGTGGTTCCGGAAGTGGCGGATATACAGCAAGTAACCACACGGTCGAAAGGCATGGCCAAAGAGTGGGAAACACAAGAGGCCATACGAAAACAGGCGACGGAATGGGTGAAGGAAGCCAATGAAAGGAACGTCGCGGACGCGGAACGGCAAAAGGCGAATACCATAGGGAGTACCGGCGGTAGCCACCCAGAAAACGAGACGTGGCAAGCACTGCAAGAATGTCAGATCACGTTGCCATTAGGAAGACTCTTGCAGCTCGTGCCGCGATTTACGGAAGGACTAAAAACGGTCATGACAGACGGTATAGCCCCACCGGCACCAGTTCTCTTCTCGAATCCGGAGGAGGGACCGACGGTGGTGGACACTAGTAGTCCGGTGATTACAGCTATTGTCAAAGGGCACGAACTTCCCGGCACAGTAATCGATGGAGGTTCCGGGGTGAACGTAATAAGCCTCCACACGTGTGATGCCTTGGGTATACATGAATGGGAGCCATGTCCGTTCTGGCTACGGATGGCGGATACAAGCTCTGTACGGCCGACGGGCTTAATACGGAAATTGGAAGTCACCATAGGAGGTCACACATTTCACATCTCGGCTGTAGTGCTGCAGCTACAGGCGCAAGGCGCGTACCCACTGTTGTTGGGCAGACCATGGTTGAAAACAACACACATCAAGCAAAATTGGCGGAAAAATATGATTACCTTCCGGCGCGGAAAAGCCAAGGTCCGGGTACCGACACAACCACGGACGAGCAACGGTAAGGAATGCACACCGCTGTATGCGGAATGCGTGAACATGCTTGAAGGGTTGGCAGACGACGAAGAAGCCCAGTACTTGGAGGAACACCCGAAGATCGTACCACTCTTCGAGATTGACGTGGCTGAAGCCGTAGCGCCATACTTGCCGCAGCGGGACGAAACCGAAGCCGAACCAGACAAAGATGCGATTCGGGAATTACGGCAAGCACAGGAAGCGTTGGAACGGGAAATGGCCGTTTCCCAACGGGTAAAAACATCCCAGCTCGACGAAGTGAACCTCGGAAGCAAGGACGAATCAAAGCCGGTACACATCGCCAAAGAAATGAAGCCGGAAGATAAAGCGGCGATGATCAAACTTCTCACGGAGTTTCGCGACGTATTCGCCTGGTCATACGAAGACATGCGAGGGCTGGACCCTCAATTATATCAGCATCAGATCCACTTAGGCAAGGACGCAAAACCAGTGGCGCAAAGACGTTACCGAATGAACCCCAACTACGCTGCCAAAGTGAAGGAGGAAATCGACAAACTCCTGAGAGTGGGCTTCATCCGGCCGGTAAAGAAAGCGACGTGGCTGAGCCCCATCGTCGTCGTCCCAAAGAAGAACGGTAAAATCCGCGTGTGTGTAGATTACAGGAAATTAAATGCAGCCACAATTACGGATGCATTCCCTCTTCCGTTCACGGATGGAGTACTGGATGCCGTCGCCGGCCATGAAGTTTATAGTTTTTTAGACGGGTTCAGCGGATACAATCTAATCCGGATGCACCCCGACGACCAGGAGAAGACAACGTTCGTCACCGAATGGGGGGTGTTTGTGGCCGAAGTAATGATGTTCGGCCTAAAAACGGCACCAGCAACTTTCCAGCGAATCATCATGGAGATCTTTGGCGAATACATTCCTGCCTTCATGCAGGTTTTCCTGGATGATTTTGCAGTCTATAGCCGGGGAAAAGACCATTTGCAACACCTACGGTTATGCCTTGAAAAGTGTAGGTTATACCGGCTAAGCTTAAACCCAGCAAAATGCATCTTTGGGGTTTCAAGTGGAATCTTACTGGGACACATTGTAAGTAAGGAGGGCATTGCGGTCGACCCGAACAAAGTAAACGCGATACTAGGGGCACCGGCGCCGAAAACGGCCAAAGCACTCAACCGATTCTTAGGACAGATCCGGTGGCACAGCCGGATGCTCCGTCACTTGGCTGACTTGGCTACACCATTACACACTGCGGTACATCGGACACCGTTCCAATGGACGGATACGGAGGATAAGGCATACAATGCCCTGAAGGTACTTTTGTCGCAAGCACCCGTCGTGCAGCCTCCGGATTGGAGCAAGGAATTTCATGTGTTCGTTGACGCTTCCGACATCGCTATCGGCAGCGCCTTAATGCAACTTACGGAGCCTAAATGGTATCGGCCGGTATATTACGCCAGCCGGAAGCTGTCCCAAGCGAAGAAGAACTATTCGACGACAGAACGGGAGGCCCTGGGCATGATCTACAGTGTCACAAAGTTTCGTCATTACCTATTGGGAAGGAAGTTCTCCTTTCATGTGGATCACTCGGCGCTCCTGTACTTAGTGTCCAAGGAGTCCCTGACCGGTAAGTTGGCCCGTTGGACCTTGCTGTTGTAGGAGTTCGAATTCGAGATCTTTCACCGGCCCGGTATCCAGCATGCCGTAGCAGACTACCTGAGCCGGTTAGAGTTCGGAGAATCAGGCGACAGAGTAGCGGATGAATTCCCGGACGCAGAGTTATTCCGTATCACCCCGGAAACGGCAGCGGACGACACGGTGGTATCAGAAGATAGGTGGCTGACAAACATGCACCAGTTCCTAAGCACGGGCTTGCCACCGGAGGAAATGAACCGGGACGAGAGGAAACGACTGGCGGTGCAGAGCCGCAATTTCTGTCTGTTACGGGACACTCTCTACCACAAAGGAGCAGATGGAATATGGAGACGGGCAGTCCGTAGTGACGAGAAACAAGTAATCTTACGGGAAGCACACTGTGGGGTTGCCGGTGTCACAGACATGACAACAGTCATGTCAAGATTTGAACTCTTGACCACCTATACTATAGTCAAGTGTTATGCTCTAACCAATACATCCAAATACATGGTTATATTATATGTATCTCAGTAGATTGTTAGTCGTTTATCTATTTCAAGTTCTAGGAGTTTTTAGAAAGTTCTAGAACGAGAAGGTTCTAGAGGAATCTAGAACATTGTCTAGAATATTCTCCAGAATATTCTAATGCATGTAATTTGACTCACAGTATAAATACTTGTAACGTTCGTGGTCCCATTCAAGGGATTCAACGCCAGTCATGGACATATCAATCTAGTATTCCCGTTTCGCCTATCTTCTCTCTTTAATCTTCATCTCTATCTTTATGCTCTTGTGTCATTCCCCATCTTAAGTTCCTCGCCTCATCGCTCCATCGTAGCCTCATCATCCATGCTCTATTGTGGTCCAAGGTTGGTGTGTCCGTGACAGCCGGAGGACACTATGCCGGGGAAGCGACGGCAAGGAAAGTATGGCAGAGCGGCTTATGGTGGCCCACGACGTTAAAAGACGTCGTCAAGTACGCTAAGGAATGTGACCTATGCCAACGAATGGGCCAGCCTACGGAGCAAGCACGGATGCCACACCAACCGGTACTTCCACTAGAGCCATTCCAGAAGTGGGGGTTGGATTTTGTCGGACCGTTGTCGGGGTTGCTACGCCCTTGCGTGTAGAAAGGAGGAGGGACCACGGGGGTCTCGAACCGAAGAGCAAGAGAGAGAGGAGTAAGAGAGAGAGACCCGATTACACAGAACCGAAGATCCGATTGCGCAGAACCGACGATTGCACAGGGACACGGCCCAACAAACAGAGATCACAAATAAACGCCGACGCAGATGGACGCAACAACGAGAGATATGTACTTATGAATGCAAGAAAATAACAGACTAAAGTATTACAACCCACGGTGGGGCACAAAATAGATACTAACGAAAACGAACAGGGCGGCGAACAGCTGCCGACCCCTGTATGTCGCGATGCACAGAAAGGGAAGACAGGTCGGAGGTGCTGCAGGACGCACTCGGGGCGTTCCACGGAACAGCGCAAGCCTCCTCGAAACCTGCACAGGTACGCGATGGAGCAGAAGACAGAGAGAGCAGGAGTGAGAGAGAAGCTCCGAAATCGGTTCGGCAGCACTTCGTCCTCTCCGCGGGAGATACCCCACTTCTATTCTTCCTCTTCCTTTTATAGCCCGTCAAGAGGCCGTTTGGCATTAACTGCATACCAACCGAATCTACCCACCTAGGATCCTCGTATGTACCTACTTCGTCCTTAGGTACATCTTGGCGCGCGTGTGTGTGTAGAGCCGTTTCCCACGCCTTGTTCCTCCGATTCCTCTTGTGGGCGGTTTTCTTCACGACATCCGCCCCCACCTAACCGCGCATCCACCGGCATGCGCCAAATTAAGTTGGCACGGAGAAAACCGGCCCGCCTCTACTCTTCGCCTGCCGGCCCTTCCTCGGCCTCGGATCGGTCGTCGCTGCTGTCCAGGAGAATCGGGTCGGGTTCGTCGTCGTGCCGCTTCTTGAAAGCTTTGATCCTCTTCCCGGCCACGGGTATCGCTATTCTCGTACCGTCGAGCTCCGCCAGATGATACGTCCCGTTGTCGTTGGCGCTCTGTACCGTGTACGGCCCGAACCATCTCCGTGCGAACTTCCGCGTTGCTCGGTGCTGGTTGTCGAGGCTGCTGTCGTAGACGAGCACCCAGTCACCTTCGTCGATTTTCTTCGGTCGTAGCCGGTGCGTTCGGTCGAACCGGGCTTTGTTCTTTGTCCTCGCCACCCGGAGCTTCTCCGTAGCCAGTGCCACGTCCTCCGGTCTCCGCTCGAGCTGTCGTATACGTGCGGCCAACAACTCCTCCCGGCTCATCTCGACCCTCCAGTCGACCGTTGCCCACGAGGAGATCGTCCGTTCAATCGGCATGATCGGCTTCTGGCCGAACATGAGCTCCGTCGGCATGTACCCGGTTACCGAACTGTGCGTGGTCCGGTCTGCCCACAAAGCATAAGGTAGCAGCCGGGGCCAGTTACCGACTCGGCCTCCGCATGCCCGAATCAACGCCTTGACGATCGGTCTGTGTCCGCGCTCCACCTTTCCATTCGCCTCCGGATTGTACGCAGTGGTGAGCGAGAGCTTGACTCCAAGCCGGTCGAACAGCTCCGCGGCCTCTTCGGCGTCCAACTCCCCTCGGTCAGCCACGATCTTCCCGACGCACCCGTACCGGCATATCACGTCCTCGACTAGGAACCGACACACGGCCGCGGTCGTCTTGTTCTGAAGGGCTCGGCCTTCCACCTGGTTCGTCAGGTCTTCCCGCGCTAGGACCAGATACCGCATCTGTCCTACCCCCATCGGCATCGTCACCAGATCTACCATCCATTTGAAGTGGATAGTCGGAGGGTACGTAGGGTGAAGCCCGTCCCGGTGTCGGACTATCGAGTGCATCTGACAACTCTCGCAAGTTGACACGAACCGATGCACGTCCCGGTACAATCCCGGCCACCAGTACTTCCCCTTCAGCTTCTCAAACGTCGCCCACGTTCCACGGTGTCCAGCCCAAGGGCTGTCGTGGTAGGCCGCCAGTAGCTCCTCCTGTACTTCCTTCATCGCCACCACCCGGAGCGGGACGCCGTCCCTCTTCTTCGGGTGCTTCCATAGATGCCCATCTCGGAGAAAGAATCGATATGCTTTCTTCCGGATCCGGTCGGCCTCGTCCTTCGTCCATGACGCATCGGGCGTCATTGTCTTCAAAAACCCGCCGATCTGCAGCCACTCCCCGTCGTACTTGCTCGCGTCGAACTCGTTAAGCGCCGGAGTGCTCACCCCGTCGGTCGTTATGTATGCCGCCTCGAAGAAATCCACGCCGACTTCTTCGTCTTCCGAAACCATGCCGCCCTCGTCGTCGAACCTCGCCCTCGAAAGCATGTCGGCCATGGCGTTGTCTTTCCCGGAAATGTGTCGTATTTCCGGGTCCAGGGACTTGATGTACGCTATCCACCTGAGCATCGCCAGGTCCGGAGTCGCGCATCCGGAAACCATACCGAGAATCGGCAGGCAATCCGTCTCGATGATCACTTCCGTCCCTATCAGGTAGTCTTTGTCGGCCTTAACCGCCGAAACAATACCCCAGAGTTCGCGTTTAACCTGGGCGTATCCTCGCTGCCGTTCACTGAGGACTTTCGCGCCGAATCGGATCGGAAACCGATTGCCGTCCTCGTCTTCCTAGTTCACGACCCATCCGATCCCGGTCGGACTGGTATCCACCGTTATGAATACCGGGGTACCCTTCCCGTATACCGCCTTCCGGAGTGCCGGTGCCGCTGCAAGGGCCTCTTTCAGCTTCCGGACCGATTCCGCGTGCTCGTCTAGCCATTCGAACCTTCGCCCCTTTTTCAGCAACCCGTACAGTGGCTCCGCGACGTGTGCGTAATGCGGGATCCATATATGGTAGAACGCGCATGCCCCCAGGAATCTCCGTACTTCCGAGACCGAGCTGCAGTCGGGCTTCATCGCGGAGATGGCTTCTACCTTTGCCGGAGACGGTTTCCGGCCATATGGTCCGCACAGGTGTCCGACCACCATGATTTCTGACTGCCCGAAGGCCGACTTCTCCCCGGAGAAGGTGAGTCTCGCATCCTCTAGCCTTTGCAGCACCTTCTCGCAGTCGTCGATGTGCGTCGCCACGAATCGCCGGCATCCGTCCGGCCCGATCGTCTCGTCCTTTTCTTCCACCGGGCATCCCTTGATCGGGATGTCGTCCAGAAACGGCATGGTGATGTCCGGGATACAGTCCCTCAGAACCTTGTTCATCGCATTCACCATGTGGGCCACCGAGTTGGTCCCTCCTTGCGGCAGTGTACACATCCGAACTAGGCCGAGGGGAGTTCGCATCGTCGTAATGTCTCTGCTCTCCACGGCTAGCTGGAACTAGTCGTACCCTGAGTATAGATCCCCGACCGAGTAAATTGACCTTCCGGCGAAGGCCTCCGCGAACTCGTCTATGGTCGGTCCGATCCCTGCGTTCCGAATGGTCACTCGATTGACCGGCTGCAGGTCCTGGATGAAGCGCAACGAACCGTTTTTCTTCGGTACGGTAAACCATCGATTTGAATATGGGGCGCTCGACGGCTCGAGAATTCCCATATCAACTTTCTGCCTCAGCAGCTCCATCAACTTCGGGATGTGAGCTCTCGGAACCGGGATTGGCTTGAGATTCCATGGTACATGCGGTACCGTGAATATCACCATCGGCTCCACGATCGTCGGGTCAACGCACCCGATTTCCTCCGGCGAGAATGCGAAGGCTTTCCCGTGCCTTCCGAGCATTCTCCGAAACCGGTCTTCCTCCGCCGGCAGTAGGAACCCGCCCCCACCTATTTTGAGCTCTCGGAGCGTCTCGTCGGTGAAGGTGTGCCCTATGCAGGCCGGATCTCGTAGACTAGGGTCCGATGCAACCCCTTTGATTCTCGACGCGCTGTCCTCCGGTAAGGGTGCCGCGACTGGCCTTACCTTCCGGTCCACAGTCTTGTACTTGGTGCTTACGTGGGCCGTCCGAACTGACTCGAGCCCTCGACCGAAATCCGCGATGACTTCGTACATCTCCTCGGAACACACCGGTATCGTCCGGTCTTCGCTAAGGCCTTCTTCGACTACCTTTCCCAGCATTCCCAAGGTGTCGTCGAATGAGACCGCCTCCACGGCTCCGTTGATTTCCTCGTCAGGGCCGAGAACTCCGCACGCTCGAAGTCTCCCCTCCGCCTTTGTCTTCTCTCGGCCGCCGATGCCGACTATCGTACACGCTCCGCTGTCGGAGAACAAAAATTCCCTACCTATGGTACAAGGTTTCTTCGGTTTTATCGTACAGGTGTGGGGTTTTCCCGGGGTGTCCGGACTGTCGCGGCCCCACGCCTTGGCAGCCCTCTCTAAAAATCCTCTCGGTTATCGGAACCGAGGGAGTCGCGGTTACGCTCGTGGTTCGGCCTAACCGTCAAAAACTGGACCGAATGGCGCCCGTCCTGGCTCTTGACCCGCGCATAGGCCGAACCATTGTCCAGCACCTTGGTCTCCATTCGCGCCGCCGTGATGTACGGTTCTCCCAGTATGACCGGATGCGAAGACGTCTCCTGCACGAAGAAGTGCTGGTCAATCTCGACGTCGCCGATCTTGACTCGCACATTCGGACAGGCCCCGTGCAGTTCCTCGGTGGCGCGCGTTGCTGCCCTTATTTTCCACCCGTGCTTGGTGTTGATCGGCCATTTGCCCTTCTTATAGAAGTCCATGGACATCAAATTGATCTCCGATCCGTGGTCTACCAAAGCTATCACCGGTTCCTGGACATCGCCGATCTTCACCGGGGTTTCCGTGGTCGCTCGGGCCCAGTGCGGTCTCGAATAGTGGCTTTCCGCCCACTCGTCTCCCAGCGCCATGTCGTCTAGGTGCGTCGTCCGCACTTCCACCGGTCTTTCCGGTTCTGTCTCCGTTGACAGCCTCTTCCGTTTCACCAAGTCCACGATGGAGTCGTGGAACTCCTTCTTGGCGATTCCCAGCACCTCCCGTAGCGACAGTTCCACCTTGCTGTCGAGGATCCGTTCCTCCAGGACCTTTCGTAAGTCCGTGGTTCTTTCTATCTCCGTCCCCAGACGGTACCCGCCCTTCTGGGGTTTATCTTGCGTACCGGCCCCGCCGGCTTCGTCCCGTCGTGGCCCGGACCGGGTCTCGTATCGTTGTGAGGGCCCGGTCGTCCCGGGTTTCCCCACCCGCTTCTCTTCTACCAGAGCCTCGTAGTTCCGGCAAGCGGCTTCCACGAAGCCCGTCTTTCCCTCGACCGGGTCGCTCCACCCGGTCATCTCCCGTACCCGTTTCTCCGCACGGTCCGATTCCTCCCTCTTCATCCTCGTATCGGCAAGGCCTTCCAGCACCGTCGGCCAGAATCCGGCTTTGCTTCCTCTTCGGGCCTCGTTGCCCCCGACTCGAATACCGGCCGACGCCGAGTAGTGGACGGTTTCCGCATGTCGGGCCGCCGCCTCTTCCATCAACCTCTTCATTCCGCCTCGCCCGTCGTTTCGGTTTAGGGCCCTTCTCGTGTCGTTGGCGTGAACCCGGCCCTCCCATAGGTACACCGCCCGGTTCCTCAGCGCCTCTGCGAAATCGCCGCAGTCTTTTCGGATGTGGCCGACCCCGTCGCACCACATGCACCTGTTCCCTGCCGCCGGCCGTCGGTCACGAGCAGGTCCTCCGCCTTCTCTGCGGGCTTGTGCGATTTGGAGGTCTTTTATCGCCCTCGTCAGTTCCTCCAACGCAGCTCCTCCAGTCGTGCCTCTGATCACGCCGGTCGGAGCTGAACCGGATTCCAGCCACTCCCGAGTCTCTTCCCTTCGCACCGGCTGCGCCGGCTCGAGTTTCCTCGCCGCGACTGAGCCCGACCCGGTTGCTCTGTCATCCTCCCATTCTCGCCGTTTGTCGAAACGGCCGCAGGCTCTCTTGACCGCCGCCCAGTCGGCTGTCAGCCTGTCTTCGGTTTCTAGCAGGGCGCCCACGTGACTCCGATCCCTCTCGTCAACCGATTTGACGAACAGCAGGACCCGGCTTGTATCCAGGACCATCCTGTCAAGCGCCGAAAGGCGCGCGAAGTTCTCCTCGAACTCCCGGAGGAGTGCCGACGCATTCCTTCCTTTCCCGGGAGACTCCACCCACTCCATGAAGCTTCGCTTCGAAAGCCGGAGCGCGTCGTCCAGTCCGTATTTTTCCAGGAGCCGACCTTCGAACTCCTCCCAGGTACGGCTCTCCGCCCGCACCTCGAGCACCTCCGCGTGGATGCTCGGCATCGCCACTCGGGGAAAACCGACAAGACGCCTGTCTTCCGGAATGTCCCGCATTAACATTTCCGCACCGTAGGACGCCAGGTACTTCGTGGCATCTTTTCCGGTGAATCGACCGATCGTTCCGACGACCGCCTCAATAGCTCTATCGAGGGCGCCGGTGCCCTCGCGCGCGCTTACTATCCGATCCACGGCCGAAGCCATGGCCTCTGCAAGATCCGCCCCCTTCATTTCCTACTCTTCTGCCGCCTCTTTCACGTCGGGTTCACCAAGATGTCGGGGTTGCTACGCCCTTGCGTGTAGAAAGGAGGAGGGACCACGGGGGTCTCGAACCGAAGAGCAAGAGAGAGAGGAGTAAGAGAGAGAGACCCGATTACACAGAACCGAAGATCCGATTGCGCAGAACCGACGATTGCACAGGGACACGGCCCAACAAACAGAGATCACAAATAAACGCCGACGCAGATGGACGCAACAACGAGAGATATGTACTTATGAATGCAAGAAAATAACAGACTAAAGTATTACAACCCACGGTGGGGCACAAAATAGATACTAACGAAAACGAACAGGGCGGCGAACAGCTGCCGACCCCTGTATGTCGCGACGCACAGAAAGGGAAGACAGGTCGGAGGTGCTGCAGGACGCACTCGGGGCGTTCCACGGAACAGCGCAAGCCTCCTCGAAACCTGCACAGGTACGCGATGGAGCAGAAGACAGAGAGAGCAGGAGTGAGAGAGAAGCTCCGAAATCGGTTCGGCAGCACTTCGTCCTCTCCGCGGGAGATACCCCACTTCTATTCTTCCTCTTCCTTTTATAGCCCGTCAAGAGGCCGTTTGGCATTAACTGCATACCAACCGAATCTACCCACCTAGGATCCTCGTATGTACCTACTTCGTCCTTAGGTACATCTTGGCGCGCGCGTGTGTGTAGAGCCGTTTCCCACGCCTTGTTCCTCCGATTCCTCTTGTGGGCGGTTTTCTTCACGACACCGTTCAAGCCACCGGCAATGAGAACGGGTAATCGTTATGTCATCGTGGCAACAGATTATTGCACTAAATGGGTGGAGGCTAAGGCCTTGAGAGACAATACCGCGTCATCCACAGCAAAATTCCTGTACGAGAACATTTGGTGCCGATATGGATGTCCGATTGAATTAATCAGCGACCAAGGAGGGCACTTCCTCGGCCAGGTAGTGGAAAGCTTAACAACGTTCTATGCCGTGGTCCATAAACGGAGCACACCGTACTACCCACAAGCGAACGGGTTAGCAGAGTCCACCAACAAAACGCTGCAGAACATTCTCCTCAAAATCGTCAATGAAAACCGGACGGACTGGGATACAAAGCTCCATAGCGCGCTATGGGCGTACCGAACGGCATACAAAACAAGTATCCGGACAACGTCGTTCCGGTTAGCGTTCGGCTTAGAGGCGGTCATGCCGGTGGAGTTTCAGGTACCAAGCTTACGGATCCAACTACGGGAACGGCTGAATGAAAAGAAGTCAGAGGAAATGCGGCTAGCAGCACTATGCGAACTGGAGGAGCAACGGCTGGCCAGCATCCTACACATGGAACTGGAGCAACGACGACGGAAAGCGTTCGTTGACCGTCACCGGAAAGGTAACGAAAAGATGTTCGAAATCGGAAAGCCGATGCTAGTATTCCAAACGAGGATGGGCAAGATGCCGGGTAAACTCCGGTTTAGATGGACAGGCCCGTATTGGCTGACACGGGAATACAACGGGTCCTATCAGATAGGGACACTTGCCGGTGAAGTACTAGGCAAGTGGGTGAACGGATTTAGACTAAAGCCCTATAAAGGACCAATGCCAAATAACCCGTTTATGCAGCTCACCGGCACTATACCGGGAACCTGTCTGGGAACGGTACGGATGGAAGAAAAAGACGACGGGGAACCCGTAGCAGAGGCGAAGGAAGACACGGCAACCCGTAAGGAAAACGGTAAGGGTCCTACGGATGTGTAAGATCACACACCGTCATTAAAAAATAAAAAATAAAAAAAAATAAAAAAATAAAAAAACATTAAAAATCGAGGTATGAACGGACGTGAAAGCAAGGAGCGAAAAGGTACGTAGTGGGCATTTAAGAGCCGCCACATTGCTTAATACTAATTTGGTACACGACGTGCGCATGCTCGAAAAAGGCGCCAAGACGCACAGAGAAAAGGAAGAACGCATGGAGACCTTTTTTTTTCGCGAGCCAAGAAGCACAGAAGCACCAAGGCAGTGGAAGCTTAGCAAACGCGAACCTGCACTCAGAGAAACCCCACGTTCGGAACGCTCTCTCTCTCGCTCTCACTCTCATCACCACTCTACCTCGCCATCTTTCCTCGACCTCGAAGCAGACATGGAACCACAAACGCTGTCGGAAGCGGCCAGGAAATGGTTCAGGCAACACGGACTGGATGGGTTCTTGACCATCATGGAGGCACCACCGCACAGAGAAGCCGACCGGGTCATCAAGGAGCTCGACACAGAAGTCATCACCGAAGAAGCGATCCGTGCGCTAACGGGCCTTCCGGAGGGAGGTATTTTTCAGATTGATAACCCAACCTCGGAGCAACTCATCCGATATTTCGGTGAGTACTCTATAGCCGGCAAAGGCTATCGAACGCAGGGCGGCGAAGATCCGCTATTCAGGGAGATAGCTCGAGTGCTCCATGAGTACGGCCACGTGTACCCTCGACCCCCTGTCATGCCAAAAAATCGGGCAGGGATGATCATAGCCACCTATGAAGGGACCAAGGTGGATTGGCCGGTGTTGATTGCAGACGGTTTGTGCGCGGCAATCGACATGGTAAGAGGAAAGGATGGCAAGGAGGGCCGGAAGCTGTGGCATGCCGTAGCTCAGTGGATAACATTGCTCGTGCTGCCGGTCGAGACCGTTCAGCCAAAGAAGCGGCCAAGATTATCGGAAGGAAGCACCTCGAAACCCGCGTCCAAACGACAGCAACTGCTAGCGTCGAAGGCGACGAAAGGGAAGAAACGGCTCCCAGAACCGGAGGAGGTGTCATCGGTGGGACCCGTTAAGATAACCATACGGCGACCGGGACAGAAAGAACCGGAACCCTTGACGGCACAGAAACATGCCGTTACCCAGGAAGAGGAAACGGAGGAGCCAGAAGAGCACCTCCAACGACAGTCAAGAAGTAGGACCGCCGAGACAGCGGGGGAGCGTTCGGACCCGCAAAAGGAAGAGACGCCCCCAACTCAACCTGAGCAAACCGCAAGGGAGGAACCGGAACCGGTGCGTATACCAGAAGTCATTCCAACGGCTCCGGAGACGGCGAGAACCGGAACTCAACAGCCGGCGAGCCCAGCCAGCACACACGGCGGCCAAGAAGTGGAACCAGAACGGCAGATACAGGCACTCAGGCCAGACAATTCCACAGTGAACGAGCCGACCCGACCAGTACAGCAGCAAGGCATCAGTAGCATGTGGCTACGATGGGTAGGCGAGCAGATCGCCGGAGCGGTCGAGTACATAGAGGCGGAGGAGAGAGCGCACCACGAACGGTTGCTCGTCACAACCGTAGATCTAGAGACGGCCCGGTCCAGAATCTGGAGCCTTGAACAAGACTTGGACAGGGTCACAAGGGAAATGGCTCAATTGGCTTTGACAACACAAGTCCAAGCACCGGTGACTCCGGGCAATGTACAGCATAAAGCGTCAGATCAACCTGTACATAGCAATCAGACCCCGGCAACGGAAACCGTTCCGGAGAGAAATGCGGCACAAGCCCAAGAGCTGGCGGACTTAAAGGATGAGCTAGCTGCCCAAGAAGCGCTGAGGAGCCGCGAAAGAGAGTTGAAGACGGCAGCGGAGGCAGAACTCAAAAAGACTGCTGAGAATCTACGCCGGGCTGAGGAGAGCTTACGGAAAGGCCACCAAGCGTACGACCGGCTCAAGGAGGAAAAGGAGAAAATGCTACAAGAGAAGGACAGACTCCGGAGAAACGCCGAAACAGAAGTAGAGCGCCTGAAAGAGGAACTCCGGCAGGTAAAGGACCGGGAGGACCGGAACCATCGCCAGATCAATGGCAAGCTCAAACAAAAAACGGAGGAATTTGAGCACTTGCACCGGGAGTATAAACGGTTGCAAACGGAGCACAAGGAACGGACGGATGAGCTCCGGCAAGCAGTTGATCGGACCGCAACGGCATACGCTAATGAACAAGCAGAAACCAAAAGACGGTTGGAAGAGGCAGAGAAGGTTTGGACAGAGCTCCTCAGGCAACAGCAGGCGGAAAAAGAAAGAGCGGCGGAGGTACTGCAGAGGCTGCAGACAACATATCAAGGGCAGCTGACGCGCTACAGAGAGCAGGCGGAGGATACGGCGAATCTCATCAAGCAGTTGAAGGAGGAGCGACAAGTGGTGGAAAGTAGAGCGCAAATGGGAGCAAGTCGCATCCAGGATATCATGCGGTCCTGGTTGAACCAGACCAAGAGCTTGATTGACAACGGCTCCGTCAAATGGTGGACCAAGTGGGCCACGAACGCGGCGGAACTCCAATTGCTCCGGGCCGACGTAGAGAACCGGCGGAAGGAGGGAGATGATTGCTATATGCTGACTTCCGAGGACTTCACCGGCATAAGAGATGAGCTGGCCGAAGACTTTCAAGCCTTGGCAGAGGACCAACTAGGGCAAGTCCGGCAACTTGTAGCTCAGCTGGACGACGACAGGCTGGAGGCACAGATCCAATTTGAAAGCTACGAGAGGTCCCGGATCCGGGAAGAGAAAGCACGAGAACCGGTTACGGTCAACCTCAGTGATGAGGAACCGTTACTGGAAGGAGACCGGACCGGAAGCAGTCAAACGGAGATGCCGGAGTCAGAGAAACAAACGGAGCAGCCGCCTATAGAGCAGCCGGAGCAGTCTCAGTCCCAACCGCAACCACAGCAGCAGCAGCAAGCACAGCCGCAACAACCACAACCGGAAGAACAAGTGGAAACTCTGGAACAAAGTATTTTGGACAATTTGGGTGAACAATGAAGGGGCCGAGAAGGGTTCGACGTACAAGGTACTGTCCCACGGGCGTGCCATGTGTTACCGGCCGGCAAGGAGTCCAAAATACGGAGTGAAGGAATTAATTAAGCATGGTTGTAAATAAGCATAGTGTGGACGGACGGACTGGAAACGGTATGCCGTTCCAGATCCGGACGGATCCCGAATAGGTGCGAGAGGCACCGTTTTGTACTACGGGCCGGAAACCTATTTAAAGGCCCGGACCCCATTGTAATGACAACGGATAATTAATAGAGCATATGGTGTTTATACTTCTGTGTTGATTTCCGTTCTGTAATTACTATTATATCTTACGCGTGTAATTAACCAAAGCATTCTAATCGTGTAACCTACGTAAGTCGGTGTAATCGTTGAATCTTAATCCTATGCCGTAATCACCCTTTGGTGAAGTGTCTCCGTGACACCTTGTGTTAGGCCTTGTCCGGCCAGCGAATAACAATCTGCCTGTGATTTCTTCAGTGTGCACCGGCCGCTTCCACGCGCGCATCACATTTCTCAATTGGCCATGGCTGCTGTCGGTCACACATACCACAAAAAATGCAGTCGACGACACGATGGTACGTTGCTACCGAAGTGGATAGTGTGTCTCGATCGACCAGACTCCCCCAAAGGAATGTGCCAACTACATATATACGACATTACATACATACATCGGTAAAACGTTTCATGAATCCGGCCGCCACCACGAAGCCCTTCATCTTATGTGAGATGTACTCTTACGATTGGGCCAACACAAGTTGTGGTCTGGTTCAGTGGAATTCCGAGTGTGAACGCAGAACGCAATGCAGCCTTTGACACCGCACACGGACGGCTGCATCCACTCCCGATCAAAGCCCGCGTACAATTGAAATGAGCTCGAGGTCACCAACCGACCCCCCCCCCCGGTTGCTCCACCAATGTCTATTGCTACACCTGCCAATGGCAAGGAGGGGCATTGAAGCTCTCACCATCGACACCCCGTGGCAATGTGTGTACCTCATAACCTCAATGTTATGACATGTTGACAACGTTGTTTTGTTTATGCATGACCTCAAGAACACGATGTGCAAGAAACCATAGGTTTAATATGCGAATTCAAAATAATGTGTAGTGAATCATAGAAGATGACACTGCACAGGTGACTTGTGTCACTTGTAATAGTAGTCACCCAATACCCACCACGCTACCTTGTATAGAACCATTTACTTGTGGTATTTGCTTTCTACTTGATGATGGTTCCATTCACATTGTAGCTTGTGTTTGTTGAAATCTTTGATCCATTTATCCCCACCTTCATGCGATATGTTTTTGACGAATATGCAATTTTTAACTTGAAGGTAGAGCATTTTGTGACACCTATGCTTGTGTGTGGAGTTTAGATAAATTGTGTGATGCATGCCATTGCCTCAACCCTGCTAAATATATCATGGACATTATGATCTCATTGCACATTGTTCTCCTATATAAACGAGGAAAACAAATTATTCCATGCATTGAAGTCCCTTATAATCTTGAGCCTCGATGGTGCAACCTCCCAATTATGTTTTCAATATCACGTTGATTGGGAAAATCTTCATGCGATAACTAGCTAAGTTGTAATGATCTAATGTTGGTGCCAATCAACGATTCTTCTCTACCAAATTCTAGTTATTCAACCACATAACCATAGGCTCTTAGCAATGATGCAATTTGTCAATAATTTTGGACATTACTTGCTCGACATAAAAATATCGACCTATGTCAATTATTCTACCTTTCTTTATCTAGTTGTGAAAACTACCTTCAATAGGAAGCTCATATGGTGGTTATGGATCCTATAGGAAGTCATGGTCTCTATATTTCAAATGTTTGGTAGAACACGTGACGGGTGATTACTTCTCGGAAATTGACTTCGTGAATTTGGTAGTGGGATCAACAATGATTTCTTTGACATGATAGTTTTACACATTAACATACCCCATAACAATCATGACATTGGGTTTTTAAGATGACTTGTTTTTGGAAAATGGTGTGCCTCCATCTGGCTACACAAGAGATGAGCCAATGTGATCAATAATGTGCAATCATAATTGTTGCTTCATTCTCAACATACACCACAAAAGACTCATGCATCATTTGACATTGAGGAATTCTACACCATAAACAAGGTGGCGTTCTTTAGATAGTGCACAACGGCATCACTAACATCCTTTTTCTAAGTGACAACACAACTCGTAAGGTTGAGGTGTGCAAATGATTTAACACGAGGTTATTGAACACACCCCAACTAGGTATGGATGTGCGTGTACCAAGATTGATCATAGACCCGCGTACGATATCGACACTATGACGGGATGAGATCATGGAGGCTTAGTACCAAAGCAAAAGGAGAGAATTCAGTGCCCAAAGAAGATACACATGGCCTATAAAAGCACCCATTGAGCAGTGTAATGTAATGACGCATATGAGTATTTAATGCTTGCTAGAATATGCACACGTCCGTCCATTGGTGGACGTAGGTTTTCAATATCGAATCGTTGGTGCATGAAACACCAAAGGGTCAGTACCAAATGTTACGAAGAAACAAAGACAAGATTGTCGGTCTGTAGAGGAGGGACGGTTACTCGAGAGCGAACGCACCTTTGTGACACTTGGGGTGATGCGAAAGAAACCTAGACATTCTATCGGCCGTGGTACCGGAGCTATCGTTAGTTGGGTAAGTTGGCTTGGTACCGAGACATTCGGTGATGAGACCGAGGCTAGGAGGTTGGGTCCCGAAGCTAAGACTGAGAGAGCTAGGTTTTGTAGGAAGAGTCAGTACAACATTTGTTCCTTCCTTTCAGCTCCGTCGTCTTCTTCCCTTTCTTCTGTTCCTCTGCAGGATTTAGGGTTTTGCTCTCGCCATGGTTTCTGGTTCCGGCCTCTGCGCCCGCGTCGTTGTTGTCGATGCTCGCCATCACATGCTTGGTCGCCTTGCCTCCATCATCGCCAAAGAACTCCTCAATGGGCAACGCGTGGTAACCTCCAAATTCCTTCTTCTCTTTCCCCTTGTTACAGATCTTGCTTTTCTCCGGGTTGAAAACCTGCGTGCTGCTTCAAGAATTTTCCTTTGTCTCGCATCCCGATTTCGTTTATGTACTCAGCGTTTCTAGACGTCTCCTTAAGCTCTTCAGTCGTTCATTTATTGCAAATTGTATATCATTATATATTCTGTTTTTCATTAATACTATTTTCTCATCAATGTCATTCTGTAAAGATTGAAGTTTCCATGGTAGTGATACGAGTATGGTCTTTGATACGAGTTTTTCTCAGGTGGTAGTGAGATGCGAAGAGATATGCCTCTCTGGTGGATTAGTGAGGCAGAAGATGAAGTATCTTCGCTTCCTCAGGAAGCGTATGAATACAAAACCAAGCAAGGGTCCCATTCACTTTCGAGCTCCTTCTAGGATACTATGGAGAACTATCAGAGGGTGAGTAGTTAGGAAGTAAAGCTTTAGTTAGAAGTGTGTGATTGTGAGGAAGTGAAGCCATTATTATTTTTTCCCTTATGGTTTGTCAGAAAGTGCTCAAGATTTGTGTTTGCAGTAGGATTATTGATAAAGAATGGTAAGCATCAGTTTGCAAGTATGATTTTTGGCTCAAAAAGCTACTTATCATTAGTGTTATGTGTAGGATTTTATTTATTTATTGAAAATTGTAGTTCATCATGTTTTATTGTTTTCGTACTATTTTTCTTTATCAAAAGAGATAAAGCATTACTTTTCTCTAGTTGATTGCTTTTGCACTGTTATTTTTGACTGAAGTAACCCAGCACTAGTTATACATGTTTGATTTTTATATACTAGTTTTTGCAACATAATTTATGTTGAAAGCATTATAACATTAGTTTCCTGTTTTTAATTTTGAGATATGAAATTTTATTTAAAATTGATATAATTCAACTGTGTAGCATGATTCCTCATAAGACTAAGAGAGGAGCCGCAGCTCTTGAGCGCTTGAAGGCCTTTGAAGGAGTTCCATCTCCTTATGACAAAGTGAAGAGAATGGTTATACCAGATGCCTTGAAGTAAGATTCCTAACTTTTTTGTTTGTTTGTAGGAAAGTTTAGTAACTCTCTTTGCTGGATAACAGAGATAAAATACTTATGTTTACAAACATACGAAGGATAATGAAAAATCTAAGGTATTATGTATTTGGAATTATCTCTATGCCCTCTCATTTGTAGTTTAGATGATAGATAAAAATAAAGCCTTTTGACTATAGGAAATGGGATGAATATGTTGAAGGTTCTACCCATGTGGAAGGACTGTTATATGTTAGATAAAAATCAAGGTTTTGTAAATATAAGCCAATAGCTATAGCTGTTATAAATAAGGACAAAAGTATATAGTCTGATGGAACTAAAGGTCTGATTCATATGGATTGATTATCAATATGCATTAATTTGGGGTTTGCTGCCTGTTTGATTGATAACCAGAATGGATGCATATTTCCTATATTATGAAATTTTAGGTGTGCTGATACATTGCTTACACGTTTGTTTGTAACTTTATTCAGTGGTTTTGTATTCCCATATAATTAGCTAATATTCCGATGCTGATACTGTATAACGTTTGCTTTGTTGCAGAGTGTTGAGGTTGCAGCCTGGACATAAGTTCTGTCTTCTTGGTAGGCTTTCATCTGAGGTTGGGTGGCATCATTATGAAACTATCAAGGTGGGCATTTATTTTGTAAATGAAGATCTTGGAGTGATAATGTGCTGAGGACTTACATATATATTCTATATTCTTCTGGTTACAGGACCTTGAGGAGAGAAGGAAGACGAAAGCTAAAGTTTTCTATGAAAGAAAGAAGCAACTCATTAAGCTTCGACGTAAAGCTACTGAAAGAGTTGAAGAACAGCTTCGTGAATGCAATGAAGTTCTTAAGCCCTTGAGTTATATTGCTTGATTATATGATCTATAATATGTTTGGCAATGTTTGATGAAATGACTTTCGAGATTTTTTTCCATGTTCCAATTTTGAAGTCTTTTAAATTTTTCAGAGAATCAAAAAGCAAGTATGGAGTTTTTTAGTACACCGTTTTGTAGAATGTCAAAACCAATGTGGGAAGTCTTTTATTTCAGTGTTCAATTATGCTTTGTATAACGTCATTACTGTCCAAATCATCTCAATGGGGTATATGATGATAATGGATGTAAATCTTTGTGGCTACCCATGTTGATTATTTGATTTGTGTCAACAACCAGTACATAACGGACTAATTATTAACTATTACTAGGAGATCAAACCATGGTAATGCGTATATCCCTTCTGTCATGATAATGCTCGGACCTGCTCATTCTCTGTTTGTGTCTGTCTCCAATGTACTCGGATAATAAGATGATTAAAGAAGAGTTTCTGTGTCTAATGTCCTTAATTGGGAAGCCCAGATGCTAACTAAGAAGAGTAAAGAAAGAGGCGTGTTTTGGGCTTGTAGGATGCATGTCCTCCTACATGGACTTGCTCATCCTCTGTTTGTAAATCTCTAATGTACACATAGAATTGGGAATCCCAAGTGCTAGATAAGAAGGGTAAAGAAAAAGAAGAACTTGTTGGGCACCGCAACAATAAGAATATGTCAACCACCTCAGCAAGGAGCCTGTCGGAATGCCTCAATAATCATCCATCTCAGTGAGGATCCAAAGGTTTTATTGCAGATTTCTTTTATTGTAATTTGTAATCATTTATATTGTCTTCTGGATATTGAGTTTGATAGACAGGATTCAGCCTAATCTGTGAGTGTATAAGATGTGACTATAGTTCTGGTTCAATTGATATCTTATAATCTTCTTCTAGCCTGGAGTGCATATGAAGGCAGTATATTGTTCAGACTTGCAGTCGCCATGCAAGTCTTTCATTGGTTACAAGCTAAAAGTTTGTGTTCTTGGATTCTACTAGCTGCCCATAACACAGAGATTAAAACCGAATTCCTGTTCTTCCTCACAATGGTTTAAAGTCTAGCAACTAGATAGCATAGTATTTTCTTATTCATCTCTTAGTTTGTTGGAATGCAGAAACTTTTATTATTTGTATTTGATGGTCAGCTGTATCTGAGGCAGTTCCAGCTCATAATCATGTCAGTTTTGTAATCGTATGCTTTAATGACATCTCAATGAAATGGAACATGTGCTTCGGAGGACATGAACCATGAGCGTGACATTGTATGCCATGGTGGTTTGGTCATAATCACAAGATTTTGACATGGAATGCAAGCGACTAATATATCTATGAAGTAATTCAGGCACATAAACCATGAGCTCTAACCAGGTCACATGCCCGAGCTACAAATACTCTCCTCAATAGACCAATATATAGCAGTTTCAGTGGCCTATTGTGTATTAACCAATTTGTTTTAAGCCCACATTATAAAATCCATATGAGGTTACTGAAATGTTGTTTGATCACAACTTCCCAACCAATTTACTTTAAAGATCATTGTTCGACCCTAGAAGGTCTCATAATTAGCTTTGTACTCCAAATAGCGAGAGAAAATCATGAGAACCCAATATCCCAAATGTATTACTTGTTGCATTGTTTGATGGAAACTATTGGGAAGATCATATAAGTTCTATGGAAGATTGGTTCTTTGAACATAAGTTCTTCTATAACTGCCTCTTATGCCTCATCTTCTCCTACATATAATGCCTTACAAAACCTATGTCCTGCTATAATTAAGATGTGACGTGAACTACAACTCCAAATAATAAAAGAGATGAACAAACGTTGCAGTAAAGCTGAATTGTTTCTGTATAATCAACATTCTTGGCATTCTAGAAAACATGAAAAATACTGTTTGATGCATCGAGAAGTGTAGTACAATATCCCATGTTTGTAAATCCTAAGAACTAGCATCGTCCTTCCTAATGTTCAATCAAATTGCATGGCATCGTCTTGTCTTACGCTGGCTATCCTAATTAATGGGTTTCTGAAATTTAAAGAATTTTTTTATCGCAAAGAATATGTTGTGTGTTTGTATGGTTTTAGCGTAGCTCTACAAGGTTTGCTTTTCATTTCCCACATATTTTAGAAGAGAAAAACAGCATCTCATTTATTTCGTTTCACATTACAGATGTATATCATGACATATTTTATTCTTACATCTGATCGCTTCTCCTTAACAATAAAATAAAGAAATGTATTGAATGGATTGCTAGGCTGCGCTTGGAAATTTCATGTTTTTTTATGAAAATAAGTCGTCAATCATTGGAAAGAAGACTTATTATCAGTAAACTTCTTATGAATGATATACAAATTTCCATAATTTTTGGTCAATTTGTCAGTTCCCGGCCATAATATAATGAGTTGAAATTGTTGCAACCTTCAAATAATCTGTAGATATATTATATTCAAACAGGATCAGAGTGGCTTGTTACATGGAGCTTCAATGCTAGCAATTGACTCATTTAATATATCATCAGCTAGTGTATCTGACTTTGCGACTTCCAAAAGAGGAATGGTTTCTTGATTTGTCTCGAGTAGTTTCTTGTATGTGCCACAAATCGCCTTATCATCATGCCAGAGGCCCTCATATACAGAACCTCCATCCCTATAGAAGAGGATACCCTTGCCTGCTCGCTTATCGTTTGAGAATGCTCCCTCATAGCGATCACCATCAACTGATGCCAATTAATCAACAATTGAAAGATCATTTGGCATCAACAACACACATTAATTAATGAATAAAAACATGTACATCTCATGACCAGAATTTAAAGGAAGATAATTCAAAACCACAGATAATTGGGATATCTCAACTTGAGTTATCTTTACCTTTATCAGAATCAAATAAAGACGAGTTTGCTTCACAGACATGGATAGGGACCGACCTAAAAGGGAGCACATTCCGAAAGGTTTGTAACCAACATGATGCTCCTATATACACACTCCATAGATTACTTACTCTGCATGGTAGCAATCAACAAGATGTGGCCCTAACACGTTTGATGGACGTGAATGTGCTTAAAAGAGTACATATCCATGGCTACAATCTCTTCTAGGTTTTTCCAGGGTTGAGGAAATGGGTATGCCAAGCTTCAAATGTTGCAGAGTGCTTAGAGTCATATGGTGGTATATGGTATATCCACTCTTCTTAAGTGTTTTCATTATTCATCGAAAATGCTTGTAAAAAATCATGTTTCCTTGCAATTTTCCGATGATGATCATGAAAGTAATATGTGAAAGTTACAATTGAACATGTTTGTCCTTTGGCACATAACACTTGCATTTTGCATACATACCCAGGTATAGGATACCACTTCCTTCACGCTTATCGTTCAACCATTGTCCGACATAAACTTCAAATGCATTGAACTCTTCACACCAATAAGTTTGCTTTCCGACACCTGTTCGTTTCCCATATTCAAATTCACCTTCGTACACCTCACCTTTGTCACCATACAATATGCCTTTCCCCTACAAAAAATACAAGTTACGAATTCGTTAAAATATAAGGTCTTTAGAGCAAAGATAGATATAGATAGTACATGGTATTGATTTATATCGATTATACAGACATGGTTTCCAACTAAAGTAGTGTTGGTTCTTTTATCTAGAAAGAATAAACCAATTCTACTTACATGCCATTTTCCAGATCTCCAAGTGCCCCTATACATTGCTTTATATCGTCCCTCTTTAGCAACCCAAAAGGTACCTTGCCCTTCTCTCTTACCATTTCTCCATTCTCCCTCGTATCTATTTCCATTTCTATATACATGTATTCCACTACCTAAAAAAGGCACACAATAGTATGTTGTTGTCTTCTGTAGTACTTTACTAGAATAAAACATATTAAACTTAACATGGGAACATCATATATTCATAGTCCACCATGTAGAAATAGCATTGAGGGGAATTGTGAATCAAAACAAGCTAAAGATGCGGGAGTATTTCATCCCACCAAATGAGCCTTATAGACTCAGGGAAGAATGGAGATCGTTAACTCAAGAGTTACATTTCTAAGTATAGAAATTTTATGTTGGAAATAACTAATATGGACGAGTTTGACATGAAAATAAGAGAAAGGTAACATGTTAATTTATATTAACCATTCCCTTTATTTTGTGAGTGGCTATGACATGAAAGAATGTAGGGTTTAGTGTTTCATAACTAGGTTCATCTATGAGTGTCTATGACATTCGAGCTCCCCAGTTGTACACAATATAAAAGATTCTTGTTTATATTGAATATCATGTAAATTTTGGGTAATGCTTGATTTTCTAAAATTTGGGTAATGCTGACTAAAGACTTTCATACATCTTTAGATTGATGAAAATGTCCAAATTTTTTTATTGTAAGTTATGAGGTTCCTTAAAACTATGTCACCTACCAAAAACCACATGCCCCACATATATATTAGAGTTATGATGTTTAATATTATTGTTGTAGTGCAAGGTGTATTACCATCCTTTTTGTTGTGCTTCCAATAACCACGATACTGATCCCCGGTTATCCAATAAATGTTATGGTGAAAACCTTCTTTGTTTGATAGACGATCATGAATTTTCCAATATTGCTCAATTCCAAGATCGTGATCTTTTTTAAGACTTGAGGGTTCAAGCATTGTCATATCGATTGATGTAATGATTTTGATACTAAACAAAAATAGATCACAATTAGTTCTCTAGAAAATTAACATGTAATTTATTGTAATTTGAACGAGGTTTTATCTAGTTGGTCATTGGTTCTAATGTAAATTTATCTAATACTTATTTTGAAGACAAACCAACTTTCATTTTTCCCAAAAGAATGTGGCAGATTATAGTTAAAAATTGTAGTTTTGCTTCATGGATCATGAACCATATCAACAGATATAAAATTGTAATTTGAAGAATGTTGATCTTGCTATAATAGTTTTTTAGCAGAATTTTCATCTTCACAAATTGGGGCGGGGCTAGAATTTTGAGAGGTTCCCAACCTCATTCAAAGTAAAATGTGCCATATGATTTGTTGTTCATGATGACAACATCGTCCTGACCTTGCAACCAACTTTTCTGCACAGAAATTTCTCAACATTCAATGGAAGACAAGCATATACATACATCTCTTTAATTCTTGAATCCCAAACACCTCTCTCCCAAATCTAGTCTTTCCAATACATCTTTCTTTTCTTGGTTAACACAGACATTCCTGGTTTGAAGGGATGAATAAAGACAGATCACATATGATCCAAACAATAGAAGAGGGAATCGTTAATAAAAACACCTCATCCTATTACAAAATCGGGGGCCGCCCCACTTTTCTTAAACAATTTATGGCACAAGTAAACGAACCCAATTGAGGGATCAAAGCAGCATTCAACTCAAATCAAAATAAAGCAAAGGAATGTATGTAAATTGTAATGTATATCTCAAGAAAGGTATGGAGATGAAGAGAAGCTTTAACCGATAAGATACAAAAAAGAAAACACAAGATGAATTATACAGAAATACGAAGGCAGGAGGAGAGGAAGTAGTGACAAGGGGCATTGAAATGAAGGGTTGAATGGGGATCAGGGGAAGGGGGGGGAAAGAAGACCCACCTGAGACGCCAAGCAGGGGACCCGATTTTGAAACGATTAGTATAGGCCGGCAGGCAGAGAGACAAAAGCCAAGAGAAGACATGTAATATGCATGTAAATATGATAAATGGAACGCCCATTTCCAAAATACCCCTCCAGAATCACCACATTACATAATACATACACACTACAAAGGGCTCTCTTTGTCTCTCGCACTTGGAACATGAACCGTGATTACAATATAATCACAATAGTTATTATGATAAGTGTTTATATTGGTGGTAACGAAGGTTAGACCGGTTACGCTAACAATAATAATCACAATAGTGATTATGATAAGTGTTTTATAATGGTGGTAATGAAGGTTAGACCAGTTACGCTAACAATAATAATCACAATAGTGATTATGATAAGTGTTTGTAATGGTGGTAACGAAGGTTAGACCGGTTACACTAACAATAATAATCACAATAGTGATTATGGTAAGTGTTTATAATGGTGGTAATGAAGGTTAGACCGATTACGCTTACAATAATAATCATAATAGTGATTATGATAAGTGTTTATAATGGTGGTAATGAAGGTTAGACTGGTTTACGCTAACAATAAGGATCCAAAGCTTCGTAGTCTTCAATGAGCTTGCCTGTGTTCAACGCTGCCTCTTGTTGATGTGGGCTCTCTTTGTCTCTCTTGGAACATGAACCCCATGCAGGAATGGGGGCACAAGAAACTGACATTTGATTTATAAAATCCATTCTCAAATTAAGGGTTATAACACAATAATCACAATAGTGATTATCATAAGTGTTTGTAATGGTGGCAATGAAGGTTAGACCGGTAAGTCCCAACTTTAGACTGGTGAGTCCCAACTTCTTTCATTCATGCTCACCTGACATGTAACAATAGCTCAGTAAAGGAGAAGATCCCAAACTAAAAATAAAAGAAAATGGAGATGAGGTGGTCCAAACTCCACTTTCACACTCAACACTCTCCTAACCATAAACTCCACGTAAGAAGTAGAAAATGACAAAACCCTAAACGCAAAAAATGAAAGTCCTCTCCCAACCTTCAAACACCCCAAAACCTCGAAGACCCCCATGTGCTCTCCTATTCCCTTTTTATAGTGATAGAAACATGTAAAAGGTTTACTCCCTTATGGTCTCACTAAGAATTGAATTCTAACCATTTTTACTTACAATTTTATAGCCTTAACTATTTGGCTATAAACCTTTCATTATTATAATATAATGTATATACATATTGTGAAATGCTCAAGATGTGAAATGCTCTCAAGAATCGCCCCCTTTTCATTATGCCTCAAGTTACATTTTATAGACTCTCTCTTAGCGTGGAGGGTGTTCTCCCGCTCCAATTAGCTCTACTAATTATGGGGCTTGGTGGGGGCCTAGTTTGGGTGTGGTGCATGAGGCTTGGTAGGGGCCTAATTTGGGTGTGGTCTATGTGTGGTGCATGAGGCTTGGTAGGGGCCTAATCTAGGTGTGGTCCATGTGACCACCACAATTCCCCCTTGTAAAAAAAAAAAGTTATTGTGCAGTCAAAGCGCGACGAGGCGTGGACGACGGTTCCAGACGGGGGGATGACACGGGCGTGGGCGTAGGCATGAGTGTGGGTGGGGGCGGTGGTAGTTGATGGAAGGGCTTCATGCGAGACTGGTGAACAAAGGTAGAGCGGTTGTTGGAGGCGCGGCGGAGCAGGTATGTAGTGTCGTGTATCTGCTTTTGAACTTCGAAGGGACCGATCCATCAGTGCATGAGCGATTCGCTGAGACCGCGACGACGGATGGGGAAGTAGACGAGGACTTTGTCACCGACGTGGTATTGATGGTCGACACGGCCTATATCGTGTTGTAGTTTTTGGCGTAGTTGTGCCTGGTGCAGGTTGCTCGTGATGGCTTTGCGGAGGAGGGGCTGGAGTTGTTGTAGGTGGGACCACCAAGACACTGCGTCAGCGTGGAGTCGTGTGGTTGGTTGCGGGACTGCCACTTCTGGGGGTAAGCGCGGGTCCCTTCCGTAAAGGGCCCGAAATGGGCTAATGCGGGTAGAGGCTTGCACAGTTGTGTTGTAGGCATGCGTAACGAAGGGCAAGATTCGGTCCCAGGTTGAGTGCAGCGGATCGATGTAGGCTGAGATTTGTTGTTTTAAGGTTCGATTGAGGCGCTCCGTCAACCCATTCGTTTGCGGATGGTAGGGTGACGTGAATACCTGTTGGATTCCTAGTTGTGTTGAAACGAGGCGTAGGAGCTCACCGTTGAACTGGGGTCCTCGATCGGACAAGATTTGGAGTGGGCAACCGTGGGGGAAGATGATTTTCTCCAATAGTTTGGAGGCGATGGTCATAGCCTTTGCATCTGGGATAGCGGCCGTCTCAGCCCAACGCGTCAAGTACTCGGTGATGACGAGGATGAATTTGTTCCCTCCTTGTGACTCGGGAAAGGGGCCCATAATGTCCCATCCGACGATTTCAAATGGAGCTTGAACTTGTATCGGATGTAAGAGGCCTTGAGCCACTTGAGGTGATTTGATGGCCTGACATAAGTTGCATGCTTTGATGTAGGAGGCGACCTCGTGGCGTAGCCCAGGCCAATAGAATTCGCGATGAATTTTGTCGAGCACCTTATGAAAACCCAAGTGGCCGGACAACGGGTGATCGTGGAAGAAACGAAGGTAAGACTGGCGTAGTTGCTCAGGCACGTAGACTCGGGGTTCTTTGCCTACTTGACAAAAAAGTAGGAAATTATCTTGGATTATGAATTGCTTGGTGAGGGATGATGTCGGTTCAGCTCGTAGGCGGTGGCAGATATCTTGGATTTGTTTGTCGTGTTGTTGCATGTTGGCCATTTGGGACGAGGATATGGGGAAATCGATTGTGTTGGAGGTGATCTGGTTCGCCTGAAAGGATATGCGGGATAATCCATCAGCGACGATGTTTTGTGGACCATGGCGATAGCGCAGAGTGAATGTGTAATCCTGTAGCGCCAAAACCCAACGAAGTAAGCGGCCGGGTGGATGAGCCTTCTTTATGAGGGAGAGCAATGGCTGATGGTCGGTTTCGACTGATGTATTTGATCCGTGAAGGTATGGGTGGAAACGATGGAATGCCCAGACGATGGCGAGGAACTCTTTTTTAGTTGTCGAGTAATTTTGTTCGGCTTTGGTAAGTGACCGACTGATGTAGGCAATCAGGCGGAGTTGGTCATTGTCGTCGGATTGGAGCAGGACCGCACCAAGGCCGACATTGGAGGCATCCGTCTGCAGATGGAAAGGCTTCGTGAAATCAGGGTGGGCCAGGAGGTCAGAGGCTTGGAGTGTTCTCTTGAGCTGCAGGAAGCTGGATTCGCAGGCTTCGGTCCACAGGAAGGGTGCGTCTTTTTGTAGGAGCGCGCGTAGTGGGGCTGATAGGTCGGCTAGCCGTGGGATGAAACGAAGAGAGAACGTGAGGAGGCCGAGGAAGCATTGAAGCTGCTTGACTGTGGTGGGGCGTGAGAATTTTTGGACTGCTTCTGTCTTCTCCGGGTCCATTTGTATTCCGTCGGAGGAGATGACGTACCCAAGGAAGCGGAGGCACGTACTACCCCATCGGCACTTCTTCCATTGCAGCTGCAATCGATAGCGTTGAACACAAGTTAGGACCTCCCGAAGGACTTGAAGGTGTTCTGCCCAAGTGCTTGTATGTACCAGAATATCGTCTAGATAGACGATGACGACACAGCGGGTGATGAGATCATCGAAGATGGCATTAGCCATTCGCTGGAATGTGCTCCCCGCATCAGATAGGCCAAAGGGCATCCGTGTGAACTGAAAAATGCCTTTCCTAGTGCGGAATGCAGTTTTGTGGGCATCGTGAGGATTCATCGGGATCTGCCAATATCCCGAGGCTAGATCGAGGGAGGTGAAGTACTTTGATTTGCCAAGCTGGTCGAGGAGGTCATCGATACGAGGGAGAGGGTATCGGTCATGGGTGGTGACATGGTTCAATTGTCGGAAGTCGACACAAAAGCGGTAAGAACCATCCCCTTTCTTTACCATGTGTGGCTCCGAGATCCACTCGCTCTTGGAAGGTGTGATAATCCCTTGTTGGAGCATAGTTTTGACGGCGTTGTCGATGCGCTCGTGGTCGATAGGCGAGCGACGTTGGGGAGCTGCGTTGATGGGGCGGGCGTTGCCTGTAGGAATCGTGTGGTGAATCGGAAAACGGACCGAGGGAGGTTTTACAGGTGGTGTAGACAACGAGGGAAAGGTGGCGAGGAGCCGTCTGATGTCGTTGATGCGCTCCGCCGGTGATATCAGGTACTGTGTGTTGCTGATGTGGGTGGTATCCCGCGGAGTAGTGAAGAGCGCGATCGGAATGTGATTTGGGAGGATGAGCTGTTGTGCGGAGAAATCGAGACAGGCTCGACTATGGAGGAACCAATCACATCCCAAGGTGATTGGGAACAACTGGCGCGGGAGGACGTAGAAACGATGGTGGATCTGGGCGGAACTAATGGTGAGCATGCACCTGACTTGCGTATGTGAGTGGTACACCCGTTGTTGGTCGCCGAAGAGGATTTTAATGGGCGGTGCGTGGCTCGTGGGAAGTTGTAATTGGGTGACTAAATCTGCGCTGATGGAAGAGATGCTGTTGCCGGAGTCGAGGAGAACTTCTTGGGTCGTGTGCTGGAGGCGGGCGATTGTGGTACAAACGGGCGAAGTTGATGAAATGGAGGCGTGGACGTGCGGGGGCGGCTCGATCGTGGGAGAAACGGGAGAAGTTGAGGACGTGGAGACGTGGACGTGCGGGGGCGGCTCTCCCTGCGGCACCCCGCGCATTAGTTTTCCGGGAGCTCAGAGAGGGAGGCAGCGTCAGCCAATTGGACGTTCTGCTTCTGTTGGTGATTCTGCCACTTTCGGCAGTGACGCCGAATGTGACCATAGTTGTTGCAGTAGAAACATTTGGGGCGTCCCTGGCTGTCTCGTTCGGGCAATGCACGCTTGGCACGTAATTGCGCGTTCTGGATGTCGATGTCCATGGGAGTGACGGCTGGTATAGTGTTTGTATGATCATGACTGAGATTACCTGGTGTGTGCATGTCGTGCGCGTCTGCAGCTTGGATGCGTTGGGCAGTGAGGATGGCTTCGTGTAGTGTGGTCGGGCCTTGATCGCGTACACGGCGGCGGAGGTCATGTCGTATACGCGGCCAGAAAAAAAACAACTTCATGTCCTCCGACATGTTGGCGTCAGCCCGGCGTAGGATCTGCACAAAACGAACCGCGAACTGGGTGATGGGTTCGCGTGGTTGTTGGGTAATTGACTCAAGTTGTTGTAGGGCCGTCTGGCGGGAGTCTTGATGAGCAAAATTCCGAATCATGGCTGCCCGTAACAGATCCCAGTCGTTGCGTGTCTCTTCGGGTTGTTGTACAAGCCATGTTGCCGCGATATTCTCGAGGAGTGTCTTCATCTGCATTGCCTTCCGAGGGTGTGGCCACTGGTGGTAACTGGCCACCATTTCGAAATGATCCAGCCAAGAGAGGACGTCTTCCGATGGTAGGCCGGAGAATGGTTTTGGGCTAACTCGAGAGTCCGGGAGATTTTGTTGTGGCTCGGATCGTGCTGAAAGAAAGGACAACATGGCTTGGTTAGTATGGTTAACTTGTAAAATGATGTTGGACAGAGCTTGAACCAGTTGGTCGATTGGCGATGTGGGCTGGTGTCCTTGATTGTGTTGTAGGAATTCCGGATTCATCGAGTTTGCGTTGCCGTCGTTGTTGTCGTGTTGCATCGTGGCGGGCGTTGTTGGGGTCGTGAGTTGGGGTGGCTTGGCCCGTCTTCTCCACCAAGATGTGAAATGCTCAAGATGTGAAATGCTCTCAAGAATCGCCCCCTTTTCATTATGCCTCAAGTTACATTTTATAGACTCTCTCTTAGCGTGGAGGGTGTTCTCCCGCTCCAATTAGCTCTACTAATTATGGGGCTTGGTGGGGGCCTAGTTTGGGTGTGGTGCATGAGGCTTGGTAGGGGCCTAATCTAGGTGTGGTCCATGTGACCACCACAATATGCATAATCGTATTTATGTGGTTATCCCCCCTCTCCTTTTTTAACTTTTTTTCACCTTTGGACCCACCACATCACGACATGTATTTCCTTTGTACATGCCTCTATGTTTAAGGAATCTTTATAAAAACCCACCGTCTATTTGAATGGTCCTCATTTTATCTCTATGGTGAACCAAACTTGCTTTGAGACTCTTTTGGGTGTAACAACTCCTCCCAATATTGTAATGGTACATAACGCACAAATCCACCATATGAGTTTAATTGGTAAACTTATGTTTTCTAATGCGAGACCAATTGGATCCTTGATGTGGTATCAAGCATGGAGGAAATTCATAAATTGACAACATATTTTTTTATCCATGTGATTCATATTCCTCTATGATGGTCCAACAAGTCCAAGGGCTTAACGCTTGTTCGCCCAACCTATCTGCTAAACTCCTGCTCAAAGATGGTAGTATACAAAACTCATTGGAAATGCATCATGAGCGTTTGCATAATCCCACAAAAATGAAGAATTTAGTTTCCATCGAAAAGATTGTGGAGCAATGAATGTAGTTTCATTTCTATCACCACAACGATCATCGAGGTCCACAATCCTATCTTTAGTTAAGCCCGAGCATAACTTATTTCTTAACAAATGCAAACCCTAGCGAAAACTTGGACAATTTTCAACAACATTTGGCCTACATCTAGC
The DNA here is from genome assembly GCF_043228905.1 of Azolla caroliniana. NCBI lineage: Eukaryota > Viridiplantae > Streptophyta > Polypodiopsida > Salviniales > Salviniaceae > Azolla > Azolla caroliniana. The sequence goes on along the minus strand of NW_028230436.1, from coordinate 5,990,714 downwards.
TGATTTCCAATGCTTGAGTAGAAATGCATCATGGTATTGAGAAATCCAAGGTCATTGTCCCATGATGGGACATATAGTCAAACTTGATGGAAATAATCGACACTTTCCAAACTTCACCTCTCGGCCACAACCAAGGAAACACACGAATCGTTGTTGCAGAAAATGGGAAATGCAAAGATAAATAAGTGGACACACGATTTAACGTGGAAAACCCTGTACGGGAAAAACCACGGGAGTACAAGACTCCAAACCAAAACTACGCACAGAGAAATATACAATGGCGAGCTGCAAGGCGACGACCTTGAGCTCGCTGTCCTCGCCACAGGCGGCGGAATTACACAGAGGCGTCGACCTCTTCCTCTCTCACGCTCTATCTCTCTCACGGCTGCTCTCTCTTCACTCCTCTTGAGTGGAAAAACAGAAAAATGAGTAGCAAGCTAAAAACTGTTTGCCCTAAGTCATATTTATACACATATGACTTTAGGGCTATTTACAACTATAGCCTCAAGGGCCCTTGGCAAACATATTCACAGATATGTCCCCGCATCCGGATCTCTCTCCGGGTACATTCGTCATCCGGCTCCGAAGCCGGGGTCTTCATCATCCGGTTCCGAAACCGCAACCGGGCTTGTTGTCATTCATCTCCGGACATCCGACCATCCCATCCGGAGGGACCGTAATCCCAACAAACTCCCCCTTCACTTCGGCATGGGATGTCTCTCCAATCCGATCCTCTTCCGGCATGCTTCCAGCTTGTCGGGTGTGAGCACCTTGGTCAGCATATCCGACCCGTTCTCGTCCGTGTGGATCTTCGTTAGCACGAACTCCTTGTCTTCTATCCTTTCCCGGATCCAGTGATATCTTCGCTGGATGTGCTTCGTCCGGGAGTGATAGGCCGCGTTCTTCGCAAGGTGGATTGCACTCTGACTGTCGCAGTAGAGTCGGTACTCCTCCTGCCGGATACCGAGCTCTCTAATGAAGTCCTTCATCCATATTATTTCCTTGCCGGCTTCAACAGCCGCCATGTACTCCGCCTCCGTGGTTGACAACGCAACCGTCTTCTGCAGCCTCGACTGCCATGAAACAGCTCCCCCTGCATACGTCATCACATACCCTGATGTGGACCGGCTGGTATCTGCATCAGCCGACATATCCGAATCGGTGAAGCCGTCGAGTTCGGGCTTACCGGAGCCGAATCGGAGGCACACGTTTGCCGTGCCCTTCAGGTATCGGAGTATCCACTTGGCCGCGTTCCAATGCCCAATGCTCTTTGCCGGGATTGCTCATGTACCGGCTCACCACTCCGACTGCATATCCTATGCCCGGTCGGGTACACACCATTGCGTACATCAAGCTCCCGACGGCAGAGGCATATGGTACTTTCATCATGTCCTCCTTCTCAGCCTTTGTCTTGGGGCTCTGCTTGCTGGACAGCTTGCAGTTTGCCGGGAGTGTTGACCCGACCGGTCTTGCTTCCGACATGTTGAACCGGTGAAGCACCTTTGTCACGTACTTCAGATCCTGTGACAGCCACAACTGCTTCTTCTTCCGGTCCCGGATGATGTGCATCCCTAGTATTTGCCTCGCCGGACCCAGGTCCTTCATTGAGAAGGTTCGGTGAAGAGCCTTCTTCAGCATCCGTATCTTGACCTGGTCTCGTCCGACGATCAACATGTCGTCCACGTACAGGAGGAGTATTAGAAAGTCTCCTCCTTCGAACTTCTTCACAAACACGCAGTGATCGGACTGCGTTTTGTGGTACCCTTCGTCTGTCATGAAGGAGTCGAACTTCCGGTACCATTGCCGGGGAGCCTGCTTCAGACCGTAAAGGCTCTTCTTCAACCGGCATACCAGGTGCTCCTTCCCTTTCTTCTCGAATCCTTCCGGTTGCTGCATGTAGATCTCTTCTTCGAGGTCACCGTGAAGGAATGCCGTCTTCACGTCCATCTGTTCTATCTCGAGGTCCATGCTTGCCGCTATGCTCAGCACCGTCCGGATGCAGGTCATCTTCACTACCGGGGCAAATATCTCGTCGAAGTCGACACCCTTCTTCTGCTGAAACCCCTTCACCACGATCCTGGCTTTTTATCTCGGGGGGTTTCCGACATCTCCCGGTTTCAGCTTGAACACCCACTTGTTACGGAGTGCCCGTTTTCCTTTCGGCAACTCCACAAGTTCATATGTGTGGTTCTCATGCAGGGAATCCATCTCCTCCTGCATGGCACTTAACCACCTGCGGCTATGGGTGTCCTGCTTCGCTTCTTCAAAGCTCTCCGGCTCCCCCTCGTCGGTTAGCAGCACGTGCTCTGGTTCCGAAAATCTCCGGGGAGCCCTTCTCTCTCTTAGAGGATATCTCCGTTCCGGAGCTTCGGTAACCGGTTCTTCCGATTCCTCTTCATCCGAATCCATTTCGGGATCGGGGCCGGTTCCGGTATCATTTTCATCTTCTTCGGCCGGTTCTGTTTCTTCACCGTCTTCAGCCGGATCTTCGAGTGTTAACCGGTCCCTTGCCGGTCGGGACTGCTCCTCGTAGAGTTTATCCTCACCGGTCGACTTGGAGCTCTTCATCTTCTTCTCCGACTCCCAGTCGGCGAGTGTCTTGTTCTCCATGAAGATGATATCACGACTCCGGAATATCTTCTTGTCGACCGGGTCCCATACTCGGTAGCCGAACTCGTCATCGCCGTAACCGAGGAATATGCATGGCCGGGTCTTTGGATCTAGCTTTCCTCTCCGGTCCTTTGCCACATGCACGTATGCGAGACACCCGAACACCTTCAGGTGCCGGTAGGATACTTCCCTACCGGTCCACACTCTCTGCGGCGTGTCTCCGTCCAAAGGTACTGAGGGTGATCTGTTTATCACGTATGTCGCCGTTGACATCGCCTCAGCCCAAAACCCCTTGGGTAATTCCGCATGCGCCAGCATACTCCGGACCCTCTCCATTATGGTCCGGTTCATCCTCTCGGCCAGCCCGTTCAGTTCCGGCGTCTTCGGCACAGTAAACTCGAGCCGGATTCCCTTCGAGCGACAGTACTCCGCGAACTGCCCCCGGTATTCCCCTCCGTTATCCGCTCGTATCGCTTTCAGCTTCTTGCCGGATTCCCTTTCCACTCTCGCGTGGAGTTCTTTGAAGACGCACAACACTTGGTCCTTTGTCTTCAACGGTGCCGTCCACAGCTTCCGGCTGTGATCATCAATGAATGTTACGAAGTACTGGGCTCCGCCATGTGACTCCGTTTCTACCTGACACACATCAGTGTGCACCAACTCCAATGGTGCGCTACGTCTCGTCGATGGCCTTGAGTGGAAGGAGGTTCGGTTCTGCTTACCGGCCAGGCAATCGGTGCACTTCTCCAGGTGCACATGCTTCACTGGAATAAGGTTGTCTTCTGCAAGCCTCTTCATCCCCTTCTCACTCATGTGGCACAGTCTCTTGTGCCACAGCTCACCGGCAGTGTCGGCTGCCACGTTCAACTCTTCCGGACACAACCAGGCATTCATAAGGTACAGTGTGTTGACTTTCCGGGCCCGAGCCACTATCAGGCTCCCCTTGCTGAACTTCATTACGCCGTTCCGGATGCTACCTGAGTAGCCTTCATCGTCTAGCCTCCCAGCCGAAATCAGGTTCAATCGAACCTCCGGAACGTGTCGGACATCCTTCAGCAGCATTTTGCATCCGGTCGAGGTTGTCAACCACACATCTCCTATGCCGGCAATCCGGCACGTACCTTCATTTCCCATCCGAACACAGCCATGCTCACCGACTGTGTAGGATGAGAAGTATCTTCTCTCCGGGGTCAGGTGGAACGATGCTCCGGAATCGACCACCTAGGTCGTCTCATCGCCGGCAATGTTTAGTTCACCTTCTTCGGTGATGAGCATGATTTCTTCCTCACTTGCCGCGAGTGCCGTCGTTCCTTTCCGGTCCTGCCCTCGCCGATCCGGACCTCTCCGGTCCGTGGCTCCCCGGTATGCACCGTTTCTCTCCGGTGACTTCTTCGAATCGGTGTCGTCGGCTCCGTTGTCCTTTCGGTAATGCCGACAATTCTTCCGGAAGTGCCCCGGCTTCCCACAGTGGAAGCATGTGGGTCTTCCTCTTGACTGCGACCGGGTCCCCGACTTCTCCCGTCTTTGCGGACTCCGGTTCCATTGTCTTCCCCGTTCCGATTCGGTAAGCAGCGCCTTCGAGTCGGAGGCCGGTTCTTTATCTCTCCGACGCGCTTCTTCGTTCAAAATACTTGTCTTTACCGTTTGTAGGGACAAGTTATCTTCCGTGCAGGAGGTGCTGAGAGTCACCACCAAGTTCTCCCAGCTTTCCGGCAATGTACACATCAGAATGATGGCTTGCATTGCATCCTCCAGCGGGAACTTGATCGCCGCAAGCTGGTTCACGAATCCCATGAACGTGCTTACGTGTTCCACCATACTCTCGCCGTCCCGGTACTTGAGGTTCACTATCTTCCTCATCAGGGAGGTCCGGTTCAACGCATTCTTCCTCTCGTAGAGGCCCGACAGCTTCCGCCACATCTCATATGCGTTGATGTCGTTCGCCACATGTTGTAGAACGCTCACGTCGACGTATTGCCGAATGGTTGCAACGGCTTTCCGGTTCAGAAGCCTCCATTCCGACTCAAGTACCCCCTTCGGTATTTCCGACCTGTCAATCGGTTCGTACAGGTCCCGAACAATCAGAAGATCCTCCATCTTGATCTTCCAGTCGGCGTAATTCTGCGCATTCAGCACCATCATCCCCGGCTGCCCACTGCCGCCGCCTTCCATTTTCTGCAGCAGCTCGCTCTGATACCAAATTGATGGAAATAATCGACACTTTCCAAACTTCACCTCTCGGCCACAACCAAGGAAACACACGAATCGTTGTTGCAGAAAATGGGAAATGCAAAGATAAATAAGTGGACACACGATTTAACGTGGAAAACCCTGTACGGGAAAAACCACGGGAGTACAAGACTCCGAACCAAAACTACGCACAGAGAAATATACAATGGCGAGCTGCAAGGCGACGACCTTGAGCTCGCTGTCCTCGCCACAGGCGGCGGAATTACACAGAGGCGTCGACCTCTTCCTCTCTCACGCTCTATCTCTCTCACGGCTGCTCTCTCTTCACTCCTCTTGAGTGGAAAAACAGAAAAATGAGTAGCAAGCTAAAAACTGTTTGCCCTAAGTCATATTTATACACATATGACTTTAGGGCTATTTACAACTATAGCCTCAAGGGCCCTTGGCAAACATATTCACAGATATGTCCCCGCATCCGGATCTCTCTCCGGGTACATTCGTCATCCGGCTCCGAAGCCGGGGTCTTCATCATCCGGTTCCGAAACCGCAACCGGGCTTGTCGTCATTCATCTCCGGACATCCGACCATCCCATCCGGAGGGACCGTAATCCCAACAAAACTTACTATTGATATATCAAGCTCAACCACACTATGTAATGTGAACACACTTCTTAGAGAATGTATTGTAAAGTTCATGTTTGCATTAAGTGTGTGGGAGATACCTTGTTGAATGAAAGTGGATACTTTAGACATCCCACTCACTCTCCCATCGATGTAGATAGGTGTAGACTTCTATGCAGCTACACATTTATAAAAGCCAAGCTCTCCCCTTTTATATAGTGTTGATTTAGGCTTAGTTAATGGTAGTTGATTAGTTGGTCATGATTGCATATTCTTTTTTTCTTGTGTTTTTTTTAATGTCATAGTGAGATTTAAAAGGAAAGCCCATGAAGCCATCCCATTGGTTTGCGGTAGAAGATAATAAACTTGTGGAGTAATTTGGTTTTTTATCATAACATAAACAAGGTTTTTCACAAGAACAAATGCTAAAAATGGGATTTGATCCCCACAAGCCATAGCTTCATCAAGACCATTCTAAGCCTTTGTTTCTCTTCAATGGTCCATGCTAAATCTAAACAATGGTAGTGGAAGAAATGGAGAACCCCTTACCTGTCCAAGGTAGCTAAAGTAGTAACAACGGAAACCACAACATAAATTCTAAAACACTTCTTTGAAAGATCATTTGGTTGTATGAAGGGGGTTAGTCCTGATTGTTGATATGTTTCACAACACACACACACACATACATACATAGATGTACACACACACACACACATACATACATAGATGTACACACACACACACACACACACACACATACATACATACATGTATACACACACACACACACACACACATACATACATACATACATACATACATATTGAAGGGCTTGACGTAAACAAAAGAAGGGCGGGTTGACACGAGATTGTCACAAGGGTAATTGAATGATATTCACGATTATGCAACACATACCTTATGGGATACACGTACACATGGTGCCTCTAGCAATGTTTGCAAATCATGTGTTACCCACGACGAATAAGCTTGAAGCACATCATCTCTTCTCATTTGGATCATCAGAATTGAGAAGCTTTTTGGGGCAGAATTGAGAAGGTGAGGTGTGGGATCATTACATATAGTTAGTATGAGAGAGAGGTTAATAAAAAATGCTAGCAGAACAAACCTCTGCATTGGAACACAATACATAAAGAAAAGACACTAAGTAAGTACATAGATATGTAATAGCAAAAGCTATTTTTCTCCAGAGGCAGGGGCAGGGGCAGGGGCAGGGGCAGAGGCAGGGTATATGTGTCTGAGAGATCCTATCCTCGCACAGTCTACATCTTTTGTCTGTGTCTCACCCCTTCATTAGCTCAGCTTAGTTCTTCCTTGTCTCTCCTCTTTCATGGCGGATGAGCCCAACAAGGTCTTCACTCTCGCCCAAGTCTCAGAGCACAGCAACTCCAAGGATTGCTGGCTTATCATCTCGGGAAAGGTATGAAAGAATCGATGGATCATGAATCAATGGATCTTGTTGTTCTGTTCTCTCTTGCTCCAATTACACACACACACACACACACACACACACACACACACACACCCATGGATAGATACCAGGAAACTTTACCTATCGGTTGATTACTTGTTTAATATAAATCTGAAAAATGTCTGAAGCATAAATGTTATGGCATATGATGGCGCCATATATATACATATTACACTATCTTTGTATGTAGATGTGTTCTATGTATATGCTTGTAGAATATAGTATGTGTTGTATGGTGTGTTTGTGTGTGTGTTGTAGAATATGTATCATGTCGCCTATACTTGTCTGCAGAATATGTATCATATCATGAGTATTTTGTGTGTAGTAGAATATGTAGTGTGTCCTGTATGTGTGTGTGTTGTAAAATATGTATTTATGTTCTGTGTGTGTGTTGTAAAATATGTATTTATGTTCTATGTGTGTGTGTGTGTGTCGTAGTATATTGTATACTATGCATCTATGGTCTATGTGTCTCTTAGAATATGTGTTATTTCCTGTTTATGTTTGCATGGTAGAATATGTTTGTATTTATTTATTATGTACTGTGTATGTATGTGCTAGAATATATATATAATATGAGTATATGTGTGTTTTGCATGCATGTATACGAATTTGAGCTCTGGAATACTTATTCTTCATCTTGATGTAGGTCTATGATGTGACAAAATTTCTCGATGAACATCCAGGAGGTGATGATGTGCTAATATCAGCCACAGGTAAACCTAATCCTAAAAATTATAGATATATGCATACTAAATATTTTATATGCACACACACACACACACACACACGCACGCATTCTTTATATATATGCATACTAAATGTTTTATGATTTTTTAAAAAGGGGAAAAGAAAAATTCCACATCTTTTGATCAGCAACGGCTCGGTTTGAGCCGAACCAAATCACAAAACTCTGGCTTAACGGCTTAATTGGTTCTGTTTAAGTGTGGGAATTCGTAAACAGATTGGATTTGGTTTGGTCTGGCTTGGGGGTTCAAGGGTTTGGTTTGAACCCTTATCAGCTTAATGATCCTCAGTTTATCTAGCTTCAAGGCATGGTTGAAACATTCTAATGGTTTGGGGGGAGAGTTTTGAAATATTTATTAAATATATCAATTAACTTTATAAATGATGTAATATATACTATAAAGTTTTAACTTTGAACCTTAACAATTCCGTTAAATTTTAGTTTTCTTTCTGAATTTTGAAAAAAACCCTTATAATGAATTGGTTTGAGCCAAAACTGAACCTTGAAACCATAACTTACCAGTTTGTAGGTCTCCTGAACTATGTGGTTAGAGCTTGAAAATACCTCAAATGGTTTTGATTCAAAGGTTTTGTGGTTCTGTTCACATTAAGTTCCTAATTTTTTAAATGCGTTGGTTTGGAACGGTTTTGAGTTTGCGAATCCAGAACTGAACCAGCCATTTACTACCTTTGGTAAAAAATTGAAATGCTAATTAATGTTTGAAATCTCTTGGAAGCATCAAATGTACAATTTTTTTCCTTATGTTAAAATACTATAAATTGTTAATGTTTGATTACAATGAGATATGATGATAAATCATTGTGCAGGCAAAGATGCTACGGAAGATTTTGAAGACGTGGGACATAGTGTAACTGCTAAAGCGATGATGGACGAATACTATGTAGGCGATATTGATGCATCCACTATTCCTAAACGAAAACCCAATGTTCCCATCAAGAAAGGCTCTCACAACCCAAACAAAACAGCAGAGCTTTTCATTAAAATTTTGCAATTTTTGGTTCCTATTGTTATCTTAGGCTTAGCAATTGCTGTGCGAATCTTTACGAAAGCTAAGGAACCAATATCAAGGGGTCAGGAGAATTTTCCTTGAAAATTAACTTCCCATGATGTATTGAAATTTTTTAAAGGCTTTTATAATGCAGACATGTGAATAAGTTTGTAGTTGTAAGCTACTTTGATCAGTAGCTCTCGAGCATTTTGTCGTTTGGCCACGAAATGGATCTGATGAAGAAGTGGCTATTAATTTTCATGATTTATAAGTTAAGAGGATGAATGAGTAATATTCCTGGGTGTCTCATCTTCTCAACCAAGGCTTTGCTGAAATGCTCTTTGAGGATTCTACTTTTTTTATCAGAGAAATGGATGTTTTCAATTACGAAAGTTTTATCTATTTGACTCGATGATGCATAAAAAAGAACTTTTTGGCTTATATCTCATAATTGGAGAATGCACATAAACACACAATTCAATTTGATGATGTATTTGATAGTTGTAAATTGTAATAGTGAAAGGCCTATTCTGTTAGTTATGGTGTGCATTAATATTGAGCTTACAATATCTTATTTGTTGTGTAATCCCTACTGACATATTTTCAATGTATTGCTTTTGGTGGTGCTTTTTGTGACACAATTATTCTACATAGAAAATCAGGTTATACATATTTCTTGTGCCATTTCTACTTCGACTTGCCATTCTATATCTCATAATGCTACTACAATATTTTGGATTCTATACCTCACCCCTATAAAAAGAGTGATAATTTAGAATGTACACAACTATTATGATGGACGATATACATCTATGATCTCAGAGTGAAAACCATACATCCAGTATTTGACACTTTCAATCAATCATACATTGCAATAATTTGTCATGAAGCTAGACTTTCTTTGAAAGAACAACATTTGTTGTTTGGTGAATTCTAGTTTGTAGCGTTTTCAATGTTTGGAGATGAACACCATTGTTTGCTTCTACAACATCCGTAAGGTACCATACTTTTTATTGTTTATGCTCACGATAATGATGCTATTTACCACTCCTTTAATAACTAACCTCATCCAATTCACTAGATACTTGTAATTATTAGGTTTCTGCCATTTACAGTATTGAACTTAAGCTTCTATGCAATAACCCAATTGGAAAGGTGTCACATTAATACTTGTTTCATATGATGTGCTATGCAACAAGAGTAGTTTATGAACCCATGCTATTTCACTCTTTTCTATTATCTTCTTTAGGATGGTCTTCAAACATTTTTTGTGGGCTATCCAACCCTAGAAATTTTGGCATACAAATGTGACAACATACCACAATAGTGTGCCAAGAGTAGTTTATGAACCCATGCTATTTCACTCTCTTCTATTATCTTCTTTAGGATGGTCTTCAAACATTTTTTGTGGGCTATCCAAACCTAGAAATTTTGGCATACAAATGTGACAACATACCACAATAGTGTGCATAACCCTTTGTACCCTAGAAATTTTGGCATACATATGTGACAACATACCACAATAGTGTGCATAACCCTTTGTAAAAGAAGGATGAAGCTTCTTCACTTATGGAGGAAGGTGCCTCCCTTTGTAATGGCAAACCAAAGACCTCAATGGAATTATCATCTTCCATGGACCTTTTCTTGATATAAAACCAACATGTTAATGTATCGTTTAAGGCTCAACAGCCCTATATAAGCTGTTTTTGTATGTACAAGTTTAAGTGTACATACATTACGTTGTAAGCCTACGGGTAGATAACTTTTACTTGTACTTTCTCGATGTTTTAATACTATTGAAGAAAATCTTTGAAGGAAAAAAAAAAACCAATTATATTTTGACCCTCAACTCTCGACATTAATTCATGTGCCATTTTTCTTTAATGCATCCATTTCTTCTTGAAATTGATTTTTGTTATTCTATTTGCAACAACGTTCGGTTTCTGGCATATACAAACAAATTTCTGCAATTGATGAATGGTAAGTTAACTTGTCCACATCGTTAGGATCAAGGTGGCTGAAATAGAACTTGATGATTGATATTGCAATCATCGTCTTCTCCTTTTTGTGTTTCATCCTCGTGTATTCCTTCTTTCATCTCCACATTTTCTTATTGTGGTTGGTATTCACACACCTTACACTTCATATCTTCAAAACTCATGCTTTCATCAAAACATTTCTTCAACATCATACCATCGACATCCATTTTTAATATTATCAATTCTCTAAATAACACATTTTATTCCTTTTTCGTCAAATCTATTCTTAACTTTACTTAACACAAACATATTAAAATATATCCAAACACTTTTTAACTATAAACTTTAGGTTTTTGTTTCAGAAATTGGTACTAAGTATTGATTTTAGCAGTATAGTTAGCATTCTATCAATCAACACCATGAGATACATCTATCCACTACATGTTTTTAACTTACATTTCAAACATCATAACTCTCACTCTACGATATGTTGATTTTTCCATTCAACTACTACATTCATCTTAAGAGTATACATCATCATTATGTGTGTGATTGTTCCATCCCTTTTTTCCGAGAAAGATATTGTGTTATTATTAAGAAACACCCTAAGGCTATACATGAAGTATGTACATATAGGTAATGACCCCCATGCTAAGTTCTAAATGGCGGCGTAAATAAATACTTTGGTGTAGAGTAGAACCACTCCCCCTTGTCAAAATTCCTCCTATAAAATATTCCTTTATCCCATATGGCATGAAATTCCATTTGTTGTAACTTTACCACCACCATGGCTTCTCAAAGCTACAAAATTTCTATTATAGTCCATGAATAGCCTTACATTCTTGTTTCTACATTTGAGAAGGTATGCAAAGAGTCACTATACTTTTGATCGATGGTTCATTATCAAAATAACCAATTAAATCAAGCCAACACTCTCTTTCAAATTTGTTTATTTGTATTGATCAAATATGTCATTGTAAGTTTTACTCAACAATATTGAGCTCTTGATGCATGAAAACTTCAAACTAGGTGCCCATTTTGTCATTAAGTACATTATTGCACTATGACCCACGAGGATTTAGAATATGATCTTCAACAAGTAGTGATGAAATATGTTGACACCATAGATAATGTGGAGCTACTCTCTTTGAGTGGTGTGTAATAATGGTCTACTTTGGGCGGTTGCTTGCTAGCATAACACACTCATGGACGACTTGAAATCACACATGAACATTAATGCGCCTCTGAACAACAATGTCCAAGGCTTCAGTGAGCATTTGGAATCCTTTTACCCAAATTGGTGGTTGAACCACACGTGATTGGCATAACACTACTTCCAAGTTTGTTTAATTGGTTTTATCCTTCTTCATTCAATTGAACGATGTTTGTCGTGCCAATGTGTGAGTCAAGTCTTTTAAATACCTCAACATCTTGTTATGACATCAATCTGCGTAGGGTATTTGGCGAGCTCACTAGTTTGACTATATGTAGGAAATTCTAGGATAACTTTTACCTTACGTTGGTAGCACTTTTGCTTGAGTTGCATTGAACTTGCCACTTTAGATGGACATATATGCACATGGTGGCATATCCAACGTTAGTGGTGCTAACTACTTCATATGATCCACCATTACACCAAATATAGAAAAACGTTGAGAAATACGTGCTCAAAATCTTGGAATATAGTGAATACCTCTACAATGATATGTTAACAAGTTGTTGGGGGACAATCTTCAATCATTATATCATTACTATGACCACAAACACTCCCCATTTCAACCATCAAAGCTAGTATGTATGTCTGTCCACCCCTGTGACATTTTGCATCATCGGTCTGAGGTTAGGGGAATTGCGGGCCGAGGCACGATCCAATACGGGCAAAATTATTCCCTCTAATTGTGTGTATTGTGTGCGTGCTCTCAGGAATGAACGAACGAACAAAATGATTGGATCGAAAGAACACGCGCAAAACATGAGATAGACAACCCCAAAAAAAAACATTAGATTAAGAGAAAAACAAAAATCTGATTTGAGGCCGAAAGAAAGAGAGAGAGAGAGACACACACACACACAAAATAAAAGTTCTCTTTTTTTTGAAGGGGGGGGGGGGGGGGGGAGCGTGTGAGAGTGTGTGTTAGCCACAGGGTTGGGCGAGCTTTTTAGGGCCAGCTCAGCAAGCTCCACGAGCCAGCTTTCCGCGTTAGGGCTGACGTGGCGGCACCCTTTGGCAGAGCGCTGACGTGGCGTCGCCCCACTCACATTTTCTTCAACTAAAAAAATGTCTATCATCATCTTCTTCTTCATCTTCTTCTTCTTTTCTGTCTCTGTTTCTCTGTCTCTGCCTTCCCCTGCTCCTGCTCCATATCTCCTTCCTTCCTTCCTTCCTTCCTTCCTTCATCCCTGCACCCACCCTCTGCCTCTGCCTCTGCCTCTGCCTCTCTCCAAATCTTTCCTCCGCACAACAGAATGATCTGCTCCTCGCAGCTCCGGGTCTCTCACCCCTCCCCACATCATGCCAAATTGGTGGGTAGCAACCCTTTCCTCCCTCCTGCGCGCCTCCTTCCTCTTCCCAGATCCTCGGCCGCGATGATCCGACGGTGCCGATTTCCTCCTCGAATGAAACCTCTACATACTGGTCTTCTTTCTCTAAAAGACATGAATCGCATGCGTCCGGCTGCGATTTCTAATGCTAGTCTGAGCACAGAAGATGATTGGAATCATGGAGACTTTGCTAAAAAGGTACGTTGCCCCTATTCTAGTTCATCTGGTTTTATTCAATTTTACTTCATTTCTGTGTAAATGTTCACATTTTCCCATGTCTTGATGAGTGTTTTTGACCATCTCTTTTTTCAAGGTATTATTTTGTTCATCTTTTGCCTTTTTTTTATCTATCAAATTTCATTTTTCTCTCCTCAAATTTCTCACTCTTTCATGAATGATTTTTTGTATGCCTTTACAAATTGTTCCATGCGTTTTTTTCCTTTTACAAGAAGTGTTTATTTGAATGTTTTTTCGTAGGCTTGATTGAACACGAGATTTTGTGTGATTTGGAAGTCTTGTACAAGAAATGTTTTTCTTTTTCTACCATTCTCTGGTTTGGGTGATTTTTTGAAGCCCTAGTCAATAACCCTATGTGGATGATTTTGAAGTATTCAGCACAATGATTAAGTTTTTTTTTTTTTTTTAATCCTATATGGGAGCCCATTTGTTTCCCTCTTGTTTCCCCTCCATCGCCCAAGTTTTACCATATATTCCCAAATGGGAAATTGAAGTGCATTTTTGTTCCTCTCATGTTTTCCTTCCATTGCTCAAACTAGACTTTTTATTTGTTATCCATGTCGGTATTTAGACCCATCTCATTCTACTTCATTTGTTCCCGCCAATGTTAAAGCATTATGTGGTGGTGTTGTGATAAGATACCTAAGACTTCCTGTGAATTTGATTATGTGGAGGTTCTGATATGGGTTTTTATGGTTGCCACAACTCTTTTCCTCCTGATGATTACAATTGTCACATTTGCTTTCATCTAAAGGCGTTACTGTTTTGAAAATCAAAACAGGTGGTGAAAGCTGTATTATCAATAGCCATACCTCTTGCCTTAGTGACACTAACGGGGTCACGGTCCGCGATTGCAAGTTCATCAATCACCCTCCCAAGTGTAGCTAACTCTACAAGTAGCGGAAGAGATCTGTTGGTAAGTGCGTGGATGGGTCTCATGGCTGGGTGCCTTCACACTTTAACGGGGCCGGATCATCTGGCAGCATTAGCTCCTCTATCAATTGGCAGATCGTGGCTCGAAAGTGTGTCTGTTGGGGCTCTTTGGGGATGTGGACATGATGCTGGCCAAGTTATCTTTGGCATTCTATTTCTTTTGCTGAAAGATAAGCTTCATATAGAAATATTACGGACATGGGGAGCTCGAGTGGTAGGGGTCACTTTGCTGACAATTGGAATTGTTGGAATCAAAGAAGCGCAAGAGGCAGCATCGTCGATTCCTTTGTTAGCTGGAAACATGAATGAGTTATACCCACCTTTATCCTCAGGATCAATGAGTGGAGCGAAGAAGAATGTAGGATTTGCCACGTTTGCCACTGGCATAGTTCATGGCCTCCAACCTGATGCTCTCATTATGATTCTTCCTGCCCTTGCTCTTCCTTCGCGGCTCGCTGGAGCGGCTTTTCTTGGTATGTTCTTGTTTGGCACAGTTTTGGCAATGAGTGGATATACTGCATTTCTGGGGACATGTAGCCATGCATTGCAAAAGAAAGTCCCGAGGATAACGGAACACCTTTCATGGATCTCTTCCTTGGTTGCCATCTCTGTGGGGATCGCGATATTGGCTGGCGAGCTGTTCGGGCTCTCGATCTTATAACTTAAAGGAAGATTTACCTGTGCATAACTTTGTGTTATGACTTGCATTCGAAAAAGTCGAACGAGGTATGATATGTTTATGCAATTGGTTGGTGATGATTATTGGTGAAGCTGATGGGAAGTTCTTCCATTCATTCACCTCTAGTTTCTAAGATGGAAAGTGTGATTTCCAGAGGTCAAAGAAATATTGTACTCCCCAAGGACCAACATATTTCTCCCAAGATCCTTAGTCATTTTGTAGGCCCCAATATCATGTATGTTTGTGCAAACTTCAAGGGAGGAAAGACAAACCATTTGGTTGTATACTACTATCCTCGCAAATCATGAATAACCTTTTTTCATGTGTGTGGAGCTTTCCTTGTTTTGTATGAAAACTAACATTCTGACGTATATTTTGTATTGATTTTATGTGCATTTATATTGTATCATCCTTGCCATCTCTGAGGCCACATGAATGAATGCATTTATGTGGGAGTGCGTTTGTGATCAATTTGAACCCTTTCCGACTCTATCAATGAAAATGTTCTTTACTAATTGTGAATTTTCCTTCGCACGCATGAAATGCTGCATCACAAATCTATAGCAATTTTAAAGAGAAAGATCAAGATTTGCGATATGTTATTTTCCAACCAGTTGTTAAAAAAACTGATTGCAAGAGCATAGCTTCATGGTGTTGATGGTTGATTGCTGTATGTTCTACAAAGTGTTATCTTTTGACAAAGTTTTGAAAGTTAAATACAAAATGAATTAAGCTTCTTATTTTATGGAAGAGAGAATCGATCTCGCGAAAAGAGCTGGAATTGTCAAACTATTACCTAAAATCTAGTTAGACCAGTCTTGTGCGTGCGAGAGATTCTTGTCGTAAACATTCACATTTTCAATGTGTTTTTAGAAGATTAGTCAAAAGTTTAAGCAAATTCAGAAAACGTTTATTAGGTAGAGGCTACCAATGTTCCTTTTGCTTATTCCAATTGTACAATGTAGGAGACACGTGGTTTACTAGTGTCATGATCATTTTAAATACATACTAAATGATATTTTCCTTTTGCTTAATCCAATTGTACCATGTAAGAGACACGTGGTTTACTACTGTATTTTCTAGCTTTGAGAGATAATCTCAAATCACAAGGCTCTTAACATGCCGGATATTAATGAACTTTGAGATCTATAGAAATTTCCTAGTTTTGCAATGTGAAAGCTTGTGCTGTTCAACATTAAGGCCGGTTATGTTCATGTCTCACAATAAAAAAAACTTTATAAATTTTAATTTAAGATAATGCACTCTAATTGCTTGCTCCTAAAGGGATGGAGGTAAAGCTTGATATCAACATTTTTTTGTAGGAGGAAGACACAAATATTACCCTTTAAAGGTGACGTCAACAATCCAATCCTAGTTAGACTTTGAACTAGCAAACCAAGGTATACTTTGAACAAGCAAACAAACCATGGATTTTATTAGGAGCAATAGCATGAAAAGAATATGAGGACAATTTTTAGTACCATGAGGAAATAGTACAACAAAACATAGATGAAGCACATTGGCCACATTTTTTAAGCCCAATGATTTTGTCCCGCATTACCATACATGTTTTTTTCCAAGCAACCTATCTCTAGGGTTGGTTTTAGACCGAACGCTTACACTAAGCTCCATGATGATGCAACACAATATCGTTGATTGTGGAGCATGTGAGGTGAGCAAGTGTACATGCCAACTTATACTATTGGACAAGAATATATCAAGTTGACAAAAAGAATGTAGAAGTCAACACAAAGGCACACCAATCAATTTCTGAGCATTTTTGAACTGGCCATATATGAATCAATGGATGCACAATGATTGGACATTTTTGATTCTCTAAGTTGGATGGCAATTCAACTCACTTCCACATTTCATTTGCAAATGATGATTTTGTGCCACATGGGACATGTATGCAAACTCGACTTTAAAAGTCTGGTTCGGAGTGGAATGACGGTCCACAGACACATAAATGTATGCTATGAAGTGGCATGGAATCATCAGAAATAGTGGGCATACAAGATATTGTCCAATCGATTAAGGAGAGATAGAGATTTCACGAGGAGGAGGGGCGGGATCGAAACATTCGGTGGGTCTTACCATCTACATGTTTGTTACTTTACTTGAGCTTGTTGTTAAGAGTCTTAGAGGTAGACACTTCTTTCAAGTATGTATGTATCATGTATGTGTGTGTGTATGTATGTATTCTCCTACTTTCTTCTTCAAGTGGTCGCTTTTCAGGTGTGAAACCGCCCAACTGAATGAATTCTCTCTCTCTCTCTCTCTCTCTCTGAGAGAGAAGAACAAAAACAAAGGAAGAAAATGATGGAGAAGACAGAAGAACAGGGGACATGCCCATCATCATCGTCGTCGTCTTCGAAATGGAAGAAGGTGGTCTATGGAGGTATGCAACCTGGCTTCCAAGACAATCACACAGACTCATCCTTTTTAGAAGCCATGGTCATGAATGCTAATGTAGTGAAGAGAGACACTTGGACAGCCATCAGAGACTCAGTTGCCATATCTCAATATGTATGTGTTGTCGCCATGGTGGCTTCGGTATGGGCTTATTCCCTCAATGGTGTCCTCGATGCCTCTCTTCTTCTCATTTTGGACACGGTTCTATTCTTCATCGGGTTCGTTGTTCTTCTTCTCACATCGCCAAGCATCTCGACACCAGTATTATACAGATATGCTCTCTATTTCACATACTTTGTTAGTGGCTTATATGTATTGGCCCCCGTTTTCCAAACGCTTACAAGCTCAATAAGCTCGGATTCAATATGGGCGCTCACGGTATGTCTCCTAATGATACATCTTTCTTTTCATGATTATATTGATTACATCGATTCGTCATCTTCTTCTTCAATCCGACCTCCAACAATGAGGAGTCCATCAGAATTCAATCCGAAACTCACAGTAAAGAAACCCACAACATTGAGTGGAAATGTATCGCTTAATGCATCAATCGTTGCATCGGTTCTGATTGCCTCGAGGCTTCCGTCGGGTCTTCTCGTGTTCGCATTGATGCTCTTCTCGTCTGAGTTTTTTCTTTTGTTCCCACTTGTCACTCGATGCATCAAGAGATACTCCGTGAAATTGCATCTTGGGTTCTCTTGTATGCTTATTGTTGTTACAATGGGATTGATTCTCCCTCTTAACCGCCTTGTGTTAGTCTTATTTGTGGCGGTTGTGATATTCATAATGCTTGTTTGCCCTTACTGGCTTATAAGGATTCAGGAATATAAATTTGAGATCAATGGACCTTGGGATGAGGCTAAATTGTGCTTTGATCTTGATTAATTCATCAAGCCATATAATATTCAAGCGATTTTTCATAAAGGAAAAATTTTGATTTTTGCATGTTTGACTGTAGCAGGTTTGCACTATCTGTTAGAAGAAAACGTTTTATGTGCTTTCATTCATTTGACTTGTGGCTTTATTTACAAGACTGAGTTTTGCATTGTTTTCTCCAACAAAGGAGTTGAGTAAAAGAAGGGAATGTAAGCCAAGAACACCTGAGTGACACAGGGTTGCGTCCATTGTCTGTCTGTCGAAACATCGAATACCTGTCCTTAACATTCATAAGCTAGATTTCGCCGCTCTATAGCTGGTTGAGAGTAGTGAATACACCAATTTTGGGTTTCCATAGTGTTCAAAGTGCTTTTGACTGTAAACTGTAGCAGGTGAAGATCGCATGGTTAGAATTCAATCTTAAAAGAGCCTTCTGAGTCAATTGAGTGGAAGATTAACGCAAACAGGTTTTCTTCCAAAATGAAAAACAATCTGCTAATAGCTCCCATGAACCTGTAAAATCTAAAAGAACAGTAAAAGAAAGGCATAAAGAAATAACTAAAAGGTGATGCTATGTAGCACTAGAAATTGCCTGATAAATAGACACCAAATATGACAGGAAAATGTAAAACGAATGTTTTCTGATCAGATTGATGGTTCTCATTGTCAAATGGCCATTTCATATATGCCAAGGCCCTCTGGTGACAAATGGGACAGTCACAGCGGCTCTGTAGAAGCTATCCCACAGAAGTGGTTTGAGTGAATGAATTATATCTTTCTGGTTTTTCTTTTTGTGTTATCTCTTTAGTTTCTCGTATCTTTCATGACTGCGGTACATTTCGTTTCCCACCCCCACCCTAAAATGTTGTTCTTCAGTTCTAAGTAATCGAGGTGAAAGACTCTTGCAAGTTTGGAAATGCTAGATAAAAGTTTGTGTTTCGGATTGGCAAACATATCTTGCATGCCCCTAATGTGTGCATATATTGTGTAAACTGGAGTGACATTTATGGCCTTGGATCTCTTATTAAGGTTGTTATCCATTTTGACAATGTAACAATGTGCCAATTTATAGAAAGTTTCTCCATTTTGAGTTGTATGACAACACAAAGTGTATACCCCATTTGAATTGCATTCGATTGAAAAAATGCAATTTGGGAGAAATATTGTTTATGATACTCGTATTTATCTGAAGAGAAATGGGAGAATTTCAGCTTACATACCACCCATTGCTTGCTGTCTATGATCAAACCCTTCTACCAAATAAACCTCTACTGAGTCATAATTTGTTTATAACTTATGTTTCTTGCACTTATATTCACATCTTGTAGAACTATGAGTGAAACAAATGGTTTTTATTGTGATTTCACTTCAAAAAAATTGCTCTCATAAATTTTATATTATTTATGAATATTTCTTGCACTTTTATTCATGTACTTGTAGATGTATGAGTAAAACAAATGATTTTTACTGTGATTTCACTAAATTCTTATTTGCTCCCGGAAATGTTAAGCTGGCCTATTGTTTTTCAAACATTGTTGGGCATGTAGACAATGGACATACATGTATGAATCCATCATTTGAGAAGCTCATGAAATTATCTTTGTAGCATGTCATCATTGTCATAAGATGCTCCCATGTGTTTTGGGTATAGAGATGCCTTATGTTTTGCGGCAATGTCTTGTTTTTTCGTTTATCATTGTGGAGAAGCATATGGAAGAGTGGCATACGTTCTCAATATTGAGGCCACTGTTGTTTAACCATTGTTTTATTGTCACCATTCTCTTTCAGACTGAGATTGCCTTTCATGAAACTCTTTGAGGCGGCATGGTCTAAAAATGTATTGTTGAGGTTCACTATTGAGACTAATGCTTCTATCATCATGGTGTGACAAATTTAACTCAAATGATTTTATGTGGTGTTGAAGCTTTGGTACATATAATCCATGACATCGTCATGACTAGTGGATGTTTTTTGTTTGCACTTATGGATGGAGGATCAGAGAACCTATTTGGTCAAGTAGTCTTAATAACATATGAGACAACTTAACTTGTCATAAGATCCTCACTATTGTTGTGGGGATGGCATCGATTACTTGTAATTCCATGTTGTTATTCATACATATACTACTTTTATGAAAACAATTGTGGTTAATTTCCTCTACTCTTTCACCTACATGTAAAGCTTTGCTTGTGAAAAGCAATCAATTTTAGCTTTATATTTCATGGTTCAACTTTCATCTTTTGATTGGGAAGATCTACCAAATACTTCTATGTTTTCAAAAGATCCCCCAAATAGCAGCATCCTGAAATAATACCCCTGATTTTGTGAAAATCTCAATATCCCTGGTTTTTCTAAATTCTCAAACTAGTCTTCTTGCTCTATTTTGTAAACTTTCTCTCCTTATTTTGAAGATATAAGGATTTTTGTGAAGCCTAAGAAATCCATTATGTAAACTTTAATTCCATATGACACGAATGGATGACATGAGATAAAGTTGCTTGGAAGCTCGGAAACCAAATAGCCCTAATCCTATGAGCTGCGAAAGAAAAGAGATGGAGAAAAGGTTTTGTTTCAAGTCATGAGAGAGTGTGTACATGTGGACACTCGTTTTCGGTGGGATAATGTGTTGGGCGTAAAGTCTCTAAATTTGTGGTCGAGGGATATTGCCACAAGTGAGAACTGGATATAAAATATCATGGGAAACAGGGTCACGCATGATCAATAGAGGAGAATATTCAAGAAGGAAATGGAAACAACCCCAAGAATATAAGGAGAAAGTGCATGCATGATCGTGCAAATGACATGCGGTCACAGATCTCATAGTTTAAAAGGTCCGATACTTCCAAAAAGGTTGTCGGAAGAGGAAAGTAGCTATTGCCCTACTCTAGCACAGTACATCCCTAACAATAAATAAGATATCAATTCTAGACCCTGCAATCAAGTGTTAACGAGGTGAAGGATCTAGAAGAGCTGTAGAAATGGAACTAAGGAGTGATGGAATAATGGAGGT
Source organism: Azolla caroliniana (assembly GCF_043228905.1). Taxonomy (NCBI): domain Eukaryota; kingdom Viridiplantae; phylum Streptophyta; class Polypodiopsida; order Salviniales; family Salviniaceae; genus Azolla; species Azolla caroliniana. The sequence continues at coordinate 5,969,377 of NW_028230436.1, read as the reverse complement.
TATAGTAGAAGAGGTAGGGTATGTGAAGCCACCACACATGAATAACAAGACCCATCATCTATACCTTAGTAGCTTAGATCTATTTTGGAGTGAGTTCACTTACAATAGGAGGCTCCTCTTCTACGATTCAGCGAGTAGTGGTGGTGGTCAACATCACCAAGTGCAAGATTGCATTGTGCAAAAACTTAAGCTTAGCTTATCGGAGACGCTCGGCCATTTCTATCCTCTCGCGGGGAGGCTCTTCTTCGACCATGATGGCCGATTAAGTATCGATTGCAGTGACTCCAATGTCCAAGGTGTCGAATTTGTGGTTGCTTCAGTTGGATCACCCCTCTCACATGCTTTCCCCAACAATGATTTCCCGCCTTGCCCCAACTTTGATAACCTAGTTAAGGAGTCTCCCGTCATCGACGGCCATCACTCTAACATCAATGACCTGGCCCTTCTATCAATCCAGGTGCATTTTATTATACATTGTTTATGACCCTTTCTTATTAGGTTTATCCTTTTGAGTCGACATTGAACCTCACATTTGGTGTTGACTCTCATTTTGCCAATGGTACTGGCATCAACATTGATTCGCATTAGGTTACCAAGTTTTCATGTGGAGGTTTAGCCTTGGGGTTTGCACATAGCCATGTCGTGGCAGATGAGCATTCTCTTTGGCATTTCATGAACTCATGGGCCAATGTCACTCGGGGTGATCCGATTAGTTCTCTTCCTATACATGACCGCATGTTCTTCAAAGTTGATAAGCCCTCTACCGAAATCGCAAGCCACATGAATCTACCCCTTGCCAGCCAAGATGCAAATGTCATCGAACAACAACAAAAGCCGAAAACATCACAACTTGTCGAGAAGCTCTTCCATTTAAGCCATGCCCAACTCGATTCTCTCCAAAAGTGTGCCAGAGTTCATCCCAACATGTCACGTGTGTTCAATCCATACGAACTACTTTGTGCTCATTTGTGGAAACATGTGACCAAAGCTCGTAACTTAGAAGAGAACAAAATAGTAAGGATTTCCGTCTTTGGTGACATGAGATGGCGTGTGACTCCTCCCTTGGGCCCAGCGTACTTCGGAAATGCCGTCATGTTTGCCCTCTCCAGTACCACATCTTGTGACCTAATGAACAAAGACTTGGGTGACATAGCTTTCATGATACACAACACAGCAAAAGATTGTGATGAGGCAAGAGTGTGGCCTATGATACATTGGCTAGAGCTCAATGGAAACACATTTGGAGAGAGGATCCAATGGGATGAATCATCGACGATGCGTGTGGTTAGCTCTCCCAAATTCGATGTGTACGGGGTCAATTTCGGGTGGGGTAAACCTGTGGCTGTCCGCCCTGCCAGTGTGACAAGAGCTGGTGAGCTTGTGCTTTTTCCAGGTTCACATGGTGGGATCGACATATGCATGGCTTTAGGCCAATCAAGCATGGATAGGCTTCTTCGAGATCCAAAATTTCTCTCGATGTATGATCATTGTCATTCTCCAGCAAACCTCACGTAGTTGAATAATTTGGTTGGTTAATCATTTGATCTAACAGTATGACCAAGCCTCTTATTTTAGTCAAGAGAACAAATTCTTAGTGAGCAAATTGATTTTCCAGAACTAACAAGACGGTGAAATTTGAAACGACATTCGGAAAAAGTGACATCATTCTCAGCAATAATTGGAACCACTTCAAAGTTACATTTTACTCTCTTACCATAAAATGATTCTCAGAAGCATACAAAAGTACGAAAGCTTAGACTCGTGAATAAATAAACTCCTACACTTAACTTTTTTAGAATTGCAGTGGATGCCTATGGAATGTGGCTGGCATAAATGAGCTGTGACCAATAAGTAAGATATACTTAGTATTGAAACTTGCAAGTATTCAAGGTTATGGACAAATATAATACATCATTGAGTACTTATTTTCAATGGTTTCAACATAAATATCTAAGAATACATTGTAACAGAGATTAAAAGATTTATTAGCTCCACTTTGGATGATGCTTACGCGACTTTCGCTAGTTGACATTGTGTTAAATCCTAGAATAAGGGATAAATCTATGTAGTAAATCAACAATCTCCCAAAGAATGTGTAAATGTTTAGATGAAGAACTAGAACATCTGTTCAGTGATAACTGATTGTAAATGTAATAGTGAGTAATCAATAAGAGATCCAAGAGATCATGGGAACAAAATAAAATCCAAGAGATCATAAGAACAAAATAAATAGTAGATGGAGAGAGTAAAAATGGTAATATTGATATGAAGTCCCAGCAAAGTGTCAAGGATCTTGCACGGTTCCAACTTTGTCTCAAGTGGTCAAAACTTACCATTTGGAAACCACCCCCAAGCCAATAATGAAATATATTCCGACTCTTAATGTGATTCCAATCACCATCATAGTCTAAATTTCACTATAATGTTCTTGCTTTGCACACCAAAACCTCTTATAATCAAGCATAACTAGGGAAAATCAAACCAAAATGCAATGCAAGAATTGTAGAGTGAGGCAACCAATTGATCACTTCCATCTTTCTTTTCCAGCTTTAATGATAGGCAGTCCTTGTGAGAAGGGACGGGTAACACCTTTTAACCAATAGTTCAGCCATTTCTCATGTATATACTCTAGAAAACTAGTTTACTGTGCACCACCTTTGAATAATCAGTGAATATTAAATTGCAGACCAGGATATTATTTTAGCCACTACGTCGTCCACTCTAGTATATACTACATACAATATGCAACACCACACTATTTGGGGATATTAAATTTTGAAATAGTACATTGCCTTTGCCACTGTTCAGCCATTGCTCTATTATTTATTATGCAACACCTGCAAATTATCATGTATATACACAGGACGAAAGGATATCATTATGACAGTAGACTTGTTACACTGCTTGGAGTCTAAGTTTGCCCTAAAACTCAAATGTTTGTTGTGTTTTGCAAGTGCAAATCCAGTTTACTCTAATATCTAAACGTGATATTTTCCACTAGGGACACTTCATATTTGTTGGCACCCATGCAAACAATGTCTTCAAATAATTAATCAACTATCAAGAAGTGGCTGGTTTCTCTTGGTATTCCTCAATACATGATGGATGAACATGAATCTCATGTTTTTCTTTCTCTACTTCTTCAATGCCAACATCCGAAATATTAGTCTCGCCAACCTTGTTGGCTGTCGTTGCCCATGGAAATTGTTGAAGTCTCTCATTCAAGGCTGTTATTCCCTTCTCCACTGGTTCAACCGCTTGTGTTACAGTGATCTTTACATCTTGCACGACCTTCATTTATTTCTTCCATTATTAGATCAAATGAAGAGACAACATAAGAAAAACAAGAGTGAATGCGATACAACACAGTGTACCATGCTACATAATTATACGCAAAATGGAATAGTGTGATACAGCATACAATACTTTTTTGAAAAGCAAAAAGCAATCAAAAACTGGATTGATTCAACTATTACCTTTTTAATTCCCAATATCTAGGAACTTCCAGAAACATTAATAGTTCAGAAATGGGGGAGTAACAAAATTTGCATGGCAAGCGCTTCGCTGCGCTGTCAAGGACACCAAGTACCTTAGGCAGTTATAATCTTTATGACATTTATTTGGGTGGTGGTTTTCAAAAATGATGTAACGTTTTGAAATCTCTCATTTGGTTTCATAGGCTATTTTGGCCTCTTAAAAAAGACATTAATTTAGCTTTAGAGACAAGTGTGATTTCATGAAACAGGAAAAACTTTTAAGGGAGTTTGCCTTGAATTTCCTATTATCATTAATCAGCATACTTTACTAGAAAATAAAGTTCATGTTGATTTTCTATCTTCTACCATATATAATTAGTTCCATATATTGGGTTTTCTTCATGACACTTGGCTGCATTTATCTGGAGTTGAGTTATACTTATTTAACTATGTTGGTGTCTATTAGATCAATCGTCTATGAAAGTTTTCATCGCAATCTATGTCACGGTTCTTAATTTAACAGCCCCCTCGTAGGTCTAGTCATTTGGAACTAGTTTAAAAAATTACTTGTTTCATTTTACGTGTTACACTATTCGAAACTTTTCCTTGTTTTTTTTTCACTTATCTAAAATTATTGTAAATAGATAGACCACTTACTCTCTTGATAAAGGTGAATCATGTGTCTTTCAACATAAGCCAAATCTTTGGTTTATTACCAAGGCTATACATTGCTAATATCCTCAAGATATGGTGATAACGGCAAATTACTCATAGGACATATGCTGAAAACAATTGAGAAGGTTTTCTCTTTCAAAACAGGTATTGTATCGAATCAAATACAACACAATTAAAGGAGGATAGCCACTATATGCACAATAAGTATCCTGCATGGCAGCATGTGGAAAAGATCAACCATGGGAATATGTTGAATGTGATGAATCAGAGTTGCTACCTTTAGGTTTCAGGTTCAAGTATCCCTCTACGGGAGATACCAATTGAGTTTATTTAACCTTAAAGGAATATACCCTTACCAATACTGACTTAAAAAGGATATACCTCAATACAAGTGGTCACAGAGAAGAGACATGAGCCTTAAGAAGACCGAGGATGACCAAACCATGCTGCTACTATGAACACATGTGACATCATCAAAGATGCAAATTTACCTGAGAGGTACCTCTGTATATAATTGTGTGATGGTCATAGATGCAAATTTATCCTACAGGTACCTCAGTACATCCAACAGTTAAATGCGTAGGCCTGTCATGAGCTACAACTCCATTAGAAACAGGATCATCTGTCTTACTTCATAATTGGACCGTGTCCTATACCCAATAGTTAAATAATTGAGTTATTGTAAGCTATTGTCTCACAAGAGATTCAATAACTTTTCCTTCAACATTGAGAGACGTATCAGCGGATCAACCGCCAATAATCAGAGTAAAGTACAGCTGCAATACCCTCGGAAATGTGGCAAGTAACTCTGTACCAAAACATAATTCTGTTAGCCACTATAAGAGACGCATCAGTGAATATTGACCTCTTGAGTTGGTTTTGGATTTCTGGTGAAGCTTCTACAAAAATTACAAGGGGAAAATGGTGGAGTGGTTTGTTTCCCCTCCAAGGTTTTAGTTGAACGTGGGCATTTTACTAGATAATCAAGTCTTGTTTCAAGGGGAGCATGTGGATTACACACTACCCTATGTGGATTTATATAACACGTCACATTCCTAGAACCAAAATTCTCTTCATGAGCCTGGGACACTTAATACAATGTCCATAGAAAGTTTGAGGAAGTACTTGACACAAAATGACCTGCTATTAGTTTCTTATTTGTAAATATATCCCCTCAACGATCTATATATAATTGAACCCTCTTGTGCGAGGTCACAACTATAACTAATTTAGTGTGAGAAACCAGACTATGACCTCTTTGCATCAGGTTTGGATAGGCAAGAGCCATTATGTACATGTGACTTTGACAGACACATTTACCAGATATGCTAATAAGAGGCTGAATCACAGATGCACCATTTTAGAAAAGGAAACAAAAAAAATAAAGCTATTAGAAATGACATAATCAACTCATTTTTATGAAGCAATAGAATGCGTACAGTTTCTCCACCTCCAAGTACAACATCTTGAACACTGTCCTTCAAACTAGTACTAGACACCTTAACATCAGCCTCGACAAATCTTTTGGAAGAATCCTTTCTACATTCTTGTACTTCGTCAATCTCTAACAACGACTCATTCAAATCAGACGTAGAGCTTATTTCCAGTTTCCTTCGGCTAACATAATTTGGAGAGCGAAAATATGGGCTTGCAGGAAACACATATCTATGTGCCAGTGCTGCCATTGCCATCTACAGAAAAAAGGCCGTCATAGATGAGCAATCGTATTATAAACAGATTTTGCAAATATGTAAAACCATAAACAAACCTCTATGCAAATAATGAAATCTTGCAAGCTTGCTTGAGGCTTGGGAATTCCCGATATAGAACGTGGGATGACATTGACTGCACGCAGTGCTGCAATAATTACACCTTGCCACCATGTTGCAAAAACTATGGCTTTGAAACATAAAAACTTGGCTAAAGGTCTGATATGCTTGAGATCCTCGTGTGTTATCTTATAAAACTGCACCAAGCAATATAATGCCCACATTTGACTGAAGTTGAGAATGATCGTGATGTATGGATACCTGGAGTTGAGAATGATTGTGATGTACATAGAAGTTGCTCAGTAGATGTAATGTAATTTCCATATTTAAGTATGTCAGCAATTATTGTAATGGAACAAGCAGTATAGGAGGTGATATTTCCATCAAAATCTGAAACATTTACAAACAGTAAGTGCGTGCATTCTTTTGAATATTGATTCTATAGAAATTGCACTTGTGTGGGGGTGGGTGCACAATGTTTTTAGGCTAAGCTTGGGGGTGGGAGGGGGAAGGCCCCCTTGGCTCCAACCCTACACCTCCAACCGCTCACCCAACCCCAAACTAACATAGTAGCCATCCCTCTCGGATCCCAAGGCGCCACTGAAGCAACATGAAGAATCACCTCTTAGAAGACTTTCCAGCGTTTCATACAAGATACGACAACACAACAGAATCCAGAGTTAGAGGTCAACACAATGTCATCCGTATATGGTAATATCAGTATGGCTACCCCTTCTAAGCATGCCTTTGATCCACCCAATCTCTCTCTATAATTAGATATCTCATCTATACAAAAACCAAGAGACTGAGTGATAGCAGGGATCCTTTCTTTACTGTAATTATGCTAGCAACAACCTCCAGAACACAATAGGAGGGTACACCCAGATGATGATTCATATAGTGCATAGATTCCCCATGTGAAACTACTAAGACTCCAAGGGCTTCTAGTGATCACATGAGCTGAGCATTGTGTACATGTTGAAGGCTTTCCAGAATCCACAAAGCAATAATAGATTTTCCTTGGATGTGTGAGAGTTGATAATAATGATAATGTGCATCCTTGTTTCACTCCAACTGTGTTAAACCGCGAATTTGGACAACCCATTAAACTCATGCACTTCTACTAATACTGATCTTTATAACACATGCATTCCTTATTCAATAAATACCTGGGAATCTAAGGGCCTCTAATCGTTTCAATCGCTTTTTCAGGAATCTACATCTCCGGCTAAGTGGCATTCCATAACTTGGAAAACAAAATAACATGTATCAGCCCCACAATGTCTCTTATATGGACATACATTTACCCCATGCACTGCATAGTGCAATGGGGAGCTCTGAATTTCTTCACATCAGTTAGTGATTGAGGTAGGCAGATATGCACGAATACCTCTATAAGAAAGAATTTGCCAATTGTGTCATCAAGGAGTGGAATCTGAAGAATATTATGTCATTGTTCTGTTTTATATCAAAAACGATGGAGATCATTTCTTCTTTAAGCAAGGCGTTTGTGTGCTATGCAATATGAGGACCAACATAGGGTTTTGCTTGCAAGCGCTTCAAAAGAAACAGGAGAAGTTGAAGGACAACAATACAGCCACACAAGCTCATCAGTCACAAGTTTCTTTAGGCCACTAAAAGATGGCCCACTACAAGACATACTTCTTACACGCATCAGCGGATGGATTCATCATCAGACCACCTTATATGGACATGCATCTATATTATGCACTGCACAGTGTGATAAGGCAGTTGTGAACTTCATCACATCAGCTAGAGATTGAGGTAGGAAGATATACACAAATACCTCTAGAAGGAGTGGAATCCGAAGAACACTATGTTTGTCACTATAGTGTCTTTTATGAAATCAAAGGGAGATACCATTGCCTCTTTAAACAAGGCTTTGGGCCGCTACGCAAGGTAATGGAATATGAGGACCAACGGTGCCTGGAAAAGTTGTTGAAGGACAATAATACAGCCACACAAGCTCATCCACAAAGCTCAATCACAACTTTCTTTAGCCCCATCACTCCTACTAATGCTACGAGTCAATCAAGGGATACACAAATAGGTTCCTGACCAAGACAGAACAAAGGGGTTACAATAGATCGGGCAATAGCAATTTGTCGTGCATGTAGGCCCCGGCCCCCTGGACCACGACCGCAGCCCCTTGTCATCGACAGATAAAGGCCATCATCTCCCACCATCGTAGGTGCTTCCCTCGCTTCGGAGACCTCTCCTATGTGGATCAACCTATGCTAGAGATCTTTCGAAGACAAAAGTTACAATATGTGTAACTTGAGAATCTCACATGTGCCGAAAACCAAATTCCCCCATCTGTTTTTATCCTATTTACTGAGTACTACTTATTCCATTTTGATTTGTTGTTCTCAAAGATGAGACAACACTTAAAGATGTAATCTCTTGTTTGGTCTTATAGGCCATTTTGGCCTCTTAAAAGACGTTAACATATCTTTCTTTCTTTAGGCCCAATCATTCTCATATTTAGGCTGTGCTCTAAAATATTTTAGCCAATTTTTAATGAGTTAACTCGTGTGCAGTTGTGGTAATTGACACCCATACTCAGGTGATCCTTATGTGGCACGTGTGCTATTCTTTGTTACTTCTTCAAAAACCCAATATCTTAGCCCAGTGATTTTATTAGGATTTATGATCAGATGCACACATCACATGCCTCGGAACAATGCTAATCGGACAGACCACTGTTGATCTAAGGACCTGCCCACTTTCGCTACTTGGTTTAGAGATCTTTGGCCCTTAGATATTTCACTAGTCATGCAATGTCTTCTTACCATATGTCAGGATCATATATAATCCAATAAAATACCATTAAATAATACCATACAAGAAGAAAAAAACAAGATCCTTGGTGACAGATGTAGATATGACATGCATACAAGAAATCTTGATGAACTCTCAATTTCTATTCCTACCAGTCCTCAGCTTTGTAAACTCAATAAGACCCCGTAATTTAGAAATCCTTGACATATGACTGGTCTCAATTGGAACTTTGATAGTTTTTAACCAATTAAATACAACTAAGGATTAGACTCCAATATGGATATGGCATATTTGTTAATTGACAATCATTCGAGGAATTTGTTTTGTTCTAAAGAATTGTAAGTTCACTGAGAGTTAAAGTTAGTTTCCTCCTGATAGGATCTTTGTGATCAATGAGGTGAACCATAGTATAGTTGTGCTCAACTTCTAATTTTCTGTATATTTTATCACCCAACTTATCTTATGATTGATAAGATTACATGAATACGAATGAACTGCCTTAGTTCTTTGATTGTTCGAGCTTTTCCATATTTTGTTATGATTGATATGCAGATGGAATTGTAAGTTAATAATACATGACTTCCCATGAATCAAATATATGCTTAAACTTTGAACAGGCAATAGCATAGCCAAATTAAGAGGGAATGGTGCAAAAGATATTAACTCACTGATGGTTCCCCATACCCATATGCACCCACAGAGTTATAAGAAATGCATCTGCCGTAGAAACATGATATAAAAGATCTTAAACATGCACTTATACCAGAAACATGTTTGTATCTCCAATATAAGTTTCCACTGTAACGTCTTTTAGAACAAACATGCTATCAAGAATGATGTGTAAAGATGGAGCATACCCATTACTCCAGTCAAATTCTCCATCTCCATAGCTGTTAAAAAGTTCCAGCAGCAGTGCTACAAGGGCACACACTGTTTTTAAAATCATCTGCACATTAGATTTGTTCAAATTAAGACCATTGGATAATATGTTGCAGTTTAATGGGGGAAAAAAACAATTTCAATATTCACACAAGACATAAAACTTCACATATCACCACAATTATGTCCTCATGATTTTAACATAATACCTGCCCCATGCACCTAGATGTCCCAATCTGCTTATCATTATTCTTGAAATGTCAACAATAGACTCAAAATGGTCACCAATGGAAAAGCAACCAGCACATTAATATCTATCCCCTTATTTGGATCTACTTTTTTCATCCAGAACAAAATACCATATTAATGAATCATCCTTCGATGATATATATTGGATATATATTGGACCTTACATATTGGACAATCCCAAATTTGATTGTTCTATAAATATCTTCACCATAGGTCCATGGGTCCACGAGGAGCTTCAAAGGAAAGGGATGGTGCACAGCTGTATCAGTTTCTTCACCTTTGTTACATGTATTAATAGAAGTAGCTAGTGCTTTCTTTTGAAAGGAATCCAAGATGTTTTCCTCGCCTCCTGCATTCATACTCTAGGAGATAAACATTAGGAAATACCATAACTTCTGGTTCAAAAGTTCATTTCTATTGATTTTGCAATAAGAGTTTTTGCTAAAATCTACACGTAAATCAATATTTTAGAGCAGAATTCAGTCTCAGTTGTAATTTGGTATTTATCAGCATAATGGTTATACATGGGGAAGTCACATATGTACATATGCATAGCCCTCATTTGTAAATCTATCATTACATTTTCTTGTGAGTCACTTTTGATTTGTAAATCTATCATCAGAAATTATATGTAGACATGCATGCATTAGAATCAAATTTTAACGTGACATCTTACCTAAGCATGCGACCATAAGAACCATATATTAGAAACTACCATAACTTTTGGTTCAAAAGTTTCTCTATTAATTTTGTATTTGATTGCCTGCTAAAATCTACATGTAAATCATGTGTATCATTATTTTAGAGAAGAAAACCAGTCTCGCAATTGTAATTTGGTGTTTATTAGCATAATGGTTATACATGGGATAATGACATATGTATATATACATAGCGTGTGTGTGTTTAAATCTCATTACATGTATATATACATAGCACTCATGTTTTTAAGTCTCACTACATATTTTCGAGTGCACCTTTTGATTATAATGGCAAAAAAACTAGTGATTCTAATTCATTGAAAAGAAGATGAGGTAATTCAATTCATAATAGCTCAAAATATTCTATACTCTAAAATCCTAAATTTCTAGTTCCTTGCAAGGTTTTTCTAATCATCAGATGAAGTAGACACCCATGTGTTAAAGAAATATATTGAGCATTTGATCTTACCCAAGCATGCGATCAGGTAGTTTCCAAATGAGTAGAGTGCAAATGCTTCATAACAATTTCTCAGGATATCACATTCTATTGAGATATTTGAATTCCACAAAGAAGCAAACTACAGACATAACCCAAAAAACAAAGCAATCAAAAAGTTAGTAAGAACTTCATGATAAAAATTAAAACTGCAGATGAAACATTTGACATGGTTACTGGTGTCTTCAAGCCACTCGTCCATACATATAACCCGATAAACAAAGCAATCAAAAAGTTAGTAAGAACTTCATGATTAATATTAAAACTGTAGACGAAACATTTGACATGGTTACTGGTGTCTTCAATACACTCGTCCATACATAAATGGACCATGTATATGCTTGAATTGCAGAATGTGGGCCCATTTACATTGTTGGAAACTACATGCAAACTTCTGGAGAGCATGAGCTAACAGATTTGCTGCAATTTCTTACTGACTTGTCCCTTCACTCGTGTGTATCTCACAATCACTTAACCATAATTCTTGTTGGGAGAGAAAAGGCAGTTTACATAAGCACATAACCTAGGAATGGAATTCACATTACCTGAATTCCTCCTCCGAGATGCCACACATGCTTGACTCTCATGGATATGCAGCCCTTCATACCCTTGAATGATGCCCATATACAGTTTCAAGCAACATGTACAAAATTTTGTTTGTCTAATACACTTGTAATGTCAACCCTTCTCTATGCACTAGAAACTTGGGGACTGAGCATATATAGGGAGCAAAACTGAAGATATTTAGAGAAACCTTTGGCCTCAATAATAGCCAAAATGATAAGGAGAAAAGCATTGGCGCTGCACAGTATAATTCACATTGAGGTAGAAGCATACCCAAAAATGATAGCAAAACTATTTGGATTAGTGATTTGTATTACACAAATTTGGGAGCTTTAAAAGCAATGGCATTCAATATTGGCACTTAATGTCCTAGTGCCCTATCATAATACAGACTGGATTGTCCACATGACCAAAGTGGAAAAGAATTCTCAAACAGATCTCATTTAAATTGGACATTGATAGAAGGATGGCTCACTATAAGACCCTCTTTTTCGATTTCCTGCAGGATGGAACCATTGTTAAGATTTCCCTAGGTGTGCATTTGGACGTACAATCATAATGTCGTTGGGCAAGACGGTGGGACATGCATAGTAACCCATACGTATGGGAGCAACTATATAAAGGCATGTCCTGTGGTTGGAAGGATAAGCCTTAGCATACACCTACCCCACACCTTTGAGCACATCAATGGTTCAAAACATGTCGTCTCTTGTTGTTCATTTTGATTGGCTACTTTAGCTTCTTGGAAGAAGTTTAACTTCTTACCTTTTTCTTTCTGCTCTAATCTCTATACTGCTTAGTTAATGAGATTATCTAATACCTTACGCAGTTTTACTAATTTAGTTTCTGTCTGCTCTAATCTCAATGATAATGTCTCGGCATAGCGAAACAGAGTAGCGTAGTTCTACTAAATTACTCGTATCTATTTTGGGTTGTTCTCATAAACAAGATAGCATTTTCAGATGTGATCTCTTGCCATTTTCGCTCTTTCTATCCCATGCTAATGTCAGGAGATATTGGGAAGGCAAAAGTTTCACCTAATCTAACCTCAGAATGCTAAGTGCTTAGGTAAAGAGATTCTCTGGTTATATTGATTTAATTATATTGATTCTACTAATTTAGTTATATTAATTTTGGTTTGTTCTCAAAGATGAGACAACATTTTAAGATGTAATTTCTCGGATAAAAATATAGACACATGAATTAAAATAGCTCAAGAAAAATGTATCAATTATTGCACAAGAATAGTCAGCCAAATCTCTATATGAAGTCTTTTCTAATCACATGGTCCCCTCGCCTTACACCATCATCTACGCTATGCAACGTCATTTACATGGCTATGGAGGAGGCATAGCATTGTCTAACTATTTTCATTCAAGATTAAGTATATCATGCTCGAATAAAATTTCAGTTGATGGCATAAATGCTGAAAATGATTCTGTACTCTAATGATTACCTTTCACAATAATGTTTGTGCATGTTTGTACTAATTTTGAATAAGAAATCATGTAATTGCATTCCTTACCGATTCCACACTATAGATAGGAACCATAAAGACCACTCCAAGAAGCCATTTTTGCTCCTGCAAATCACAGCTTTTTTAGTACATTTTCATCTAAGATCTTCAACATCCTGAGTCTTTCATTGTTGAAGCTAATGGTTACTTTGCAGTGTGCAGATGAATAGTTGCATCATATATAGCCCATGAGAACTTCTTTCTTATAATGTTATTGAGAACTACATGCCCATAAATATTAATAGGAGAGAATGCACTGTACATAATGTATGTACGTCTACACATACATTTAAGTATATGAAAAATACAATATCGAGGGTTATGTAGCCCAATACAATGGCCTCTGTTTCGGGACTACCTAATTAAAATGCCATGACAAAATGGAGGGTTTCAATGCATGGCCTTCTGGCCTCACAATCTTATCTCTCCCTCACCCAAAGCAAAGGTATTCATATAGGTTACATTAAGCGAAATAGATGGGAAAAGAAGATTAATAACACGCTATGCTTGCTGTGATGGTAAACTATTAACACTCCAAACAAGCCAATCACCATGACCCTCATAGAAACACACATTATATCAGCCAAAGCATAACCGAAGTATTGGGTTTCTGAAGTCAATCCAAGCAGAACCATCTATAGAATAGTAAGGATGGATTGTGGGAATGTTAAAAAGGTGCTTACTTTAGCTAAACAAGATTTATCTTGCGTCTTAGGCAGCTTTACTAATTCAGCTATATTTAATTTTGTAACATGTGATCTGAAGTTCAGTCGCATAGGCCATCTTGGGGCCTCATAAGAGAGGTTAAGCCGGCTGGCTGGCTCTCTCTCTCTCTCTCTCTCTCTCTCTCTCTCTCTCTCTCTCTCTCGGTAAAAGAACACAATTAATATATTATTAATTGTATGTAAAATCTACTTAGTTACAACATCTTCTTAGTCTCCTCTACCTATCATATATATATATATATATGCCTATGTAGGGAGAGGCTCTCTCTCTCTCTCTCTCTCGTCGTATATAGACATATACGGTAATACATACAATATGGGTAAAGTACGGTGGTTGAAAGCATATTTAAAAACATGCATGGAATACATTACATACCTGTGGATTGGTGTAGCTGGTGAGGTGAGCAAAGATGAGGGAGAAGGAGAGGCAGAGGGTAAGGAGTACGAAAATGGAAGCGATGAGGACAGCCCGGGTATGGAGGCTAGAGGAGGAAGAGGAGAGGAGGAGAGGAGGAGGAGGAGGAGGAGGAGGAGGAAGAAGACGCAGCAGCAGCATCAGAGGTGGGTGGTGATGAAGGTGGTCCATGGTTCGAAACCTCCTCAGCCGCCGCCCAATACACGCTTAAATCATCGATACTAACGATGTTGTTAAAAAAATCCATCTTCTATGTTAATAGTGAATGCTTCATTCATGTACATACATACATACATACATACATACTATACTCATATCTCAATTTGTTTTACCTTCATATGTGTATGTATGTACATGTGTGTGTGTGTTCTCTGCACTAGGGGAAGAAGAGGTTGGGTGCATGCAATGGGGAGGGGCTCCACACGTGTGTGTGTGTGTGTGTGTGTATGTGTGCGCGCGCAAATACAAGATTACTTCTCTTGCTTAGCAACTCTCTTTTCGCATATGAATAAATGTGCGTGGTGCTCTCCTCGTTCATTCAATCCCATGCCCGCATAGCATGTGTATTGTTAGATTTCCCCTTTTCTCACTGTTTTTGTTTTGGTACTTATCCATAGCAATGCCTCCCATTTCGGGGGAAAACCTGCAAACTCGGTTCAAACCCGATAACTTAGAGCAACTGGGTTCAAACCCGATAACGTCAATGTGTAAACGCGTTTACCGAAGCATGTATGTTCTCGTTTTAACTCGGAAGCATATGGCTTCATGGGGTGTTTTTACAAGTAATCGTTGCATGACATGCACGTTCACACACAATCAACCATAATTAGCACCAAACAACATGTACGTGAACATTTCCTTGGTTGAATGAAATCATGAGCGTGCACAAAAAGGATTGTCCACAATGTTGCACATGTAAGTTTTATTCGAGATGAACAATACGATCGCAATGTGAAAGTATTGCCATATAGTAGGAGGCACAACTTTTAGATGTTGAAGTAGAAAACCTCAAATTCAAGTACATAAGCATTTTGTGGTGGGGTGTTAAACAACACAATGATGGATTGAAAAAAATAAAGCAACAACTCTGATGTTTTGTCGACTGTAAAAACTCTTCACAACACTAATATGTTGTTGAGAAAATCGAAAATCTAAGCAATTTTGGCCTTAAGAAGACGTTAATATTTCTTTCTTTCTTTTCTCTCTAATAAAACCACACAATTATATAATTTGTATGCAAAATCCACTTGTTACAACTTATTAGTTACCTCTACTTACCTAAACTACGTAGTGAGAGGGGCGTGCTATAAAGCTAATATAAAACTCGAATATGCACTCGAGAAATATAATCTCCACATGCTCTAACATCCAAAAAATCCAAATAAGAATGGCTTTCAACTTCTTTGTATATGATTTCACCCATGTCTACCATCAAACACGAAAGCATTGCACATATTCCAATTGTATTGTCGTTCCCAATATTGTAAAAACTAGAACAATATCTCCTCGACCAGCTCATCATCTAAACCATTTTGAACACACTAAGAAAAAACCCATTGTTGAGGCCTCAAATAAGAACAAGTTAAAACTTGCCAAATGTCCGATAAGTACTTCCAAATGACATGTGCTATGGGACATTTAATGATCCTATGTATATTTTCCTCTAATGGAATGGTGCACTGTGTAATAGAAGCATGTACCTAACCCTAGTCATCGTCTCTCTAAGGTTGGACCAAATGGGGCCACACCAATCATGACTCTCCATATGAATATCTTTGTAGGGACTCACAAATGGGAATGTCAACAATGTTGAAATATTTGTCATCACCTTGCATTCGACTTACATACATTCCACACCTTTCTTCCTTTAGGTGATAACCAAGATAACGATGTCATTGCATGATGGTGCAATATATTTGTGGTGACATGTAACAAGCGTGTATTGTCTTTTGAAGGTGCAACATTTGTTTTCATTGGCAAAGATCCACGTAACAACGATATATCTTGTAATTTCTCCCAAATAAATCCACAATCTGGGGGATATACATGACCATCGTTTGACAACCATTGAGTTTTATTATTAACCACATCTCCCAAAACTACAACCTGAATCGAAATAAACGATTGAATTGTGATCTCAACTTCTCTTTTCCACACCAATGCAACATTTGAGAAGAAAAAAGCAATTCATTTTGTAACGAAGTACAAAATTCTCGATCACTTGATGGTGCCCATTGAAAAATAATATGCATATTGCCATGCATGTTACCAATTGTTGCCCACATATAGAATGTTGAATCTTTAGAGGAATACATCCATTCTAAAAAAATGCATGCATTAATGAAACCATGACCAACATGTCAGGGGTTAAACCCAATGGCGAGGCTTTTTCAAGTGGTAGGAGAGTGGAATAAATAATAAAGAAGATAACACGTGGAAAGCATAATTGGATGCATTGCTACTATGTATAATGTAAATATAATATGACCACTTAATGTTGGGCGCAATTAACACTTTGCCTAATTTTAAGGCTTTTCAAACTAGGCCTTAGAAAACAACATATAATCACTTGTTGTGATGCTAACAAAAACCATAAATTACATGTTAAAGCACAATGTGAAAGCATGCCCTTCATAGATTATAGGAGAGTTTCTATACCTCCCTACAAATCATGGCATGTATGTTCTTTGGGCTTTTCTTATTTAAAATTTGAAATTTCGAACGCATAGATAGACGTGGCGGCGTTGTTGCAAAATCTTGAGCTTAAGGTCATGGGGTCAAAGTCTGAAGGGATGCCTTCAACATAGAACTTTTTGAAGTTTCAATGCGTCGAATCCTTAGAAAAGCGTGACACAATTGGACGAATCCTACTTTCTGCAGTATAGAACAGTGTGAAGATTGTCAAAAAAGGTGGGGAGGGGGGGGGGGGGGGGGGAGATGCTATAGAAAAGGGAATTTTGATGGCGCAATCAGACCCACAAATCTAGAGAATGATAAAGCTTCTGGGGGTGAGAACACTACATTTCCGTGAGATAAGAACTGCGTGGGAGACACGGAGTGGAGAATTGGGATATGTTCAGTGGTGTCATGTGGTTGTAGCCGTAGTCGAGGCACGAAGAGCCATTGGGAGGTGATGAGATTGAATGTCTCAAAAATTAGGAGTGGGAGTAGTAGTAGTAGTATGTAGTTACATTGTCATGGGCTTCTTATCTTTTTAATCATTGAAGTTACCATAGTCATAATTAGTTCCTTCACAAGAGGAGGAGCTGAAGCCTGAACTCGTAATAAGAAAACTTGGGACTCGCTCGCTCTCAAAAACAGGCGAAACAGAACCTTTGGAAAAACAGAAACCAAGCAGCAGCAGCAGCAGCAAAGGAGCGCGAACACGGGTTTGTTTTCGAGGAGAGACAGACAGCGACAAGAAGCATGTCTGTGGACCAAGCTCTTCACGATGCCCAACTGCAGCGCCATGTCAATGCTCTCATTGTTTCCCATCTTCGTGACCATAACTTCACTCAGGTATACTTTTGCATGCAAAAGAAAAAAATGGAAGGATATTTTTTCTTCATTTATTATTATTATTATTTTTAAATTTCCCATACTTGGTATATATCAATATGTCTTTTTCATTTCTTTAACAATCACAGTTATCTACAAGTTTCCTCTGATGATAACTTAGCTCAGTTAGATTTATAAGCGAAAAAAAAAAGATTTGTGTTTTAGAAAAAAGTTGTCATTGATTGGTTTTGGGTTTCTTTTTCACATAATTGATATAGCGTTTTTTTAGAAATGACAGCTATTTACAAGCCTTCCCCCCAAAGAAATTAGATATTATTATCTTTACAATGTTACATTTTTTTCCTGCATTTCATGGGCATAAACAGGTATCCAATATATTGGGAAAGTTTTTCAAATTTGGTAAAATTGATTCTTTTAGGGTTTTGATTATGATTAGGTTATTATTTAGGATGATTCATCGCAGGTTTTGCATTCTGGATGTACTATTTTGTTTAGATAAAATTTTAGGTCTTAACTATCTTTTGAATAGCTTGTAAACTTGAGTGATTCTTTCGGGCTTGATTTTTAAACTAGGGTATGAAGTTGAGTAATTTAGATGTCACATTTTGATTTGGGTTAAATTTCAGTGTTGTTTATGTCTTGAATGATTTTTTAGGGTTCTCATTCTGAATAGGTTGAGTGATATTTAACGTTTATATTCTCAATAGGCTGTCATGTTGAGTGAATTTTAGGGCTTTCATTTTGAATAGGCTAGCAACTGAATTCGTATTTATTCTAAGTTGTACAGTGTTCACAATAAAGTGGCCTGCGCTAAAACGCTGATCAAAATTTTGAATTTTTATGGTCGGAAATATTTGTAAACGGAACCATTGTGTAATTTTCTTGTAATTTCCTATTATTTCATGCCTGAATTGGAACCTCAGCTGAATAGGTTATGACCTTGCTATTTTTCATTCTAACTTAGTGCTCAGGAGAAAACAAGAATTGTTTCAAACTTGCTAGTTGGAAATATTCATAAAGAAACAATAATCCAAAATACATGAACTTTCTTCTAGTATTATTTTCTCATAATTTTCATTACTTCATACAAGGATAGAAATTTTAGTAGATGGTAAAGAACAATTCCCCTCTAATACTGAATCTTCAAACCAATCATTCTACATGCTGACTGCCCCTTTAAAAAGAATTCAAACATATGAAAAGCTCTTAGACCATGTTGGAGTAGGTTTGAGATTTTGCATGATATTTACTGATATGGTTAAAGCCCAAAAGTTGATGGCCAAGAGGGCTATGCATCAAATTGCCAATCTGTTGCACAACAAATATGTACAAGGTTTAGAATCCCTCTCTCTCCCGTCTTTATTTAGATGAGATATCTAATTACATAGATAGATTGGATGGTTCAAGGTTATGCTTAATAGTGGTTCCATACAAATACTATCAATATGCCATGACATTGCAGTGATCTCTGACTCTTTGGATAATACTAATATCCACAACGCCTTGATTCTCCCAGAGAAGGCTGCTTGTGCTTGACTTTCTTGTGGATATGCAGCCCTTGCTGCCCTTGAAAGACAATGCCCAACATACCCAGTTCCAATAACCATGAGCTAAATTGTAGTCAATACAATTTTAACACAATCTTCTCTATGGAATAGAATGTTGGGCACTGAACTTGCATAGGGCACATAACTGGACATATTTGGTGAGACCTTTAGTCTTGATGTTTGCTTGCATGATAAGGGCCAAAACTTTGGTGCCCCATGGTATAATCCAAGCAGAGATGGGTGCAGCCCAAATAGTGACCGACTCATTATTCCGTTCAGTGATCGGTGCCCAATTTTTTTGGGAGCTCCCTAAGCAAAGGTAATCAAGATTGCCACTTATATCATCAAAACAGCTTGCTGAACATGGAGAAGATTTTCATTAGTATGCCAAAATGCAAGACTGGTTCCAATTGCATGGCATAACTATTAATGCACTATCCCCATTCCAATATAGCTTGAATTGGCCACACCTGAACATGAGAAAAGTGGAAAAAAATAAAGTTATACGAGCCAATGTCATTAAATTGGATAATTTGAAAGAACAGAGATCAACTCCGTAACATCTCTTTGTAGGAGGATGGCCCACTATCTGCCAATTGTGCCATCGAAGGGTGGAATTGGAAGAACACTAGGCTTGCCATTGTGTTGTTTTTATGAACTAAGACAGGAGTTACCTCAGCCTCTTCAATCAAGGCTTTGGCCCATATGTAAGGTGATGAACGGTGCTTAGGACTGTTCTTGAAAGAACTCAAGAGACATAGAAAGAAGTGGTTGAAGGACAAAAATGCAACAACAACTCATCAACAAAGAACAATCATGACTTTCTTTAGCTCCGTTACAACTTCTTTTGCTACAAGTCAAAGTAAGGATTACACATTCGGGGTCTTGACCAAGACAGTTGAAAGTGGGTTACAATAAGAACGTGCTATGCACATAGGCCACAAGCATCAGAGCCATGGCCTATCACTCTTGTCATCGACAAATGAAGGACATTATCACTTGGCACTGAAGGTGCTTCCCTTGCTTCGAAGATCACTCCATCTTGGAATTGCCCATGTTGGAGATTTTTCAAAGGCAAAAGTTTCAGTCTATCTAAGTTACTAAACTTAGGGTGCTAAGATAAAGTTTAGCTATATGTATTTAGTTTAGTTTGTTGTTCTCAAAGACAAGAAAACATTTAAAGATGTAATCTTTTGTTGGGTCTTATAGGCAATTTTTGCAACTTAAAAGATGTTAAAATAGCATTCTTTCTTTCTTTCTTCTTTCTGCTTCAATATTTGATTAATTGATTAACCCATTTTTCATAGCTTCATATAGTTGCTACTTACAGTTGTTTTGATGTTAACACATTTCTTGATGACCCTTAAACAAGTCATTTCAGTCTCTTTCTCTTTGAAAGAGATGCCAACCACCATTATGTATTGTGGGAAAAATCAACCTCTATGCTGCCAAAGCTTAGGTTATGGTAGCAAGCTTGGGCCACAATCCTGACTGAATTTGCAACTTTAATCCTGATGACATATGTGTGA
This sequence comes from Azolla caroliniana, assembly GCF_043228905.1. Classification (NCBI taxonomy): domain Eukaryota; kingdom Viridiplantae; phylum Streptophyta; class Polypodiopsida; order Salviniales; family Salviniaceae; genus Azolla; species Azolla caroliniana. The sequence goes on along the minus strand of NW_028230436.1, from coordinate 5,948,518 downwards.
CTTCGGTGAACTATTATTGGAGGGTGACAGCCCCAAAACTAATCTCTCGCTTCTCTCTGTGCTTGTTTTTGTCTATCTAGATTCACTTTATTCCAACATTCATTTCATTTGATTCTCTGGACCTGCCACTACTTTGTTAGAGCATTTCATGTGCGACAAACCCCACTCTCATTTTGGCACCTTACTACTGCGAGTAAAAGTATACGTGCAATTAATTTCCTCATTAATAAAGAAAGAAATAATAGGTTTATGCTGGCGGAAGTAGGCAGTTCGAGATGGGGCTTAATAAATCCCTCATCTCGCCCTATAAATTAGTGTCAATGTGATGAGTTTTATGAAGCAATTCATGCTATTTTTCATAAAGATCATTTAAATTATATTGTTTTTTCAGGTGGATGAGTCTGTTTGGATTTTATCTGTATTATCATTTCGTCTTCAGCTCAAGCAAGTGTACTATAATATGTTAATTTATAGCGTGTTTGTGTTGACACTATAAAACCTAGTGTTGCGTTGTTTTAACTAATAGGCCGCCACAGCAGTTGCTACGGCGACAATGACACCACTTAATGTGGAAGTGCCAACAAACAAGCTTCTAGACCTTGTTTTTAAGGTAAGGCATATACAAGTTTATTTTTCTGTTTTCTGTCTCGTAATATAATCCATTACTTTGGAAAGAAGGAATATGTTTTTTGAAGAAAGAACTTGTGTTTTTGAATCATATTTAGCCTCTATGAGATCTGCAATATTAATTTTAAAAATGAATATCATAAATATTGGACAACATAATTGCTGTTTGGCTCATGTCATGAGTCATGACTAGGAATCTCATCATCATGGTATGTGTGTCATTTGTGTAATACTTGCTGTTTGGCTCTTAGCATGGCAAAGAATCTCATCTTCTTGTGCATGACTTGTTTGCATAATACTGTGAAATGCCTTTCACCTTTTGCTGCTAGAGTTCATTGGTAGGTTTGCCCATCACCCTTTGATGAGAGAAGATTTCTTTAGAGTATCTTGATATAAAAATATTTATGTAGAATTGATTTTGATTATATAAGTAGGGAAGCCATAACATTTAGTTTATGCTCTAATCTAAGTAGCTGGGATTGATGGTGATTAGAATGTGATTGAAGGTGAGAGAAAGCGAGAAATATTAGAATATAGCTCAAGATAGTCACATAAGTAATTGTCCATGGTTCTACAGTTTAAACTAGTAAAGTGATCAAGAAAACTTGTGTACTGAAGTCCCATGGGTTAATATTGGCCTTTGTAATCTGATCCTCTGCGTTTTTTGTGAAGTTTGATACTCTGCACAGTCTACAATGTCGTGACTAATCTCTGTGTCCTCTTTGCCTGTGTTCCTAGTTACTACACTGTTCCCTCTGCCCTTTGCATTTCTGGGGCCATACCCTATACCTGCTGTTCTAACTATAGGACACCATGGATTCTGAATAGACAGCAAATGAAGATATGGATCTCAACACACACAAAGATTGCCCAGATCCAGGGAAGACCCCAAGAAGATACTGTAGAAGAAAAGGACAATATGGAAGCACCATGAGTAGCACTAGAAGGGCGTGCAAGGCACCCAAAATGCAAGTTTTCTGTTCAATGTCGAAGGGGGGAAACATGATCTATTACACCATTTGATTATGCAAGAGATCAATCTTATCATAGATGATATGGAAAGAGCATTACGAGGAGATAGTGAAACTGAAAACAGAGTTTTATGCCTCTCTCAAGGTTGAGTTATTAGAAGAGATAAGAAAGACATCTCAAGCCTTGTCATGAAATCAAACTTAGAGCTCAAGGATGATGTGACACAATACTTTAATGATGGAATATCCTCAAATAAGGTTGAATTAGTAGTTATAAAAGTTGATTTAGAGAAAGGACAAGAAGTAGAGGAAAAATGCATGTCCATAATTAAAGCCAATGTAAATAAGGAAATGTAAACATGGGCAGAGATGGCCAAAGATGCGAAAGCTCAAGCTGAGCATGCTCAACAAGAAATTAAAGCAAATGCACCCTGGATAACGGTAGTGAAAAAGCTAAAAGGAACATCAATGGATAAGATGGAAATAAATGCTACATTAGAAGAAGAAGCCAAGAGGACAGTTCATGCGCTACATGTACGAGTGGTTAGTTGGGCCGAAAAAGTAAGCCACAAGAAGATGCCAAGAATCTCGGAACAAAGATGTGGGGCATTAGATATTCCATTTGCTTCAACGTGGAGGGTGGGAAGAGATGAGCCTATAGGTGAAGCCCTTATCATCTGCTTAATGGGTATGGGAAAGAAAAAAACTTTCTTATCTAAAAGAAGGGCACTCAAGAGTGACAAAATATATTTAGATGACGATCTCACTCTAGCTTAAGTGGCACAACACAAAGAAAACATGCCATGAGTGCTAGCGCAAGAAAGGAAGGAAAATGGGCTGAATTTAGAGATTGTAAGGTCATTATTACAGAAAAATGAGCCACGTGATGATGTTTGGCCTATGAGACCTACACATGACTATATGGAATTGCAATGGTTCTCTACTAACAAATGTTGGATATTCTGAAGATACCTTCAAGAACACAGATATTGCTATATATACAAAGACCCATTAATGCATGGCTAGTAAACTCCATGATGCAAGGATATAGATGGGAGTCCATATGTCGTCCCCAACCACGGAAAAATGTTGGGTCTTTTGAAGATACCTTCAAGAACACAAAGATCCATCAATGCATGTCTAGTAGACTCCATGATGTACAAGGATATAGATGGGAGTTCGTATGTTGTCCTCAACCATGGACACTAGGAAGCATTACAAGGATCCATAATGTACAAAACGGAGCTCCATGATAGAGTGCATATTATACATAAGGATGTTTATGTGTGTTATATGTGGATACGAATCAAAAGAGGGGATCTTAGGGAACTATATATTGCCATTTGCTACTTTCCACTTGCATACTCAAGGTTTGCACCTCTCGGTGAATCACCATATCTACCACTATATGATGATATCATATGATCCACTACTATGGGGGACCTAATACTATTAGGAGGCCTCAATGCACGAACTAAGGATCAACAAACAAGTATGCTTGTCACCAACGAGGATGTTTATGGAGAAGTTACGGTAGAGTAGGTTGGTCTAAAGCGACAATCTCAAGATACGAATGGAGTAACAAAATATGGCAAACACCTTCTAGCCTTGGGAAGTGCACATGGATTAATGAGATATAATGGATTCTCACAATGGCCTGGATCAGATGCTTTGACATGTTGGAACCTGAAAGGAGGTGCAAGCACAATTGATTACCTAATGGGATCTCCATCTCTTATACTTGAAGTAAGAAAGTTCACTATATCTTGTAGACCTATTGCCTTGGCAGCAAATCATGCATATGTAGAGTCATACAAAATAGTTAAAGGAGATGCTTGCAACACGAAGTAACTCAAGGTATTTATACGCACAAACAAGCAAGAGCAACCTTCCAATGCCTCCCGAGGAAGAAATTGTATTTAGCTAAATTCGAAGATCATTTGTATTGCTTGTTTTTAGGACAAGGAAGTAAAAGAGCATGAAAAATGTTTAATGAGAGAAACCTACCACACAACTGACCTCACCTCAGGTGTTGCATGAATATGCAAGGGTACTATATGATATCCCGGGACAACCTTGACTTCCCCACCCACATGGCTCACACTCACATGAATCCACCTTTTTTACTCCACAAAATGTAAGAAATGCCATTGATAGGTTATAATTTGGGAAGGCCCAGGCTCATGATGGATTTCTTGGTGAGCACTTTATCTATGCCCATGACATCTTGCTCCCGTTGCTAGCACACATCTTTAATAAAGCTAGTGAAGGCAGCACGAGGATTAGGGTTTAGGTAAAAAACAGAGAGGGAGAGAGTCTGAGTGAGAGAGAGAGATGCACGCTGTCTTGGGTACAAAAGAGTGTACCTCTTTTTTGGTTTTTAGATATTATGTATATACAACTCAAAAGTGTGCTACGAGTGCGTTCACACTCATGCACTAATAAAAGGCACGATGGCCCTTTATTCCCAACAACCTCCCACCTAAAGGCAATGTGCCGTGAGAAGAAAAAAAAACAAAAAAAAAGTCAGCTAAGTCCAAGTATGTACAAAGCTGAACTACATACATACATCTATCCAACTCCCATCATCTGTCGGCAATGAGCAAATCGCTCAGCTGGAAGACCCTTCGTGAGAAGATCTGCAGGATTATTATTTGTATGTACTTTGACAAGCTCAATGTTCTTGCTGTCAAGTACATCTCTGATGAAGTGATACTTCACCTCTATGTGCTTCGTCTTTGCATGAAAGACGGGATTTCGAGCTAGCATGATAGCACTCTGGTTGTCACAATGAAGAATAGGTAACTCTGTAATGCCAAGATCTCTCACTAGATATGAAAGCCATAAAGCCTCTTTGCATGCCTCAGTGGCAGCAACATACTCTGCCTCTGTAGTAGACAATGCAACACATTTCTGTAGTCTGGAGATCCAAGAGACCGCTCCTCCTGTGAAAGTAAACACATACCCAGAAGTAGACTTCCTGCAGTCTGCGTGACCAGCATAGTCCGCATCCGTAAAACCAACGACAGATGCCTTTTGCTTTCCAAAGCAAATACACAAGTCCTTTGTGCCTTTGATGTATCTCATAATACCTTTCACCGCTTCCCAATGCTTTTTGCCGGGATTTGCCATATACCTACTAACCACTCCCACTGCAAAGGCAATATCAGGGCGTGTAGCAACCATCGCATATATCAAACTGCCAACGGCAGAAGCATATGGAACCTTAGCCATTTCAGCCTTCTCATCATCAGATGTAGGGCTGTCTTCTGCACTGAATTTCAAATATGGAGGCAATGAAACCCCAATTGTTTCCCCCCCTCCATATTGAAACACTGCAAAACCTTAGAGATATACTCCTGCTGAGATAGAAAGAGTACCCCTTTCGATCGGTTTCGGAGTATTCGCATGCCAAGGATGTGATTTGCAACACCAAGATCCTTCATATCAAAGCTGCCATGAAGGCTTTGCTTCAATGAATTCAAGGCATGAACATCCTTGCCAGCAATCAACATATCATCAACATACAAAACCAAGATAATCAGGCTGCCATCTCCTGCCTTCTTGGTGTACAAGCAATGGTCCACTTGACTTCCACGAAAACCTTGAGACTGCATAAATGCATCAAATTTATGATACCATTCTCTTGGTGCTTGTTTCAACCCATACAAACTCCTTTTGAGCTTACAAACCATCTTCTCTTTGCCTTTAGTGACAAAACCTTCAGGCTGCTGCATATATATGTCTTCATGCAGATCGCCATGTAAAAAGGCGGTCTTCACATCCATTTGTATGAGCTCCATATCTTCAGCTGCAACTAAGCCCAAAATGATTCTTAATGTAGTCATCTTGACTACAGGCGAAAAGATCTCATCAAAATCAACTCCATATTCCTGCGTGTATCCTTTTGCAACCAATCTTGCTTTGTACTTTGGCGAGGAATCAGAAATGACCTTCATTTTATAAACCCATTTGCATGGAAGTGTTTTCTGCCCTTTAGGCAATTGCACCAAATCCCAAGTATCATTTTTCTCAAGAGATTCCATCTCTGACAACATGGCTTTATACCATTTCTTATTGTCCTGTCTGTCCATTGCTTCCTTGAAGCAAGTCGGTTCGCCACAATCAGTTACCATGACATAGTCAGCCACGTTGTTTGCATCAGGAACAAATCTGTCAGGCTGTCTAGTAACTCTAGACGATCTCCTAACCCAATGCTCATTGTTTGGTAGCTGTTGAGCCTGCAAATCATCATTGTCAATTTGCAGTCCAGGCATTTTAGCCTGCAAATCAGCATTCACAGCTTGCTGTTCTAGCTGTTCCTGCACATTTGGTGGCTCATCATTATTGGCAAAGACTGGATCATTTCCAACCTCATTTTCTGCATTTGCAGGTAATTTTACAGCAGGTGTTTGCTGCTGTACAGCGGGCACATTTTCCTGTCTAAAAGGTATTTCTTCTCGGAATACAACCCTACGTACTTCCTCAGTCTTTTCGGGTTGTTTATGCATGCGATTTTCCCGGAAGATAACATCATTGCTGCGTACTATTTTTCTTTTCTCGGGATCCCACAATCTATACCCCATTTCACCCTTGTCACCGTATCCTAGGAAAATACATTTGCAGGACTTTGGCTCAAGTTTGTTGCGTTGTTCTTTACGAATGTGCACAAAAGCCTCACAGCCAAACACTCTCAAGTGAGCATATGAAGGTGGCTTGCCCGACCACGCTTCTTGGGGTATTCCCCCTCCCAAAGACCTTTTAGGTGACCGATTAATCAAGTGAACAGCTGTCATAACAGCCTCTGCCCAAAAACCATGGGGTAATGCAGCATGAGACAGCAAAGTACGGACCTTATCTTGAATAGTCTGATTCATACTATCTGCAACTCCATTTTGGGGTGGATTATAAGGGGCAGTGAGTTCCCTCTTTATCCCTTTGCTGTCACAAAATGCTTGAAAAGCCTTGGACGCATATTCCCCACCATTGTCAGAGCGAAGACACTTAAGTGTCTTATCAATTTGATTCTCAACTAATGCCAAAAATGTTCAAAATTTGTCGAGCACTGTTGGCCGGTCAGAGAAGGCAAATGGGAAAGCAAGGTCGGATCGGATAAATATAGAAATAGGAATAGAATTATTAGGAGGGACGGCTCCGGTAGTTGTAACCGATCCGGATCCGAACCGATTCGGTTTCGGTTAACGGTTGCCTATCGAGCACCGATTGTAATCTGGCCGGATGCCTATAAAAGGATCCGATGTTTTGTAATGAAGTGACGAAGAATTAATATAGTTTTGCTTATGCTTATTGATCTTGTCTTCGTCTGTGCTTAAGTATAATTATCATACGCGTGTATTAACATCCTATCCCTACCACCCCTTTGGAGAAGTGTCGGATAGACACCTGTGTTGCGGCTAGTCCAGCCATACATAATTCGGCCAACCCCTGCTTTAGCCTGTTCCGAAGCTGCTTGTTTTTCCTTCCTTATCCGTTTGATGATGTCGGCCATTAACTGAGCTTGAGCTTCAGAGTCGGCTTTTTGCTTGTCACAGGTACTCCGCCATTTGTTAATTTCGAAAGTCGACTTCACTTTTTCCTCGTTCCTGCTCGTTGTCAGCTCCCCTACTTTCTGCCGAAGTACTTCCATCTCCTTTCTTTGTTCCGACGTCAAGGTCTTCTCCGCCGATACTTCCTCCCTTGCTGTGGACAATTCCAAGCGGTTTTCCTTGAGCTGCTCTTTCAGCTTCTCTATCTGTCGGTCGTACGTTGCTGCCTGATTCTTGATGTCCGACGTGGCCTGTTTATAATCCTTACATAGTCGGTCGAATTCCTCCGTCTTCTGTTTTAGGCGTCGGTTCGCCTGATCTCGCAACCGATCATCTCGGTCCTTTTGTTGTCGGAGTTCCTCTCGCAACCGCTCGATTTCCTGCTCCATTCGTCGGCGCAGCCTATCTTTTTCCTTTTGCAGCTTCCCGTTTTCTTCTTGTAGTCGGTCATTGGTGGCTTTGCTTCGGCGAAGGCCTTCCTCCATTCGCCGTCTGTCGTCTTCTACCAACTTCCGCTGCTCCCTTTCGTTATCTCTCAATGCCTCCTGAGCCTGTAATTCTTCTTTCAAAGTTGCTATTAACTTCTCGGTCTCAGGGCCGGTTTGCAAGGCCTTCTCCGTTTCTGGTTCGGCTTGCTTTTCTGATGTCCCGACCGGCTCGGTGCCATCTTGTGCTTGTCGGCTGCCTTCTTTTGCCTTTGCTAGCTCTTCTTGCAGCTCATGTAATTGTGCCCGGAGCATGACCATATCCTTAGTCGTCGTCCTAGTCACTTGTTTCCTTTGCTCCTCCTCTTTCTCCATCTGGTCTGCCACTCCCGACAACTGCCCTGACAACCACCTTAGCCATTGTGCCTTTGTTCTGCCTTCGTTGGTGTGAGCAGGCGTGCCTAGCTCCGGCTGTTTTTCCGGCTGTTTCTCCGGCCTCTTCTCTTGCTCCGGCGCTTGTTCCTTTCTTTGTTCTTCGAACTCCGCCGTCGGTTCCGGTACTGCCGTCTTTGGTGCAGACGGACCTTCATCCTGTGTCGCTTCTGTTCCAGTTACTGGAGGCGGTTCTTTCGCCCGTTGCTGAGTTCCGTCCGCTGTTGGGGTCGGTCTTGTCGCCCGTTTCTCCTTTCCTCGCCTGGTTGGTAGTATTAACATCGGTTCGGATGAGCCTTCCTCTGTTTCAGCGTCCTCCGTCGGTGCGACTATCGGTACCGGTTCTGATTCGAGCGTTACTGGTTCGGTGTCGGTTTGCCTCTTGCTGGTCTTCTTCGCCAGCTTCTCCTTGCCTTTTTCCGCCTCTTTCTTCTTCGTGGCCGTTTGCTGTTGCTGTTTCCTTGGCTGCCGTGATGGGCCTTCCTCCCGTTGCTGTCGGGAGGAGTCTTCTTCCCACGGTTGTCGAAATGATCCTTCTTCCCGCGGCTGTCGGGATGATCCTTCCTCCCGCGGCTGTCGGGATGATCCTTCTTCCCGTGGCGCTTCTTCTTCCTGTGTCCATCCTGGAGTGTGTTTCTCTAGGATTCGTCGGCGCTTCATGGTTGGCTTCGGCGTAGTCTCCTGCCGACTTCTTTTCTTGTGCTTGATGGGGGACGCCGGTGGGACCAACACGGTTAACCATTGGGATATTCCGGCCCATGGCTTCTTCCCTTCCACCAAGTGCTTGATCGCCTCTTTCAGTCCTTCGGTAATGAAGTGGAGCCAGTCCACCTGCAGGCCTTCGTATGTCGCGATGACGATCGCTGCTCGGTATTTGGCTATGGCTGGCGGACGAGGGTTCACGAACCCATACTCCATTAGGGCGCGGGCCACCTCTCCGAACAGCAGGTTCTCTCCGCCCTGTGTGCGATACGCCTTGCTGCTGAGGGAATATTTGCCGAAATACTCGAAGAATATTTGGCTCGAGGGTAGCTCTATTGTCTGAAGTCCGCCCTCCGCAATCCCGGTGAGTGCTTGTACCGCTCCTTCGGTGACTTCTGCCAGGTCCATTGCTGTTGCGGAGGCGAGCAGTGCGGAGCGATGAAAAGGATCTGATCCTGAGGGAAGCCCACTGTGGAATTGCAGGCGGGCATTATGCCGGCGAAACAACAGCCCGGAAGATATGGCAGAGCGGACTATGGTGGCCGACTACCATGAGAGATGCCGTTAAGTATAGCAGGGAATGCGACCTGTGTCAACGACTGGGCCAACCCACGGAGCAGGCCCGGATGCCACATCACCCGGTCTTGCCCTTAGAACCATTCCAAAAGTGGGGCTTGGACTTTGTCGGTCCCTTCAAGCCACCGGCAATGCGGACCGGAAATCGGTATATAATAGTGGCTACCGACTACTGCACCAAATGGGTAGAAGCAAAGGCACTACGGGACAACACGGCGGCGTCCACGGCCAAATTCTTATACGAATGCATATGGTGTCGGTACGGATGCCCGATCGAGCTGATCAGTGACCAGGGAGGACATTTCCTCGGGCAGGTGGTGGAAAGTTTGACATCATTCTATGCGGTAGTACACAAACGAAGCACTCCCTACTACCCTCAAGCCAACGGATTAGCGGAATCAACGAACAAAACGCTACAGAACATCCTTAGAAAAATCGTCAATGAGAACCGGACCGACTGGGACACGAAGTTGCAGAGCGTGCTGTGGGCGTACCGAACGGCGTACAAGACTAGCATCCGGACGACCCCGTTCCGATTGGCATTCGGCTTGGAAGCAGTCATGCCAGTAGAATTCCAAATTCCTAGCTTAAGAATACAGGTTAAGGAGCGGCTAAGCGAGAAGGAATCCGAACGAATCCGGCTGGCGATGCTGTTGGAACTGGAAGAAAATCGAATAGCCAGCCTGCTACAGCTAGAACTAGAGCAAAGTCGGAGGAAAGCCTTCGTAGACCGACACCGGCGGGGTAACCAGTATTGCTGTTCCAGACACGGATGGGGAACATGCTGGGGAAATTGCGATTTCGATGGACCGGACCATTCTGGATCATAAAGGAGTACAATGGGTCTTACCAGCTCGGGACGTTGGCAGGAGAAGTTGTGGGCAAATGGGCGAATGGGTTTCGCCTAAAACCGTATAAGGGGCACATGCCAGCTAACCCCTTCAAGCAAGACCCGGACATCCTGAATGGCGAGGAGCCGACACCGAGGCGGAACAACGAGGAACCGACAACAGTACGCACCGACCCGAACACATCGGGGGGAACCGAACAATGATGCGGCACATGGGTGAAAAAAAAAGAAAAAAGAAAAAGCAAATCATAATTCAGAAAAGCAATAAAAGAGAGGATCAAGAAAATCAAGGTAATGATGAAGGAAGTGGTTACAACCGTCACACGGGTGCACGAGCTATTTAAAGCACAGAACGTGGGGGGCCGATGTACAAGATTCAACACGCGCGGCAATCAAGGAGTCATAATGACAGACACGTAGGAGATTCGACACACGCGGCAAAGAAGCGCAAGCATGACACGCGGCAGCAAAGGACAGGCATGCTATTCATGACAGAGCATGCGCAGGCGCCAAAAATAGGACATGCTATTCGAGGCAGAGGACGTGCAGACGCCAAAATTAAAGAGTGACATGCTAATTATGGCAGAAGATACGCACGCGCGAAAAACAGGAAAAGGCGGCTCGAGGGAAACGCCACTATATAAAGGAAGAACCGGAGAAGGGTTCACTTTTTACGAATTTTCCCACAAGCAAACGCAGGCTCAAGACAGCGAGATCCGACGCGCAGAACACCCACACCCCGACCTCAGACCACAGGCAGCAGCAGAGGAAGAAGAAGCGATGGCACTGTCGGAAGGAGCGCGACAATGGCTGATGGAGAACGGATTAGGAGGGCTGCTGCGGGTCGCCGACGCTCCGCCACACAAGGAACCAGAGCCCTCCGCAACAGCAGTGGACCTGGCAGAAGTCACCGAAGGAGCGGTACAAGCACTCACTGGGATTGCGGAGGGCGGACTTCAGACAATAGAGCTACCCTCGAGCCAAATATTCTTCGAGTATTTCGGCAAATATTCCCTCAGCAGCAAGGCGTATCGCACACAGGGCGGAGAGAACCTGCTGTTCGGAGAGGTGGCCCGCGCCCTAATGGAGTATGGGTTCGTGAACCCTCGTCCGCCAGCCATAGCCAAATACCGAGCAGCGATCGTCATCGCGACATACGAAGGCCTGCAGGTGGACTGGCTCCACTTCATTACCGAAGGACTGAAAGAGGCGATCAAGCACTTGGTGGAAGGGAAGAAGCCATGGGCCGGAATATCCCAATGGTTAACCGTGTTGGTCCCACCGGCGTCCCCCATCAAGCACAAGAAAAGAAGTCGGCAGGAGACTACGCCGAAGCCAACCATGAAGCGCCGACGAATCCTAGAGAAACACACTCCAGGATGGACACAGGAAGAAGAAGCGCCACGGGAAGAAGGATCATCCCGACAGCCGCGGGAGGAAGGATCATCCCGACAGCCGCGGGAAGAAGGATCATTTCGACAACCGTGGGAAGAAGACTCCTCCCGACAGCAACGGGAGGAAGGCCCATCACGGCAGCCAAGGAAACAGCAACAGCAAACGGCCACGAAGAAGAAAGAGGCGGAAAAAGGCAAGGAGAAGCTGGCGAAGAAGACCAGCAAGAGGCAAACCGACACCGAACCAGTAACGCTCGAATCAGAACCGGTACCGATAGTCGCACCGACGGAGGACGCTGAAACAGAGGAAGGCTCATCCGAACCGATGTTAATACTACCAACCAGGCGAGGAAAGGAGAAACGGGCGACAAGACCGACCCCAACAGCGGACGGAACTCAGCAACGGGCGAAAGAACCGCCTCCAGTAACTGGAACAGAAGCGACACAGGATGAAGGTCCGTCTGCACCAAAGACGGCAGTACCGGAACCGACGGCGGAGTTCGAAGAACAAAGAAAGGAACAAGCGCCGGAGCAAGAGAAGAGGCCGGAGAAACAGCCGGAAAAACAGCCGGAGCTAGGCACGCCTGCTCACACCAACGAAGGCAGAACAAAGGCACAATGGCTAAGGTGGTTGTCAGGGCAGTTGTCGGGAGTGGCAGACCAGATGGAGAAAGAGGAGGAGCAAAGGAAACAAGTGACTAGGACGACGACTAAGGATATGGTCATGCTCCGGGCACAATTACATGAGCTGCAAGAAGAGCTAGCAAAGGCAAAAGAAGGCAGCCGACAAGCACAAGATGGCACCGAGCCGGTCGGGACATCAGAAAAGCAAGCCGAACCAGAAACGGAGAAGGCCTTGCAAACCGGCCCTGAGACCGAGAAGTTAATAGCAACTTTGAAAGAAGAATTACAGGCTCAGGAGGCATTGAGAGATAACGAAAGGGAGCAGCGGAAGTTGGTAGAAGACGACAGACGGCGAATGGAGGAAGGCCTTCGCCGAAGCAAAGCCACCAATGACCGACTACAAGAAGAAAACGGGAAGCTGCAAAAGGAAAAAGATAGGCTGCGCCGACGAATGGAGCAGGAAATCGAGCGGTTGCGAGAGGAACTCCGACAACAAAAGGACCGGGATGATCGGTTGCGAGATCAGGCGAACCGACGCCTAAAACAGAAGACGGAGGAATTCGACCGACTATGTAAGGATTATAAACAGGCCACGTCGGACATCAAGAATCAGGCAGCAACGTACGACCGACAGATAGAGAAGCTGAAAGAGCAGCTCAAGGAAAACCGCTTGGAATTGTCCAAAGCAAGGGAGGAAGTATCGGCGGAGAAGACCTTGACGTCGGAACAAAGAAAGGAGATGGAAGTACTTCGGCAGAAAGTAGGGGAGCTGACAACGAGCAGGAACGAGGAAAAAGTGAAGTCGACTTTCGAAATTAACAAATGGCGGAGTACCTGTGACAAGCAAAAAGCCGACTCTGAAGCTCAAGCTCAGTTAATGGCTGACATCATCAAACGGATAAGGAAGGAAAAACAAGCAGCTTCGGAACAGGCTAAAGCAGGGGTTGGCCGAATTAAGTTCATCATGTCAAGTTGGAGTACCCGAGCTCAGGCAAGCATAAATGAAAGCACGGAGAAGCTCTGGAGGGAATGGGCACAACAGGCAGCTGAACTGCAGACACTCCGAGCTGATGCAGAAAATCGGAGGAAAACCGGAGATGGGTTCTATAAAATGGACGAAGAAAGTATCGTCAACATCCGGGAAGAACTGTCGGAGGATTTCTATGCTCTAGCAGAAGAGCATCTCAAGGAAATCCGAGGGTTAGTAGAGAGGTTGGATGACGGGCAGCTCGAAACCCAACTAGAATTGGAAGGGTACGAGAAGGACCGACTGCGACAGGAAGCCGAGGGACACACAACGCCGATCTCCATCAGTGAGGGCGAGCGACCGGCTGAAGAGGACCCAACCGACAACGCACCCCGACAAGAATTACCCGAGGAAGAACTTCCGGAGCAAGAACAGGTTGATGCCGGGGATGATGCAGAGAGGAGACAGGGAAGTACCGAATCCGGGGAGGAAAGGACACAACCAGTGGAAACCGGAGAAAGCGATACCGGGAACGGAACGGAGGTAGAGCAGGACAGACCCGGACAGGATACAGAAGAAACACCGGTACCACCGGTACAAGTAGAGTCGGAGCAGCAAGATGCGAAAAGGCAGCCAATCCAATCGGAAGTCGGAGACGGCACAGGCAACACTTGAAACCTCTGAGCGGAGTTTGCTGGATAATTTGGAGGAAGACTGAAGCCGGCTGTGGGTTCGAAGTGCAATGCACTTTCCCACGGGCGTGCCATGTGTTGGCCGGTCAGAGAAGGCAAATGGGAAAGCAAGGTCGGATCGGATAAATATAGAAATAGGAATAGAATTATTAGGAGGGACGGATCCGGTAGTTGTAACCGATCCGGATCCGAACCGATTCGGTTTCGGTTAACGGTTGCCTATCGAGCACCGATTGTAATCTGGCCGGATGCCTATAAAAGGATCCGATGTTTTGTAATGAAGTGACGAAGAATTAATATAGTTTTGCTTATGCTTATTGATCTTGTCTTCGTCTGTGCTTAAGTATAATTATCATACGCGTGTATTAACATCCTATCCCTACCACCCCTTTGGAGAAGTGTCGGATAGACACCTGTGTTGCGGCTAGTCCAGCCATACATACAACAAGCACTTCATCCTTGCTACGAATAGGGTAAACCCATACCTTCCGTGTAGCATCATCGACAAAAGTGACTAAGTATTTCTTTCCCCCTAATGATAGCCCTGGCATCTAACATACATCTGAATGTACTAACTCAAGCGGGGACGACTTCAGCGAAAGAGACTTTTTATGAGATGTTTGTACATGTTTACCATAAATGCAATGATCACAATGTTCAAAATCAGGATAACGAAGACACGGCAAGTAACCCAAACGAGAAAGTACTTTCATACCAGTTTCACTCATGTGTCCCAACCGGCCATGCCACAAAGAAACACTAGGCTGCTCGGTTATGGCAACAACATGGTCACTCACACTAGATACATGGAGAGGATACAAAGTATCACTTTTACTACCCTTGGCAATAACTCTAGATCCCTTGCAAATCTTCCATTTCCCATCACCAAAGGTTGTGTGAAATCCATCATCATCTAGCTGTCCTGTGCTAATCAAGCTCTTCTTGAGCTGAGGTACATGCCGTACATGCTGAAGTGTGAAAGCAGAACCATGCTGAAACTGTAATTGCACAGTGCCAATACCTGCAATTTCACATGCATAGTTGTCCCCAAGATGGACAACACCATGTCGACCCCCTATGTAATCTGAAAACCACTCACGATGAGGGGTGACATGAAAAGAAGCACCGGAATCGAGTATCCAAGTGTGCATGTCACCATCCGTATCTGCAAGTAAAGCATGTTCTCTATGGCATGATGAAACAAAGAGTACATCATTTCCACTATCACTATCATGAGTGACTACATTCACCTCTTCACTTTTAGTATTGCCTTTCCTCGGTTGAATATCTCTCTTTTCTTCTATGAAATCATCTATCTTCTTGCCCTTTCCTTTCTCTTTCTTCCATTTGAAACAATCACGTTTAAAGTGACCCTTTTTGCCACAGTGATGGCATTCTACATCTTTACCACGTGATATACTACGGCCATAACTATCAAATTTGCCTCTTTGTTGTGACCTACCCCTCATATGCAACGCACTAGAGGACTTATTGGATGCATTATTTTGCCGACTCATCTCTTCCATGAGTAGAGAACTCTCTACATCGGCATAAAAAAGCATCGCATTTGAATTGCTCATAGCAGTCCTGAAAGTATCCCAACTTTCTGGCAAGGTGCAAAGTAAAAACGTGGCCTTAAACTCATCATCAATGATGAATTTCAAGGCAATCAACTGGCTGAAAATGGAATTGAACTCACTCAGGTGAGTTGACATGGGTGTGCCCTCTGTCATACGCAAATCCATAAGTTTCTTAAGCCAATAAACTTTGCTAGCTGCTGTCTTTTGGGCATACAGTTCCTCTAGTCTAATCCATATAGAATAGGCGGAGTCCAAACCTTCAATATTAAAAAGCAAGGCATCAGAAATCGACAACTCAATAGTCGAGCGTGCAAGCTCATTCAACTCTTGCCAATCATCTTCGTTCATATCTATAGGCTTTACACCTTTGTCTTTTATAGGCTTTGCATGCTTCTTTTGCAGCAGGATGTTGTAGCACTGCTTTTTCCAAACCGCAAAGTTATGTGCACCCTCAAGCTTCTTGATGTGCATAAGGTGGCTACTTTCACTGCTGCTAGTCATGATTTTAGCCCAAACGGAGGACCAAACCTGCACTGCAGAAAACGTGACTTGCTTTGCAGAAACCCTAAACTCTGCTTTGCAGAAAACCCTAATCTCTGCTCTGCCTGCAAAAAATCCTAATCTTTTCTCTGCATAAAACCCTAAACCTGGCTCTGATACCAGTTTGAAGGCAGCACGAGGATTAGGGTTTAGGTCAAAAACAGAGAGGGAGAGAGTCTGAGTGAGAGAGAGAGATGCACGCTGTCTTGGGTACAAAAGAGTGTACCTCTTTTTTGGTTTTTAGATATTATGTATATACAACTCAAAAGTGTGCTATGAGTGCGTTCACACTCGTGCACTAATAAAAGGCACAATGGCCCTTTATTCCCAACAGCTAGGTGTGTCCACCCAGTGCCACTACCCACCTCTACTGAGGCTAAACTTGATGAAAGCAACAACAAAGATGACGAAGGTTTCCCCACTAGATGGATAGGGCATACCTTTGTGCCAATCCTCATGAGTGGAGACCCCATGATACTGAGCATCTATAGGACAATCATGATTGCCCATTTTTTGGCTAAACTATATGGCTCGATCCTAGAGTTAGAATTAAATATATGGGCAGAATGAAATGGTTGCTGTTCAGCTGGACAGGCAGGCTTTTGAAAGGGGTTCACAACTTTGGATCACATATTGACCCTCCAAGCCCTTATCAAGGAGGGCAGAGCCCATAATAAGAGGATTTATTGCTGCTTTGTGAATTTCCTGAAAGCCTTTAACATTGTGCTGCGTGCTCGGCTGATGCAACGACAAATGGTTTGCTAGAGGCTGTGGCTAGCAAAATTGGAGTAAAACAAGGATGCCCACTATCACCCTCTCTCTTCAGTCTCTATATAGATGAGGTATCACATTACATAGAGAGATTCGGGGGTTCAAGAGCATGCTTAACAGGTAAAGCTATCCAAATATTACTATATTCTGATGATGTTGGGCTGATTTTTGACTCTCTGGAGGAACTATAGAGAGTAATTTGTATAGGCAAAGGTTTGTCAATGAACTTGGATAAAACTAGAGCGATGGTGTTTAACGCTACTCAAGCATGGGTAACAAGATCGGAGCCAGAATTCTTCTTGAGAGAGGAAAAGGTGGCATACTAACCCTCCTACACATACCTAGAAGTAACATTTAAAGGGCCTAGGATCTCGTTAGAGTTGGTTGCTTGTGCCCGACTTTCTTGTGGATATGCAGCCCTTGATGTTCTTGAAAGACAATGGGCACATTTGCAGTTCCAAGAGCCATGAGAGCCATGAACTAAATTATGTTTGTTTAATACACTTGTGATACCAACTCTTATGTATGGAGTAGAAACATGGGAAATAATTGGAATGATTTAGAGAGACCTTTAGTCTCAATGATAGTCTGCATTATAAGGAGCAAAGCATCGGCCCCATGATATAATCCGGGTAGAGATGAGGGCAACCCCTATAATCATCGACACATTATTCCGATCGGTGACCTATATCCAATGGCTTTGGGAGCTCCCTAAAGGAAGGTACTCAAGGTTAGCACTTATGTCATCAAGATAACTTGTTGAACATGGAGACGTTCATTGTTGGTATGCTGAAATGCAACAATGGTTCTTGTCACATGGCATAAGCATAACTGCCCATTCCAATATAGATTGGGTTGTTCCCATCTAAACATGATCAAAGTGGAAAAGAATAGAGTGATCCAAACTGATATTATTAACTCGGAAAACGAGATAACATGGATCAGCCCCAAAATATCACTTGGTAAGAAGATGACCCATTGTAAGATTCATGTTTTACACACATTGGAGGATGGATTCATCATCCAGTAACAATTATAATATATCTGACTTGAGAATCTTACATGTACCGATAACAAGATTCTTTAGTTTCTTTTTATCTTATTTACTTTTTTTTACTTAGTAACCTTTATTTAATTTGATTTGTTGTTCTCAAAGATGAGATAACGCTTAATATGTAATCGCTTATTTGGTCTTATAGGCCATTTTGGCCTCTTAAAAAGCATCAATATATCTTTCTTTCTTTCTCTCTTATTTACTTTTATATTTACTGTGTAATATTTATTTTATTCTGATTTGTTCTCAAAGATGAGAAAACACTCAAGATGTAATCTCTTATTTCTTTCTTCTTTCTCTCAGTCTCTCGAAGAACCAATGGAATATGAGGATCATTTGTGTACTCCTTGATTTACTTGTAGCAAGAGTAGGAGTGATGAACCTAAAGAAAGTTGCAACTGCTCTTTGTTGTTGAGCTTGTGTGATTGTAGTATAGCTGCCCTTCAACAACTTCTCCAATGAGGACCAACAGTGCCTGGAGCATTTCTTGCTAGAACTCAAGAAATGTTGGGAGAAGTTGTTGAATGACAGCAATACAACTACACAAGCTCATCACCAAAAAACAAGCACAACTTTCTTTAGCCCATCACTCCTAATCATGCCATAAGTCAATCAAGGGCTACACAAATGGGATCCCGATCAGGACATGCAAAGGGTTTACAAAAGACCAGCAATTTTTTGTGCACATAGAGCCCGGTCCTAAGGACCAAGATCTTGTCACTGTCATTGAAAGGCCATTATCACAGGGTTTACAATATATTGGGTAGATAAGGATATTGCAAATTTATGAAAGCATTTGCAGAGGGAAGAACAATGTAGAGATAAATTGTTTATGTATAGAATATTTCTGCAATAGTAGACCTTAACAATGTTTTGGATGCCAAAAAGAATGTGGATTTTCTAGGTTAAGCCAAGTAGGAAAGATGCAATATATGCTATCCATGTATGTAGCATAAATAAGAGAGCTGCCTGTAATGATGGTGTTGTAATGTTCTGGTCTTGTATTGTTTATAAATACATTTTTTTGGGGATTTGAAATTTGTGGGAACCACAGATTTTTTCTCAGGAAGGGGAGGTACAAACTCTTGTTTATTTTCAAATTTACGCTCTATGGCAGGGGATGTCAGCAGATAGAGATGAGAATCCTAGAGGTTTTATTTCAACAGCTGGAATTGATCTAGCAACAAGTGGGGGCACTACTTACTCATATGGACCATTGCCTATTCTCCCACTGAATTCATTAGACTTCAGGTGCATAAACATTCAAAGCAGTTCTTGTTTGAGAAACTTCTGCAGCTATGCTGAGTGTTGTACTGTCTATTGTGGCTGATTGGTGTTGGGGCAGTTCAGCACAACCAAAAGGCCTTCCAAAGACTTTTCCAAAGCATGATACACGTCACATTTCAGAGCATAAGGTGATTTGTTCCTAATGATCTAATGGTTCTTTGAATGTTCTTATTATGACAAGCCACCTTAATCATAATAATGATAAGGATGGACAAGTGTCGCACTATGATGCTTAATTGAATTTCCTTTATTTTGTAGAATGTGGCAAGGTGTGCTCGCTTTAGTCCAGATGGCCGATTTATTGCGACAGGAAGTGCAGACATGTCCATTAAACTGTTTGAGGTGTGATATTTTAGAAGGAAGAATATGCAGTTGGGTGTCCAAGTGGAGCGCATACCAAGTTACTATAAGTGCACAATTAATGCAGGAGAAAAATTCTGTAAAACTAGCATGCATGTTCTTTCTTAAAGTGATGGTTTGTATTAAAGAGTATACATTTGGAGGTTGAACACTAAAAAACTAATTTGGACATGCCTGATGTATGGGAGGATATACCAGATAAATTCCTGCTTGGATAATCATGCCCTGCAATGATACTTTATGTTTTTGACAATGTTATGAATGAGGTAAGCCTCTTGACAGAGTGTATTTATTCAAGGTTTAGGTCGACAAAATTCGGCAAATGTTGATGACAGATAATGGAGCACGAGAAGGGCCTGTTCGGCCAGTGATCCGAACCTTCTACGACCATATGCAGGTATCCCCATCGTTACTCAGTATATGTATGCAATGATTAGTGAGTAAGAATCCAGACAATAAGAGCTGCATTTGATTTGTTCCTGAACACACATGCTTCTCTGCAGCCAATTAATGATCTGGATTTTCATCCTCAATCTGCTGTATTAATATCTGGAGCAAAAGATCGGACAATCAAGTATGTATTGTGGTGCTACAATATGAATTTCAACCATGGGATGCAAATCCTATTTCTACGGTTTATATCCCATTTTACCTAGATGTAAGGCTTACTATCCCATATTAAAGTAATTCTGTTATACAATGCTGCATGAGGAAGCTTTTAATAACTATTACCTTCAGCATCTCACACAACCACATGGACTATGGGTTTTTTCTAGTTTTTATAATCAGATGTGATCAATCTTTTTATATCTAAGGTCCAAATAACATTTGCAGGTTTTTTGACTTTGCCAAAACAGCTGCTAAGCGGGCGTTTCGTGTTATACAGGTATCATACACCAGGATTTTCAATACTCTAAAAAAGTTCCATCGTCATAATATTTTGGTTCGGATGTTTTCAGGACACACACAATGTTCGTTCAGTTGCTTTTCATCCTTGTGGAGATTTCTTACTTGCTGGTTTGTATCCATTGACCATGCTAGTACCATAACAAACTAAATATGTAAGACAAATTAAGGTGCAGTAATACTCTTTGCATAAAGAATCTAACTCTTGTAGAGTTGGGGTATGCAGAATCGTAGTGCATGTGTGAGAGTGGGGGTGTGAGCAACAGAAGGAATAAGAGAAAATAGCCAGAAATAATAAAATACATAGTAGGGGGATCACAACTTATGCACGGAAGAGAAAACTACGTTAATCAGCTAAAGATTATCAACTGAACACAATGGGCCAAGGGTGTTTTATATAGAAGTCCTCAAGGGACTGCCGCATTAAATGTGGTTGGTGGAGTCTACTTATAGATATCCACTCGAGTTGTTTGACCACATTACACTTGACAACTAACTGAATATTACAATCTAGGTCTTCACATGGATTACAATCATAGTTCCTAATATTCGTGTACGTCCAATTTACTGGATGTACGCGAATGTTTGCAAACGTACGTGTATGATACCCGATATTCGTTTTTTTTTTGGGGGGTTTTTTCTGACGGGTTGTGAGGTGTGACAAGACTGAGAGTCTGAGAGTCGAGAGCTCTGAGTGTTCGTGAATCTGAACTGAGAGTCGAGTGTTGAGAATCGAGAGCTCTGAGTGTTCGTGAATCGTAACTGAGAGTTGAGTGTAGAGAATTGAGAGCTCTGAGTGAGTAGTGAGGAGAAAATCGTGAGAATCAGCTTTCTGTGAAGGACGAAACGAACAGGGCGCAATCTTCCATCAATTCTAATTTCTAATTTCTGATTCCCGATTTGTCTATAAAAATCTTGATTATTTTTTATTTTTCATATTTAAAAATAAAATTTAGAGTAATAAAAAAAAATATAGACGAATGGATTCCAATCATACTTGGAGCCATTTCACGTAGGAGTATGATACGAATATTCACGTATGAGTATGACACGTTTGAGACGTATGGCTAGAACTATGATTACAATAAAGTGTGCTCACACACTTTTTCACACATTGTGCTTTTCTTCATAAGCACATGTTCACATGAGTTGAGATTGATTCTCAACACTTTATAGTTCTATCTTGGTTGCAATATTATGTATAAGATTATACATCTATGGATCTTCATTCTAGTATTCTACTATTAGATACAGACACTAACTAAACATGTAAGACAAATTAAGGTGCAGTAAAACTCTTTATAGTTCTATCTTGTCGCAATATTGTGTATAAGATTATACACCCATGGATCTATATTCTAGTATTCTATTATTAGATATAGTTGACATAACAAACTAAACATGTAAGCCAAATTAAGGTGCAGTAAAACTCTTTATACCTCTATCTTGTTCACGATATTTTGTATAAGATTATACATCTGTGGATCTATATTCTAGTAGAGGTGTATGGTATATCAGAAGACAACAAAAATTATTGGTCTATATTGAATGGAGAATGCTTCAACTAAACGTTTGATGACATTGTGAATCTTAGTAATCAGATATTGTTGGCATAAAACTCCGTGAACACTTTTACGTTGGATTTCTAAAGTCATGTAAGTAGTGTACGCAGAAATAGCAGCCTCCAATTATCCCTGAAAATAACCCATTCTCCATCTCTTTGATCAATCCCTTAAATGATACAGTAAAAAAATGAACGGCACTACCTTTTCTAATCAATAGAGTATTATGCATAAGTGATGCAAATTCTGGTTCTTGACATATTGTATATTGCAGGCACTGATCATCCTGTCCCTCATCTCTATGATGTTAATACCTTTCAATGCTATCTGTCCTCATCTATTCAGGAGGGGCAAATAAATGACGCAATTAATCAGGTATCACTGTTCTTGTTTTGTCTTTTACTTCAGGTAAGTGTAATCATGCTTAGATATGGTGAATGGATTAGACTTGATTTTGAAAGATGCATAATCCTTGGTTTATATCAGAAATTAGAACTGTAAACCTCATTCTTTTGCATTTTTCATCCTAGCCTTCAACGTAAAAATATATGGAGATGTTGATATCTCAATGTATACAGATCTGCTATAGGAAAGTGGACACAGCACTGATTTTGTTTTGTAAACCTATGCTAGCCTTCAAGGTTTATCTCTGAATTTGAAGGGAAAAGAGGGTTATAGCTCAAATTTGGAAAAATTAGGGGGTTGTTTTTTCTTTCTCAATATACCATTTTGACTGTCTAAATATAATGTGCTTAACTTTACAGTATTTGGTATAAAAAGACCTAAATAAGTTTTTACTTTATGCTTATCTTGAAAACATATTCATTAATGCTTTAGGAAATTGATATCTAAAATTTCCAAATAAACCTTCTTTTATATAGGCAACATATATTTTTTTAATGTATGAACTTTAGTTGGATGAAAACCCAGTGTCTATTGAGAGTGGATGAGTATTTGAATTGACATCTGGTTTTGATGTTGGAATATCAAGGAAAAAATGCTGAGGGATTATCTTAAAACTATACAGGTTCGCTATTCTGCTACTGGAGGAATGTATGTCACAGCAAGCAAAGATGGAGGTATTCGTATATGGGACGGTGTTTCTGGATCTTGTGTCCGAGCTATTGAATTGGCACATGGCTCCTCTGAAGCAACAAGTGCTCGTTTTACCAAAGATCAAAGGTAACCACGTTTGTCTTTGTCTACTTCATTAAGAAAGGTTTGGGCCATGAAATGCCCTTTGCTTAAGTGATTTCTAAGAATGGGCCACTAATAAGAGAGAGGTTGATGGTTATAAATGGTGCTCTTTTTATATTTGTCACTTTCTAGAAGAAAAGCTTATATGTCTCAAACAAACTCTGATTTGAACAAAGTTCGAGATTCTCTGATCGCCTTATTCAAGCTTTTTCAAATGAATGTTGACATCATAATGTTTCATTGAGCACCATGTATGCATGTAATGCAATTTTTAGAAGAGCCTTTCAAAGTTCAAATTTTCTCTTAATGAGTCCTGTGCAACATTGTTACTCTTGACATGTACAGGTATATTCTTTCATGTGGAAAAGATTCTGCGGTGCGTCTTTGGGATGTAGGGAATGGTAAGCAAGTGAAGCAGTATTTGGGGGCCCAGCATATCCAATTGCATTGCCAGGTGAATATTGTTTTGGGATGATATTTATTTTCAAAAGAACTGATACTATTTTGAGTGTTCTAATGCTTTTGTTTATTCTAAAGGCCATTTTCAGTCATACCGAAGAATTTGTTCTCTGCACCGATGAAATTAGTAGCGAGGTGAGTTCTTGGCGTTGTTTGCTGATACTCTGGCGATAGTTTTGTTCCCATTGTCTTTAAACATGCTGACACTCATTATTATTTGTTACATGCTGAGATTTTTTGTCAAAAAATTAACAAGAAAAGATAGTATGTGACAAAATTATCTAAGCGTGTACCAAAACAAAAATGTAGATATATATTTTTATAATGCTGAAATTTATAATTTTGTTGCATTGCGGAGATTTTATATTTGTTTTATGGCTGAGAATTATTGATATACATACATACATACATACATACATACATACATACATATATATTATATTTATTTATATTCACCAGATTGTGGCATGGGATGCTCTTACTGGTGAAATATCATCAAGGTGGCAGTCTGGCCACAACGGTGCTCCAAGGTGGTTAGAGCATTCCCCTAGTGAATCAGCATTCATTACTTGTGGAATGGATCGTTCGGTGCGGTTTTGGCGAGAAGCTTTTTAACGTATCTATCCTTTGTAGTTCTTCATTTCGTATGAGATGTATCTTACCTGTATTATATGTTACATATAGAAATATGGCTAAATATTCTAGCGATTTTATTAGAAAGTTCTTCTACCAAGATTTTGAAAATGAAACGATTTTGATTTCTTTACTATCCATGTCTTTATTTTTTCCACAGATTTTTAGGTATGTATCGTACTTGCATGTATTTACTAGTGTAATGACCTTGTTTGGATTTATTTATTTGATTTCACCAATTGCATCCTTTCAAATGCTAATTCTGCTCTATTCTTGTTGAGCATATGTCTTGTTTTCCAATCTGTCTCTGAATTGTGGCAAAACTAAAGTCTAGAAATAGAACTATTGCTGGTTTGCAAACAGACCCCTTCACTTAATTGAGATGAAAAATCATGTTGTGCTAATGTCTTCTAAGTATGTTTTCCAAAACCTTCTAGATCATTTTACGAAAGATGAATAATTTTATTCATAGGGGTAGTTTAAGCTTGGTTATACCATTGGTAAAATGATCCAACCACCATAGTATGGTTCTGGTGTAGGTTATGTTTTGATCTTCAATACTAGCCTCTGCTATATTTGAGTTATAAGCGCAGTCCCTGACTGTTTTCTGATTATGCATTTGTGTTTAGCCAGGGATTTGATGGCTTTTCAGTTTTCGGATTTTGTCTTCTAAATATGAAAATCATGTAGTAGAAGCCGTGATCTATACCATATTGGGGTTAACATGCAACAATCTACCATGTTTGGGGTTGATATGCCTTGTATGGGAACCTAGGTAGTAAAGAGGGTACAATTATGTAATAAACATATACATGAGCAACAACTATTGAACAATCAATGGGATCTAAATGTGGGAAGGTCTCAATGATCAATAGGTGATCACTATAACTAAGAACAATTGTAGGAGTGGGTGGTATGGGAACCTAGGTAGTAAAGAGAGTATGTATCTAAAACATACTTATGTCTAGAGGTGGGGGGGATCCTTTGATAAGTAAGCAATAAACATATACATGAGTAACAATTATTGAACATCAATACTTGATTAAATAGAGGTACATGAGATCAAATCGACTATTAATAACAATACTCTTAATTAATTTGTCTTTCCATATTGTTACATGAGGTATACATATGAGAATTTTGGTCGGCCTAAGGCAATATGCAGCTCGTGGGTTGAGTGGCATAGCAAATTTGAGGTCCCATTTTTGGAGTAGTTTTAGAGAAAGAGCTACTTGATGCTACATTCTAACCTCTTTAGTGGGCTTATTGATTCTTGAAAATTTGTTGCAACTTTTGTACAAGTGCATGTCTTCCTCTATTTGTTGATTGGCTCGCCATTGTTAATTGCAACATTTGTAGTACTGTGTGGAGAACCAACTAGGCCTCAATTTCCATGAGGCCTGTAACTACTATAGAAAAATGACATGCATATTAGTTGGTGTAGATTGTGACATCCTTGATCAATACGAGGGGGTGATCAAAACTAGTTACGTGGAAGTCATCTAGCCAAAATGGATAAATGTCCCAATTAATTAAGTTATGTTTGTGGATTGTGGAAGTCATCAATCCAAAATACTCAAGATTGTGGGTTCGTTCATTGTATCATTGTATTGGCGAGTTTGGCATTGAATATTGATATAATCTATAGGCAATGTTTCAATGGAATGGAAACATAATACTCAGGAGTGTTGAACACATCATGTTGGAAGTCACAATAAAATCAAGCGACCATGTTGTCCTCATATTATTTGTTGGGTGAAGGTTGGATTTACAAATTTTGCTTTGGGGCAAGTGTGGACAATTAGTAGTCGAGTGCCTGATGTTGACTAAGCAAGATATGGGGCAGAAAAGGTCTATGTGTGTAAAGTGACAAAATTTGATTAAGTAGTAACCTTTAAATAAAAAAGGGTCAATAATAATAAAGAGCCTATAAAAATAACCATAATCTATGTTTACATGGTCTTTTGAACAAAACTACCCCCAAAGTTTCTAGGTCAATCAAGGTATTGCAAGACATATAAATAAAATAGGAGATATATAACAAATTCTTAAATATATATAATTGTTATTGCAAACAAGGTATTTTGTTGGTAATGCAAACATTGGAAATACATCTAAAACAATATACATGAGCGAATGAGCCTAACATTGTTTACAAATGATCACATGAAGAATCATCATGAAAGTTTTTTAGGGATATCACTCATAATAATCAACATCTTAATACTAGAAACCTTATGAAAGATAGGCATACACATATTACCACACAAATATGTGTATGCCAAAATTGTAAAATTTAGCAACTCTTTACAACATGTAATCATTTGTATTCTTCGAAATGAATGTAGAAATATTTTTTATTTATGAATTGATGGAACAAATAACAATCAACAACAGTTTGGTTTGAGAGGGTCAAAACTGAACCGTTTAATTTTTTTGAAACATAAACTAAACCGAACTGAACCATGAAACTATTAAAAACAATTTCAATCCCTTAATTAAATCGTTAAAAACCGCGGTTTCGTGGTTCGGTTTCGGTTTCAACTTAGGTCAAAATTCAATTTTAAAAAATTTCATTATTTTAAATTTTTTCAAAATTTTCAAAATTTTCCTAAAATGTGAGAATAAGGCTTGAAAATGAAAAGATTGTTAAAAACAATTTTTAAAATTTTTAAAAATAATTATAAAAAAACTCGTTAAACTATTTAAACCGCAATTTCGAATTGTGGAAACCGAACTGAACCGTTTAGAAAAACAGTTACGCCGTGGTTTCACAGTTTGGTTCGGTTCAAACCGAACCATTGCCGACTGTTAGGAACAAAGAGATCGTTCAACCTCCTTACCACCTTGCTTTAGGGATCTCCTAGTTTGATAATATTCATTAGAGATGGAGAGAGTGGTTTACTAGGCAAATTTTTATAAATGATTGATACATTTTTTATGTATCAAACAAACACATACTATTACTATTTTGATGCATTTGGAATAGAAGCCTTAGAATTGTGGCAACATGCGGTGTGAATGGGAATGTTGTGTGGGGTTCCATACAAGGTTTGACCCTAAATGGAGAAGGCTGGGTAGAATAGTTAAACCCACAAGGACATGGATTATATAGTGGAGAGTGGTAGCGTGTTCCTATGTGATGGGGTGAGACTTGGAAAAAATTCTAAATCTTTTGAGGAGATTTGGCTTATGGTGGTGTGCTTGTCGATCTGACACATTTGGACCAGGAGCTATAAGTTTGTTTGTGGTGAGGTGATGCTAAATATCTGGTTTGAGCTAGTGGCCTGGCTGCGTGGACGGTATGACTCAATTTAGGGGGAATCAGATGAAGCAGAAAGGGCAAGGTCTAAGTTCTCGCTGAAATGGGGTGGTTCTCCCATGATGATCAAATATTTGACGAGGCCTAAGTGGAAATATTAGGTGCCTAGGTAGTTGTTTCCGCCGATGGCTCCCAATATGGTACATGGGATGTAAATATGTAGGTATAGATTATAAAAGATGAGTAGAGATAGTGTAAACTGGGGTTTGTTTAAGTTTTGTTGGGGATATGTGCCACATGAGTTTTGTTGGTTTTGGAGTTGTTCCTTTGTGTTGTATATACTTATTCCATTGTGGATTCGAGTTGAACATTGTTGTATTTGGTTTGCTAACTAATGCGAAGTAGTGTTTTTTTGGATAAAAAAACTAAAAAACAATACCACATACTCATAATTTACATGTGAAATGTCAAGAGTTAGAGACTAGATTGAAAGATAGAGATTTAGAGAAAGAAAGCGTGTAAAAGGGAGAGAATATTTAAATAAAAAGTTTAACTTGATCCAGAAAAATTCACTTGAGGAAACCCCAAACCCAAGATATTCGAAGCTTTCTACGGTTTCAAGTGGGGCTTATTATTGGACAAACTATATAGCTTATCCTTTTGTAAGTCTTCATGAGCATAACCTTTAATTTGGAGCTATGGATACTCAACTTATTGTGCATACAAAAGTTTTCCAATATGTTCATAGTCTTCATTGTTACGTAAGTATTTATAAAAAGCACCACATGGTC
Organism: Azolla caroliniana; assembly: GCF_043228905.1. NCBI lineage: Eukaryota > Viridiplantae > Streptophyta > Polypodiopsida > Salviniales > Salviniaceae > Azolla > Azolla caroliniana. The sequence goes on along the minus strand of NW_028230436.1, from coordinate 5,920,310 downwards.
TATATTGAACAAAAGCATGATATCTAGATTTCCAGTGGTAACTGCTTCATGATTTCTTGCATTACAAACAGGTACACCATTTGATTCATCAATAGATAAACCCAATAGAGTTTGTGAGAGTGGGAGTGAAAAACTCATAGAATCCATCTCCCATACACAATAAAATATTTCCTAGATTTGTTTTCCAAGAGCAGAACATCTAGCCATAGGGGATTAATGTAAGAAAATGGTTGCCCCAACTTGAAAACTGTATATATATGTGCTTAGGCTAAAACATGGGGTTAATTTATAGTCCACATATGTGGAATTAAATAATAAAGCTAGAACATCTAGGGAGATGATGCAACACTAGATTGCCGGAAGGAGGTAAGCATCATGGTCTTGTGTTCCTTATATGCAATTTACTCCATTGACAAATCCTTGTTACTTATATGTTTATCTTAGCATATTAATGTTGTCATCAATATGGTGTTGGAAAGAGGATCAAGGACATGGGTAAATGTTATCATCAATATGATCTTGGAGAGGTTCAAAGACAATAAACCTGAACCCATGACATTTACTATGTACATCGTTGTATGATGGGCCAAGCTGAGATATCCAATTTTTTTTGCTTTTTTTTTTTGTAAATAGTTCATGGGAGTATAATTCAATTACATTTTCTAATTTTTAATCATTGTAATGGGACGCTACAATTAAAAGAATTTTGTTTTGCTATGTACGATAAGTCTTATTCTAGAAGCTTAAAGTGTTTATGATCCTTGGGCTTTTATAACTAACTTTGAACACTTATTCTTAGAAAATATGACCATGGGTCATCAAAGCCCTAACATAACAACCATGGCATACAATTCTCACATAAACTATGGACGGTATTATTCTAAAATATCTTGGATTGTATGCATAGTTGATTGAGACCACTATTTGATAAGGACCATGGGGCCGTCACCCCTTCATGCATTGGAACTTGGACATACTATAGACAAGAGGATGGCCTCCTAGGTCAAATGAATTGTCTCTAGGTTGCTACTGGTATGTTCTTATCGGATATAAGTAATTATTCTTTTAAAAAACAAACATGATTCTAGCATGTTTAGGGTATTACTCTATTATAATTTCATTGTACTTATTATAGCCAAGTCATTTATTGTTCATATTTTATTATTTCTTCTACTATTGTGTGCTTCTAATCCCAACATGATGGTGGCCACCTACTCATTATAAATGTTGCTTATGAAAACAAGTGTTTGTTTTGAAGTAGTTTCCAAAATATAGAATTCATCAACCAATATAATGGTTGGTTTATATAACTGATACGTGTGTTGAGTCCCTTTCTTAGGATCCCATTTGTAAACCTTTTCCTAAAGTTCAGACATATGCTAGAAATAATTTCTTTAGTTTGTTATGTTAAATCTTGTTCTCTAATTTCAATGTTCCCTTTTTTTTCTTTGAAATTGATGACAAGCTATAATTTAATGAGCTTGTAATGACAAGTTTGAATTTCTTAGCGTTGAGTACCTTTCTTAGGATCCTCTTTGTTGACATTTATGACTTAAGTTAACTTATGTCATGATGAGCTTATTTAGTTTGTACTCGCGCAAAGTTCTTATCTCTTGTACGTAAAGAAGTGCAAATTATTATGCTAGGGATATATACAGAATCGTGTGCATAGATTAGAATTCCTTTCCATGTATAAGTGTGATGCCAAATAGTAGAGGACAAAGGCTTAAGTGATGATAAAAAACAACTTATAAATTAATGATATTCATGTGCAAAAACACAAAATGCAAACTTTGTACAACACCATGTGGAAATGGCAGAAACTTAATGAAATAAGATTAGATGAGAATTTACCGATACTTGTGTTTGGATAGATGCACAATATATGACACAATGCCATATCATATAGTACACTCTAAGAGGATAATTGGCTCCACTTTCACACTAGAGTGCATAAGTCTTTAAAAAACCAACCCAATTTATATGTTCTTGTTAATTGGAAAGGGGTTTTTATTGGGGTCACAATAATATTTGGAGAATCTCTTCATCTCTACTACGGTTAGTTGATTTTTCAGAAGTGTCTATCGGTGACACTTTGTGCATAGGATGAACAATGGAAAATTTAATATTCTTATCATTCTTTTTTTATCACACCACAATAAAGGTACCTTTTGGAAGAAATGACATGTCAACATCTTGGTCAGAATGTTCTTCTGTCGTGATAAACATGCCAACACGCTCTAAAATCTTGTATGGTGTGTATGATGCTTGCTAACTTCTTCTTTCAAAAATTTAGTTGAGGATAAATGCCTTTACCAGACTTGATAGGCCACATTCCAATATCCTAAAAATGGAAATTCAATTAATAAACATGGACCAAGATGTCCTATATAGCTAGAGCATGTGTGGCATAAGGTTTTTAGATCTATTGAGTATACCACTTATGAAGGTTTGAGGTGTCTAATAATTGAAGATTATTTCGTCAAACTCTATCCAATAGTGTAGAAGCACATATTGTACTCTAGAAGTGCAATATTAGATTGCAATTGAGTCAATAATATCAAAATGAAGGTAATTTTAATCAAGCATGTTGGGTTTGAAAGAAAATAGTGTGGAATATTGCTCGACCACAACCGAGTCTTGAATCACTTCAATGAGAATCAAACACAGAAATGGGAAGTGGGGAGAGAACGCACGTACACACACAAACAATAGAGAGTACACATGATGTTTACATGGAAAACCCTGATTGGGAAAAACTACGGGAGCCCACAGACTCCAAACTATCACTATATAAGGAAGGTACAATCAGAGACTCGGAGGCAACAACCTCGAGCGCTGTATCTTCGCCAAGCGGTTACAACAGAGTATTGCTTTGTATCTCTCACTCTCTATAAAACAGTTATGCACATACAACAATATGACAACAACCTAACTTCTGTGATTGCCCTAGTTCATATTTATACTCATAAGAAGTTACAGATATTTACAAATATAGCCTCAATAGGCTTACTCAAAACATATTTACAAATATGTCTTCTCTTCCGCTTCTAACCAGGTCCATCCGATCTGGTTCTCACCGGGTCCTCTTCATTCATAACCGGATCCCATCCAGAGGGACCGACTTCCCAACAGGGTTATCATTCATGATGGAATTTTATCTCTACATACATATCAAGATTGATTGGTGAACATCTTAATCTTACATTCCAATAGATATTTAATTGGCCAAACAAGAAACGTCTTGATCAACTATACAACTATAGCCCACACTCCAAGTCTAGCAAAGAACATGTTATAAGCACATTCCCTGATTGTTTTCTGATTATGCATTTGTGTTTAGCCAAGGGTGTGATGGCTTTTTAGTTTTCGGACTTTGTAGACTAAATGTGAAAATCATGTAGTAGAAGCCATGATCTATACCATATTGGGGTTAATATGTAACAATCTACCATGTTTGGGGTTGATATGCCTTGCATGGGAACCTAGGTAGTAAAGAGAGTACAAACAAACATTATCTAAAACATACTTACATCTAGAGGGGGTGGATCCTTTGATTAGTACGCAATAAACATATACATGAGCAACAACTATTGAACAATCAATGGGATCTAAATGTGGGAGGGTCTCAATGATCAATAGGTGATCACTATAACTAAGAACAATTGTGGGAGTGGGGGGTATGGGAACTTAGGTAGTAAATATCCCATTGTCCCATTTGTACACACTAGGTTTAGGCCATCTTTGTAAATATTAAGAAGGGCAGTTGCCCTAAGTTAGTCAGTATATAAGTTACTGACTTTGTAACCCAGTTTGAGGAGTTGTTCATTCTGTACATTGAGCTGCAGAGCTTGAATAAAGTTCACCTTATGCCTAATGTTCTGCTCTCTCTCTCTCTCTCTCTCTCTCTCTCTCTCTCTCTCTCTCTCTCCTTCTTGCACTCGTGTTGATCTTGTTACTTGATTCAGTTGCTTGTAACCATTAATCCTCTAGACTTGTATATGTTAATGATCTTTCACTAGAGGAGTGCTAAGATTGTTCCGCACTATATGGTCGCAATCACAACATCTGGTATCAGAGCTTGGTGTTTTCGATTCTCTTACCACGTCTACGTAGTCTCCATTAGCAACTCTTCCTCTGTACACCTTGAAGATCTCGGTTGGCAACTCTCTACAAGATCATTTTTGTGAAGAGAAACACCTGCAAGACCTGCACTACATTGTTCTAAATCACCATTAAAGTAAGCTAGTTGGTTGTACTTTACCCTTGTGATTGTAGCCACTTGGAGTGAGATTTTGTTTTGGAGGCTCTGCCTCAATTGTGTTACATCGGAATAGATGACAATCTAATAGGTCAATTGATGCTATTTATTCGCTCATCGTAATCACTCGTAGTAGCTTGAACTCCAGGGAACAACCCCAATCCGTGTTTCATTCGGTTGAACGACACTCGGGAGGACCAGTCGGCTCTGTCCTCTCATTGTTGTAGTCAACCGAAGCAGGATCGACTTGGATAATCGGCATATAATCTGTGATCGACATCTTTAAATCTACATTCAAAATCGAATCGGCAAATTCAAGTCCAATTCGGCTAAGTCGATTGACTGTAGTCACTTTGGACAGAATTCGTTAATAGTCGAAATCGTTTCAACTTATGTCCAAATCCGACTAGAACAACATTGAGTGAGCCTGTTGGCTACACTCCACCATTGTTCATATTCGACTCCGGACAAAGTCTAGTAAATCAACACAGATGGCATCAACATCCGGCTCATAAAAAATGAGTCCAAGGAAGTTTGACGGATTGAACTTCAACTTCTGATAGTCAAGGGGAAAATCGACCCCATAAAAAATGAAAACCCTCAAGAAGGATACAAGCCAATTGAGTGCAGAAGCTTGACAGAATTGTTCGCGCCACAATTCAGATGCACTTGTCGGAGTCCGTGTACTTCATAGTGCAATCGTGTTCAACTGCCTTCCAACTGTGGACGACACTCTCGGACACCTACAAAAATGCCACAAAGGTATATCTGATTCAGTGCCTTTACAACCTTTGGATGAAAGAATCTTACTCGGTCCAAGTACATCTAAATAAGTACAAAAGTTTAAGTTCCCAAATTACGGCCCAGGGGACGACGATCGAAGATGAACTGAGAGCAATGTTGCTCATGAGCAGTCTCCCCCCTTCGTGGGAAACTTTCGTCACTACTTTGTACAACACGTTGACTGTTGCCGTCAAATACTCCTCAATCACGAGTGCAATTATGATTGAAGCAACTCGGAGGAAATCGTTTGCAAACGATTCGGCCAACTATGCTTACAAGGTTTGACCGACCGATCAAACAATCAAGGAAGAGATTCTTCACGACATCCGAACAACCAACGAAGTCGGAGCAAATCCCGGGACAATTGAGTTTGCAATTATTGCAAGAAACCCAGACACACCAAAACTAATTGCCGCACACTCAAAGCCAAAAACGACAAAGCTCAACGAGTGGATTAGAAGAGTGGTCGGAATGAGGAGGTCAATTACGTCAGCTCTTCAGCCGAAGTAGTGCTGAGCGACCCAAACATACTATCCATTGGTAACCCAGTCGAATCAGAGTTCTGCTTATGACTGAGGAATCAAGCACATGCCTCTTGAACTCGGGCACTTCATATCATGTGACCCCTCTTTGATCCCAATCTCAACAATACTCGGCCTGACATTCCGACTCTGTTCGAGTCAGAAATTCGCAACATTGTGCTATCATCAGAATTGACAAAGTAGAGCTCAACCTTCCAAGTGGCTCTACATTAGTACTACATAATGTCCGACATGTACTTGAGCTATCAAGACCTTTGATCTCAGTTGGCCAATTGGATGAAGACGGCATTCATGCTGGCTTCTCATTTGGAGGGTGGACACTCCACAGGGGGAACCACCTGCTTGCTCGAGGACCAAAAGTACATTCATTGTACTCATTGTATGTCATACTTAGAGAGGGTGACCTGTTCTTGGATGATATCCCCGTGTCATCTCTATGGCATGGACGACTCAGACACCTTAGCAAGGCCAACATAACGCATTTATCTAGTGCCAGATACATCCCTAAAATCTCCTTCTCTGATCATCAATTTTGCAAGTATTGCCAATTGTACAACAAATAGATAGTCGCATCACGCCCGACATCAGCATTGAGAGAATCGAGTCCACTCGATTTGGTCTACTCGGACGTTTTTGGTCCAATGCCACATTAGTCTCTCGACGGTGCTTTGTATTTCGTCAGCTTTATTAACGACTCGACTCGGAAGGTGTGGGTTTATCCGATCAAAACCAAAGATCGAGTGTTCTCGACTTTTTCCGATTGGCTCACTATGGTAGAGAACCAAAACGGTCGAAAACTGAAATGCCTTCGAACTGATAATGGAGGAGAGTTCAAATTTGAAGAATTCGGCAAATTTTTCCGACAACAAGCGTCGGGGGCTCTAAACTCCCCTCGAGAACCAAAGATTAGTCTCCCTGCCAAATTTGATGGTACGAGGTCTTTATTTCGAGGTTTTTTGAATCTAGTCCGTTTGGTTATTCAGTTACATCCCAATCGATACCCAATTGACACGGTTCGTGTGGGATTAGTGGGAACCTTGTTATGTGGTACAACATTAGCATGGTTTGCACCACTTCTTGAGAAGAAATCACCATTGCTAGACGATTTTGAGGCATTTGTTAAGGAGTTTCAGGCTAGTTTTGGAGACACCGACAACACTAGGACGACGACAAACAAGATTCGAAGACTCCGGCAAGGAGATCGTCCCGCGTTGGCGTATGCAGCTGATTTTCGTCTTTTGGCACGCGATATTCCTTGGGATGAGGCGGCTTTAATGGATCAATTCCGCCAAGGTTTGCGTAATGATGTCAAAGATCTTCTACTTACTTTCCATGAAGATCCGAAGTCTCTAACAAAGGCCATTAGTCAAGCTGTGCGATGTGATAATCGTCTTTTTGAGCGACGTTCTGAGCGCCAACAAATGTTACGCCGCCAACCAGAACAAACGTATGCTTCCGTAGTCGCAACGCCCCCACAAGCGGGGGATGGCCCAACTCCGATCCGATGGAAATAGAGACAACACAACGTCGAGGGCCTTTATCCGATATTGAGAAACAACGACGTTGGGCGCACCGCCTATGTCTATATTGCGTCGGTCCAAGACATATAGCCGTGAATTGTCCACATAAACCTAGATGTAAAGTATACCAAGTAAGTGCACATGATATTCCTACTTCAAGCTCTATTGTTACTTCTAATAACGTTAATAAGCCTAATAGTCCATGCCATGAGAATAGATTCGACGTCTTGAGTCAATTAGAGGATGTGTTAAACGAGTAAGTGCGGCCAAAATAGGAGCCATTTGGTTGGACCATCCTAGATATGTAGAGTTAGTCCCTAGTCGTGGTTCCATTTTATCAAGTCAAGTGAGTAGAGTTTTTTCTGCACAAGATGAGCTTACCACATCTACATGTCATCGAGTCCTAGCCTCTGCCCTCCTAGATTCTGGAGCCAACTCTTGTTTCATGGATCGTGAATTTGCATTGTCACAAAACATTCTCTTGAATAAGCTCCCGAACCCAGTAGTCATAGGAGTCATTGATAGCCGTCCCATAGCATCAGGTGATATAGTCGAGGAGTCCGAGCCAATTCGTATAGTTCTTGGCGATTTGGCAAGCATAATCTCTTTCAACATTATTCGTAGTCCAGAACACCCAATAGTTCTAGGTCTCCCTTGGTTTGAACTCCATAACCCGAAGATTGATTGGATGAAAAGAACAATTGAGGAGACCCAAGAAGAAAGAACAAAGGCCACATCCCTCAAATCTCCGACATTTGATACTAGACCCCATAAGTTATCTACCATCTCTTTATGTCAATTACGTGAGGAAGGGGGGACTGAGCATATGTTTGTCTTCGCAATAGTGGAAACTCCATCATCCACCTTACATGAAGGGGACATTAAACTACTAGATAAATACAAAGAGTTTTCAGATGTCTTTGATAAGGTGAAGGCCAATACATTGCCGGAGCATCGGCCATACGACTGCCCTATTGACTTGCAACTGGGGAAAGAACCTCCATGGGGCCTAATTTATAATCTTTCCCTTGTAGAGCTAGAGACTTTGTGGGAATATATCGACGAGAATCTCGCAAATGGATTCATTCGGCATTCTTGATCCCCTGTTGGTGCACCTATCTTCTTCATTAAGAAAAAGAATGGGTCTCTTCGGTTGGTCGTGGATTATCGAGGGCTAAACAAAGTGACCATCCGGAATCGATATGCTTTTAAACCGTTAATCCCGAATCTTTCGGAATGTTAGTGGAGCAAAATATTTCATGAAATTGGACCTTTGTGGTGCATATAATCTAGTTTGGATTCGTCCGGGGGATGAATGGAAGGCTGCTTTTCACACTCGCTATGGACATTTCGAGTATACTGTGATGCCATTCGGTCTCACGAATGCACCTACAGTTTTCCAACATATGGCGAATGATATTTTTCGAGATTTTCTCAATGTCTTCACTATAGTTTACCTAGATGACATTTTGATCTATTCGAAGACCCAAGAGGAACATGATGAATATGTTTGTAAGGTACTACGTCGGCTACGAGAATATGGTCTCTATGCAAAATTAGAAAAGTGTAGTTTTGGCCAGAATCAAGTGGAATTTTTGGGGTACGTTGTATCCTCAGATGGTATTTCTATGGACCCCATGAAGGTTCAAGCAATTCTAGAGTGGCAAACTCCCCTTTCAGTGTGCGACGTGCAATGTTTTCTCGGGTTTGCAAATTTTTATCAGAAATTTATTAAACATTATTCTAAGGTCGTGTTTCTGCTCACTCAACTCACACACAAAAATCAACCATTCATTTGGAGTTCGGATGCAGCCGAGGCATTTGAAAGTTTAAAACAGGCGTTTACAACGGCACCGATCTTAGCACATGTCGACCCAACAAAACGCTTCATCCTTGAAGCTGATGCATCCGATTTTGCACTAGGAAGTGTCTTGTTGGAGACTAGAGATGACGGAGAGCTAGTACATCCTGTCGCCTTTCATTCGAGATTCCCAACCATTGTAATAACACGTTTATGCGTATAGTTTTTAGAATATATAATCTAATATCATAAGGATATTTTGAATTACTTTATATTCTAGAATGTCCTAGAATATTCTAGAGTGTTCTATATGCTAGAACCTTCTAGAATACTCTATAAACCTTCTAATTACTAAATTACCCCAGAATATTCTAGAGTGTTCTAGATTACTCTATAGAGAATTATAAATAAGGAGCTATCAACCATCCAAAAACCAAATTGGTTCAACGCCATCCTATAGCTCCCTATTGCCTACTCTGTGTACTCCATCTTATATCGCAATAAAATACTTTCTTTTCAATTCTCTCTTTCTGCCTCATCAATATATCTCTTTCCCTTTCTCTCTCTCTCTCTTTCTTCTCTCTTTCTCTCTTTGTGTGGACAAGATCCAGGAAATGCATTTTGTTTAACTATGGATCAGACGACGAGATGAGATACTGACTCTCGAACCCCAAGCATAGACAGATCATCCGAAGTTCAGACGTCATGTTCAATGAGTTGGCTATGTATAAGACGACCGAAAGGCCTATTGAAGTCCGAAGGGTAACTTTTTCCGAAGTGTTGACCCTTCACGAAGGCCCAACACATAACACGAAGTCGGCTTCACGGGTAGCTGAAACCTCTACCACTGACTCGGTAGCGCCCAACTCGGCACAACCGAATGGTTCGGCTTTGGATCATCCGACCCCAACACCTGATGCGACTAGTTCAGTCATCCTTCGAAGATCTGAGAGACTGTTGCAACCCCCGAAGAGGTACTCTCTTGGAGTCTTCTTCATGGACCCTAGCTAAACGTCGTCATATGAAGAAGCATTGGCATCCGTCGATTCGGCCCCATGGCATCTGGCAATGGAGTCGGAAATGCACTCCATTAGAGCAAACAATACTTGGGACTTAATCGAATTAGTGAAAAATCGACGCGCTCTTCTGTGCAAGTGGGTCTACAGACTAAATGAGACATCTGATTTGACCACTCCAAAGTTCAAGGCCAGGTTAGTTGTGAAAGGGTTTCGACAAGAATATGGTGTCGATTTCGACGAAATTTTTTCACAAGTGGTGAAAATGACGACCCTTCCATTTATGCTCGGCGTAGTGGCAGCCGAGATTTTGGAGCTTATTCAGCTAGATGTAAAAACGGCTTTCCTCCATGGTGATTTAGATGAGGAAATTTATATAGAGCAGCCGAAAGGCTTTGCAGTATTTGGTCATGAACATCTAGTTGAGTTGCAATCGACTATTAGTACCAATAATCTTAATTAATTTGTCTTTCCATATTGTTACATGAGGTATACATATGAGAGTTTTGGTCGGCCTAGGGCAATATGTGGCTCATGGATTGAGTGGTATACCAAAATTGATGTCCCATTTTTGGAATAGTTCTAGTGAAAGAGCTACTTGATGCTAGATTCTAACCTCTTTAGTGGGTTGATTGAGTCTCAAAAATTTGTTGCAACTTTTGTACAAGTGCATGTCTTCCTCTATTTGTTGATTGGCTCACCATTGTTAATTGCAACATTTGTAGTACTGTGTGGAGAACCAACTAGGCCTCAATTTCCATGAGACCTATAACTACTATAGAAAAATGACATGCATATTAGTTGGTGTAGATTGTGACATCCTTGATCAATACGAGCGGGTGATCAAAACTAGTTACATGGAAGTCATCTAGCCAAAATGGACAAATGTCCCAATTAGTTAAGTTTGTGGATTGTGGATTCGTTCATTGTATCATTGTATTGGTGAGTTTGGCGTTAAATCTTGTTATAATTTATAGACAATGTTTCAATGCAATGGAAACATAATACCCAAGAGTGCTTAACACATCATGTTGGAAGTCACAATAAAATCAAGCGACCATGTTGTCATCATATTATTTGTTGGGTGAAGGTTGGATTTACAAATTTTGCTTTAAATTGGGGCAAGTGTGGACAATTAGTGGACGAGTGCATGATGTTGGCTAAGCAAGATCTGGGGCAGAAAAGGTCTATGTGGGTAAATTGACAAAATTTGATTAAGCAGTAACCTTTAAATAAAAAAGGGTCAACAATAATAAAGAGCCTATAAAAATAACCATAATCTATGTTTACATGGTCTTTTGACCAAAACTACCCCCAAAGTTTCTAGGTCAATCATGGTATTGCAAGACATATAAATAGAATAGGAGATATATAACAAATTCTTAAATATATATAATTGTTATTGCAAACAAGGTATTTTGTCGGTAATGCAAACATTGGAAATACATTAAAAAAAAAAAAACATGAGCGAATGAGCCTAACATTGTTTACAAATGATCACATGAAGAATCATCATGAAAGTTTTTAGGGATATCACTCATAATAATCAACATCTTAATACTAGAAACCTTATGAAAGGTAGGCATACACATATTACCACACAAATATGTGTATTCCAAAATTGTAAAATTTAGCAACTCTTTACAACATATAATCATTTGTATGCTTCGAAATGAATGTAGAAATATTTTTTATTTATGAATTGATGGAACAAATAACAATCAGCAACGGTTCGGTTTGAGAGGGTCAAAACTGAACCGTTTAATTTTTTTGAAACCTGACCCAAACCGAACCGAACCATGAAACCATTAAAAAATTTCCAATCCCTTAAACCATTAACCGTTAAAAACATAGTTTGGTGGTTCGGTTTCGGTTTCAACTTAGGTCAAAATTCAATTAAAATTTTTTAACATTTTTTAAAATTTTATTATTTTAAAAATTTAAAAATTTAAAGATTTTCCTAAAATGTGAGAATAAGGCCTGAAAATGTAAAGGTTGTTTAAAAAAAAATTTAATTTTTAAAAAAAATTAATTTTTTAAATTAAAAAAAACCGTTAAACTATTTAAACCGTGGTTTCTAACTGTGGAAACCAAACCGGACAGTTTAGAAAAACCTGACCTGAACCAAACCAAACCAATTTAATCATTAAGCCTCAGTTTCGCAGTTTGGTTCGATTCAAACCGAACTGTTGCCGACTGTTAGGAACAAAGAGATTTTTGAAACTCCTTACCACCTTGCTTTAGGGATCTCCTAGTTTGATAATATTCATCAGAGATGGAGAGAGTGGTTTACTAGGCAAAATTTTATAAATGATTGAGGCATTTTTTATATCTAAGGGTGAGATCTGGTACAAATTCTAAAATTTTTGAGGAGATTTGGATTATGGTGGTGTGCTTATCGGTCTAGCACATTTCGACCAATCGCTATAAGTTTGATTTTTAGGGGCAAAAGCTCTCATGCGGTGAGGTGATGCTAAGTATCTGGTTTGAGCTAGTGGCCTGGCTGCGTGGACGGTATGAACTCAATTCAGGGGGAATCGGATGAAGCAAAAAGTGCAAGGTCTATGTACTTGCTGAAATGGGGTTGTTCTCCCATGATGGTCAAATCTTCGACAAAGCCTATGTGGAACTACCAGGCGCCTAAGTAGTTGTTTTCGCCAATGGCTCTCAATATTGTACATGGGATGAATAATATGTAGGTATAGTTGATAAAAGATGAGTAGAAATTGTGTAAAATGGGTTTTGTTTCAGTTTTGTTGGGGATAAGGGCCGCATGAGTTTTGTTGGTTTTGGAGTCGTTCCTCCATGTTGTATATACTTATTCCATTGTGGATTCGAGTTGAACATTGTTTTATTTGGTTTGCTAACTAATGCGAAGTAGTGTTTTTTTGGATAAAAAAAACAAAAAAAAACAACACATGCTCATAATTTACATGTGAAATGTCAAGAGTTAGAGACTAGATTGAAAGATAGAGATTTAGAGAAAGAAAGCGTGTAAAAGAGAGAGAATATTTAAATAAAAAGTTTAACTCAATCCAGAAAAGTCCACTTGAGGAAACCCCAAACCCAAGATATTTGAAAATATGAACAGGGGTCATCGAAGCCCTATCGTAACAAACATGGCATACAATTCTCACATAAATTATGGACGGGATTATTCTAAAATATCCTTGACTGTATGCATAGTTGATTGAGACCACTATTTGATAAGGACCATGGGGCCATCACCCATTCATGCATTGGAACTTGGACATACTATAGACAAGAGGATGGCCTCCTAGGTCAAATGAATTGTCTCTAGGTTGCTGCTGGTCTAGTCTTATCCGATATAACTAATTATTCTTTTAAAAAACAAACGTGATTCAAGCATGTTTAGGGTATTACTCTATTATAATTTCATTGTACTTATTATAGCCAAGTCATTTATTGTTCATATTTTATTATTTTTCTACTATTGTGTGCGTCTAACCCCAACATGATGGTGGCCACCTACTCATTATAAATGTTGCTTATGAAAACAAGTGTTTGTTTTGAAGTAGTTTCCAAAATATAGAATTCATCAACCCATGTAATGGTTTGTTTATATAACTGATACTTGTGTTGAGTCCCTTTCTTAGGATCCCATTTGTAAACCTTTTCCTAAAGTTAACAGACATATGCTAGAAAGAGTTTGTTTAGTTTGTTATGTTAAATCTCGTTCTCTAATTTCAATGTTCCCTTGTTTTTTATGACAATCTATAATTTAATGAGCATGTAATGACAAGTTTGAATTTCCTAGCATAGAGTACCTTTCTTAGGATCCTCTTTGTTGACATTTATTACTTAAGTTAACATATGTCATGATGAGCTTATAGTTTGTACTCGTGCAAAGTTGCTATCTCTTGTATGTTAAGTAAGAAGTGCAAAATTCAAATTATTATGCTAGGGATATATACAGAATCATGTGCATAGATTAGAATTCCTTTCCACGTATAAGTGTGATGCCAAATAGTAGAGGACAAATGCTTAAGTGATGATAAAAAACAACTTATAAATTAATGATATTCCTGTGCAAAAACACAAAATGGAAACTTTGTACAATACCATGTGGAAATGGCAGAAATCTAATGAATAGGATTAGATGAGAATTTACCGATACTGATGTTTGGATAGATGCACAATATATGACACAATGCCATATCATATAGTACACTCTAAGAGGATAATTGGCTCCATTTCACACTAGAGTGCATAAGTCTTTAAGAGACCAACCCAATTTATATGTTCTTGTTAATTGGAAAGGGGTTTTGATGAGGCTCACAATAATATTTGGATAATCTCTTCATCTCAACTACATTTAGTTGGTTTTTCAGAAGTGTATATCGGTGACACTTTGTGCATAGAATGAACAATGGAAAATTCGATATTCTTATCATTCTTTTTTTATCGCACCGCGATAAAGGTACCTTTTAGCACAAATAACATGTCAACATCTTGGTCGGAATGTTCTTCTGTCGTGATAAACATGCCAACACGCTTTAAAATCGCGTATGGTGTGTATGATGCTAACTTCTTCTTTTCAAACATTTAGTTAAGGATAAATGCCTTTACCAGTCTTGATAGGCCACATTCCAATATCCTAAAACAGGAAATTCAATTAATAAACATGGACCAAAATGTCCTATAAAGCTAGAGCATGTGTGGCATATGGTTTTTAGATCTATCCAGTATACCACTTATGAAGGTTTGAGGTGTCTAATAATTGAAGATTATTTCGTCAAACTCTATCCAATAGTGTAGAAACACATATTGTACTCTTATAAGTGCAATATTAGATTGCAATTGAGTCAATATTATCAAAATGAAGGTAAGTTTAATCAAGCATGTTGGGTTATCATTCATGATGGAACTTTATCACTACATACATACCAAGATTGATTGGTGACCATCTTAATGTTACATTCCAATAGATATTTGATTGGGCAAACAAGAAACGTCTCCATCAACTATACAATAGCCCACACTCCAAGTCTAGCAAAGAACATGTTAAAAACTCAAGTAAGTCTCCCTAAATCTTTAATTACTCATTTCTAATGTTGGTAATTTAAACTTATTACTCATTTCCATTATAATTAATATTTCTAGGTGGCATAAGAACATCATTGAATAAAGAGATTCTTCAAGATTCTGGATCATCTAATCATGTTGAGATCCTCACAATTGGCACATTAGGAATAAGTGATTTGTTGGCTAGTTTGCATTCAAACCAAGATTATGATAAAAAGATAGGAAGTCATGATAATGAATTAGTTGATATCATTAGAGAAGAAGAAGATAAATTGGATGGGGATAGTATTGGAGGTACAAAGTTAGACAAGTCGGTGTCTGTAAGGTTGATGAGTACTAATGACAATTGTATATTACAAAAGCTACTTCAAGAAGAGTTGCAAAGGATCTTATGCTTCAAACTAGAGGTTAACCCATTGAAGAGAGAAGAACAAGAAGACAAACTTATAACAAAGGATAATAAGCTAAAGGATAGTATATTAAGAAAGAAAAAAGCTGGTAGAAAACAATGTCATTGCAAGGATCATAAATTCAATCTCTTGATAGATGAAATAGGTTCAAATGGGGCTTATGGACCAAAAGGGTTTCTCCATAGTTTTCTTCATGACATGCCACCTACATCCCCAAGTAGTAATTATTGTTTGCTTCAAGGCATGAGTAAGAAAATCCTCCATCACATGTCACCAACACCGACACCAACATGTGTAAAATTACCTATCTTTCTTGTAAAAAATGTATTAGTGAAATTATCGGGAATTTCCAAGCCAATGGGCAAGGCCGGAGCTCCACAAAATATCATTCCACAAGACCATGTTCCAAGAAGCATGGTGCAAAAGGTACTAATTACCTTGAATTATAACATGCATTTTAACAAGCCTTGAACATTTTTGATATTGAGTATTGGCACCACACATATGTACCTAAACACCTGAGTGTTATCACCACACATTGTGAATGCAGTATATATGTATGGGTAGACCATGTGTTAAGTTCTACCTATTAGACTAAATATAGTATTAATCATAACTATATGAAGATTTTGATGACCTTATAATTGTTGGATGGTTCATTACATTTTATTCTAGTTATATAGTGCTACTTTCCAAGAGAAGCGTTCATTGTAATGTAGGTGTTGGAGATGATGAAGAGGAAGATGCAAGTATCATCACGTGGTTTGGCAAGAAGGAAGCGCTACCCAACAAGCAACCATAACATTAAGAAATTTAATACACATCCAAAGGATGATAGTTTCATGCTTTGTTGCTATAGAGCATTAATGGCAATAGAAAATCTAGCCATCAGTAATGAAATTAGACATATTGAACATCGTCAACAAATTGATGATGGGGATGGAGTTTTTCGTTGCTCCTTGTCTAGCCCATTCTCTAATGACGTTAATAGACCTTCTTCTTCTTCATTTGCTCTTAGTAGTGATTCTAGTGTTCATGATAATGATGATGAATTCATTAGTGACAATGGACATCACAACAAGATAATACATCCCCTCAAGGAATGTTGGATCATCACAGATGATGAATGTAAGTCCATCTTACTTTTCCTTTGCAAGTGTATCCTACTTTTTCATAAAAGTATACTGTGTGTGTGCATCTGTATTCAACCAACGTAGTAATATAAAAATCCTTTTTTAACTCTATTGTAATAGGGTGGATATATCTCTATGGTACTCTCTTGTTTCCCAAAAAAGTAGTGATAATATATATATATATATATATATATATAAACAAAATGACAATATAAAAACCCCTCTAAAATAGGAGGATCGCCTCTCTTTTTTCAAACACACACACACACACACAACATGACAATATAAAAACCCCTCCAAAATAGGAGGATCTTTGCACCTCTCTTTTTGTTGTATTCCATTGCAGCCATCAAACAAGGACCCATTTCGCAAACTCCAATAGTACTAGATACCCCAATATTTAAGGTAGTAAAAAACAACCTTATAAGATGGTGAGGATAGAGTTTTGGCTAACGGAATGAAAAGCCATTGTAAGGGTAACAAATCATCCCCAATTAACCTCAAATTGCCAATATTATATGAAACAACTACTTCTAACTAATCTATACAACATTTTTTCTCAGGAACATATTTTGAAATAATTGTTGCATTGTTCAAAACATTTCCCTACAAGTAGTGAGTACTATGAAGGATTTACATGTTTAATTCATTTTGTTTTTTTATGTTTTTGTAGACTTTATACTTGAGTTGTGAGACTATGCTAAACTCACAACCCTATAGAAGTACAACCGGAATGTGGTTTTTGATGGAAATCAAAAGTGACAATCAATTTTAGCCATATGTCTACATCAATTTGACCAACTGCAGTCTCTCTCTAATCCAAAGCAATGTCCATATTTGTCTCAAATTCCCTTGATAACAACATATCAAGTTTATGTATGCTTCACAAATCCTTCAACTTAATGAAGAGCCTTATGAATTTATACATTTCAAATTTGTCATGGTCTTTATGGGTGTATGTGAAAGTGGATGTGAAAATCACTTGCAAACATATGTATTTATGTATATATATATTATTGGTACTAAGCTTCTAAACGTGTCAATGTTCTCCATCCTTGAGAACCCTTTTTTTACATGTTGAGTTGCCAACAATCATCCATGACATTATAAACCCTAAACCAAAACCCATATAAGGGAGAACATTAACAATTTGTGCAAAGCTTTAATTATCTTGGTACCAATGTACCCACCACAAATAAGTGAAGTGTATGCTTTGACCTAGGCTTCTAGCTAGTTGGAAAAGTTATTATACGTTTGAAATTCAATGTAACTAATATGATACTCATAGATGGGAGAAAAAATTACTGTAACTATTTATTGCCATGGTAACACATGTTTTACTTGATAGAGTAGAAGTCTGGGGAAGCACTATGACCTCGTGATGCATGGAATAGATTGAGAAAATTCAAAACATTTTTTAAGGAGACAACTAGGAGTTAAATCCACCACCTCCAATCATGTTATGCTCTTTCAAACATGTGTTTGTTCTATAGAGATATTGGTGGAACAGAGAGTCTATCGATACATTACAAAAGTCAAGAATACGTGGAATTATCGATTACCACGTCTTGCTTGGAATGTTGAATTTAAACTACAAAAGAATCACAAAAGATAGGGACCATGTGGAAGACCTAGTAGATCATTCTAGTGATGCTAGAAATCAACAACATTTTGGTTTCAGCTTAGCTGGTTTGTCCTTGTGCAAACCAAACTGGTTAAGCCTTAACCGGCTTGGGAGTTTCCAAACTTGAACTAAATTGGTTCCTAAACCAGTTAAGTCTAAATAATTTAGGAACCAGTTTAACCAAGCCAATTAAGCCTTAACCGGTTTGGCCTAAAACGGTTCAACTTGGTGTCAATCATCCCAAATAGAATGCAAACCCATTAAGGAAGCTCAAGCTTGAACCAAACCGAACCTCTAGTTTGTTTAAAAACGGTTTAACAATTTGGTTCAGGCTTGAGCTAAGCTGTTGCCTGCTCATAAGTGATGCCACAAAATATGTAGTGGAAAGGTTAATGGAGCCACTAAGGAATAAGTGGGAAGATGCTAAAAGGACATTGCAAACATCAACCTTGAAAAGTTGAATGTTGAATTCAATATAAAGCAAGAAGGTCTACAAATCATAGTCAACCTTATCTCATTACTTAAATGAGATAAGGTTGACTATCCTTATTTTGCAAGAAGCTAGGAAGTGGACTATCCTTGTTTTATGAGCAATCAAACGCCATGATCAATTGGCTTAAATCCTATGCAATATGGCTCTATGATGAGTCACATCCAGGTTGGTGCACACATCCCAATTTCACGTGAATCAACAAGCCTTAGGGAGCGAGCATCAAGTATTTGGGTTTTCCAAATCGGATCCAAATCGGTTTTCCAACACATGGGATCTCGTCCCTCACTACCGCACAAGAAGGCAATCGACTGCAGATGGATATACAAAGTGAAGTATAATGTTGGCGGTTCTGTCAACTGCTACAAAGCTCGCCTCGTAGCAAAGGGCTACGCACAAACAGAGGGAGTCGAGTGTGAAGAGACCTTTGCCACGGTGCCAAAGATGAGAACCGTGCGGACCGTGATAGCGCTTGATGCAACAAAAGGGTGGCACCTCCATGAGATGGACGTCAAGAACGCCTTTCTTCAAGGCGAATTAGAAGAGGGGGTGTACATGGTACAACCACCCGGCTTCGAATCCAACATTCATCTGAAAGCTGTATGCCGACTCAAGAAGCCTCTATATGGCCTTAAGCAAGTACCATGTGCTTGGCACTCGAAGATAACACAATATCTTCATCCAATTGGCTTATGAATGTCAAAATCTGACAATTCTATCTATGTAAGAAGTGATTCTGAAAGTCTGATTGTCATCATCCTATACGTGGATGATCTGGTCATTGGAAGTGAGCATCTAGTCGACATCAACAAGCTCAAGTCCCTCCGCTCCAACAAATTCGAGATGACATACATGAAAGAGTTCCATTACTTCCTTGGCATTGAGGTAATCCGGACTCCAACTGGAGCAATGATCTCTCAACGGCTACATCCTCAACTTGTTATACAAGTTCGGAATGACTGAGTGCAAATCTATCACAACCCCTCTCGATTGAAACCTCAAACTTGATGCCGACTCCGGCACCACAGCGTGTGAACCGACTCAATATCGACAACTGATTGGGAGCCTCATCTACCTCATGATCACTCGACCCGACCTGAGCTATTCGGTCGGGCTCCTTAGCCAATTCATGCAAACTCGACGAGATATCCATTTGGATTGTGCTAAGCGAGTGCTATGATACGTGAGTGGAACGATGGACTATGATATTCTCTATAAGTTGACCACACCAATTCAACTCGAAGGGTACATAGATGTCGATTGGGTCGGCTACAAAGCCGATTGACTATCAACCTTCAGAAGTAGAGGCATCTCTTGGAGCAGCAAGAAGCAACCAACTGTCGCTCTTTCGAGCACAGAGGCCGAATACAGGAGTGCAACGGTGGTTGCATGTGAAGCCGTTGTCGTGTTGTTTCGCTTTCACGTGTGAAATAAGGCGGGACCACGGGGGCCCTGAACCAAGGAGCAAGAGAGACAAGAGGAAGTGAGAAGCACGCAAGTGTAAGGCCTGCTAGAACTGTCAGCAACCGTCAGCACTTGCCTGTTGAATGAACCACCAACGCGTGTACCGACTTAATCAAGAAGCACACTCGAGAGAAATGAAAGAGGAAACTCCTAGAAACACAAATAGACGAAAACAAGAGATTCAATTTCAATAACATCGAATATTACAACGATTGCAACTCTGCAGAGAATGATGATAGAGGAGGAGAGAGCTCGGTTCCTAGTCCGACAGCACCTCCTCGCCCAAAACGTGATAAAACTTTTTTTTCTTCTCCCCTTCCCTTTATAGGTCACCGAGGAGGCCGTTACATCAAAACACGTTAACTTTATTCTCTGTCCCTTCGGACAGAGATACGCATCGATTTCCTAGCTAATGAATATCTGATACCTAGTATATTTACATAAGCCGTCCTACTCCTAGTTATGTACAATGAATCAATTCGCGCACACTCGTGCAGAAGCGGATTCACGCCTTTAATTCCTTGATTCCTCTTAGGGCCAGTTTTCTTCACGACATCCACCCCCACCAAACCGCGCATCCACCGGTATACGCCAGACACTAACAATCTCCGGAGAAGATCGGCCCGTAATCATCCGTCACTTCCCGAATCCTCGTCTGTTCCGAACCGGTCGTCGTCGTCGGTTACGTTTCCCGGGTCCGGCTCGTCCTCATGCCGTTTCTTGAACGCCTTGATCCACTTCTCGACTACTGGCATTATTAATCGCGTGCCGTCGAGCTCCACAAGATGATACATCCCGTTGTCATTCGCGCTCGTTATGGCGTAGGGCCCGAACCACCTCCTCGTGAATTTGCGCGTTTTCTTGTGCTGGTTGTCGAGGCTGCTGTCGTACACCAACATCTAGTTGCCTTCCTTGATCTTCTTTGGCCACAGTTGGTGTGTCCGGTCGAACCAGCCTTTGCTCCTCTCCCTCGATGTTTGCAGCTTTGTCTTTGCCCTCTCCACGTTGTCTTGGAGAATACCGTCCCTAGGCGGAATCAGAGATTAATGTGCGTGAACTGGCCCTTATACGTAGGCACACGTTTTGTTGTAATATATACATTTAGGTACAAGTCGGCTGATGTGAATATCCTAGGTAGCACGCATTTGTTAGGTAGGAAAATCGAGGCGTATCTCTGTCCGAATGGACAGAGAATAAAGATGATGTAACAGGTTGTGACGGCCTCCCTCCTTGGGCTATAAAAGAGAGGGAGAGGAATCGAAATGGGGATCGCTTTTGTTGAGGACGAAGTGTTGTCGGACTGGGACCGAGCTCTTCTTCTTTTTCTTCCTCTCTGTTTTTGCTCTGTGCAGGTTTTCGGGAGGCTGACTCTACTCCGCAGAACGCCCGAGTGCTTCCGATAGAGTCTTCATCTCACTCTTCTGTGTGCGTTGTGTAGGCGTAGGAGGTTTGTCACTCACCGACTTGCCGGTTGTAAACCCCTTTTCATTAGAGTATATACAAACATATGCGCATTCGTCTCGTTTCCGTTGTTTCATTCGATTACGGTTTCTGTGTGTGTGTGTGTGGGAGCATGACCGTTTTCTTCGTAGCTCCTACCCTTGATCGGTTATCCCTCGGTCCAGGACCCCCGTGGTCCTGCCTCGTTCTACACGCACACGTGTAACAACACGACATATTTGGTGAACCCGACGTGAACAGGCGGCAGAGGGATAAGAAGATGAGGGGATCGGAGCTTGCAGAAGCCATGGCTTCAGTTGTGGATCGGATAGTGAGTGCGCGCGAAGGCACAGGCGCCCTCGATAGGGCCATTGAAGCAATCGTCGGAACGATAGGCCGGTTCAGTGGAAAGGATGCCACGAGCTATTTGGAGGCCTACCGAGCCGAAATGATGATGAGGGACATTCCGGAGGACAGGCGACTGGTCGGATTCCCTCGAGTGGCAATACTGAGCATCCATGCGGAGGTGTTCGAGGTACGGGCTGAGAGCCAGACCTGGGAAGAATTTGAAGGTCAACTCCTTTAGAAATACGGGCTTGATGACGCGCTTCGGCTATCAAAGCGGGACTTCATGGAATGGGTGGAGACCCCCGAAAAGGGGAGAAACGTGTCGGTGTTCCTCTGGGAGTTTGAAGAACTCTTCGTGCGTCTTTCAGCGCTGGACCAGACCGTACTAGACACAATTCGTGTCCTATTTTTTGTTAAATCAGTGGATGTGAGGGACCGGGAGCAAGCGGGCCTCCTGCTCGAGACCGACGACGGGATGACGGACGACTGAGCCGTGGTGAAGAGAGTCTGCGGCCGTTTCGACAAACGGTGAGATTGGGTCGAGAAAGGCACGGCGGGGGCAGGCTCTGTTGCGGTAAGGAAGCTCGAGGTACCCCCACCGGCGCGAAGGGAGGAAACCCGAGATTGGCTCGAGACCGGCTCGACTTCGACCAACGTGGTCAAAGGCCCGTCTGGAGGTGCGGCTCTGGAGGAGCTTACTCAGATGGTGAGGGACCTCCAGATTTCACAAGCACGGAGGGACAACGGTGAACAAGTTCACGACCGAAAGCCTCATGCCAGGCATCGGTGCTTGTGGTGCGACGCGCTCGGCCACGCCCGGAAGGACTGCGGGGATTTCGCCGAAGTGATAAGGTGTAACGTGGTATACATGTGGAATGGGTGTGTACACGCTAGCGAAACCAGGAGGGCCCTGGAACTGAACGTCAGATGAGGGGGGATGAATTGGCTGATGGAAGAGGCGGCTTGCCACGCGGAGACTGTCCACTACTCAGCGTCGGTAGGAATTCGGGTCGGGAGCGACGAAGTCCGGAAGATGAAGAACTCCAGGTTCTGGCCGTTGATGCTAGAAGGCCTCGCCGGCATATGATTGAGGAAAGAGGAAACGGACCGTGCGGAAAGTCCGGTCTGGGAGGTAACCGGGTGGAGTGACCCGGTCGAAGAAAAGACATGCTTCGTAGAAGCCGCGTGCTAGAACTATGAGGTTCTGGTGGAAGAGAAGCGTGCGGGGAAAACCGGAGGGGCTGGACCCTCGCAACGGTATGAGACCCGGTTCGGGCAGAGTCAGAATGACGCCGGTGCATTCGACGCATCGGACAAGGCCAAGAAGGCTGGTTACCGGTTGAGCACAGAGATCGAAAGGACCACGGACTTACGAAAGGTCCTAGAGGAACGGATCCTCGACAACAACATGGAGCTGTCACTGAGGGAAGTGCTCGGTATCACCAAAAAGGAGTTACACAACTCCATTGTAGACTTGGTGAAGCGAAAGAGGCTTTCGACGGAGCCGGAGCCGGAGAAGCTGGTGGAGGTGCGAACAACACACCTAGAAGACATGGCCCTGGAAGACGAGTTGGCGGAAAGCCACTATTCGAAGCTACATTGGGCCAGAGCCACTACGAAGACCCCCGTTAAGATCGAAGATGTCAAGGAGCCGGTGGTGGCGCTGGTAGACCATGGTTCGGAAATCAACTTGATGACTATGGACTTTTACAAGAAGGGCAAGTGGCCAATCAATACTAAGCATGGGTGGAAAATACGAGTGGCAACGCACACCACGAAGGAGCTACACGGAGCCTGCCCAAATGTACGAGTGAAAATCGGCGATGTCGAGATCGATCAACACTTCTTTGTGCAGGAGACATCCTCGCATCTGGTGATACTCGGGAATCCATACATCACAGCGGCACGAATGGAGACGAAGGTGCTAGACAACGGTTCGGCGTACGCGCGAGTCAAGAGCCAGGACGGGCGTCACTCCGTCTAGTTTCTGACGGTACGACCTAACTATGAACGAAACCGAGAGACCCTCGACGGCGAAAGTAGAGGGGATTTTTAGAGGGGGCTATCAAGGCGTGGGGCCGCG
This sequence comes from Azolla caroliniana, assembly GCF_043228905.1. Classification (NCBI taxonomy): domain Eukaryota; kingdom Viridiplantae; phylum Streptophyta; class Polypodiopsida; order Salviniales; family Salviniaceae; genus Azolla; species Azolla caroliniana. The sequence continues at coordinate 5,896,349 of NW_028230436.1, read as the reverse complement.
ATAGTCCGGACACTCCGGAAAAACCTCACACGTGTACAGTAGGCAGAAGAACCTGTAGCATAGGTAGGAAGTTTTAGTTCTCCGACAACGGAGGTTGTACAATAGCCGACGTCGTTGGCCAGGAGAAGAAGCGGGCAGAAGAGCGACTCAAGGCATGCGGAGTCCTCGTCCCCGGAGAGGAAATCAACAGAGCCGTGGAGGTGTTCGGAGAGGGCCTTAGTGAAGACCAGACGATTTCGTTATGTTCGGAAAAGATGTATGAAGTCATCGCCGACTTTGGTAGAGGACTCGAGTCAAATCGGACGGCCCGAGTGGACACGAAGTACAAGATTGTGGACCAGAAGGTGAAGCCAGTCGCTACACCCTTGCCGGAGGGCAGCGAGTTACGGATGAAAGGGGTCGCGTCGGACCCGAGTTTACGAGATCCGGCCGGCATAGGACACTAGTTCACCGCCATAACGGTACGAGAGTTCAAGGTCGGTGGGGGTGGCTTTCTACTACCGGCGGAGGAGGACCGGTTTCGGAGAATGCTCGGAGAGGCCTTCGCATTCTCGCCGGAGGAGATCGGGTGCGTAGATTCGACGATGGTGGAACCGATGATGATCTTCACGGTACCGCATGTACCGTGGAATCTCAAACCGATTCCAGTACCTAGAGCTCACATCCCGAAGTTGATAGAGCTACTGAAACAGAAGGTGGATATGGGCATCCTCGAACCGTCGAGTGCCCCGTATTCTAATTGGTGGTTTACATTGCCCAAGAAGAACGGCACGCTACGCTTCATTCAGGACCTACAACCGGTCAACAAGGTGACCATTCGGGACACAGGAATCAGACCGACCATAGACGAATTCGCGGAGGCCTTCGCTGGAAGGTCAATTTACTCGGTCGGTGATCTGTACTCGAGATACGATCAGTTCTAGCTAGCCGTGGAGGGCAGGGACATTACGATGATGCAGACTCCTCTCGGCCTAGTGCGGATGTGTACCCTTCCGCAAGGAGGGACGAACTCGGTGGCCCACATGGTGAACGCAATGAACAAAGTGCTAAGGGATTGTATCCCGGACATCACCATGCCATTCTTAGACGACATCCCGATTAAAGGATGCCCGGTGGAGGATAAAGACGAGACAATCGGACCAGACAGATGCCGGAAATTCGTGGCAGACCACGTCGATGACTGCAAGAAGGTGCTGCGAAGACTAGAAGGCGCGAGGCTCACCTTCTCTGGGGAAAACTCAGCCTTCGGGCAATCAGAGATCATGGTCGTTAGACACCTATGCGGGCAATTTGGTCGGAAACCGTTGCCGGCCAAGGTGGAGGCCATCTCCGCGATGAAACGCGACTGCAATTCGGTCACGGAAGTCCGGAGGTTCTTGGGGGGCATGCGCGTTCTACCATATCTGGATCCCGCATTACGTCCACGTCGCGGAGCCGCTCTATGGGCTATTGAAGAAATGGCGTAAATTCGAGTGGAGAGAGGAGCATATGGAGTTGGTCTGGAAAATGAAAGAAGCACTTGCTGCGGCACCGGCACTCTGGAAAGTGGTCTACGGTAAAGACATTCCGATTTTCGTGACCATAGACACGGGTCCGACCGGAATTGGATGGGTGATCAACCAGGAGGATGAGAACGGCACAAGGTTCCCCATTCGGTTCGGTGCGAAAGTTCTCAGTGAATGATAGTGAGGGTACCCCCAGGTTAAACACGAACTCTGGGGTATCGTTTCGGTAGTCAAGGCCAACAAAGACTACCCGATTGGGACGGAGGGGATAATTGAGACGAACTGCTTGCCGATTCTCGGTATGGTTTCCGGATGCGCGACGCCGGACCTGGCAATGCTCAGGTGGATAGCGTACATCAAGTCCCTTAATCCTGAAATACGACACATTTCCGGAAAAGACAACGCCATGGCTGACATGCTTTCGAGGGCAAGATTCGAAGATGAGGACGACATGGTTTCGGAGGACGAGGAAGTTGGCGTGGACTTCATCGAGACGGCTTACGTAACAACAAGGGAGGGGAGCCCTCCGGCGCTTAACGAGTTCGAGGAGAGCAAGTACAACGGGGAGTGGCTCCAAATCGGTGGTTTCCTGAAGACAATGACACCAGACGCGGCGTGGACGAAGGAAGAGGCCAACCGGATTCGGAAGAAAGCGTACTGATTCTTCCTGCGGGATGGGGGCATCTGGAAACACCCGAAGAAGAGAAACGACGGTCCACTCCGGGTGGTGGCAAAGAAAGAGGAACAAGAGGAATTGCTGGCGGTGTACCACGAAAGTCCCTGGGTTGGACACCGCGGGACGTGGGCCACATTCGAGAAGCTAAAGGGGAGGTATTGTTGGCCGGGACTATACCAGACGTGCATCGGTTCGTGACGACTTGCGAAAGTTGTCAGATGCACTCCGTAGTCCAACATCGGGACGAGCTTCACCCGACCTACCCTCCGACTATCCACTTCAAGTGGATGGTGGATTTGGTGACAATGCCGATGGGGGTAGGGCAGATGTGATACCTGCTGCTGGCACGGGAGGACCTGACAAACCAGGTGGAAGGCCGAGCCCAGATGAACAAAACGACGACAACCATGTGCCGATTTCTGATCGAAGAGGTGGTATGCCGGTACGGGTGCGTAGGAAAGATCATAGCCGACCGCGGAGAACTGGACGGACAAGAGGCTGAAGAGCTGTTTGACCGGCTAGGGGTTAAACTCTCGCTCACCATGGTGTACAACCCGGAGGCGAACGGAAAGGTGGAATGCGGACACGGGCCGATCGTCAAAAGCGTTAGTACGGGCATGTGGAGGCCAAGTTGGAAATTGGTCGCGACTCTTACCCTATGCGTTGTGGGCCGACCGAACTACGCACAGTTCGGTAACCGGGTTCGTGCCTGCGGAGTTGATGTACGGGTAGAAGCCAGTCATGCCAATGGAGCGAACGATCTCCTCATGGGCTGCGGTGGACTGGAAAGACGAGATGAGCCGGGAGGAGCTTTTAGCAGCACGGATCCGACAGCTCGAGTGAAGACCAGAGGATGTGGAACGAGCCGCGGAAAAGCTACGAGCGGCGAGGGTGAAGAACAAAGAACGATTCGACAGGATCCGCTGACTACGGCCGAGGAAAATTGAGGAAGGTGACTGGGTTCTGGTATACGATAGCAGCCTTGATAACCAACACAAGGCAATGCGAAAGTTTGCAAGGAGGTGGTTCGAGCCTTACATGGTGACGAGCGCCAACGACAATGGGACCTACCATCTCGCGGAGCTTGACGGGACGAGGATGGCAGTACCGATGGCCAGGAAAAGGATCAAAGCGTTCAAAAAGCGGCACGAGGATGAACCGGACCCGGATGACTTGGATTGCGAGGAGGGGGGCGAATGGCGATCCGGAGGACAAAGGGTAAGCGCAGGCCGGTCTTCTCCGGCGAGAGTCTATTTAGGCGCATGCTGGTGGATGCGCGATTAGGTGGGGGCGGATGTCGTGGAGAACACCGTCCCTAGGCGAAATTGGAGATTAATGTGCGCGAACTGGCCCTTATATGTAGGCACAAGTTTTGTTGTAATATATACATTTAGGTACAAGTCGGCTGATGTGAATATCCTAGGTAGCACGCATTTGTTAGGTGGGAAAATCGAGGCGTATCTCCGTCCAAAAGGATAGAGAATAAAGATGATGTAACGGGTTGTAAAGGCTTCCCTCCTTGGGCTATAAAAGAGCGGGAGAGGAATCGAAATGGGAATCGCTTTTGTCGAGGAAGAAGTGCTGCCAGACTAGGACCAAGCTCTTCTCCTTTGTCTTCCTCTCTGTTTTTGCTCTGTGCAGGTTTTTGGGAGGCTGACTTTGCTCCGCGGAACGCCCGAGTGCTTTCGATAGAGTCTCCATCTCACTCTTTTGTGTGTGTGTGCGTAGGCGTAGGAGGTTTGTCACTCACCGGCCTGCCGGTTGTAAACCCCTTTTCATTAGAGTATATACAAACATATACGCATTTGTCTCGTTTCCGTTGTTTCATTCGGTTGCGGTTTCTGTGTGTGTGTGTGTGGGAGCATGACCGTTTTCTTCGTAGCTCCTACCCTTGATCGGTTATCCCTCAGTCCAGGACCCCCGTGGTTCCGCATCGTTCTACATGCATGCATGTAACAACGCAACAACCTCCTCCGGTCTTCGCTCAAGTTGTCAAATCTGCGCCGCCAACAACTCTTCTCGGCTCATCTCGTTCCTCCAGTCTATCACCACCTATGAGCAGATTGTCTGTTCCACCAGCATGATAGGCTTCTGCCTGTACATCAGCTCCGTTGGCATGAACCTTGTTACTAAACTATGCATCATCCGGTCTGCCCATAGTGCGTAGGGTAGGAGCCGCGACCACTTCTCGACCTGGCCTCCGTAGGCCCGTACCAACGCCTTTACGATTGGCCTGTGTCCGCGCTCCACCTTCCCGTTTGCCTCCGAATTGTACGTCGTAGTGAGCGAGAGTTTAACCCCTAACCGTCCAAACTGACGGGAACTCAACGCTCCTTATACGCAACGCTCGGCCACAACCGAGCTTAGAATCATACACAGAGAACGGGAAATAAAGAACGACACAATGGAAGAGAAGAGTACGCAGAATGTTTAACGTGGAAAACCCCAAACTAGGGAAAAACCACAGCAGCCCTCAGGCTGCAAACTATCACTAGGTTAGTATGTACAACAGTGAGTTCACGGAGGCAACGACCTCGTGCTCACGATCTTCGCCATAGGCGGCGGTTACAACAGAGGCAACGACCTCTTTCTCTCTCTCTCACTCTTTGTACACAGTTACGCACTGTCTCTCTCCCTTACACCAACAAGAATGACAACAACAACAACAGTATCTAAAAGTTTGCCCTAAGTCATATTTATACTAATATGACTTTTCGGCTATTTACAAATATAGCCACGATGGGCTCTTCAGAAACATATTTACGAATATGTCTCTTCATCCGGAGAGCATTCCTCACCGAGTCTGCGACATCCGGCTCTCCGTAGCCGGGTACTCCTCATCCGGTCCTCACCGGGTCTGCACCATCCGGCTCTCCGTAGCCGGGTACTCCTCATCCGGTCTTCACCGCGTCTGCACCATCCGGCTCTACGTAGCCGGGTACTCGTCATATGGTTTCTCTTCCCATCCGGAGGGACCTGTCTCCCAACACAAACGACTCTTCGGCCTCCTATGCATCCAGTTCCCCGCGGTCCGCTACAATCTTTCCCACGCACCCGTACTGGCACACTACCTCTTCGACCAGAAACCGGCACACCGCCGCAATCGTCTTGTTCTGCAGTGCGCGGCCCTCCACCTGGTTCGTCAAATCCTCCCGCGCAAGCACCAAGTACTGCATCTGACCTACCCCCATCGAAATCGTTACTAAGTCTACCATCCACTTGAAATGGACGGTCGGCGGGTAGGTCGGGTGTAGCTCATCTCAATGTCGGAATGTGGAGTGCAGTCGACCACCAATACTTCTCTTTCAATTTGTCGAACGTGGCCCATGTCCTGCGGTGTCCGACCCAAGGACTCTCGTGGTACGCCGTTAACAAGTTGTCCTGCTCGTCCTTTCTTGCCACTACGCGAAGCGGAACGTTGCCTTGCTTCTTTGGGAGCTTCCATATACTTCCGTCCCGTAGGAAGAATCGGTACACTTTCTACAGGATACGGTTAGCTTCCTCTCTAGTCCATGCCGCGTTCGGCGTCATTGTCCTTAGGAACCTTCCAATCTGGAGCCACTCCCCGTCGTACTCGCTCTCGTTGAACTCGTTAAGCGCCGGAGTGCTCCCTGCCGTTGTCGTTATGCGAGCTGACTCGAAGAAGTCTATGCCGACTTCCTCGTCCTCCGAAACCATGCCGTTCTCGTCGTCGAACCGCGCTCTAGAAAGCATATCGGCCATGGTGTTGTGGTTTTCGGAGATGTGTCATATCTCAGGATCTAGGGACTTAATGTACGCGATCCATCTGAGCATCGCCAGGTCCGGAGTCGCGCATCCGGAAACCATACCGAGGATCGGCAGGCAGTTCGTGTCGATGATTACTTCTATCCCTATCAAGTAGTCTTTATCGGTCTTGACTGCCGAAACGATACCCCACAGTTCGCACTTAACTTGGGCGTATCCTCGTTGTTGCTCACTGAGAACCGTCGCCCCGAACTGGATCGGAACCGCGTGCCGCTCTCGTCCAACTGATTGATCACCCATCTTATCCTGGTCGGGCTCGTATCTACGGTTACGTAGATTGGGACCTCCTTGCCGTAAACCGCTTTCCGGAGAGCCGGTGCCGCAGTAAGCGCCTCCTTCAGTCTCTGGATCGACTCCGTATGCTCCTTGCCCCATTCGAATTTACGCCCCTTTTTTAGTAGCCCGTAGAGTGGCTCCGCGATGTGTGCGTAGTGCGGAATCCAGATGTGATAGAACGCGCATGCCCCCAAGAACCTTTAGACCTCCGTAAATGACCTGTCGTCGTCCTTCATCGCAGAGATGGCCTCCACCTTCGCGGGAGATGGTTTCCGGCCGTAAGGCCCTCATAGGTGTCCGACGACCAGGATCTTCGATTGCCCGAAAGATGACTTCTCTCCGGAGAAGGTGAGCCGTGCGCTCTCAAGCCTTTGTAGGACCTTCTCGCAGTCTTTGATGTGGTCCGCAACAAACCTATGGCAACCGTCCAGTGCAACCGACTCATCCTTATCTTCCATCGGACATCCCTTTATCGGTATATTGTCCAAAAACGGCATGGTGATGTCTGGGATGCAGTTCCTTAACACTTTGTTCATAGCGTTCACCATGTGCGCCACCGAGTTGGTCCCTCCTTGTGGCCAGGTACACATCCACACTAGGCCGAGAGGTGTCCACATCGTCGTACTATCCCTGCTCTCCACGGCTAGTTGGAACTAGTCGTACCCCGAGTATAGATCCCCGATCGAATAGATCGACCTATGGTCAGCCCGATACCTGCATTTTGAATGGTCACTTTATTGACCGGTTGCAGGTCCTGAAGGAAACGCAGCGTGCTGTTCTTCTTTGGCACTGTAAACCACCGGTTCGAATACGGGGCACTCGACGGCTCGAGGATGCCCATCTCCAACTTCGGTTTAAGCAGTTTTACCAGCTCCGGGATGTGAGCTCTAGGTACTGGAATTGGCTTGAGATTCCACGGCACATGCGGTACCGTGAAGGTCACCATTGGTTCCACGATCGTCGGGTTCACGCCCCGGCGTGAATGCAAAGGCCTTCCCGTGCCTCCCGAGCATTACCCGAAACCTCTCCTCCTCCGCCAGCAATAGGAAGCCACCCCCACCGACGTTGAGCTCTTGTAGCGTTATGTCGGTGAACTGGTGTCCTATGCCGACCGGATTCCGCAAACTAGGGTCCTCGGTGACCCCTTTTATTCGTTCCTTGTTGCCCTCTGGCAAGGGTGTCGCGACTAGCCTCACCTTCCGGTCCACAGTCTTGTACCTTGTATCCACGTAGGCCGTCCGATCCGACCTGACCCTTTCCCCGAAATCGACAATGACTTCATACATTCCCACCAAGTTAACCAGAATCATCCGATCTTTACTGAGGCCTTCTTCGATCACCTTCCTGATTTCCCAAAGGGTGTCGTCGAAAGAGACCGCCTCCATGGCGCCACTAATTTCCTCTTCGGGGTCGAGGACTCCGCATGTCATGAGTCGTTCCTGTACCCGCTTCTTCTCCCGGCCAATGATGACGGCTATCGTACAACCTCCGTTATCAGAGAACCAAAACTTCCTACCTATGGTACAGGTGTGGGGATCCTCCGGGATGTCCGGACTATTGCGGCCCCACGCCTTGATAACCCTCTCCAAAAATCCCCTCATTCGTCGTTGTCGAGGGTTTCCCGGTTCTGCTCATGGTTCGGTCGCACAGTCAAGAATTGGACGAAGTGTCGTCCATCTTCGCTCTTTACGCGCACGTATGCCGAACCGTTATCCAGCACCCTTGTCTCCATACATGCCGCCGTAATGTACGGCTCGCCGAGTATCACCGACTGCGAGGATGTCTCCTCCACAAAAAGAAGTGTTGATCTATCTCGATGTCGCTGATCTTTACACGTACATTTGGGCACGCACCGTGCAGCTCCTCCACCGCGTGTATCTTCCACCTGTGCTTGGTGTTGATCAGCCATTTCCCTTTCTTATAGAAATCCATGGACATCATGTTGATTTTGGATCTATGGTCTATCAATGCCACCATCGGCTCCGGAACGTCCCCAATCCGAATAGGGGTCTCCGTAGTGGCTCTGGCCCAATGCAACTTCGAATAGTGGTTGTTCGCCAACTCGTCCTCTAGGCCCATGTCTTCTAAGTGTGTCGTCCGTACCTCTTCTCCGGCTCTGGCTTCGGCTCTGTCGAGAGCCGTTTCCGCTTCACCAAGTCCACGATGGAATCGTGGAACTCCTTCTTGGTGATCCCGAGAACCTCCCTTACTGACAACTCCACCTTGTTGTCGAGGATCCGTTCTTCGAAGACTTTTTGCAGGTCCGTTGACCTCTCAATCTCCGTGCTCAGCCGATAACCGGCCCGCTTAGTTTTGTCCGGTGCACCGGGGTTACCGGCATCATTTTGCTTTTGCCCGAACCGGGTCTCGTACCGCTATGAGGGCCCGGCACCTCCGGCCTTTCTCGCGCGCTTGTCTTCTACCAGAACCTTGTAGTTTTGGCACACGGTTTCCACGAGACGGCTCTTCTCCTCAACCGGATCATCCCATCCAGTGACCTCCCGGACCTGCTGCTCTGCGCGACTTGCTTCCTCCCTCTTTAGTCGTGCGCTGAAGAGGCCTTGTAGCACCAAGGGCCAGAAGCAAAAGTCCTTCGTTTTCCAGTCTTCGTCACCTCCCACTCGGATTCCGGCCGATGCTGAATAATGGACGGCCTCCACATGGCGTGCCTCCGCTGCTACCAATGTGCACCTATCCGTTCCATAGGTACACCACATTACCCCTGAGGGCTTTGGCAAACTCCACACAGTCTCGCTGGCTGTGTCCGACCATGTCACGCCACATACACCGCTGTCCAGCCGGTGGCCTTCGGTCGCGTGGTTGCCCTCCACTGTCTCTCCGGGCTTGCGCGATTTGTAGGTCGCGCACCATTTGTGTCAGTTCCTCAAGAGCCGTTGTCGCGTGGTTACGCGCGTACGTGTAGACAGGGGCGGGACCACGGGGGTCTTGGACCGAGGAGCGAGAGACAGAGAGACAGAGAGAGAGATTCACCGACACGTAGGAGCTAGAAAGAGAGATATAGAACGTAACACTTAATTATAATGACAGAGATTACAAACACCGACAGTTACAACCGACAAAGCGGCGACGGACTCGACACGGGGACCCTACTCATGCACACCGACGATAGATGCACGACTCAAAGAAACAAAAAGGGAAAGGGAGCGACTCTGTTGGAAGCACACGGGCTGTCCACGAAGCAGAGGCAGCGACCTCCCGACACCCGCAGAGAGCGACGATTCGCGTCCAAGAGAGAGAGCTCCCTCTTTCGTTCTGCAGCAACGCTTTTCTTCCTCCTCGCACGCGATGCTCGTTTTCCCTTGTCCTCCTCCCTTTATTCCCTGTCCCTCTGACCGGGATACGCACAATCCCCCCCTAATAAATGCGTGCGGCTTAGTATTTACGTCCACCGGTTCGTGTGCAAAATATCAAGTCACGCGTCCATTCGTGTAAGGGCCGGTTTACGCGCTTTCTCTCTGATTCTGCCTATGGCCGGTTTTCTTCATGACATCCACCCCCACCAAACCGCGCATCCACCGGTATGCGCCAGAGACGGGTAGATATCGAAGAAACCCGGCCTCACTCGTTGCTCTCCGATTCTTCGCCGGACCCGAACTGATCGTCGTTGTCGCTCCCGCTTGCAGGCTCCGGCTCGTCTTCGAACCGCTTTTTGAAAGCTTTGATCCGCTTTCCGGCCACGGGCACCGCTAACCGTGTCCCGTCGAGTTCCGCGAGGTGGTACGTTGTTGAGGTATTCCTCGCGGACGCGTGGAATGAGGCGGGACCTCGGGGGTCTTGCACCGAAAAGCAAGAGAGAAAGGAGAAGGGACCCACTACGTGCGAGCGTAGATTCACGGGGACACGGCCCTTCGACACAAAGACGCGAGTGGGACACCGACACAGAGAGACATGAATGTATGTATATATATAATAACAAAGACAAACAACAAGAAGCACGAAGTCGGTTACAACTGAACAGGCCGGCGAGCAGATGCCGATGCCTGTTCGTAAACGCACAGAAAGAAAGGAGTAGGTTGGAGGTGCTGCCGGAAGCGCTCGGGCATTCCTCAGAGCAGCGCGAGCCTCCCGAAACTTGCACAGAAAGAAGCTACGGGGCTTGGAAGAGAGAGAAGCCTTCGGCCGACAACCCGACAGCACTTCGTCCTCTCTATCGTCGATCCCTTTCCTCCTTCTCGTCTCCCTCTTCTTATAGGCAAGAAAGGAGCCATTTCCCATTAACTTCCTACCTACCGAATCTACCTACCTAGGATCTTCTATGTACCTAATTCTCTCTTATGTACAACATAAGGCGTACGTGCATGAAGAGTCGGTTCCTATGCTCCGGTGCACCGATTCCGCTTGTGGACGGTTTTCTTCACGACATCCGCCCCCACCTAACCGCGCATCCACTGGCATGCGCCAAATTGAGTTGGGACGGAGAAAACCGGTCCAGTCTTTATTCCCCGCCCGTCGGTTCTTCCTCGGTTTCGGATCGTTCGTCGTCGCGGTCCAGGTTAACCGGATCCGGCTCGTCGTCGTGACGCTTCTTGAACGTTTTGATCCGCTTCCCAGCTACCAGTATCGCCATTCTCGTGCCGTCGAGTTCCTCCAGATGGTATGTCCCGTTGTCGTTGGCGCTTTGTACCACGTAAGGCCCGAACCACCTTCTTGCGAACTTCCGTGTTGCTCGATGTTGGTGGTCGAGGCTACTGTCGTAGACTAGCACCCAGTCGCCTTCCTTGATCTTCTTCGGTCGGAGCCGGTGCGTTCGGTCGAAGCGGGCTTTGTTCCTCGTCCTTGCCACCCGAAGCTTTCTCGCAGCCTGCTCCACGTCCTCCGGTCTTCGCTCGAGCTGTCGTATGCGCGCCGCCAACAGTTCCTCCCGGCTCATCTCGTCTCTCCAGTCCATGGTTGCCCATGAGGAGATCGTACGTTCCATCGGCATGATCGGCTTCTGCCCAAACATGAGCTCTGCCGGCATGAATCCGGTTACTGAACTGTGCGTAGTTCGGTCCGCCCACAACGTGTAAGGCAGCAGCCGCAACCAGTTCCCGACTTGACCTCCGCATGCCCGAACTAACGCCTTGATGATCGGTCATGTCCACGCTCCACCTTCCCATTCGCCTCCGGATTGTACGCAGTGGTAAGCGAGAGCTTGACTCCTAGCCGGTCGAACAGTTCCTTGGCCTCTTCGGCGTCCAACTCCCCGCGATCAGCCACGATCTTCCCGACGCACCCGTACCGGCATATCACGTCCTCGATCAGGAACCGACATACGGCCACGGTCGTTTTGTTCTGAAGGGCTCGGCCTTCCACCTGGTTCGTCAGATCTTCTCGAGCCAGGACCAGATACTGCATCTGTCCTACTCCCATCGGCATCGTCACCAGATCTACCATCCATTTGAAGTGGATGGTTGGAGGGTACGTAGGGTGAAGCTCGTCCCGATGTCGTACCATGGAGTGTATCTGACAGCTCTCGTAAGTTGTCACGAACCGATGCATGTCCCGGTACAGTCCCAGCCACCAGTACTTCCCCTTTATCTTTTCGAACGTGGCCCACGTTCCACGGTGTCCAGCCCAAGGGCTGTCGTGGTAGGCCGTCAGCAGCTCCTCCTGTTCTTCCTTCATCGCCACCACCCGGAGCGGGACGCCGTTCCTCTTCTTCGGGTGCTTCCATAAGTATCCGTCCCGGAGAAAGAATCGATATGCTTTCTTCTGGATCCGGTTGGTCTCGTCCCTCGTCCATGACGCATCCGGCGTCATTGTCCTCAAGAAACCACCGATCTGTAGCCACTCGCCGTCGTACTTGCTCACGTCGAAGCCGTTAAGCGCCGGAGTGCCCGTCCCATCGGTCGTCACCTACGTTGCCTCGAAGAAGTCCACGCCGACTTCTTCGTCCTCCGAAACCATGCCGCCCTCGTCATCAAACCTCGCCCTCGAAAGCATGTCGGCCATGGCGTTGTCCTTTCCGGAAATGTGTCGTATTTCCGGGTCTAGGGACTTGATGTACGCTATCCACCTGTGCATCGCCAGGTCCGGTGTCGCGCATCCGGAAACCATGCCGAGAATTGGCAGGCAATCCGTCTCGATAATCACTTCTGTCCCGATCAGGTAGTCTTTGTCGGCCTTTACTGCCGAAACGATACCCCAGAGTTCGCGTTTAACCTGGGCGTACCCTCGCTGTCGCTCACTGAGGACCTTCGCGCCGAATCGGATCGGGAACCGAATGCCGTCCTCGTCTTCTTGGTTGACGACCCATCCGATCCCGGTCGGACTCGTATCCACCGTTATGTATACCGGGGTACCCTTCTCGTAGACAGCCTTCGGGAGCGCCGGTGCTGCCACAAGAGCTTCCTTCAGCTTCCGGACCGACTCCGTGTGCTCGTCTCGCCACTCGAATTTTCGCCCCTTCTTCAGCAACCCGTATAGTGGTTCCGTAACGTGGGCGTAATGTGGGATCCATATGTGGTAGAATGCGCATGCCCCCAGGAACCTCCGAACCTCCGTAACCGAGCTACAGTCGGTCTTCATCGCGGAGATGGCTTCTACTTTTTCCGGAGACGGCTTCCGGCCATATGGTGCACATAGGTGTGCGACCACCAGGATTTCTGATTGTCCGAAGGCCGATTTCTCCTCGGAGAAAGTGAGCCTCGCATCCTCTAACCTTTGTAGCACCTTCTCGTAGTCGTCGATGTGTGTTGCCACGAATCGCCGGCATCCGTCCGGCCCGAGTGTCTCATCCTTCTCTTCCACCGGCCACCCTTTGATCGGGATGTCGTCTAGAAATGGCAAGGTGATGTCCGGGATGCAATCCCTCAGTACCTTGTTCATTGCATTCACCATGTGGGCCACCGAGTTGGTCCCTCCTTGTGGTAGGGTACACATTCGCACTAGGCCGAGGGGAGTTCGCATCGTCGTAATGTCTCTGCTCTCCACGGCTAGCTGGAACTGGTCGTACCCCGAGTACAGATCACCGACCGAGTAAATCGACCTTCCGGCAAAGGCCTCCGCGAACTCGTCTATGGTCGGTCCGATTCCTGCGTTCCGAATGGTCACTCTGTTGACCGGCTCCAGGTCTTGAATGAAGCGCAATGTTCCGTTTTTCTTTGGTACGGTAAACCATCGGTTCGAGTATGGGGCACTCGACGGTTCGAGAATGCCCATACCGACTTTCTGCCTCAATAGCTCCATCAACTTCGGGATGTGAGCTCTCGGTACTGGAATCGACTTGAGATTCCACGGCACATGCGGTACCGTGAATATCACCATCGGCTCCACGATTGTCGGGTCTATGCACCCGATCTCATCCGGTGAGAATGCGAAGGCTTTCCCGTGCCTTCCGAGCATTCTCCGAAACCGGTCTTCCTCCGCCGGCAGTAGGAACCCACCCCCACCGATCTTGAGCTCCCGGAGCGTCCCGTCGGTGAAGGTGTGTCCTATGCAGAACGGATCTCGTAAACTGGGGTTCGACGCAACCCCTCTGATTCGGGACTCGCGACTGGCCTCCGGTAAGGGTGCCGCGACTGGCCTTACCTTCCGGTCCACAGTCTTGTACTTTGTGCTAACTCGGGCCGTCCGATCCGACCCGAGCCCCTGACTGAAGTTCGCGATGACTTCGTACATCTCTTCGGAACATACCGGTATCGTCCGGTCTTCGTTAAGGTCTTCTCCAGCTACCTTCCTCAGCATCCCCAAGGTGTCGTCGAAGGAGACCGCCTCCACGGCTCCGCTGATTTCCTCGTCCGGGCCGAGAACTCCGCACGCTCGAAGTCGCTCCTCCGCCCTTGCCTTTTCTCGGCCAACGATGCCGACTATCATATACCCTCCGTTGTTGGAGAAGCAAAATTTTCTACCTATCGTACAAGGTTTCTTCGGTTTCGGTTCTATCGTACAGCTGTGGGGTCTTTCCCGAGTGTCCGGACTGTCTCGGCCCCACGCCTTGGTAGCCCTCTCTAAAAATTCTCTCGGTTCTCGCCACCGAGGGATTCGCGGTTTCGCTCGTGGTTCGGCCGCACCATCAGAAATTGGACGAATGGCGCCCGTCCTGGCTTTTGACCCTCGCGTAGGCCGAACCGTTGTCCAACACCTTGGTCTCCATTCGCGCCGCCGTGATGTATGGTTCCCCTAATATGACCGGGTGCGAGGACGTCTCCTGCACGAAGAAGTGCTGGTCAATCTCGACGTCGCCGATCTTGACTCGCACGTTCGGGCAGGCGCCGTGCAGTTCCTCGGTGGCGCGCGTCGCCGCCCGTATCTTCCACCCGTGCTTGGTGTTGATCGGCCATAAACCCTTCTTGTAGAAGTCCATGGACATCAGGTTTATTTCCGAACCGTGGTCCACCAGTGCCACCACCGGTTCCTGAACATCTCCGATCTTGACTGGGGTCTCCGTGGTCGCTCGGGCCCAGTGTGGCCTCGAATAGTGGCTCTCCGCCCACTCATCTTCCAGCGCCATGTCGTCGATGTGCGTCGTCCGCACCTCCACCGGTCTTTTTGGTTCTGTCTCCGTCGACAGCCTCTTCCGCTTTACCAAGTCCACAATGGAGTCATGGAACTCCTTCTTGGCGATCCCTAGCACCTCCCGCAATGACAGCTCCACTTTGCTGTCGAGGATCCGTTCTTCTAGGACCTTTCGCAGGTCCATGGCCCTTTCTATTTCCGTCCCCAGTCGGTATCCGCCCTTCTTGGGGTTATCTTGTGCGCTGGATCCACCGGCTTCGTTCCGTCGTTGCCCGAATCGGGTCTCATATCGTTGTGAGGGCCCGACCGCTCCGGCTTTCCCCACTCGTTTGTCTTCTACCAGAGCCTCGTAGTTCTGGCAGGCGGCTTCTACGAAGCCCGTCTTCTCCTCGACCAGGTCGCTCCACCCGGTTATTTCCCAGACCCGTCTCTCAGCGCGGTCCGCTTCATCTTTCCTTAGTCGTGCGCCGGCGAGGCCTTCCAACATTTCCGACCAGGATCCGGCTTTGCTCTCCTTTCGGGCCTCGCTGTCCCCGACACGAATACCGGCCGACGCCGAGTAGTGGACGGTCTCCACGTGTCGGGCCGCTGCCTCTTCCATCAGTCTCTTCTTACCTCCTCGCCCGTCGTTTCGGTTTAGGGCCCTTCTGGTGTCACTGGCGTGCACCCGGCCTTCCCACAGGTACACCACCCGGTTCCTCAACGCCTCTGCGAAATCGCTGCAGTCCTTCTGAATGTGGCCGACCTCGTCCCACCACATGCACCTGTTCCCTGCTGCCGGCCGTCGGTCACGAGCCGGTTCGTCGCCTTCCCTTCGAGCCTGGGTGATCTGGAGATCCTTCATCGCCCGCGTCAACTCCTCCGGACGAGCCATTGACCATGCCGGTCGAAGCCGAACCGGTTTCGAGCCACTGCCGGGTCTCTTCCCTTCGCCCTTGCGGTGCCGGTTCAAGCCTCCTTGCTGTGATAGAGCCCGCACCGGCCGCCCCATTATCAGCCCATTCTCGCCGTTTGTCGAAACGGCCACAGACTCTCTTAACCGTAGCCCAGTCGGTGGTCAGCCCGTCTTCAATTTCCAGCAAGGAGCCGACTTGATCCCGGTCCCGCTCGTCCACCGACTTGACGAACAGTAGGACCCGGCTCGTATCCAGACTGGTTCGGTCAAGCGCCGAAAGGCGCGCAAAGCGTTCTTCAAACTCCCGGAGGAGTGCCGACGCGTTTCTTCCCTTGCCGGGGGCCTCCACCCATTCCATGAAGTCCCGTTTCGAAAGCCGGAGCACGTCGTCCAGCCCGTATTTTTCTAGGAGTCGGCCTTCGAACTCCTCCCAGGTACGGCTCTCCGCCCGCACCTCGAGCACCTCCGCATGGATGCTCGGCATCGCCACTCGAGGGAACCCAGCAAGACGCCTCTCTTCCGGAATGTCCCGCATCAGCATTTCTGCCCCGTAGGACGCCAAATACTTCGTGGCATCCTTTCCGCTGAACCGGCCGATCGTACCGACAACCACCTCAATGGCTCTGTCGAGGGTGCCGGTGCCCTCGCGTGTGCTCAATATCCGATCCACGGCCGAAGCCATGGCCTCTGCAAGATCCGACCCCCTCATCTTCTGCTCTTCTGCTGCCTCCTTCACGTCGGGTTCACCAAGGTGTCGAGGTATTCCTCGCGGACGCGTGGAATGAGGCGGGACCTCGGGGGTCTTGCACCGAAAAGCAAGAGAGAAAGGAGAAGGGACCCACTACGTGCGAGCGTAGATTCATGGGGACACGGCCCTTCGACACAAAGACGCGAGTGGGACACCGACACAGAGAGACACGAATGTATGTATATATATAATAACAAAGACAAACAACAAGAAGCACGAAGTCGGTTACAACTGAACAGGCCGGCGAACAGATGCCGATGCCTGTTCGTAAATGCACAGAAAGAAAGGAGTAGGTTGGAGGTGCTACCGGAAGCGCTCGGGCATTCCTCAGAGAAGCGCGAGCCTCCCGAAACCTGCACAGAAAGAAGCTACGGGGCTTGGAAGAGAGAGAAGCCTTCGGCCGACAACCCGACAGCACTTCGTCCTCTCTATCGTCGATCCCTTTCCTCCTTCTCGTCTCCCTCTTCTTATAGGCAAGAAAGGAGCCGTTTCCCATTAACTTCCTACCTACCGAATCTACCTACCTAGGATCTTCTATGTACCTAATTCTCTCTTATGTACAACATAAGGCGTACGTGCATGAAGAGCCGGTTCCTATGCTCCAGTGCACCGATTCCGCTTGTGGACAGTTTTCTTCACGACAACGTGCAGTAGCCGTTCGCGCTCGTCACCATGTAGGGCCCGAACCATCTCCTAGCAAACTTTCGCACCACTTTGTGCTGATTGTCGAGGCTGCTGTCGTATACCAAGACCCAGTCGCCTTCCTCGATCTTCTTTGGTCGCAATCAGTGCATCCGGTTGAACCGGGTCTTGTTCCGTTTCCTTGCCGTTCGCAGCCTTTCCTTCGCATGTATCACGTCCTCCGGCCTCCGCTCGAGTTGTCGAATCCGCGCCGCCAGCAACTCCTCCCGGCTCATTTCGTCCTTCCAATTTACCGCCGCCCACGAAGAAATCGTTCGTTCCACCGGCATGATCGGCTTTTGTCTGTACATTAGCTCCACCGGCATAAACCCTGTCACCGAACTGTGCGTAGTCCGGTCCGCCCACAACGCGTAAGGAGTCGCGGCTAATTCTCGACCTGCCCACCGCATGCACACACCAACGCCTTTACAATCGGTCTGTGCCCACGTTCCACCTTTCCGTTTGCCTCCGTATTGTACGCCGTGGTGAGGGAGAGTTTGACGCGTAGCCGATCGAACAGCTCCTCGTCCTCCCGCGCATCCAGCTCTCCCCGGTCCGCCACGATCCTCCCGACGCACCCGTACCGACACACTACTTCTTCGATCAGGAACCGGCATACCGCCGTGGTTGTCTTGCTTTGCAGTGCACGACCTTCCACCTGGTTCGTTAAGTCTTCCCGCGCAAGCACCATGTATCGCATCTGTCCTACCCCCATCGGCATCGTCACCAAGTCTACGATCCACTTGAAATGGACCGTAGGCGGGTAGGTCGGGTGTAGCTGGTCCCGGTGTCGGACTACGGAGTGCACTTGACAGCTTTCGCAAGTTGTTACGAACCGATGCACGTCCTGGTATAGCCCCGGCCACCAGTACTTCTCCTTCAGCATCTCGAACGTGGCCCACGTTCCGCGGTGTCCGGCCCATGGGCTCTCGTGGAATACCGCCAGTAGTTTCCCCTGTTCTTCTTTCTTTGCCACTACTCGGAGTGGGATGCCGCTTCTCTTCTTTGGGTGCTTCCATATGCACCCGTCCCGCAGGAAGAATCGGTACGCCTTCCTCCGTATTCGGCTCGCCTCCTCTCTCGCCCATGCTGCGTCCGACGTCATCGTCCGTAGGAACCTCCCAATTTGGAGCCACTCCCCACCGTACCTGCTTTCGTCAAATTCGTTAAACGCCGGAGTGTTCCCTTTCCTCGTCGTTACGTTAGCCGACCCGAAGAAGTCCTCGCCGACTTCTTCGTCATCCGAAACCATGCCGTCTTCGTCGTTGAACCTTGCCCTCGAAAGCATGTCGGCCATGGCGTTGTCCTTTCTGGAGATGTGCTGTATCTCCGGGTTCAGGGACTTAATGTACGCTATCCACCGGAGCATTGCTAGGTCCGGCGTCGCGCATCCGGAAACCATGCCAAGTATCGGCAGGCAGTCCGTCTCAATAATCACCTCCATCCCAATCAGATAATCCTTGTCGGCCTTGACTGCCGAAACGACACCCCAAAGTTCACGCTTAACTTGGGCGTAACCTCGCTGCCGCTCGCTCAATACTTTCGCCCCGAACCGGATCGGGAATCATACGCCGCCCTTGTCCTCATGACTGATTACCCACCCGATCCCGGTCGGGCTGGTGTCCACCGTTAGGCAGATGGGAACGTCCTTGCCGTACACCGCTTTACGGAGAGTCGGCGCTGCCGTAAGCGCCTCCTTTAGTCTCCGAACCGACTCCGTGTGCTCCGTCCTCCACTCAAAGCTATTACCGGCTGGCATAGGAGTCTAGACTGTGAAACGAAGGAGTTATTTAATTATTAAATAATGGTTGTAAATAAGCTATTAGTGTGGACGGACGGACCGGAATCGGTATGCCGTTCCGGATCCGGACCGATCCCGAACAGGTGCGGATGACACCGTTTTGTACTACAAACTGGAAACCTATTTAAAGGCCCGGATACAATGTAATGAGCAACGGATAATTAATGAAACTTAGTGTTTTTATCTCTCTGTGTTAATTGCCGTTCTGCATTCACTGTTATATCTTACGCGTGTGATTATTAAGGACGATCTTTATAAGTGACCTAATTAAGTCGGATTAATCGTTGAGCCTAATCCTCTTGCCGTAACACCCCTTTGGTGAAGTGTTTTCCGTAGACACCCTGTGTTAGGCCATTGTCCGGCCCTAAGAGTTAACACAGTTTTTGGCGACCACGATTCCTGTTTTTGCAACGAACGACGACACGAATGGATGATTAGATCAACGCACGACTTGGTTACAGATCGAACTCGACACCTTGCCGAAAGGCAAAGGAGACGTGAGGCTTTCCAGCAAGCAGCGCAGGAAATTCTAGAGTGGATTGCTCGTTTTCCAACGTAATCCGGAGAGTAGCGGAGGAGTCCCTCTGGTTACAGCAAACATCGCACCCGAACGACGGCAGCAGCCTAAGCAGCCTCCGAGAAACCGAATCCCTTCTCTAGGCGTTGGCAAGCGGAGAAGGCGAAGCAGAAGCCTTTTCAGTGTATGAATCGGATTCTGAAGGGGAATACAACGTGCACACAAACTACCGTAGCAGCAACGAAACCCCGGGCAGACACCTTACCGACACCGGAACCGGAAGTGCTAAGGTTGGAACCTCCAGAACCAGAAGCAGAGGAAGAGTGACCTTCTACACCGGAAGTCGAGGACGAGAGGCCTCCGTCACCAAAAGAAGAGGAAAGACCACCGACGCCGGAGACAAATTAGGAAAGACCACTGACGCCGGAGAAAAACCAGGAACGACCACCAACATCACTAGCCCGCGCACCGATACCGGACGACGACATGCCGTTCCAGTACTCCAAGTATAGAGATGATCCGGATGCGGAAGCTCATGTTCACGCCTTTGAACAGACATGGGAAGCAAACCATGTGTCCCAGCGATTGACTCTGGAGGAAGAGGAACGCTCTAAGATAGCGGAATTTGGCGTCACATTGGAGGGACCGGCAACAAGATGGCGCCGGACGCAGGACCCGTCTACCATCACCACCTTCGCAGATTTTAAAAGCTAAATTCTTGCATTTTTTCCAAAAGGTGGTGGACCAGACAGAAATGGTGGGCTTGTTTTATACCATCCGACAAGAGGCAGGGGAGATCATTCCCCAGTTTGTCATCCGGTTTCAACGGATGCATAGTCAGCTTGCCCGCGTACCCCCGGAGGAGGAATTACGGATTATATTCCTAAATGAGCTCCGGGAACCCCTACGCACGGTTTGCACGATAATTGACTTCCGCGCAAGTACCATCGACTAGGTCATTGACCGGGTGAGAGAGATGGAAAAGACAAGGTCCTGGCTCACACTGGGAGCACTCCAACGGGCGTTACCGTCCGATGAAGACCTCCGGTTTCGGCAAGCAATACAGTGCACAAATTGCTTGAATTCCGGACACTCGGTACTAGAATGCACTATGAGGACGCAATGTGTAATTTGTCAATCCAAGGGCCATACGACGGATAGGTGCGAGTATAATCTATTGAACCGGCAAGCACCGCCCGTCTGACAAATAGAGCCACGCAGCAGCCGGGATGAAGAAGAGGAACGTTGGCGGCAAATGGACCGATACCGACCGGCACAGGATGTCCGGTATGGCGATCGACGGGAGAATGATGTCCGATACGGTGATCGGCGGGATAACTACGATTGGGACGATAGATATGATTGGTACCGGGATTACAATAGACGATACGAACAGTATGACCGGGAGCACTCCCCCGGGTATCGTCAGCAATGGGAGGAATACGGCAGATATAACGACCAACCGCATCAAGAGTACCGCAATAAGAAGAACTATAACAAAAAAAGGCATTTCAAAAAAGGCGGCCACCCACGGGATCCGGA
The DNA here is from genome assembly GCF_043228905.1 of Azolla caroliniana. Taxonomy (NCBI): domain Eukaryota; kingdom Viridiplantae; phylum Streptophyta; class Polypodiopsida; order Salviniales; family Salviniaceae; genus Azolla; species Azolla caroliniana. The sequence goes on along the minus strand of NW_028230436.1, from coordinate 5,875,462 downwards.
ACAAGCAGCTTCAAGCAACCAAGTGGCCCAAAACCCCGCGCTTACCACAGGACCTGCCCCGGGTACAACAAAAAATGCTGAATCCAGCAATACCCAGAAAGCCTATTGCTACTACTTCCGACAGGATGGCCATTATAGTAATCAATGCCCAGCGAAGAGCTATGACAAACGACCGACAGTAAATATGGTAGTCCCTGAAGTGGCAGATCTGCAGCAGGTGACCACAAGGTCAAAGGGCATGGCCAAGGAATGGGAGACGCAGGAGACCATCCGGAAGCAAGCGATGGAATGGGTGAAGAAAGCAAACGAGCAAAATGTAACAGACTTAGAGCGGCAAAAGGAGAACACCATAGGGCTTGCCGGCGGCAGTCACTCCGAGAACGAGACATGGCAGGCGTTGCAAGAATGCCAGATTACGCTGCCACTAGGAAGACTCCTACAGCTCCTGCCGAGATTCACGGAAGGACTGAAGACAGCCATGACGGAAGGAGAATCATCACCGGCACCGGTACTCTTCTCGAATCCGGATGAGGGACCAACGGTGGTGGACACCAATAGTTCGGTAATTACTGCCATTGTAAAAGGGAAAGAACTCCTCGACACAGTAATAGACGGAGGCTTCGGTGTGAATGTAATAAGCATCCGGACGTGTGATGCCCTGGGAATCCACGAGTGGGAGCCGTGTCCGTTCTGGTTACGGATGGCCGATACAAGCTCAGTGCGGCCGACAGGATTAATACGAAAATTAGAAGTCACCGTTGGCGGTCATACATTTCACATCTCGGCAGTAGTGCTACAATTACAGGCACAAGGCGTATACCCGCTATTGCGGGGGCGGCCGTGGTTGAAAACGACACAGCCAAGGTACGTGTACCAACACAGCCAAGGACGAGCACTGGCAAGGAATGTACACCGTTGTATGCAGAGTGCGTCAACATGCTAGAAGGGTTAGTTGACAAAGAAGAAGCTCAGTACTTGCAGGAAAACCCGAAGATCGTACCCCTCTTCGAAATTGACATTGCCGAAGCAGTAGCACCATACTTACCACAGCCGGAAGAGACTGAAGCAGAACCGGATAAGGACACAATCCGAGAGTTACGGCAAGCGCAGGAAGCGTTGGAACGGGAAGAGGTGAACCTAGGGACCACGGACGAAGCAAAACTAGTGCACATCGCCAAGGAGATGAGGTCCGACGACAAAACGGCGATGATCACACTTCTCACGGAATTTCGCGACGTGTTTGCCTGGTCATACGAAGACATGCGAGGGCTCGACCCTCAGTTATACCAGCATCAGATTCACTTGAGCAAGGACGCAAAACCAGTGGCACAAAGACGGTACCGGATGAATCCCAATTATGCCGCCAAAGTCAAGGAGGAAATCGACAAACTGCTAAGAGTTGGCTTTATCCGTCCGGTAAAGAAAGCGACATGGATGAGCCCGATCGTAGTCATACCTAAGAAGAATGGAAAAATTCGAGTTTGTGTGGACTACCGGAAACTCAATGCGGCTACGGTAACGGATGCGTTTCCACTTCCGTTCACAGATGGAGTGTTGGATGTTGTCGCCGGCCATGAGGTCTATAGCTTTCTAGATGGATTCAACGGGTATAATCAGATCCGGATGAACCCCGACGACCGAATGGGGGGTATTTGTGGCCGTGGTGATGATGTTCGGACTCAAAATGGCACCGGCAACATTCCAATGAATCATCATGGAAATCTTTGGTGAATATATATCGGCTTTTATGCAGGTTTTCCTTGACGATTTCGCCGTCTATAGCCAGGAAGAGGATCATTTGTAGCACCTCCGCCTTTGTCTAGAAAAGTGTAGAGCGTACCGGCTAAGCTTGAATCCGGCGAAGTGTGTATTTGGCGTGTCAAGTGGAACCCTACTAGGACATATTGTGAGCCAGGAAGGCATTGCAGTCGACCCGGACAAAGTGAAAGCCATATTAGAAGCACCGACGCCGGCAACGGCAAAGGCATTGAGCCGGTTCTTAGGCCAGATCCGGTGGCACAGCCGGATGCTCCGATACTTGGCCGACCTGGCTACACCGTTGCATGCCGCGGTACATCGAACACCATTCCAGTGGACCGACATCGAGGATAGGGCGTATAGGGCCCTCAAGGTACTATTGTCGCAAGCACCGATAGTGCAGCCTCCGGATTGGAGTAAAGAATTTCATGTGTTGGTGGACGCCTCCGACATCGCAATCGGAAGCGTACTGATGCAGCTTACGGAGCCAAAGTGGTACCGGCCAGTGTACTATGCCAGCCGAAAGCTATCCCAAGCGGAACGGAACTACTCTACCACGGAACGGGAAGCTCTAGGGATGATCTACAGTGTGACAAAGTTTCGGCATTATTTATTGGGAAGGAAGTTTTCCTTCCATGTAGATCATTCGGCACTCCTCTACCTGGTGTCCAAGGCGTCACTCACCGGTAAGTTGGCCCGGTGGACCTTACTATTACAGGAATTCGAGTTCGAAATATTCCACCGACCCGGTATACAGCATGTCGTAGCGGATTATTTAAGTCGACTAGAGTCCGGAGAGACGGGCGACGGAGTAGCGGACGAGTTTTCGGATGCGGAGCTGTTTCGAGTCACTACGGAAATGACAACAGATGAGACGGTGGCACAAGAAGACCAGTGGCTCACAAATATGCACCAGTTTCTGAGCACAGGACTGCCTCCGGAGGAGATGAACCGAGACGATAGGAAACGCCTGGCGGTGCAAAGCCGACATTTCTGCGTACTGCGAGACACACTTTACCACAAGGGCGTGGACGACATTTGGAGACGGGCTGTGTGCAGCGATGAAAAAGACCTCATACTGAGGGAAGCCCACTGCGGAGTTGCCGGAGGTCACTATGCCGGAGATGCGACGGCCAGGAAAATATGGCAAAGTGGCCTATGGTGGCCAACTACATTAAGAGATGTTGTACGGTACGCAAAAGAATGTGAACTATGCCAGTGAATGGGCCAGCCAACGGAGCAAGCTCGGATGCCACACCAGCCTGTACTACCACTCGAACCATTCCAGAAGTGGGGGCTAGACTTTGTTGGAGCGTTCAAACCACCGGCAATGAGAACAGGTAATCGGTACATCATCGTCGCGACGGATTACTGCACGAAATGGGTGGAGGCCAAAGCCTTAAGAGACAACACCGCTGCGTCAACGGCCAAATTTCTATACGAATACATCTGGTGCCGTTACGGATGCCCAATCGAATTAATAAGCGACCAAGGGGGGCACTTTCTCGGCCAAGTAGTTGAAAGCCTGATGACATTCTATGCCGTTGTCCATAAACGGAGCACACCGTACTATCCGCAAGCAAACGGGTTAGCTGAGTCGACGAACAAAACACTCCAGAATATCCTCTGGAAGATCATCAACGAAAACCGAACGGATTGGGATACCAAGCTACATAGTGCGCTTTGGGCATACCGGACAACATACAAAACGAGCATCCGAAGAACACCGTTCCGATTAGCATTTGGACTAGAGGCGGTCATGCCGGTGGAATTCCAAGAACCAAGATTACGGATCCAGCTACGGGAACAGCTGAACAAGAAGGAGTCGGAGGCAATACGGTTAACAGCGCTGTGTGAACTCGAGGAACAACGATTGGCAAGCATCCTGCATTTAGAATTGGAACAACGGCGACGGAAAGCATTTGTTGACCGGCATAGGAAAGGAAATGAAAAAATGTTCGAAATCGGCAAGCCGGTGTTAGTATTTCAGACCCGGATGGGCAAGATGCCGGGTAAACTACGGTTTAGATGGACCGACCCGTATTGGCTGACACATGAGTATAATGGGTCATACCAGTTAGGGACACTTGCCGGCGAAGTGCTAGGCAAATGGGTCAACGGATTCAGATTGAAGCCATATAGAGGACCGATGCCCAAGAACCCATTTGAGCAAAGGACCGACACTGGATCGGGAACCGGTGCGGAAACGACAACCTGTGAGGGAAACGGCAACAACCAAGACGGAGCAAACGGCAAGCTGGTAACTGAGGAAAATGAGGCGACGACAAACAGTAATGAGGCCGGTAAGGGTTCGATTGGACCAACGGACAAGTAACCTCACACTACATTTTTTAATAATAATAATAATAATAATAAAAGAAAAGAAAAAAGCGAAGTAATCATGCAAAAACGAGGTATGAACGGACGAGAGAGCGAGGAGCGAAAAGGTACGTAGTGGGCATTTAAGTGCCGCCACAGGACATAATGCTATTTTAGGACACGACGTGCACACGCTCGAAAAAGGCTCCAGAATGCACAGAGAAAAACCACAGTGCATGGAGACCTTCTACTTTCACGAACCCAGGAGCACAGAAGCACCAAGGCGTTGGAAGATCACCATACGAGAACCTACGCACAGAGAACCCCCGCTTTCTGAACTCTCTCTCTCTCTCTCTCACTCTCATCACCATCCAACCTCGCCACCACAATCCGACCTCGACACAGACATGGAACTGCAAACGTTGTCGGAAGCCGCCAAGAAATGGCTAAAGCAACACGGGCTCAAGGGCTTCTTCACGATTATGGAGGTACCGCCACACAAAGAAGCCAACAAGGTGATCAAAGAAATCGACACAGAGGTCATAACGGCGGAGGCGATCCGTGCGTTAACAAGCCTTCCGGAGGGAGGCATATTCACGATCGACAATCCGACCTCGGAGCAACTCATCAAGTATTTTGGTGAGTACTCCCTAGCCAGCAAGGGCTACCGGACACAGGGCGGCAGAGATATGTTGTTCCACGAGATTGCCCGTGTGCTCCATGAATACGGCCATGTGTACCCTAGACCCCCTGTCATGCCGCAGAACCGGGCAGGGATGATCATCACCACCTATGAAGGGATCAAGGTGGATTGGCCAGTATTGATCGCAGATGGTTTGTGTGCGGCAATCGAGATCGTCAGAGGAAAAGTCGGCAAAGAAGGCCGAGAAGGACGGAGGATATGGCACGCAGTAACGCAGTGGCTCACCTTGCTTGTGCCACCCGTCGGGCCACTAAGGGGAAGAGTGGCGGACGGCACCCCAAAGACTGCTTCCAAAAGACAATAGTTGTTGGCTTCTAAGGACACTAAGGGGAAGGCGGCGAACGCAGAACAGGCGGGAAAGGAGAGCGCTAGCCGGAAGCGGCCAACGGATGCGCAGGAGGAACCACCGGTACGGCCCGTAAAGATTACACTCCGCCGACCGGTGAATAGAGAAGCGGACCCCTTGGCGGCGAAACTCAATGCTGGGACTCATGAGGAGGAAATAGAGGAGGAGCCTACGGAGCACCTCCAACGACGATCGTCGGCAAGGACCGTTGAGGCAGCCGGGAAACATTCAGACCCTTAGACGGAGGGAACACCGGCTCCCCATACTGAGACTCCCACGCCAAGGGAGGAACCGAAACCGGTGCGCATGGCACCGGAATCAGAAGCCCCTGCACCACCGGCAGCACCAACAAGTCCCATTCCGCTAGAGCCGGAAAGGTCAATGCAGCCTCCCTCGGCCAACCAAGAAGAAGCGCAAGGGGAACTAGGACAGGAGGGTGTTCCACGGGCAGAAACGGAATTGCAACTCGGCACAATCAGGTGGGACCACCCACCCACAAGCGAGCCCATCCGTCAAACCTCCGTGCAAGCGCAACAACAATGCACCGGTAGCCTGTGGCTCTGGTGGATAGGCGAACAGATTGCTAGAGCAGTGGGGTATATTGAGGCGGAAGAAAGAGCGCAAAGCGAACGGTTTCTCGTCACAACCGAACAACTAGAGACGGCCCGGTCCAGAATCCGGTGCCTTGAAAAAGACTTGGATCAGGTCACAGCAGAAATGGCCAAAATGGCCTTAACGGCAACACAGATCCAATCACCGATGACTCCGGTAAGTGTACAGAATAAAGAAACAGAGCAACCTGTACATACTAATAAGACCCCGGCAACGGAAACTATTCTAGAGAGAGATGTGGCGCAAGCCCAGGAGCTTGCGGAATTGAGAGATGAACTTGCCGCACAAGAAGCGCTAAGGAGCCGTGAACGGGAATTGAAGACAGCGGCCGAAGCAGAATTAAAGAAGACTGCTGAGAACCTCCACCGGGCAGAGGAGAGCCTCCGGAAAGGCCATCAAGTGTACGACCGGCTAAGGGAGGAAAAGGACAAAGTGCTTCAGGAAAAGGACAAGCTGCGGAAGACGGCGGAAACGGAAATTGAACGGCTAAAGGAGGAGCTCCGCCAGTAGAAGGACCGCGAGGACCGGACCCGTCGGCAGATCAACGTACGGCTCAAGCAAAAGACAAATGATTTTGAGCACCTGCACCGGGACTACAAACGGCTGGAAACGGAGCATAAGGAACGGATGGCCGAGCTCCGACAGGAAGTTGATCAGGCTGCGACGGCGCTCGCCGACGAACAAGCGGAAAATACAAGACAGTTGGACGAGGCGGAGAAGGTCTGGATGGAGCTCCAGAGTTAGCCGCAGGAAGAAAGGGAGAGAGCGACAACGGTATTGCAAAAATTACAAAGCACATATCAAAGGCAATTGACGCATTACAAGGACCAGGTGGAAGACAACGTCAAAATCATCAAGCAATTGAAGGAGGAACGGCAAGCTGCGGAGATCAAATCGCAGATGGGAACGAGCCGGATTTAGTGCATCCTCCGGGCATGGCTAAATCAGACAAAACGCTTGATTGACGAAAGCTCCGTAAGATGGTGGACAAAGTGGGCACAAAATACGGCGGAACTCCAATTGCTACGGGCAGACGTGGAAAACCGGCGGAAGGAAGGAGATGATTGTTACACGTTGACTTACGAGGACTTCACCGCCTTACGGGACGAGCTGGCTGAAGACTTCCAAGTCCTGGCGGATGAACAGCTGGTGCAGGTCCGGCAACTCGTAGCTCAACTAGACGATGATAGGCTGGATGCTCAAATCTAGTTTGAGAGCTACGGGTGGTCCCGGGTTCGGGAAGAAAAAGCACGGGAAGCGGCAACGATTAACCTTAGTGATGAGGAACCGTCGCCGGCCGAGGGCCAGGCCGGAACCAGTCAACCGGAGACCACTACGACGGAGGGAGCAACGACGGAAACGCCGGTGTTAGAGCAACAAATGGAGGAGCAGCTGCAGCAGCCACCAAAGGACCAGTCGCAGCAGCTATCAACGGAGCAGCAACAGTAGCAGCAGCAACCATAACAACAACAACAACCAATTCCAGATGAACCATTGGAGACTCTCGAACAAAGCATTCTGGATATTTTGGATGAAGAATAGCAAGGGTCGGATGGTGGATTCGACGTACAAGGTACTGTCCCACGGGCATGCCATGTGTTACCGGCCGGCATAGGAGTCCAGAGTGTGAAACGAAGGAGCTATTTAATTATTAAGGAATGGTTGTAAGTAAGCTATTAGTGTGGACGAACGGACCGGAATTGGTATGCCATTCCGGATACGGACCGTTCCCGAATAGGTGCGGATGACACCGTTTTGTACTACAAACCGGAAACCTAGTTAAACGCCCGGATACAATGTAATGAGCAGCGGATAATTAATGAAGCTTAGTGTTTTCATCTCTATGTTAATTGCCGTTCTGCATTCACTGTTATATCTTACGCGTGTGATTATTAAGGACGATCTTGATAAGTGACCTAATTAAGTCGGATTAATCGTTGAGCCTAATCCTCTTGCCGTAACACCCCTTTAGTGAAGTGTTTTCCGTAGACACCCTGTGTTAGGCCATTGTCGGGCCCTAAGAGTTAACAAAAGCTACGCCCCTTTTTCAATAGTCCGTAGAGGGTTCCGCGACATGTGCGTAGTGCGGGATTCAGATGTGGTAGAACGCGCATGCCCCCAAGAATCTGCGGACCTCCGTGACCGACCCTCAATCGTTCCTCATCGCGGAGATGGTCTCTACCTTTGCCGGAGACGGTTTCCTACCATAAGGCCCGCACAGGTGTCCGACCACCAAGATCTCCGACTGTCCAAAGGCCGACTTTTTCCCGGAGAAGGTGAGCCTCGCGTGCTCTAGTCTCTGCAGCACCTTCTCGTAGTCATCGATGTGGGACGCCACGAATTTCTAACATCCGTCCGGACCGATTGCCTCGTCCCTTTTCTCCACCGGGCATCCCTTCATCGGGATGTCATCTAAGAACGGCATGGTGATGTCCAGGATACAATCCCTGAGCACTTTCTTCATCGCATTCACCATGTCAGCCACTGAGTTCGTCCCTCCTTGTCGCAGGGTACACATCCGCACTAGGCCGAGAGGAGTCCGCATCGTCGTAATGTCTCTGCTCTCCACGGATAGTTGGAACTGATCGTACCCCGAGTACAGATCACCGACAGAATAAATCGACCTTCCAGCAAAGGCCTCCGGGAACTCGTCTATGGTCAGTCCGATCCCTGCATTACGGATGGTCACCTTGTTGACCGGTTGTAGGTGCTGATGAAGCGCAACGTGTCGTTCTTCTTCGGCACCGTAAATCACTGATTCGAATACGGGGCACTCGACGGTTCGAGGATGCCCATCTCCACCTTTTGCTTTAGGAGCTCCATCAACTTCGGGATGTGAGCTCTTGGCACCGGAATCGGCTTGAGATTCCACGGTACATGCGGTACCGTGAAGATCACCATCGGTTTGACAACCGTCAGGTCTACGCACCCGATCTCCTCCGGTGAGAATGGGAAAGCCTTCCCGTGCCTCCCGAGCATTTTCCGAAACCGGTCCTCCTCCACCGGCAGTAGGAAGCCGCCCCCACCGACCTTCAGCTCCCGTAGCGTTATGTCGGTGAACCAGTGCCCTATGCCAGCTGGATTTCGTAAACTTGGGTCCGACGCAACCCTTTTCATCCGCTCCTCGTTGCCCTCCGGCAAGGGTGCCGCGACTGGCCTCACCTTCCGGTCCATAGTCTTGTATTTCGTATCCACGCGGGCCGTCCGATCCGACCCGATCCTTTCCCCGAAGTCTGCAATGACTTCGTACATTCCCATTGACCCTACCGGAACGGTTCGGTCTTCCCTAAGGTCTTCACCGATCACCTTTCGTAGTTCGCCCAAGGTGTCGTCAAAAGAGACTGCCTCCACGGCGCCGCTGATGTCCTTGTCGGGGAAGAGAACTCCACATCCCCTGAGCCACTCCTCTGCTCGCTTCCTCTCCCTGCCACTGACGCTAGTAATAGTACAACCTCCGCTGTCGGATAACCAAAATTTCCTACCTATGGTATAGGTCTTCTTCCGTACTGTACATTTGTGGGGTTCTTCCCGAGTGTCCGGACTATCACGGCCCCACGCCTTGACAGCCCTCTCTAAAAATCCCCTCGGGTTTCGCTGCCGAGGGCTACGTGGTTACGCTCGTGGTTCGGTCGCACCGTTAGGAACTGGACCGAGTGACGCCCGTCCTGGCTCTTAACTCTTGCATAGGCTTAACCGTTGTCCAGCACCTTGGTCTCCATCTGTGTCGCTGTGATATATGGCTCTCCTAGTATAACCGGATGCGAGGACATTTCCTGCACGAAGAAGTGTTGGTTGATGTCGACATCGCCGATTTTCACCCGTACATTCAGACAGGCCCCATGTAGTTCTTTCGTGGCGCGCGTCGCTGCCCGTATCTTCCAACCATGCTTGGTGTTGATCGGCCATTTACCCTTCTTGTAGAAATCCATGGACATCAGGTTGATTTCAGATCCATGGTCCACCAACGCCACCACCGGTTCCAGAACGTTGTCGATCCGTAGTCACCCTGGCCCAATGCGGCTTCGTGTAGTGGCTTCCCGCCAGCTCATCTTCCAAGGCTCCGTCTTCTAGGTGCGTGGTCCGCACTTCCACCAGCTTCTCCGGTTCCGGCTCCATCGAGAGCCTCTTACGCTTCACCAAGTCTACGATAGAGTCGTGGAACTCCCTCTTGGCGATTCCTAGCACTTCCCGCAATGACAAATCCACTTTGCTGTCGAGGATACGTTCCTCCAGGACCTTTCGCAGGTTTGTGGTTCTTTCGATCTCAGTGCACAACCGAAACCCCGCCTACTTCTTTCCGAACCGGGTCTCATATCACGGGGGGCCGACCCCTCCGGCCTTTCCTGCCCGTTTGTCCTCCACCAGAACCTCGTAGTTCTGGCAAGTGGCTTCTACGAAGCCCGTTTTCTCTTCCACTGGATCGTCCCAACCGCTGACCTCCTGGACCCGCTGTACCACGCGGTCCGCCTCTTCCTTCCTCAGCCGAACTCCGGAGAGGCCTTCTAGCACTAGCGGCCAGAATCCGGAGTCCTTTGCCTTCCGGGTCTCATCACCCCTGACCCGAATTCCCACCGACACTGAGTAGTTAACGGCTTCAACGTGCCGTGCCGCGGCCTCTTCCATCAACCTCTTCATTCCGGCGCGCCCCGTATTCAGTTCCAGGGCTCTCCGGGTCTCGCTCGCGTGCACCCGCTCGTTACAGAGGTACACCACATTGGTCTTGAGCGCGTCGGCAAAATCCACGCAGTCCTTCCGAATGTGACCAATCGCGTCACACCACATGCACCGCTGCCCAGCCGGCAGCCTCCTGTCGCGAGGTTGTTAACCGCTGTCTCTTCGGGCCTGTGCGATCTGCAGGTCGTGCACCATCTGTGTTAGCTCCTCCAAAGCCGCTCTTCCGGATGGGCCTCTGACCACGTCGTTCGATGCCGACCCCGACTCTGGCCAGATTCGGGTCTCTTCCTTCCTCCCAGCCGGCACCAAAACTGGCTCCTCGAGCCTCCTCCCCGGGACCGGCCCCGACCCCGACGTGCTTCCGTCGCTCCAATCGCGCCGTTTGTCGAAACGGCTGCAAACCCGTTTTACCACGGCCCAGTCCGTCGTGAGCCCTTCGTCCGTTTCCAATAGGGGCCACACCTTTTCTCATTCGAGCGCATCCACCGACTTGACAAACAACAGTACTCGACTTGTTTCGAGCACCATCCGGTCCAGCATCGACAGCCGCGCGAACCGTTTTTCGAACTCCTGGAGGAGCGCCGATGTGTTCCTCCCCTTTCCGGGGCTTTCCACCCACACCATGAAGTTCCGCCTCGACAGCCAGAGCGAGTCGTCAAACCTGTACTGCTCGAGGAGCTGCAGCTCGAACTCCTCCCAAGTTTGGCATCTGGCCAGCACCTCGAGAACCCTAAACCCTAAACCCTAAACCCCATTACGCACTCCTCGATTCTCCCTCGCTCATCGTGCTCTCTCGCGGTAGAGCATACCTGGATCCCATCCTCCGTGTCGGTGTCCTTTGCGGCTCTCGTTACCGCTTCATCCGGACTCACGCCCTTTTTGCCCGCTTGACTTTGCATGCGACACGGAAGTCGCACTTCCTCTTCCCGATGAGTAGCCCGTTGCTCTCCACGTACCTTCTCCGGTTCCCAAGACATAGCCTTCCGTGCTCGCCGATCATCTGCCGAAACTGGCACCTCACCGCTCCGTCTCTCGCCGCGTGCATTCCTCGCAAAGGCTCTTCCGGGTGCATGACTACTTCTCAGCCCTTCTCCGACCGTAGTGCATGCTCCGCTTCACGCTCTTTACTCGCCGTGGTCCCGACCTTCATGTTGGCCTCTTCTTCCTTTGTCGTCGTAGACCCTTCCGTCTCCGTTTGGCCCTCTTGGCTGTGCTCGTCCGTCTTCACACACCGGGTACCCGTTCCGGTAGCATCGCCCATTCTGGTCTCCGACTCCTCGCCGCCACCTGCCGTCTCTCCGGTCTTATGTTGATCCGCAACTGCCGAAGTCTCTAGAATAAGCGGGGAGGGTCCCTCTTGCTCTCAGCCTCTCACTAATCCGTACTCGTCGTGCCCGATTAGCCTCCTTCTGGCTCTCTCCGGCCCCCATCGTAACTGTAACCTGCCGGTAAGGAGTTGATCAAACAATCCCGGTCTTGCCGGCTTCTTTCGGTTTGGGCCCAGTTGACTAGCCCCCGCTTCACTCTTCTTCCTCTTCGTCTTCCAGTTGGGTCGGTCCCTGGCTCTCTCCTCTTTGCGGCTCCCGTCCTCTCCAGCGGTCCTCTTGCATATGCCCGTTCCGGGCCTCGCATCCTCATCTTCGTACGTGATCGCTCCGGGCCACGCCTCTGAAAGTTAAATCATTGCCGGCCACAACTGGTTTCTCGTGTGCGGAATAATAGTCAATCTAATGGAAAGGAAAAACAGAATACATAAACTGAGAATGACATAGATTTTAACGTGGAAACCCAAACTAGGAAAAACCACGTGGAGTCCACAAACTCCGAAATAGAACACTATGAGAGAAAGGAATACAATTAGAGATCTCAGAGGCAACGACCTCGAGATCCTGCTTCACCAACAGGTGGCTATGGAGCTCACACGCTTCCACTCACACTCGTTCACTCTCATAGTTACGGAGGCAACAGCCTCGTCAACAGTAACTTTACAATAACGCACACAACTAACATGATTGCCCTAAGTGCTTATATACTTATGTAACCTTTCGACTATTTACAAGTTTAGCCTTCCGGGTTGGCTATCTCCACGATTTTCGGTGTCGCGAAGTTTCGCGTTCGCGTGTAGGAAGATGCGGGACCACGGGGGTCTTGGACCAAGGAGAGAGAGAGAGAGAGAGTTGCAGATACACAGAAAGAAAATAAGAGCAAGAAACAGGAATCCGATTACTATAATCAGTAGCTTACAACTCGAACAGTTATAGCCGGCAAACCGGTAATGGACCTGACACGAGGTCCTACTCACGCACATAGACGACAACCACTCGACTCGAAGAAACAAAAAGGGGGGGGGAGAGAGAGAGAGCCTCTGTTGGAAGCACCCGGGCTGTCCACGAAGCCGAGGAAGCGAACTCCCGACACCCACAGAGAACGACGGTCGGAGGAGAGAGAGCTCGGCCCTTGGTTCTGCAGCAGCACTTCGTCCTCGCCAACGCGCGATCCCTTTTCTTTCTTCTCTCCCTCCTTAAATAGTTTGCAAAGGGGAGACCCTTCTTCCCTAGTCAAACCGCTTTATTCCCTGTCCCTTTCGATAGAGATACGCACAAAATCCCCTAATAAATGTGTACTACCTAGTATTCACATCGGCCGACCTAATTATGAATTATGTACAAAATATCAATTCTCGTGTCCACCCATGTAAGAGCCGGTTCATGCGCTTTTTTCTCTAAATCCGCCTATGGCCGGTTTTCTTCACGACATCCAATAGCACTAAACCGCGCATCCACCGGCATGCCCCAGAGATGGGTAGATACCGAAGAAAACCGGCTTCACTCGTCGCTCTCCGATTCTTCGTCGGGCCCGAACCAATCGTCGTCGTCGTTCTCGCTCGCCGGCTCTGGCTCGTCTTCGAACCGCTTCTTAAACACTTTGATCCGCTTCCCGGCCACCGGTACCGCTAACCGTGTCCCGTCAAGCTCCGCGAGGTAGTACATGTCGTTGTCGTTCGCACTCGTCACCGTGTAGAGCCCGAACCATCTCCTAGCGAACTTTCGCATCCCCTTGTGCTGATTGTTGAGGTTGTTGTCGTATACCAAGACCCAGTCGCCTTCCTCAACCTTCTTCGGTCGCAACAGGTGCGTCCGGTTGAACCGGGTCTTGTTCCGCTCCCTTGCCGCCCGTAGCTTTTCCTTCGCCCGTTTCATGTCCTCCGGCCTCCGTTCGAGTTGCCGAATCCGCGCCGCCAGCAACTCCTCCCGGCTCATCTCGTCCTTCCAATCTACCGCCGCCCACGAACAAACCGTTTGTTCCACCGGTATGATCGGCTTCTGTCCATACATCTGCTCTACCGGCATAAACCCTGTCACCGAACTGTGCGTAGTTCGGTCCGCCCATAGTGCGTAAGGAAGGAGCCGCAGCCAATTCCCGACCTGCCCTCTGCATGCACGCACCAACGCCTTTACGATCGGCCCGTGCCCACGTTCTACCTTTCCGTTCGCCTCCGGATTGTATGCCGTAGTGAGGGAGAGTTTGACGCCTAGCCGGTCGAACAACTCCTCAGCTTCCCGTGCATCCAGCTCTCCCCGGTCCACCACGATCCTCCCGATGCACCTGTATCGACACACTACTTCTTCGATCAGGAACCGGCATACAGCCGCGGTTGTCTTGCTTTGGAGTGCACGGCCTTCCACCTAGTTCGTTAAGTCTTCCCGTGCAAGCACCAGGTATCGCATCTATCCTACCCCCATCGGCATCGTCACCAAGTCCACCATCCACTTGAAATGGACCGTAGGCAGGTAGGTCGGGTGTAGCTCGTCCCGGTGTCGGACTACGGAGTGCACCTGACAGCTTTCGCAAGTCGTTACAAACCGATGCACGTCCACGTATAGCCCCGGCCACCAGTACTTCTCCTTCAGCTTCTCGAACGTGGCCCACGTTCCGCGTTGTCCGGCCCATGGGCTCTCGTGGAATGCCCCCAGTAGTTTCCCCTGCTCTTCTTTCTTTGCCACTACTCGGAGTGGGATGCCGCTTCTCTTCTTTGGGTGCCTCCATATGCACCCGTCTCGCAGGAAGAATCGGTACACCTTCCTCCGTATCCGGCTCGCCTCCTCTCTCGCCCATGGTGCGTCCGGCGTCATCGTCCGTAGGAACCTCCCGATTTTGAGCCACTCCCCGTCGTACCTACTTTCGTCAAATTCGTTAAGCGCCGGAGTGTTCCCTTTCCTCGTCGTTACATTAGCCGACCCGAAGAAGTCCTCGCTGACTTCTTCGTCATCCGAAACCATGCCATCTTCGTCGTTGAACCTTGCTCTCGAAAGCATGTCGACCATGGCGTTGTCCTTTCCGGAGATGTGCCGTATCTCCGGGTTCAGGAACTTAATGTGTGCTATCCACCAGAGCATTGCTAGGTCCGGCGTCGCGCATCCGAAAACCATGCCAAGTATCGGCAGGCAGTCTGTCTCGATGATCACCTCCATCCCGATTAGATAATCCTTGTCGACCTTGACTGCCGAAACGACACGCCAAAGCTCGCGCTTAACTTGGGCGTACCCTCGCTGCCACTCGCTCAATACCTTCGCCCCGAACCGGATGGGGAATTGTACGCCGTCCTTGTCCTCCTAACTGATTACCCACCCGATCCCGGTCGGGCTGGTGTCCACCGTCACGCAGATGGGAACATCCTTGCCGTAAACCGCTTTACGGAGAGCCGGCGCTGCCGTAAGCGCCTCCTTTAGTCTCCGAACCGACTCTGTGTGCTCCGTCCTCCACTTAAAGCTACGCCCCTTTTTCAATAGTCCATAGAGGGGTTCCGCGACATGTGCGTAGTGCGGGATCCAGATGTGGTAGAACGCGCATGCCCCCAAGAATCTGCGGACCTCCGTGACCGACCCGCAATCGTTCCTCATCGCGGAGATGGTCTCTACCTTTGCCGGAGACGGTTTCCTACCGTAGGGCCCGCACAGGTGTCCGACCACCAAGATCTCCGACTGTCCGAAGGCCGACGTTTCCCCGGAGAAGGTGAGCCTCGCACCTTCTAGTCTCTGTAGCACCTTCTCACAGTCATCGATGTGAGTCGCCACGAAATTTTGACATCCGTCCGGCCCGACTGCCTCGTCCTTTTCCTCCACCGGGCATCCCCTGATCGGGATATCGTCTAAGAACGGCATGGTGATGTCCGGGATACAGTCCTTGAGCACCTTGTTCATCGCGTTCACCATGTGAGCCACTGAGTTCGTCCCTCCTTGTGGTAGGGTACACATCCGCACTAGGCCAAGAGGAGTCCGCATCGTCGTAATGTCTCAACTCTCCATGGCTAGTTGGAACTAATCATACCGCGAGTACAGATCACCGATAGACTAAATCGACCTTCCGGCGAAGGCCTCCGCGAACTCGTCTATGGTCGGTCCGATTCCTGCGTTACGGATGGTTACCTTGTTGACCGGTTGCAGGTCCTGAATAAAGCGCAGCGTGCCATTCTTCTTCGGCATCGTGAACCACCGATTCTAATACGGGGCACTCGACGGTTCGAGGATGCCCATCTCCACCTTTTGCTTCAGGAACTCCATCAACTTCAGGATGTGAGCTCTCGGCACTTGAATCGGCTTGAGATTCCATGGTACATGCGGTACCGTGAAGATCACCATCGGCTCGAAAACTATCGGGTCTACGCACCCGATCTCCTACGGTGAGAATGCGAAAGCCTTCCCGTGCCTCCCGAGCATTCTCCGAAACCTGTCCTCCTCTGTCGGCAATAGAAAGCCGTCTCCACCGACCTCGAGCTCCCGTAGCGTTATGTCAGTGAGCCGGTGCCCTATGCCAGCCGGATTTTGTAAACTGGGGTCCGACACGACCCCTTTTATCCGCTCCTCGCTACCCTCCGGCAAGGGTGCCGCGACTGGCCTCACCTTCCGGTCCATAGTCTTGTATTTTGTATCCACGCGGCACGTCCGATCCGACCCGATCCTTTCCCCTAAGTCCACGATGACTTCGTACATTCCCAGTGACCCTACCAGAACGGTCCGGTCTTCCCTAAGGTCTTCACCGATCACCTTTCGCAGTTCGCCCAAGGTGTCGTCAAAAGAGACCGCCTCCACGGCGCCGCTGATGTCCTTGTCGGGGAAGAGAACTCCGCATCCCCTGAGCCGCTCCTCCGCTCGCTTCCTCTCCCTACCGCTGACGCTGGTTATAGCACAACCTCCGTTGTCAAAGAGCCAAAATTTCCTACCTATGGTACAAGTCTTCTTCCATACTGTACATTTGTGGGGCTCTTCCCGGGTGTCCGGACTATCGCGGCCCCACGCCTTGATAGCCCTCTCTAAAAATCCCCTCGGGTTTCGCTGTCGAGGGCTTCGCGGGTACGCTCGTGGTTTGGTCGCACCGTTAGGAACTGGACCGAGTGACGCCCGTCCTCGCTCTTGACTCTTGCATAGGCTGAACCGTTGTCCAGCACCTTGGTCTCCATCCGTGCCGCCGTGATATATGGCTCTCCTAGTATAACCGGATGCGAGGACGTCTCCTCCACGAAGAAGTGTTGGTCGATCTCGACATCGCCGATTTTCACTCGTACGTTCGGGCAGGCCCCATGTAGTTCTTCCTTGGCGCGCGTACTTGCCTGTATCTTCCAGCCATGCTTGGTGTTCATTGGCCATTTTCCCTTCTTTTAGAAATCCATGGACATCAGGTTGATTTCGGATCCATGGTCTACCGACACCACCACCGGTTCCAGAACGTTGTCATTCCGTACAGGGGTTTCCGTAGTCACCCTGGCCCAATGCGGCTTCGTGTAGTCGCTTCCCGCTAGTTCTTCTTCCAGGTGCGTGGTCCGCACCTCCACCGGCTTCTCCGGTTCCGGCTCCATGGAGAGCCTCTTCCGCTTCACCAAGTCTACAATGGAGTCGTGGAACTCCGTCTTGGCGATTCCCAACACCTCCCGCAACGACAGCTCCACTTTACTATCGAGGATTCGCTCTTCAAGGACCTTCCATAGGTCCCTTGCTCTCTCTATTTCGGTGGTCAACCGAAACCCCGCCTGCTTCTTCCGATCTGGCGCACCGGTCGGTTTCGGTCCGAACCGGGTCTCGTACCTCTGCGGGGGACCGACCCCTCCGGCCTTTCCGGCCTGTTTGTCTTCCACCACCGGTTCCAGAACGTTGTCATTCCGTACAGGGGTTTCCGTAGTCACCCTGGCCCAATGCGGCTTCGTGTAGTCGCTTCCCGCTAGTTCTTCTTCCAGGTGCGTGGTCCGCACCTCCACCGGCTTCTCCGGTTCCGGCTCCATGGAGAGCCTCTTCCGCTTCACCAAGTCTACGATGGAGTCGTGGAACTCCGTCTTGGCGATTCCCAACACCTCCCGCAACGACAGCTCCACTTTACTATCGAGGATTCGCTCTTCAAGGACCTTCCATAGGTCCCTTGCTCTCTCTATTTCGGTGGTCAACCGAAACCCCGCCTGCTTCTTCCGATCTGGCGCACCGGTCGGTTTCGGTCCGAACCGGGTCTCGTACCTCTGCGGGGGACCGACCCCTCCGGCCTTTCCGGCCTGTTTGTCTTCCACCAAAACCTCGTAGTTCTGGCAAGTGGCTTCTACGAAGCCCGTTTTCTCTTCGACCGGATCGTCCCAACCTATGACCTCCCGGACCCGCTCTTCCGCGCGGTCCGCCTCTTCCTTCCTCACCCGAACTCCGGGGAGGCCTTCTAGCACTAACGGCCAGAATCCGTAGTCCTTCGCCTTCCAGGCCTCATCACCCCCGACCCGAATTCCCGCCGACACCGAGTAGTTAATGGCTTCAACGTGCCGCGCCGCGGCCTCTTCCATCAACCTCTTCATTCCACCGCGCCCCGTATTCAGTTCTAGGGCTCTCCGGGTCTCGCTCGCGTGCACCCGCCCGTTCCAACGATACACCACGTTGGTCCTGAGCGCGTCGGCGGAATCCGCGCAATCCTTCCGAATGTGACCGATCGCGTCACACCACATGCACCACTGCCCAGCCGGCGGCCTCTGGTCCCGAGGTTGTTCACCGTTGTCCCTCCGGGCCTATGCGATCTGCAGGTCGCGCACCATCTGTGTTAGCTCCTCCAGAGCCGCTTCTCCGGATGGGTCTCTGACCACGTCGTTTGATGCCGACCCCAACTCCGGCTAGATTCAGGTCTCTTCCTTCCTCCCAACCGGCACCGAAACCGGCTCCTCGAGCCTCCTCCCCGGGACCGGCCCCGACCCCGACGTGCTTCCGTCCCTCCAATCGCGCCGTTTGTCGAAACGGCTGCATACCCGTTTTACCACGGCCCAGTCCGTCGTGAGCCCTTCGTCCGTTTCCAATAGGGGTCCCACCTTTTCCCTGTCGAGCGCATCCACCGACTTGACAAACAGTAGTAGCACCGCCCGGTCCAGCGTCGACAGCCGCGCGAACCGTTTTGGGACCTCCTGGAGAAGCACCGACGTGTTCCTCCCCTTTCTGAGGCTTTCCACCCACGCCATGAAGTCCCGCCTTGACAGCCGGAGCGAGTCGTCAAAGCCGTACTTCTCGAGGAGCTGTAGCTCGAACTCCTCCCAAGTCTGGCATCCGGCCAGCACCTTGAGCACCTCCGCATGAATGCCCGGCGTCACGACCCGAGGGAATCCGGACAGTAGCCTGTCCACCGGGACATCCCTCATGATCATTTCGGCCCGGTAAGCCTCCAAATAACTTGTGGCGTCTTTCCCTCTGAAACGGCCTATAGAGCCGACGATCGATTCAATGGCTCTATCGAGGGTACCCGTTCCCTCACGAGCGCTCACCAGCTGGTCAACGGCCACCGCCATTGCCTCTGCTAGCTCCGATCCCCTCATCTTTCAACTCCTTTGCCGCCCTTTCACGTCGGGTTCACCAAAGATGTCACGTTGTTACGCGCGTACGTGTAGAAAGGGGCGGGACCACGGGGGTCTTGGACCGAGGAGCGAGAGAGGGAGAGAGAGAGAGAGAGAGAGAGAGAGAGAGATTTCACCGACATGAAGAAGCGAGAAAGAGAGATATAGAACGTAGCACTTAATTATAACGACAAGAGTTTACAAACTTTGACAGTTACAACCGACAAGGCGGCGATGGACCCGACATGGGGACCCTACTCACGCACACCGACGACAGTCACCCAACTCGAGGAAACAAAAAAAAGGGGGGAAGGCGAGCGACCCTGCTGGAAGCACACGGGCTATGCGCGAAGCAGAGGCAGCGACCTCCCGACACACGTAGAGAGCGACGATTCGAGAGCAGTAGAGAGACAGCTCAGGCCTCCATTCTGCAGCAGCCCTCCCTTCCTCCTCGCGCGCGATATCTTTCTTTTCTTGTCAAGTCCCTTTTTATTCCCTGTCCTCCCCTCCGTGTGACAGAGATACGCACAATCCCCTTATAAATGCGTGCCGCCTCGTATTTCACCCACCGATCTGTTTATGAATCGAGTACAAAATATCAAGTTACGCGTCCATTCGTGTAAGAGCCGGTTCACGCGCCTTTCTCTCCGAATCCGTCTATGGCCGGTTTTCTTCACGACAACGGTAAGAATTCTAGACTAAATGGTATACCTCTCATACGCAAAATAGGCAACCCTTCATAAGTGACCCCTCCCTTCCTTTTATAGCCCAAGGAGGGAGGGACCTTACAATGTGGGACAAAATTTCCCCTCTTATTTCTATACACCATTTCCTAGTACACGTGTGCACATGTTGCACACCACCGACTTGCCCTTTTCACCCCGGTTTCCGCCTATGAACGAAAATTTTCACGACACCGGAGTGTCCCCTTTCCTCGTCATCACATTAGCCGACCCGAAGAAGTTCTCGCCGACTTCTTCGTCATCCGAAACCATGTCTTCTTCGTCATTGAAACTCGCTCTCGAAAGCATGTCGGCCATGGCGTTATCCTTTCCGGAGATGTGTCGTATCTCCGGGTTCAGAGACTTAATGTACACTATCCACCGGAGCATTGCTAGGTCCGGCGTTGCGCACCCGACACCATGCCGAGTATCGGCAGGCAGTCCATCTCGATTGTTACCTCCGTCCTGACCAGGTAGTCCCTGTCGGCCTTGACTGCCGAAACGATACCCCATAGTTCGCGCTTGACTTGGGCGTATCCTCGCTGCCGCTCGCTCAATACCTTCGCCTCGAACCGGATCAGGAACCGTGCGTCGTCCTCGGCCTCCTGGTTGATCACCCACCCGATCCCGGTCGGGCTCGTGTCCACCGTCACGTAGATGGGGACTCCCTTACCGTAAACCGCTTTACGGAGAGCCGGCACTACCGTAAACGCCTCCTTTAGTCTCCAGACCGACTCTGTGTGCTCCACCCTCCACTCAAAGCTACGCCCCCTTTTCAATGTGCGTAGTGCGGGATCCAGATGTGGTAGAACGTGCATGCACCCAAGAATCTGCGAACCTCCGTAACCAACCTGCAATCGTTCCTCATCGCGGAGATGGCCTCTACCTTTGCCGGAGACGGTTTCCTATCGTAAGGCCCGCACAGGTGTCTGACCACCAGGATCTCCGACTGCCCGAACGTCGATTTTTCTCCGGAGAAGGTGAGTCGTGCACTCTCGAGCCTCTGCAGCACCTTCTGGCAGTCGTTAATATGGTTCACGACGAACCTCCAGCATCCGTCTGGCGCCACAGTCTCGTTCGCATCTTCCACCGGACTCCCCTTTATCGGGATGTCGTCCAAGAATGGCATGGTGATGTCCAGGATGCAGTCCCTCAGCACCTCGTTCATTGCGTTCACCATATGCGCCACCAAATTCGTCCCACCTTGTGGTAGGGTACACATCCATACTAGGCCGACAGGAGTTCGCATCGTCGTGATATCCCTGCTCTCCACGGCTAGCTGGAACTGGTCGTACCCCGAGTATAAGTCACCGACCGAATAGATCGACCTTCCAGCGAAGGCCTTCGTGAACTCGTCTATGGTTGGTCTGATTCCTGCATTACGGATGATCACCCTGTTGACCGGTTGCAGGTCCTGAATGAAGCGTAGCGTGTCGTTCTTCTTCGGCACCGTAAACCACCGATTCGAATACGGGGCACTCGACGGTTCGAAGATGCCCATCTCCACCTTTTGATTCAGAAGCTCCATCAACTTCGGGATGTGAGCTCTCGGCACCGGAATCGATTTGAGATTCCACGGTACATGCGGTACCGTGAAGATCACCATCGGTTCGACGATCGTCGGGTCCACACACCCTATCTCCTCCGGTGAGAACGCACCCGATCTCCTCCCTCCGAGCATTCTCCAAAACCTGTCCTCCTCCGCCGGTAGTAGAAAGCCACCCCCACCAACCTTGAGCTCCTGTAGCATTATGTCGGTGAACTGGTGCCCAATGCCAGCCAGATTCTGTAAACTTGGGTCTGACGCGACCCCTTTTATCCGCTCCTCGCTGCCCTCCGGCAAGGGCGTTGCGACTGGCCTCACCTTCCGGTCCACAGTCTTGTACTTTGTATCCACGCAGGTCGTCCGATCCGACCCGATCCTTTCCCCGAAGTCTGCGATGACTTCGTACATTCCCATCGAACTAACCGGAACGGTCCGGTCTTCCCTAAGGTCTTCACCGATCACCTTTCGCAACTCACCCAAGGTGTCGTCAAGAGAGACGGCCTCCACGGCGCCGTTGATTTCTTCGTCGGGGGAGAGGACTCTGCATCCCCTGAACCGCTCCTCCACTCGCTTCCTCTCCCGTCCGCTGACGCCGGATATAGTACAACCTCCATTTTCGGAGAACCAAAACATCCTACCTACTGTACATGTGTGGGCTTCTTCCGGTACGTCCGGACTACCGCGGCCCCACGCCTTGATAGCCCTCTCTAAAAATCCCCTCGGTTGCCGCCGTCGAGGGTCTCACAATTCCTCTCATGGTTCGGACGTACGGTCATGAATTGGACAGAATGCTGACCGTCTTAGCTCTTGACGCGCGCGTACGCCGAACCGTTGTCCAGCACCTTCGTCTCCATGCGTGCTACCGTAATGTACGGTTCGCCGAGAATCACCGGGTGCGAGGATGTTTCCTGCACGAAGAAATGTTGATCTATCCTGACGTCACCGATCTTTATGCGTACATTCGGGCACGCACCATGCAGCTCCTCCGTAGCACACGTCGCCCCGCGTATCTTCCACCCATGCTTGGTGTTGATCGGCCATTTACCCTTCTTGTAGAATCCATGGACATCAGGTTGATTTCGGATCCATGGTCTACCCAGGCCACCACCGGTTCCGGAACGTCGCCGATCCGCATAGGTATATCCGTAGTTGCTTTTGCCCAATGCGGCATCGCGTAGTGGCTTTCCGCCAACTGGTCTTCTACGGCCGCGTCTTCTAAGTGCGTAGTCCGCACCTCCACCGGCTTCTCCGGTTCCGGCTCCGTGGAGAGCCTCTTCCGCTTCACCAAGTCTAGGATGGAGTCGTGGAACTCCCTCTTGGTGATTCCCAGCACCTCCCGCAACGACAGCTCCACTTTACTGTTGAGGATCCACTCTTCAAGGACCTTCCGTAGGTCCGTTGCTCTCTCGATTTCGGTGCTCAACCAAAACCCCGCCTGCTTCTTTCCGTCCGGCGCGCCTGGGTTGCCGACTCCGGTCGGTTTTGGTCCAAACCGGGTTTCGTACCTCAGGGGACCCACCACCCCGGCCTTTCCTGCCCGTTTTTCTTCCACCAAAACCTCGTAGTTCTGGCAAGTGGCTTCTACGAAGCCCGTTTTCTCTTCAACCAGATCGTCCCATCCGGTGACCTCTTGGACCCGCTATTCCGCGCGGTCCGCCTCTTCCTTCTTCAGCCGAACTCCGGAGAAGCCTTCTAGCACTAGCGACCAGAATCCGGAGTCCTTCACCTTCCGGGACTCGTCACCCCCAACCCGAATTCCCGCCAAAACTGAGTAGTTAACGGCTTCTACATGTCGTGCCGCGGCCTCTTCCATCAACCTCTTCATTCCGCTGCGCCCCGTATTTAGTTCTAGGGCTCTCCAGGTCTTGCTCGCGTGCACCCGCCCATTCTAGAGGTACACCACGTTGGACTTGAGCGTGTCGGCGAAATCTGCACAATCCTTCCGAATGTGACCGATCGCATCACACCACATGCATCGCTGCCTAGTCAGCGGCCTCCGGTCGTGAGGTTGTTCGCCGCTGTCTCTTCGTGCCTATGCGATCTGCAGGTCGCGCACCATCTGTGTCAGCTCCTCCAGAGCCGCTCCTCCGCATAGGCCTCTGACTATGTCATTCAATGCCGACCCCGACTCCAGCCAAATTCGGGTCTCTTCCTTCCTACCGGCCCTGACCCCGACGAGCTTCCGTCGCTCCAATCGTGCGGTTTGTCGAAACGACTGCAGACCCGTTTTACCACGGCCCAGTCTGCCGTGAGCCCTTCGTCCGTGTCCAATAGGGGACCCACCTTTTCCCTATCGAGCGCGTCTACTGACTTGACGAATAGTAATACTCGACTCGTTTCGAGCACGATCCGGTCTAGCGTCGATAGCCACGCAAACCGTTTTTCGAACTCCTGGAGGAGCGCCGACGTGTTCCTCCCCTTTCCGGGGCTTTCCACCCACGCCATGAAGTCCCGCCTCGACAGCCAGAGCGATTCGTCAAACCTATACTTCTCAAGGAGCTGCAGCTCGAACTCCTCCCAAGTCTGGCATCCGGCCAGCACCTCGAGCACCTCCGTATGGATGCTCGGCATCACCACCCGAGGGAATCCGGACAGCCGCCTGTCCACCGGGATATCCCTCATGATCATTTCAGCCCGGTAAGCCTCCAAATAACTTGTGGCGTCTTTCCCTCCGAACCGGCCTATAGTGCCGATGATCGATTCAATGGCTCTGTCGAGGGTACCCGTCCCCTCACGAGCGCTTACTAGCCGGTCAACGGCTACCGCCATTGCATCTGCTAGCTCCGATCCCCTCATCTTTCGACTCCTTTGCCGCCTATTCACGTCGGGTTCACCAAAGATGTCGCGTTGTTACGCGCGTGGGTGTAAAAGGAGGCGGGACCACGGGGGTCTCGGACCAAGGAGAGAGAGAGAGAGAGAGACAAGTACACACAGAGAGATCAAGAGCAATGAAAAAAAGAATATGATTACTATAGTCAACAGCTTACAACCGGGAACCCGGTAATGGACCCGACACGGGTCCTACTCACGCACACCGACGATAGCCACACGACTCGAAGAAACCAAGGGGGAAAGGGGGAGGAGAGAGACTCTGCTGGAAGCACATAGGCTGTCCACGGGGCAGAGGCAACGAACTCTCGAGACCCGCAGAGAACAACGATTTGAGGAGGAGAGAGAGAGGTACTCGGTCCTGCAGCAGCACTCCGTCCTTGCCAACGCCTGATCCTGGTCTCCCTTCTCTCCTCTCCTCAAATAGTCCCCAAAAAGGGGTGCCCTTTCTCCCTAGTCAAATCGCTTTATTCCCTGTCCGTTCTGACAGAGATACGCACAATCCCCTAATAAATACGTACTACTTAGTATTTACATCAGCCGATCCACTTATGAATCATGTACAAAATATCAAAATAGCAATTCATGCGCCCATCCGTGTAAGAGCCAGTTCATGCGCCTTTTTCTCCAATTCCGCCTATGCTCGGTTTTCTTCACAACACCGGCACTTGGGCCGGCCACCAGAGCCTCTAGGACCGGTGTGGGTAAGGACCCAGCACCGCCGCTCTTTGTGTCTGTAGCCGCCTCCGTCGGGACATCGTTGTCCGCGGCGACCCCGCCTCCGATCGCGCACGCCTCGATTACGCTTGCCGCCATCTCTTCCATGTCATCTTCTCGGTTTCCCGCCTTGCCGCCGCCACCACCTGTCGCTCTAGGTCTCACGCCAGCACTCGGGCCGACCACTGGAGCCTCTAGGACCGGTGTGTTTAAGGTCGTGGCACCGCCGCTTGTCTCCTCCCCACTCGATGTTTCAGGCTGCCATGTCCCAAATCCGTAATTACCGGCCTCCATGGCTGTCCCTTCACCGCAAGGCAAGAGGGTCTTTTGCTCCGCACCCTTTCCCATGTCTCCGTCGTATGCTCTCCCGGCCTCCGTATAGGCCCCGCCCCGTCTTCTACGCTTAGGGAGGCTTCTTCCTCCGCATCCTCCGATCGGCTCCAGCTCGACTCCATAATAAGCCCTTCTTCGGCTTCGATTTTCGCCTTCACAAGCTCGCATGCCTCCTGCATTAGCGCTTCTAGGTCGAGCTCCTCCGAACCATTTTGCGTTGAGCTCTCTTCCGGCAGTAGTGCGTGTTGTGGCCGACTGCCTCGCATCATGTTGCCAGCATACCCATTCTCTTTCGGACCACTCCTCGGTGAGACCATGTCTTCCATAATCATCTTGAAGCTCGAATAAGATGTCCATCCTCTCCTCATGATGGACAGTCTTCAAAAATAGGAGGACTTTGTCCGCCCCCACTGATCTCCGTTCCCACTCCGAGAGTTGAGAGAAACGACGCTCAAACTCTCGGAATGCCTCCATCGCACTCCGGGGGTCTTGGACTAGGGAGTAGAGGAGAAAGAATAAGATAGGATATGGAAGCTTAGCTCACGAGGAGAAGAGGAAAGAATAAGACCATGACATAGAAGGAGAGATCGGTAGAGGCAAGATACTCAACAAGTTATATTAAAACAAACGAATGATTACAACAATGGTGGCCGCATGGGCCGCACCAAACGACTATGAGAAAACCCTAACCGAAGATGAATAATGAAACCCTAAACGAAACCCTAACCCTAAAACGGTAAGAACTCTAGACTAAGTGGTATACCTCTCATACGCAAAATAGGCAACCCCTTCAAAAGGAACCCCTCACTCCCTTTTATAGTGGTAAGGGGTGAGGCACAATACAATAGGGGTGGTCAACTCCCCTTTTCATTCAAAGGAGAATATTTGCCCCGATCTCGAGATTGATGGGCCTTAACTCTCTCTCCTCTAGCCGTCCTACTCAATGCCCATCACTCTTACACTCATTCTCTATGTACCTCCCTCTAGTCTACAAAGTGCACATCACATTTACACTTAACAACTTTGTAGAGCACCTTAACTCCTTACACTTTACGTTTGCTTATTTTTCCCTATGTTACAATTTCCCTAAGTTCATGTGCAATGTTGCACATCTCCGTTTCTCTATCCCGCTCAGTTTTCTTAGTATGGACGAAAAACATCACGACACCGTGGCCCAGTCGGTCGTCAACCCATCATCTGTCTCTAGCAGGAGACCCACCTGGTCCCTATCCCGCACGTCCACCGATTTGACAAACAACAAGACACGGCTCGTGTCCAACACGGTCCTGTCAAGCATTGAGAGCCGTGCGAAGCGTTCTTCGAACTCCCGAAGGAGCTCCTCCCCTTTTCGGGGGTTTCCACCCACTCCATGAAGTCCCACTTCGATAAACGAAGCGCGTCATCAAGCATGTACCTTTCGAGGAGCCATGCTTCGAATTCTCCCTAGGTTCGGCATGCAACCTGTACCTCGAGCACCTCTGTGTGGATGCCCGATGTCCCCACCCGAGGGAACCCGGCCAGACGCTTGTCCTCCGGAATGTCTCTCATCACCATCTCAGCTCGGTAGGCCACCAAATAGCTCGTGGCTTCCTTCCCACCGAATCGGACTATCGTGCCGACAATTGCTTCAATGGCCTTGTCGAGGGCGCTCGTGCCCTCGCGAACACTTACTATCCGATCGATCGCTGCCGCCATGCCATGGCTTCGGCGAGCTCCGATCCCCTCATCTTCACTCCTCTGCCGCCTTGTTTCACGTCAGGTTCACCAAATATGTCGTGTTGTTTCGCTTTCGCGTGTGAAATAAGGCGGGACCACGGGGGCCCTGAACCGAGGAGCAAGATAGACAAGAGGAGGTGAGAAGCACGCAAGTGTAGGCCTGCTAGACTTGTCAGCAACCGTCAGCACTTGCCCGTTGAATGAACCACCAATGCGTATACCGACTTAATCAAGAAGCACACTTGAGAGAAATGAAAGAGGAGACTCCCAGAAACACAGATAGACGAAAACAAGAGATTCAATTTCAATAACAGCGAATATTACAACAATTGCAACAGAGAATGATGATAGAGGAGGAGAGAGCTCGGTTCCCTGTCCGACAGCACCTCCTCTTCTTCTCCCCTTCCCTTTATAGGTTGTCGAGGAGGCCGTTACATCAAAACACGTTAACTTTATTCTCTGTCCCTTTGGACAGAGATACGCATCGATTTCCTAGCTAATGAATATCTGATACCTAGTATATTTACATCAGTCGTCCTACTCCTAGTTATGTACAATGAATCAATTCGCGCACACTCGTGCAGGAGTGGGTTCACGCCTTTAATTCCTTGATTCCTCTTAGGGCCGGTTTTCTTCACGACACCTTATTGTCACGGAATACGCTGATTAATCTCCGGCCACAACCGAAGCGTAGATCACTTGATGACAATCAAAAACATAGACGAAATGGGAATGGAGGTAAGTCGACAAGACAGAAAGAGAATACACAGGATATTAACGTGGAAAACCCTGAGAGGGAAAAACCACGGGAGTCCACAGACTCCAAACTATCACTCTGTAAAGTAATACAACAAGGAGCACAGAGGCAACGACCTCTTGCTCACAATCTTCGCCTAGCGGCGGTTACAACAGAGACACAATCTCTATATGTCGCTCTCTCTCTCTCTCTTACGCACTGTACAAAGGTTACACCAATAACTCTATCATCATCATCACTATTAAGTTTGCCCTAGGTCATATTTATACTAATATGACTTTCAGGCTATTTACAAATATAGCCCCATTGGGCTCTCTTGAACATATTTACATATATGTCTGTTCCATATGATGAGAGGTTCTCATCGGGCCTGCAACATCCGGTTCTCACCGGGTCTTCCTTGTAGTGTACTCGTCATCCGGTTCTCACCGAGTCTTCCGTTGCCAGGTACTCCACATCCGGTTCTCAACGAGTCATCCGGTTGCTCATCAACACTGTTCTTCTCACTTCCCATCCGGAGGGACCTGTTTCCTAACACGTATGGCTTAGGAGGATATTGAAGGATCTGGGTGTTCCCATCAAAGATTTGATTCCCCTTTACTGCGACAACATGAGCAGTATTCATTTGGCTCGAAACCCGTGTTCCACACACGCACGAAGCATATCGAAGTGCACTATCACTTCGTTCGAGAGTGCATTCACACTGGAAATGTCGACCTTCAACACATCAACACGAATCTTCAGGCAATCGACATCTTCACCAAAGCCCTAGGAGCCGACAAGCTTTGGCAATTCATGTTAGACCTTGGATTGATGATCCCTAACTTGCCAAGCTTGTGGGGGAGTACGTCTGAACCGGTTATCAGACGAAGCAGACACCAAACAAAGAGAACTGAATACAGTTTGAATCGGGTACCAGTCGAAGCGGACAAGCCAACCAAAGTTGAGCTTGAGGGGGCATGTTGAGAATCAAGCTCAACGTAACCTAGTGTATGAACACTCAAAGGTCAAAAGTCACATCACTACTCTTTACGCATTAACTATGTGTCATAGAATCATATCCTATGACACATAACTAATGAGTTTCCACATTCCCCATGACTCATGAGCTTCGGTAGATAATGAAGAGAGTGAGTGACTATATAAAGCACTCTCCTCCTACTTTGTAATAGGTCGATTAATCTCCTTTGTAATATACATCTTCTTGAGTATTTTTCCATTGTCTATTCTATCTATGTTGTGTTTCTCTCCTCTCTCTCTCTCTCTCTCTCTCTCTCTCTCTCTCTCTCTCTCTCTCTCTCTGTGTCACACACACACACACACACACACACACACACACACACATAACACACATCTCTAACCTATTCCACTGCACAAGAATCACCATCGATTTTGTACAAATAGCATAGAATGTTGGTGAAGCTACTAGTCCAAGGACGACAATGGAGAAATGGATAGGCAACAAGGAGTGTTCCTTGATTCCAAGAGGTAGGGAAACACCATATAGGATTTAAGGCCACGAGTTAATTGCGAGGCAATGCGGAACCAACAATAGTGGACATGGTGGTTCGAGTGCTTGCTAGGTAGTAAATGGATTGTAGATGTTGACCCGATCAAAGTACAACTAGAATGATACATATATGTTCATGAAAACACATGGCTATTTAACGTCAGTTGGACTCTCTGCAATGGACGTGGTGCAATCCTTACACAAGACAAGGAAGCAAAGTCACTCGATCCTTCATTCTTATACACGACTAAATTGGGTCGCTACATCCTAGCTACTCAAACCGATAGAGAACCAACTACTACAAAGATAAGGCACACATATCATGTTCCTCATATGAGTATTGTCAAGTTTTGGCCGCAATTATGGAAACAACAAGAAGTTAGGCGAATTACCACATTTCAATGGCTATTAATACATAGGTCACTATCAATTGGAGTGTGGTAGTGCAGGATTGTTTCCTCTCCTAATTGTGTAGCATCCCCCAATGAAATAGAATGAATCCGACACGCTTTGTGGGACTACCTAAAGACTTGTTGAATATGGAGGGGGGTTGGCTGACCATTGCAATTATGTAAGGTGCAAAGCACATTCAAGAGGGGGAATGTATGTTGGTTATCATGGTAGCCCCCAATTGTCAGATCCGAAAATTAGGAGGGGATGACGTTGGTGATAAAGGCACAAGATATCTTGTTTTCCACCATTGACAATGTTCACTCAACCCCCATCAATGCCAAAGATCAAGTCGTCTTGGAATTGGTCAACCCAATAACACTATGAACTCTTTACAAACAACGTTATAGGCGGGTCTTCTCTAAAAAAATTGTGCACCGGGCGATGTTATTGCAGGAGATATTTGTCATGAACAGTACTGAGACAGAGAAGGAATTAGTACTAAACGAAGGATTAGTACTATGAGAGGTGTGGAACTTCTTCGAGAGAAGGAAGAAGTGAGCGAGACAGAGAGAAAGAGAGAGAGAGAGAGAGAGAGAGAGAGTGATGATAAGAAAGATATTTATTATATGAAGAGAATATACAACGGTGGCTAAAAGGCTTAAGACTGGCGTTGAACCAATTTGGTTCAAAACAATGCCTTGTGCCTCCTTTTATAGTGTTTTTAGGAATAATCATGAAGCTTCTAGAATGTTCCAGAGAGATCTGGAATATACATCAATTTTCAATGATAAAGTATAAATGAAAATAATATCCTACAAAATACAATTCCTAATCTAATGGTAAGAGCTCGACCCATGTAGCATAAAGTCATGGGTTCGAGTCTTGCCATGACACTATCTCCCCCTTAAAGACGACGAGTGGAACGAGTCGGCGCTAACTGCGGACCGGGTTTGTCCGGATACTTTCGGTGGAAATCAGCAAGAAGATCTTGTGCATTGGCAACATTCTTGACGGGTTCCCAAGTACATTCGCTCGGACTATAACCGAGCCAATCGACCAAGTAATAAAGTTTGTTGCGAACAAGTTTGGAATCGAGGATGGCAGCAACTTCATACTCCGGGCCGGCGTCCAACTCCAGCGGGGGCGGCGGTGGTGTCACACGATCGGGAATGGTGTTTGCTTTATAAGGTTCAAGAAGAGAACAATGGAAAACCGGATGTATCTGAAGCTGCGGAGGGAGATCCAGGCGGAAGGTGACATCATTAATCTTCCCCGTAATACGGAAAGGACCGAGTCGTCGATAATCCAACTTGTCGCACGGTCGAGTAGTCTTGATGTGACGACGTAAGAGCCATACTCGATCTCCGATGGCAAAAGAGGAGGGAATCCGATGACGATCCGCATAAGTCTTCTGTGTGTTTTGAGCATGACGAAGGTGAGTAGAGAGATCCATCTGGATCTTGCGTAGCCTCTCCAAATGGTCCTCGGCACGAGGGTTGGTAGGTAGCTCCGGAGTGTCGATCACCGACCAGCGAGGATGGAAACCGGTATAAGCGAGAAATGGGGAGACCCGAGTCGAGGAATGAATAGCATTATTATACGCAAACTCCGCAAAGTGGAGAATCTCGGCCCAATCGTCCTGTTGATAACTCAGGAAACACCGGAGATATTGCTCCAACGTTTGGTTTGTTCGTTCCGCCTGTCCGTCAGTTTGAGGATGGTAGCCGGAGGAGAGGTTGCAGGAGACCTTGAGCATCCTGAAGAGATGCTGCCAAAATTTGGAGACAAATTGCGGGCCTCGGTCACTGATAATACTGTCTGGTAGGCCATGATGCCGAAATACCTCACGCATAACAAGAGCGGCGGTTTCCTCGCTAGTGATGGCTTTAGTACATGGCACAAAATGTGCCATCTTCGTATATCGATCGACGACGGTTAGGATAGCATCGAACCCCTTCGAGACCGGCAGATCTGTAATAAAATCAAGACAAATAGACTGCCATGGCTTACTTGGAATTGGTAAAGGTTCCAACAAGCCATATGGATGGTGTCGTGGCATCTTTGCTCGGCAGCAAGCATCACAGGTCCGAACGTAGTCGTCGACAAAACGGCGCATGTGGGGCCACCAAAAAGATCGTTGCACTAACTCCAACGTCTTGGTACTACCGAAATGTCCCGCCGTATGGGTGTCGTGACAATGTTGGACGATTTGAAGGCGACAGGAGCAATCGGGGACATATACGCGCTTTTTAAAGAATAACAACCCATCATGATATTCGAATTGTCGGTAGTCAATACCTGGTTGTTGAGACTGAGAACAGGATGCTCGAGAAGTATCAATGTGCGCCAGGATGTCTTGAGCAAAACTATCCGTCTTCAAGGTTGCACGTATGTCATCGGTAATCCGTGAATCCATCGGGGTGTGAAAAATCCGCGTCGTGTGCAATCGTGTTGGTCCCAAGATTACTTGCTTTTGATTATCAAATGTTGCGTCACCAGGACGAGGTGCAAGATATGAACGCCGTGATAGTGCATCTGCTTTTCCTTGCTGCTTCCCCGGTCGATATGTGATTTCGAAGTTGAAACGCGTGAGGAATTGCGCCCACCGAGCTTGCCGTCGATTTAGTACGCGAGCGTTCTGAAAATAAGCAAGATTTTTATGATCGCTAAAGACGATGACCTGATGTGGAGAGCCCTCTAAGAAATGCCGCCATTGTACAAATGAATCCACGATGGCTAACAACTCCTTGTCATGTATTTCGTAGTTGATTTCTGCGACATTGAATTTGTGCGAATGGAAAGCCACCGGATGCAACTCTTCTTTATCGCCTTGTTGAGAAAGGATGCTACCGAGGGCGAAATCTGATGCGTCGGCCTCCATGATGAATGGTTTGCTTGTATCCACATGAGCTAGAATCGGTGCTGATGTAAAGGCTTTCTTAAGATGCCGAAAAGCCATATCTGCTTCGATGGACCAAAGAAATGCTTGGCCCTTCTTCGTAAGTTGTGTGAGAGGTAAAATAATCTTCGAGTAATCCTGTATAAACTTACGGTAGAAGTTAGCAAAGCCTAGAAAACATTGTACATCTCGTACCGACCGTGGAATTTGCCACTCTAGTACAGTTTGGATTTTAGCTGGATCCATGGCGATGCCCTTTGAGGAGATGACGTAGCCTAGAAATTCCACTTGCTTGCAGTCAAAGCTACATTTCTCTAGCTTGGCATAAAGACCATTCTCGCGGAGTCGCTTTAGTACTAATAGTACATGAGAATCGTGCTCTTCCTGGGTCTTCGAATAAATCAACAGATCATCGAGATAAATGATCAAACAGATATCCAAGAGGTCTCTGAATATATCATTTGCCATGTGTTGGAAGACTGCGGGTGCATTGGTTAGGCCAAACGGCATAACAGTATACTCGAAATGCCCATACCGCGTGCGAAAAGCGGTCTTCCACTCATCTCCCGGTCGGATCCGCACGAGATTATACGCTCCTCGTAGGTCGATTTTAGTAAAAAACTTGGCACCATTAACTCGCTCTAAAAGACTTGATATAAGAGGAAGTGCATACCTATTCCGGATGGTGACTTTATTCAATCCGCGGTAATCAACGACAAGACGAAGTGAGCCATCTTTCTTCTTGACAAAGAAGATGGGTGCACCGGCCGGAGATTTCGAATGACGGATGAACCCGCTTGCCAAGTTCTCCTCTATGTAGGCTCGAAGGACTTCTAACTCGGTGGGTGACAAGTTGTAAATTGGTCCCCATGGTGGCTCGGTTCCTGGTTGTAAATCGATGGGACAGTCATAGGGACGGTGATGAGGAAGGGTACCGGCTTTTACCTTGTCAAATACATCGGCATAAGGATTATATTTTGCCGGAAGTTGTATTGAGGAGTCCTTCTTAATAGTGCTAGAAGGATGTACTGATATGGCAAATAGGAACATTGCCTCCTTGGGTCCTTCTTCGCGTAGTTGATGGAGTGAAATGGTCGAAACTCGGTGAGTTGATTCTTGGGGTGGTCGATATCGGACTTCTCTTGTTCTCCAATCTATGGCTGGATTATGTAATTCAAGCCAAGGTAATCCTAGGACAATGGGATGCTCTGGACTACTAATTATATTAAATGATATTATACACACAAAACTACCTAGGACAACTTGAATGGGTTCTGATTCTTCTACAATATTCCCGGAAGCAATGGGACGACCATCAATGACCACTACAGATGCGGGACAAGGAAGTTTTCTTAAGGATATCTGAGAAGCTTGGGCAAAATTTCGATCCATGAAACAGGAATTAGCTCCGGAATCTAAAAGTGCTAGGACGGGTACTGGGGGAGTACTTTTAGTACTAACAATGACTTGGGCTAGGAACACATTGCTAACTTGCTTGGAAGGAATGGAACCACTAATGGGCTGTACAGATCTAGGGCTGCTGTCCAACCAAATGGCTCCTATTTTGGCTGGACTCAATCGTTTAACTCTTCATCTAATTGACTAAGGATTTCAAATTTATTTGAGATACTTGGGCTATTAGTACTATGAATACTATCTGACACTCTATTAGTACTATTAATACTATCAGACACTCCAAAGGGAAGAATTGACTCGGGTTTAGTACAGGCGACGATTTGATTTACCTGTCTTCTTGGCCTATGGGGACAATTGATGGCGATATGTCCTGGTCCACCGCAATAAAGACATAATCGATTGGCACGTCGTCGCTGCTTTTCTTCTTCCGATAACGGGCCGCGTCGACGCATGGTATCGATCTCCATCGGTGTCGAAGTATTTGCTTGAGGTGTGTCTCGTGCAAACGGTTTAGCCGCGACTGCGGCGTAAGTGGGCTCTGGCCTCGAGCGTGGTATCTGTAATTGACGTTCTGAACGCCGTTCAAAAAGGCGGTTGTCACATCGAACTGCTCGACTGATTGCCTCCGTAAGAGACTTTGGTTCTTCGGGGAAAGTTAGAAGTAGATCTTTGACATCGTTTCGCAAGCCATAGCGAAACTGCTCCATTAGTGCTTGATCATCCCAGGGTATATCTGAAGCAAGTAGGCGGAAATCCGCCGCGTAGGCAGAGGCTGGACGATCGCCTTGACGCAATCGCCGGATCTTGTTGATCGCCGTCCTGATGCTGTCGGTGTCTCCAAAGCAGGCTTTAAACTCACCAATAAAATCTTCAAAATTATTAAGTAAGGGTGATTGTTTTTCTAGAAGCGGAGCAAACCATGCCAAGGCTGAGCCGCTAAGTAGCGTGCCTATTAGGCCGACTCGAGATGCATCAGTGGGATATCGGGAAGGATGCATCTGGATGACTAAGCGTACCTGATTAAGGAATCCCCGGAATTGCGAACGCGTTCCATCAAATTTCACAGGAAGTCCAATCTTGGGCTCTTTATGAAATCCTTGGGGACTGGATCCTTGTTGTTGCAACGCTGCTTCGAGTTGTTGTACCCGTAACGCTAACTCCCCATGTTGTTGTTGCGTTTGTTGTTTTTCTAGAGCGATTTGTTGCAGATCCCCTATCAGCCGTTGGTTTTCTTGTTCCAGGGCAACAAACTTTTCTTTTAGGCACTGTAGCTCGGAGAAAACGGATTGGTATTCTTGGGCGCTAACAGTAGCCATAGTATAGGGGAAAGGGTAGGAGGATGAGACAGAAGGTAGGAAAATTGGTTCAA
This sequence comes from Azolla caroliniana, assembly GCF_043228905.1. NCBI lineage: Eukaryota > Viridiplantae > Streptophyta > Polypodiopsida > Salviniales > Salviniaceae > Azolla > Azolla caroliniana. The sequence goes on along the minus strand of NW_028230436.1, from coordinate 5,840,004 downwards.
ACTGTCATGAACAGTACTGAGACAGAGAAGGAATTAGTACTAAACGAAGGATTAGTACTATGAGAGGTGTGGAACTTCTTCGAGAGAAGGAAGAAGTGAGCGAGACAGAGAGAAAGAGAGAGAGAGAGAGAGAGAGAGAGAGTGATGATAAGAAAGATATTTATTATATGAAGAGAATATACAACGGTGGCTAAAAGGCTTAAGACTGGCGTTGAACCAATTTGGTTCAAAACAATGCCTTGTGCCTCCTTTTATAGTGTTTTTAGGAATAATCATGAAGCTTCTAGAATGTTCCAGAGAGATCTGGAATATACATCAATTTTCAATGATAAAGTATAAATGAAAATAATATCCTACAAAATACAATTCCTAATCTAATGGTAAGAGCTCGACCCATGTAGCATAAAGTCATGGGTTCGAGTCTTGCCATGACAATATTAAGTGAAGTTGTAGCGATGCTACATAGCCAATACGATGGCATCACGGGCGGATTGAATGGAGCCGAAAGACAACAATTAGCCTTCATCCAACAATGGTTGTCGTCTCCCTTTCTTGAGTTAGTGGGCCTCCACATAAGATGGAACAATCGAGTCCCTTTTGGGGTTTGTATATAGCATTCACAACTGTAAAATTTTATAACTAATGGAAGGAGTTTTGTTTCTGGAGAAAAAAGGTTACTATGTTGAATAGTCACCCTTCATAAATAAATAAAGAAAGAAGGGGAAAGGAAGAAATATTCAAATCAATGCACTAATACCTTCAATACCTTTTTCATGGCATTTACAATACCTTAACTTTGCTCGATCATGTAAATGTAAAGTTTGATTATAAGATGCATGTTTCCATAACTTTTCTCTATATATAATTAAAATTCAACATTTAAAAAATAACCTTGTGCATTGTCAATGGATTGCACAAAACCCATAATCAAAGGATATCTTTAAATTCCAATTCACATGTAAATATACTTATATCAATATGTATAATGTCTTGCGAACCAAACTTGGAAGTTCAATTTTCAAACGAGAGTCTTGGTAGGGAGGTTTACTTGTTAAGAAAGTGAGACCTAGGGAATCCTAATATATGTTTTATTTATTATTTTAAGCTTTCATCACTTTGGCAAGCGAAATGTCAACATGTGCCAAACACTCCCATTTTTCCCATAAACTTTCTTTTGTATAGGTGACAAAAAAAAATTCTCTACGGCAAACCACAATCTCATATCATGCTTGGAACCTAAGTTGCAAACAATATCTTCTTCTAGTGTCAAAAGTCTACACACACACACTCTCTCTCTCTCTCTCTCTCTCTCTCTCTCTCTTCTTTTCGAGAGACTTGGATGGAAATGAAACTAGGCCTACTATAAAGCCATTTCCTTTATAGAACATGTTTTTTACTAAAACTCTTTAGCTTAAGTTTTATTTTATTTTTATTTTACTTTTGATCAATGGGTAAATACCCCATTTTTGTTGTAAACCAATCATCTCATGGGCCAATTTTGGTCTTAGAAGACGTTAATCTCTCTCTCTCTCTCTCTCTCTCTCTCTCTCTCTCTCTCTCCAAACATGAATCTAAATCTTAGGTTTTAGAGTGTTTATGAAAGTGAGAGCCCTATTTTAATGTTTCTAAACAATTGGACTTCTGGGGCAATAATGACCACAACAATGCAATTGAATATGAACATTTATATGTGTGAGAATATGGAAGCCATAAAAATCAATGGCTAGAACAAATTGCACAAATGATCATTGATATACAATAGTGTACACATTATACTTCATGGCATTGTTTTCTCCTTCACAAATCCTGAAAACGGGCCCAATGTAAAAGATTTATTTGATTGATTTACATATCAAAATTGAACCATATTCAAATGTAGAGGACATGAGAACATCACATGTCGTATTGACAATTCATCGATACTCTCTCCTTCCGAATTTGGGCCTCATGTTTGGTCCAAGGCTCGCAAAAAATCAGAGGTTGTGTAATGTTACAAGTTATATGAAATGTTTGTGGATAACTTCACGTGATTCGCATTTGAGTTAATCCCTTTTTTGGGGTCAACAATGCCGCAGTTGGTTAAATATATAGCTTAAGTGTTAATTTATTTCAAATGGAGATGCTATTGGGGACACCCCTACCAGTCTTGCCTGGGCCTGAGGTAGGCATGAGGAGCTCATAAGGCATTACTCCAGCCCCATTCCTATTCTTTAGTGAAGGGTCTTCATTCCTCAATTTGATCGCTTGCTCCACCACTTCCATACTCATAGAGAATCGTTCAAAAGCCTCAATAACACGTGGATCCTTAGTCCACTTACTAGCCACACGTTGCCCAAGATACTCTTCATCAGGGGAGTGTGAGCTTAGGGAATCGACAACTGTCATGAGGGTTGTAGCTTGGAGTTGGTTAGGGATGGTTGATAAGAAGAAAGCTTCAGGATTACTTGAAAATTCATCATATTCTGGAGTTCCCTCTTTAGGAACTAGCCGCCTTGTCATAGATGGTCGGTTCGGCACATATCCTGCATAGGCATATTGCCCAAAATTTAAAGCCGCATGGAAACCTGACACTATCCAAATGATGGTAGTGAGTATGCCTTTTAGGTCTTCAGGAGTGTTTAGGTTTGGCCACCATGCTTCATCTTTCTTGTCAGGATGCCCTTTGTTTTTTATCTCATCCCACCATGATTGAATCTCAACATCTGCCACAATCGATTCAGGATTGTCGTAGTAGAGTGAGATGTACTCATCAACCCACATTTCTATTGCGTTCCATATGAGTAACCCATCAGCCGCGTAAGGGTAGTCTTCCAATACCAACTTTAGACCATTGGGTTGATTCTCATCTTTTATGGCCATACCTCTACAAGTAGCAAAGAAATTATAATGAGTTATAGTATTGTTTTTTTGTACACCATCACATTTGACAAATTATAAAGTAAAAAAAGTGAATGACATTTGGATTTTGGTATGTAGGAATGAGAAAAACGAGGGTAAAAGTTGTGAAAAGTAGAATACAATAAATTGTTTAATGTTATTTAGAAGACAACCACCATTTTGGTAGGCAGTTTGGGAATCTATAAATGTTTTTCATCAAAAAAATATGGGAAAGGGGAAACGTTTATGGTGTGAAGAAATGTTATGGGCATAAAAATGTAGTCAAGTCAATCCCATACATTTAATGAAGAAAAGAATGTCAAAATTCAATTCCGTGTCTACTATATTACAGGGGTCAAACCAAATTGTTGGAAGCCCATCATTTAGCAAAGTTAAAGATATTTTTATAGTCAAGCCAATCTATTGAAGGGGAAAAATAAAAGACAGTATCTTTGAAAGTTTAAAACAAATGACTTGATCAACATAACTCATCTACATTTTATATTGGGAAGAACAATATAAAGAACTAAAGACTAAAGAAAAGGAACATAGGGAAGAAAAATAAAAGTTGTTGTTAAGGTATACGAAACCAAACGTCAAAGAAAAGAAGAGATAAATTAGATTTTATTTATTACCGGTTGAGGAGGTCAGCTGGTAAGCTTTCATGGTCAAATCGCCATTGAGAAGAGTAAGCATAAGCGCTGATGTCAAGAGAGAAAGGACCGGATGTGAAACAATTCTCGATGACTCCATCGGCATTGATAAGGAGTTGGCGGGCAGATGCATTGATCTCTAGTGTGTAACGGAAATGTGGTTCGAGCAATTTGAACACGGGATGCATCCGACTTAATTGCCTGTGGCTTGCAATCACATAAGGCTCCACTGATGCATGACTCCTTAACCTAAATAAATGAAGATATAAAACGCTTTATGTACTTCAAGAAAATCCTATACATCTATTGACATTCACATGGCATTAATACTCCCATAAGGTTAAGGCATTGCACATTCAAAAGACAAATTTACTATTATACCAAAACATCACTTGTACTAGGATTTACTAATGATCCTAACTATAATTCATGTTATGCTCTAAATCCACTTAACATCACAAACTTATTATTCCTATGTTTGTTTTCTTCTCCTCACGTTTGCTTACCAGTGATTGACAAGTTGGTGGAATCCTGCATCATTAGAGCTCACATGGGCCTTGGCTAGCTGCCACTTCCAATGGCTAGTTGAATCTTGGCCAGGTGTGAACACTCTTTGGCTTCCGTTAGTATTGCCTTTCGAAGCTGGAGGCAAACTTAGCTCAATGGCTAGGGGAAGCATACTTCCTGCCTTAGTATGAAACAAGATTGTTCTAGTTGCATACAATTTTCTTCCTTCCAATGCATTCACTTTGTTCACAAATGGCATATATGCATCATGGTAATCCAAGATAAATAGCTTCCCTTTCTCCATAGCCTACATATGTTACCCAAAGAGGAAACATTTAGATCTCTGACCAACATGACCTTTTTTTTTTCGGGAAATGTTATACTAGCATTTTTGCAAAGCATATTCCATAATAAATGTGTACCTCTTCCACACTAAGACCTTCCAAACGCCCAGTGAAATGTTCCTTTGTAATTGCTGATGTAGAAGGTCCATACACCTCGGGATCCAATGTACTCTTAGGAGGGAACTCCTACATTTGTGTGAAACCATAGTTAGTGGTTAGGCTTAAACTTAAAACAAGAATACAATTTCATTGTTTTTGTGTGACTTAGTGTGCGTACCGACAATCGCTGAATGTTCACCGGATTCGCCCCGGCCAACATTTGCCGACCAAATTCATCATCTCGCATCCATGCAAATCTATCCCCTGTATGGGTTAAAAGTTGCAAACATCAGTGTCACGATCTCCATATCTACAATGTGATTTTGGGGGGAACATTATATTGTATGATCTGCATTTTGAAAAGTGTAGTATTGGTCTTACTTGAGAGAATACTTGGCTCTGCAAATTGAAGCACTTCTGACACTTGATTCGCCGAATTTTCAATATTCTTTATCGTGCTGGACATGGGCAATCCCTTGATTATCCCATTTTCCTCAGTTTGAAAGTTCCTTAGTTTGATGCCTTCTTGGTATAATTGGTCGATGGCATGGAAGCAATGGAAATCATCGCAGTCTTCTTTCAAGCTACTCGTTACCAAAGGCACCATTTGGTGTACAGCTCCCTTCAGAACATTCATAATGAAGCTCTCTTGCTTCACCTCATGGAAAGCTTCATCTCTAGGGACATAATAATTTGTGCCGGCATCGAGGGGTTGCTCTGCGTTGGCTACTAATATACACAAATCAAATAAGTTAAAAGCATATCCAACAGGTTGTGCAATACATATGTATCTAAGACAATATTGTGATTGATAAGAGCCAAAATACGAAGAATCCATACATGTCTTAGTCGATCGTCGGCCAGTACGGCATCTTCGAGGATATGGATACTCGGCACTGCCTCCCAAAATGGGTCTAGTTAGACCAATGTCCTTGTCAGGATTACCCACATCATTGTAGACATCATAGTCATAGATTGTGTCCCATTCTTTTCGGGTCCCTTTCCCATTGCCACGCTTCGAAGCTTTATCTTGCTCCCGCAAGTCCTTCAACCCGGCGGGGGTTTGTGAAGGCAGCAGTGCTTCATTGCTGAAGAACACTCGCTCTCGCGAATTCGTCTTATACTTTGGTTGGATCCAAGAGTAGCAAGGGAAGAAGATGGTGCCGGCCGAGTTGGGGCGCACCCCCGTGAGCGCGATAGTCTCGATGAAGAGCTCGTTCTGATGATTGTTTTCGATGGTGATCGCGGCTGGGGTACCGAAATTGGAGTTGATAGTAAAGCGAGCGATGTATTGGATCTTGTCCGCTACGATGTCCACCTTTTGGGACCAGTCTTGAAGGGCAGCTTTGCTACTCCTCTTTCCAACGCCAGTGTCTGGACCATATTAAAGCCAATTTAGCACAAAACACACGTTTTTATTTGGTGAGGGGAACCCCGGGGGGGGGGGGGGGGGGGAGGGGAGGTTAAAGCAAACCGACAACTTAAAAGAACAATTAAGGGAAGGACATAATTGAAAACGAGGGAAACATATAGCCCAAAAGGAAGGGGAAGCAAAGCTAGCGGCCTTTAGTTGGGATCAAAAGAACACATTTTCCGCATGCACCCACGAGGTTTTCTCGACTTCTGACTTTGGGAGCTGTACATACATACAATGTTGTGGTGGGGCTAGCATATAGAAAAAGAAAAAGAAAAGGAAAAAGGAGGGCGGGCAAAGGGAGGGCGGGGGGATTAGACACTACACTAACCTCGGCTCCTCTAGCATGATTTAGCACAGATACCCAATGTCTCGATCAACAATGTGGGGAATGAATGATGTTTTATAGTGGGTAGTGGGTGGTAGAGTCCACATGACATTGACATCGGATGATACACGATAAAAAAACGAATACCTAGTCGTTATCTATAAGGGGTTTTATTTTTTCCTTCTTCTTCTTCTTCTTCTTCTTCTTTTCCAATGGATGGGGGGATAAACATGAATAACAAGTGCATACACACCTAACACTCTATTTGGGTAAAAGAGACATGTGTCTTTCTTTTACCCAAATAGAGTGTAAGACCGTAAAAGAAATAATAGTCTTTTGTCACTTGAATTATTAGAAAAGATTTTTATTTTTATTTATTTTTCTTTCTTTTTTGTTCCGGGGGGGTTAATAATGTAATACTTACGCTTATCGACGTCAGCGCTGACCAATTGCAGGAAGACCTTTTGGCCAGCCGAGTCAGCGATGGCATCGATCCGGTCAAGGGCCACCTCATTCGGCGATGGATGCCGTTTCCGTCGCACAGTCACCACCGCAGTCAAGGTCAAGGTCAAGGTCAAGGCGTCCGCCGCAGTACTGAGCGCGGCGCCTGCTGCTGGCCTGTTGGTCTCTGTGGTCCTCCTTACCTTCTTCACCCCGATGGTCTGTGCGGGCGCTGCTGCGCTCAGGCTCTGCTGCGGCCTGCTATGGTGCTCGATGATGATCGCCGGATTATTGCTGGCCTTTTGATGGCTGGGGCCGCTGGTGTAGGAACGAGCGGCGGCGCCGAGTTTTAGGTCAGGGAATGGTTGTGCAGTGCTAGTGTTAGTGTTAGTGCTAGAGGTAGAGTTAGAGATGGTGTTGGTATTGTTTGGATGATGGCGATTGAGGAGGGAATGAGGGATGTTCTGATGGGGGACTGATCTCAAAGCGGTTGAGCTGTGAAACATGGCCCAATTAGGAGGAAATGAATCTAGGAATGTCTGAGGGTTTGGAATATGGATGGAAGAAAATGGAATGGGCAAGCAGGGGAAGGCGGAGGAGAGGGAGGCAGTCTTTTTAAGAGGGGGGGGATTTGTTCCTCTTCTTCTTCTTCTTCTTCTTCCTCTGACAGAGAGAGAGAGAGAGGGAGGGAGAGAGATGGTGGTGGGTGAAGTAAAGAAGGAAGTGGTGATGGTGGCGTATATATAGTGAGCGAAAAGTGAGTAGAGTGTGGGTGGGTGGGTGTGCATTCAGGGTCTTCGAACGCGATCTGGTCTCCCTGGGGGGCGTGGGGGGTGAGAAACGACGGATTTCTTCTTCTTCTTCTTCTTCTTCTTCTTCTTCATTCATTCATTTATTCATTCTTCATTCTTCTTCCTTCTCTCTTTCTTTCTTTCAGCCTTTAACGCGCATCTCTTTCTCGTTCATCCATTCTTCCTACCTTTCTTCCTTCCCTTCCCTTCTTCTCTTTCGCTCGCCCTTTCCTCATTCACTCCCTCTCTCTCTCTCTCTCTCTCTCTCTCTCTCTCTCTCTCTCTCTCCTCCTTTTTTCATTTATTAATTATTTTATATTAATTAACTAAAACCACACATACACCCCCCCCCCCCCCCCCCCATCCTTTTCATCTCAAATTTTTTTTTTAAAATTTTCCACAAATGTTTTTTTTTTTTGGATGTCCTCCTTTATGTATTTTCTGTTTGCCGATTTCTCTCTTCTCAGTTCGATTTTTAATGATTGGATTGGGGAAAAAACACACACACAATAAAGATCTGTTTTTCTTCATTTCAAATATATGATTGTCAAGTTTTGCTTCTTTTTTGTTTTTTTTTTTGGGGGGGGGGGATTTTGTTTAATTTGCCTCCCAAAAAGAGCAGCTGTAGCAGCATCACGCTTTTTCAGCGCCACCCATCATGCACGTGTCCAACCCTTGCCACCCAATTTTAAAACACACACGAGGACTCATTTAGGCTTCTCATTACTACTTGCTGCTTCTTCTTCTTCTACTACTACTACTACTAGTACTACTCCTACCTTTCTCTATTTGGCATTTAGCAATGTGAACAAATCGCCTACCTATTTTGCCTATCATACTCTTGCCTTTATCGTTTCTTCCACACAATTTGCCCATCTAAAATTTGCTCGCATACCACCTCGAAGTCGATTGCCTAATGATACCACCTCGATGTAGGGTGCCTAATGATTGCCCAATGATGCCTACTTTCACTATTACTGCTGCCACCATAGAGTACATGTGATGGAAATGAAATTGGGGTTAACAAATGGTAGGTCACATAAAATTGGTTCATTCTATCATATCACAATTCGCAGAAAATTCTTTGCCGTATCTTACCTTACAATGTTTCCCGAGTTTACTGCTCCACTTTCTATGGCAATGATTGAGCAAAAAAATAGCCCCCCACCCCCCTAACAAACAGATGTTTTGTCACTTGAATTTAACAAGACACATGCTCGTGGCACCATTATCCCAGTCATTTCCCTTCATCAATCAATTTTCTTTAATGTATGGAGGACCAATGGGTCTCAAAAGGCTATTTATTTCATTCATGTACTAATATTCCCCACTAGCATCTTCAAAACCGCATCCTAGATTTTGGTGACCCAAGGCACCAAACACCATGTACGATGTAAGCCAACAAAAATTGTCATTCCATACCATCTTCATCACTAGATTCAAGTTGTGTTTTGTATTCTAACTCACATGTGTAAGAAATATCACAAATACTAATTGTGCCTCCTCCTCCTTATGCCAAACAACAAATTGTTTTATATGAGGAGAAAGTAAAGCAAGCATAGGTAAACATACATATGCACAAGATATCGTTGTGAAGAAAATGATTTTACCTCCTAAAGATAAAATGGCATTCCATTGTAAAGGTGTGCACATATTGTGAACTAACGAACGCATGTTTTATTTCTCTCTAGTTTAATAATCCCTCCTCTTTCTCATCCCCTTTCACAACTCTCTCATTTTTGTCTTCAAAATCACAATCCTCTTCTTTGTTTCTAAACTCTAACCCTCTATGAGATTATACGTTGATTTGGCCCCATAGGTCAAAACTAGCCCCGCCATGGACAAAATCGACCTCTTGCTTTTTCAAATTATAACCATCGAAGTCACAAGTTTGACAATCTCTCAACTTAGCCTCATTGTAGATGGAGTTAGTTTCCATCAAGGTTGTCTTCATTGAAAGACATGATTTTAGACATATATGAATTTAAAGAGTGTCAAACCACTTAACTTGGAGGAAGTGACTTTGTTTGGCATTTCGTTGGTGGTGAGTTAGTGTGATGTTGTTTTGTAGTCCAAACTACCATATCCTCATCGTGGTACTAAAGTGGTTGTCTGTCATTTCCTTTTAAAATTTATAAAGACAAGTGTTTTTATCTTCTTTTTTCTCTTGTTATCCACCATCAACCTATTGTAAGTTGTGTCTACAATCACCATTATAAGGCAATCAAGATTGTTATTGGTCATTTGCGCTTTAACTAGTGCCAACGTAAATCTTCTAGGCATAACATGTGAAGTTGAGCAATCATCTTTGGAATCAAGGAGTAATCCGAATCTACACTTGATGGATGCCCTAGGACACATAGACAATGGTCATGAGTAAGATTCAAAAGAACTACAAACATTCTCTCCTTACTAATGGGAAAGTATCCCATTTTTTGGGAAAAAAAAGAAACTGCAAAGATGTATTTAAGCATGTACCTAGACATGAAAGGAGATTTGATCATATAATTTAGAAGAGGTGGAAAAACTAGTTCTTAATTTTGAAGCTCGAGTGGACATAGTGATTAAAAATGCAACTTTCTATCTCTAGGGTTGAGGAGAAATCAACCTTTCATTTTTGGGGCTTTGAAAACTACATGCGGCAAATGAAAGCCAATGTCTTCTAGCTCAATCGAAATATGAGGAACATGAAAAGGTGTAGAATATATACTAAGGAGAATAAATGTCTCACGCTATTAGTATGGATAACCTATTAACTCAAGCTAATCGATGTGAACCTTGTAAGTGATGTATAGAGGAAAACTTAGAGGCTATAGTGAATCTTTAATGCCCAAGTATAATATATATGAGGAACTTAGGTTTGGAGAGCATTGATCTTTTTGGTCCTTTTCATCTTGTGTACCAAGAGAGAGATCTCTTGTCCACAACATTGTAAATGGTTAAGACTCTGTCTTTGATGGTATTGTGTTTTATTTATAATTTGTATCTTTGAGTGTTTTCGCATTATCATAACATTGTCATTGTTATATCTTCTTTTGTGTAGTTATGGTTTTAAATATTTATGTCTTAAGGGGTTAGTTGGATTTCCAAGTTACCTAAATCCAACTAGTGGTATTAAAACGGGATAAGAAGAAAAACACATTGCAAGACTTAATATATCTCACGAGTCTGAGCCAAATACCATGTTGTCAATATGAACTAATGAGTAGCTCTTCGCACATAGGGAGTTCACAAGGGAACCTCACAACTCTAGTGAGTGGAAGCTTAAAAATCCCGATGTTTCATTGCACAAAATTCTCCATATAGAAGAATTAGATTCAAGTTGTAGAATTAGATGCAAGAATGGATGCAATCGGTAGGAATACACACGACAATGTGACCAACTTGGGGATAGTGTTTACTTTTTGGTAAATTAAAATGTGAATGTAAGTGAAGATGTGGAAGAATTTATGGGACAAACATGAGAGTAACATTGCATTGAACGAAGTTTTACATGATAAGATTGTATGGGATTTTGAAGAAAGGATCTGATTTGGTCGATGATTACATAAAATATTTTGTTGACATCTTTTATCTGAGATAGGGACTAAAGATGAGCCTATACCCCAAGTTTCAAGTCGTGATGTTCATGTGCACATTACAAATATCATAGCACACTTTCTTGATGGAGCTTAACATGATCATTTAAGAAATACAATGAAGGTATGTGATGCACCATGCGATATGTAAAATGTGTGAGACTTAGTAGGAAAAATCAGAAAGTTGAGTTAAAGAAGAGCCAAGGAAGAGTATCAAAGAAGAAAATCCAACAGTTGATGAAAATCCGATTTCAAGGTAATGGAGTTGAATGTGGCCATTGGTTAGCTAAACCTTATTGAGAGTGATGTCACTAACTTGGTTTGCATCATTTCCAGAAAAGAAGTTGAAATTGCTAGAAATTTTGATGGTTTTTATCAAGAAGCTTTAGATATATTATGAGAATAGAGATAAACAAGATTCAAAGATTGTGATAAGTTTTTTTTTGAAAGATTTTCTTCAATAGTATTAAAAAGACGCCCGAAGGCTATAACTTGAATTTATCTGCCCAGAAGCTGCCAACTTTTAAAATGTACAATGATGTACAATAATCCTAAGATCAAATATAGGAACTTGTAACGGGTGTTGGAATTTGTTGATGTACACTGCCATGGTGTACTAATATTCAAGGAAGGGTCCATGGAAGTCAATAGTTCCATTGAGGCCCTTGATCTGACACTGCAAAGAGGGGCAACTTTCTCCATAAGAGAAGAAGCTTCTTCCTTCTCGCATTAACATTTTCTAGAGAACCATGCATATTGTGATAAGTAAATTAGCTTACCTCATTTTAAATAGTAGATTTTCACCTCTTGCATATGATATTCCTTTAGATAATGAAGCACTAATGGACCAAATCTATCATGGGCTATGCAATTATTTGAAGGGTTTGCCTCTTGATTACTTTCATGAAGACCCCAAATATGTTATAAATGCAACTAGCTAAATTGTGCAATATGGTAATCACGTTAAACTTGTGTGGCACTTTTGAGTACCAATAGATGTTACACCCTGGATTATAGCTTATATATTGTTGGGTTTTATCATGACAGAAGCAAGGAAACACCTCTCTTGCCATTCCAAAAACAAGCAGACTCATCAATCTTTGTTAGTTCACGGATCATAAACACTCCCTATAGGATTCAAACCTACACCATCGGGTTTTTGGAGACCCACGTCTTACCTAACTGAACTAAAAGTGCTTCTCCACTATTGATTGGGTTTTCTATTTGGGAGAGTAAGGTAATAGATAATCTTGTTTCCAATTCCCCCATTGCTTATAAGTTATAGCAATCAAATTAGTCCTTCAAACCAACTATCAACTGTAATTTTTAAAGTTATAAGGTGACTCAAAGATGTGTTAAAACACGTTAGATGAAAATAAGAGAGATTTGGTTGGACAATCAAGGATATGTAAAGATAGTGCATAATAATTTTTATATTTAATTAAATTGAGTTAGTTGAATTTTTGTTGCACAAGTTGAGCTTCATACTTTCTTTGCAAACACAAGTTTTCATGATCGTTGGACTATGCTTGAGCTTGTAGAAGTCTTTAGGAATCCTGCTACCAAAGATCATATAATACAAATCCACGATATTGGAGTCGAACATTCTCCCCATATGCATAGTGCTCAAGTTTCATATAAATCAACTTCATATTGTCATCTCTTTATGGTGTTACTCAAATGTTTTTCTAGTTTTTATGGACATAAAGTGGGTTGTATTCAAGACACTTGAGATTCAAATGCTACACTTCATTGTTGTAGGTTCATGATTTTTGCATGTGGATGGTACTTCATTACTTGTGTTGTAACTCTCCATATTGGAAATCACATTTTGTACAATTTTCTAGTTAAGCATGTACCTTGTTCTTTTGTAGTAGTTTCCAAAACTTTTAATGAAAAGATCCAACTCTTTAGATTAGCACCACAACATGCAAACTCATGATCCATTATCACACAATTTGTGATTGATTGATAGACTCCAACCTCAACATTGTTGTGTTAGATTGATGCCCTCTACTTGATGAAGTGTGCTCAAACTTGAGTTTTGCAGATGATGAGGTAGCATAACACAACAATGTCGATCTATAAATAATGTAGATATGATTGCATGGATAAAAAACTAAATCATTCAAGGTAACACAAGGGTGTCAACTATATATCTTTGACAATTAGGATCAACCACTAATATTTCTTTGAATATTTTAGGTCTAAGCATGAATGACATATAATTATATCCCCATTCTTCAACTATGAGAACTTTTAACAAATAAGATATTTTGGCATATAAAGACTTAAAATGATGCCACATTCATATTTAAATTCCTTAACTATGGCCTTTGAACAATGGATAAGATCTTTTGACACTTACAGAAGTATGATAATGTCATATGATTCTACTATTTGATGACATAATGCCATAAATTTACGTAGCTCATGTGTGGAAGGACAATAATACCATGTTATAATCACCAAATATGAATTATGGGATGATTAGAATTCTAATCTTTACGTGTCTCTGATTCTTGAAAGTGATATTGTGACTTTATATTATGTAAGGCTCTTTACATGTAAAAGGGTGAGAAAGGTGACTCAAAGAACCCTTTGAACTCACGATTAACTTAAATGCTACAATTAGGCATTCCTAAATTGTTTCTATGTAAAGTATTGATTATTGTTCAGAAATTTGTTCACATCAAGTTGTGTGCCAATAACTCTTATGTTGGTTTGATTTTGAACAAAGGTGGGTGGATGGTTGAATTAATAATCATCTTTTAATGTGAATGGAAGAAGCACTCATCAATTTATTGTGAGGTGATAAAGTCCTATCTTAGTTTCCTTTGTAGAATTGTGGTTGGATTATTGGAGTTGGTGTGGATGGCAAAAGACTAAACATTGAGAACCAACCGTTTGCATTTTCATTCAAAATGATTAGTGATGGAGGGGAGTGTTTCGCTAAAGAAACATATGTCTCACATTGGGGATTAACTGTGGCCCATTTTAATGTAATGAGAAGAGAAAAAGGTCATGTAACAAGTTAGATTATCTATCTCTTGGATTTGATCATTCTAGTTCCATTCTAGATCATGTGGTTCTAGCCCAACTCAAAATTGACTTCTTGTTGGACCGAAGTTCAAGTTCCCTATTGGCAATTGGCAAGTTTTACTACCTTGTCAATTGATTAGATTTTCAATTAGTTAGATTAACAAAGTAGTATAACATGGGAGAGTACCAAGAATCTTGCCAATGCATCATCTCTTATAGGAGAATTGTACATGCTCACATTCATGTGTATATGTAGTTATCATAGGACCTTATGTGATAACCATGTATGATTTCTAAGTTTCATGCACGCATGTTAGCCAAGTTGCAAGAATGCATCAATGTTAGGAGGTGAGTGTGCTAAATACTTATGTTTGTCCTAAATACTAAATTGGGGAACATTCACAACAAGAAAGCCCAATGGTTTTGGTTTCTTGATGTTCCTCAACTAGGAAAGACAGTATACGTTATTGTTTCCTATAAGAGGTCTCTTAAAGGACATGTTCTCATGTGAGAAACCTAGATACGACCAACCAAATGCATGCAACAACCAAAACACAATAGGGGTGAAGGGGAATGAAGAAGATTATCTTCTAAATGAGAAACATAAGGCATAAGACAAGTTTTCCAAGCCTATTCCAATAATTTAGCTAAACTCACTTGAGACAACCAAGGTGTTTTTTATACAAGAACCATTTTGAGAGTAAATGATAGAGTATTGCTTAGAGAGAACGAAATGTAAGGAATGTCTAAGTTGATGCCTACACTCATAAAGAGAAGGGGAAAAAGATTAAGGATTATACAATGACCACTAATCAAGGGTCATCAAATTCAAGTAGGCATGCAAATTAACAAGTGGTAGGTGTTGCTTCATCATAATTTTCATCAAGGGAAGGCCCAATTTAAAGTTCTTACAAAAGGATGGGCAATGGAACTCTGAATGAACAAAGGGAAACATAAAGAGAAGGCATGATGAGATGGACCACGATTGTCTCTAGATACGGAAACACAAGAGTGATGCCATATGGTTTATTGGTTTAGGATATGACCTTTTGTAGTTGGGCATATCTTCATGTATCCCTCATAGTTCTATAGGCAATGAGAATGTTGGTGGGTTACTTATTGTTCTATTAAGCTAATAAGAAAGTAGTTGCATTGTGTGTAAGATGCTTCCTGAAGATAATTTCCAAAAGGTCATGTGTTCAACCACTACATTACCAGAAGGTTGTTTGGCATATACTAGAAGGTCATGTGTTCAACCACTACAATACTAGAAGGTTGTTTGGCATATGCCAGAAGGTCATGTGTTCAACCACCACATTAGCGCAATGGCATCTAATAATTTAAGAAGGAATGTACAATGTAATAGACATGTTTATTGGTTCAAGATATGACCTTTTGTGAGTGGGCATAGGGAGAGTGTAATGGATATTAACCCTATGTTGAGAGCATATCTTCATGTAATTCTACATGTAGTGAGAATGTTGTTGGGTTACTTATTTGTCTATTAAGCTAAATGGTATATGGTAGAGACCAAAATGTAATGTGTTCAACCCCTACATAAGTCATCAAACTTTTTGTGAATTACCTTAAGTGTTGGGCATGCAACAAGTGAAAATCATCCTTCATGAGGTTTTCATTGTTTATCTTGCATAACTTCATACTTGGGTGACAATTCCATGATGCAACCTCGAAATCTAACTTGTGTATGCCAATTTGAAGAAGTGCTATGGCTCTTTGAAGTCAAGGCTCATGGGGGTGTAAGGCGTGGTTGGATCCAACGTTGGGAATTAGCAATTGTTACATGTCATTTTCTAATTTTGACATTTTAGCATCTTGCCATTATATCCGTAGTGCCTCTAACAATGTATCCTTAACAATCACATACTTCATAACATCAAGTGAAAGAGAGAGAGAAAGAAAGAAAATATATTAATGTCTTCTAAGACCAAATTTGGCCCATGAGACAATTGGTTTACAACAAAATGGGGTGTTTACCCAAAATCATCGAAAATAAAAATAAAAATAAAATGTGTGTGTGTGTGTGTGTGAGAGAGAGAGAGAGAGAACAAGAGGGGAGATAGAAAGTGTGTGGCTTATGATGGGATTTACTCTGTGTCTCACTTAGTATGATGCCAAGAGTATAGTTTTGCTTGGCCACACTTTAATCTATAATCGACACTCAACAACCACCTATTCTTTTCAATTCCCTTTGTGAAGATCCATAAGAAACCTTATTGAAGGATAACTAATAGTGTTACCACAAAAGTTGAAATGATTTCCCATATCAACAAAACTTCAAGGATTGAAATTCTACATGAGCTCGATTGTATGTTAAGATATTGAGAAGGATGGTGTACTATATTGCTGGATACTTTGCTAATATATCTAGAGTGGTCCATGCTTCATTATTTATGTGCATAACCAACCATTTTCAAGGTGGTTATGTGCGCTATTGTAGATAATAAGTTATTTCTAGCATTACGCATAATCTATCTACCAACATCCTGTCTAAGTGTTAAAAAGTTCACCAAGTGCTTCAATATCTTATAACACTAAAGATTAGCACTTCTAACATATTGGAAACTCCAACAATAATGTTTGGAAATTCAATGTTTTGAAGTACCATTGAAATTTTAGTCAATTTTCAAATATTATAGGAAATTCCACTTTTTTTTTTTTTGAGATTTTGGACACATCAAGAACACTAAAGTCATAAGCAAACTTGTTCTACTATCAAAATTGATAATTATAAGTTATATTGAAAAACATTTGTTCCACTAGTTTGTGGTGGGTTGTGACCGTCAAAAGAAAATTGTTGATATACATCAACGTATCTCTGTAGAAACAAAAATCATAGAGAATAATCAATTAAACTTTGATGCAAATAATGAATAATAGAGAAACCACATTGTACTCTTAACAATTAATCAAATATAGATATTTGTACTTATAAATTCATACATGTAGAAACGTTTAATGATTGCATCATGACTAACAAAAAACCTAATCTAAGAAGAAAAAGTTAATGGGTCAATGTCGTGTTCAAACATTGCCGACATGAGAGATATCGTGCTATTTTCTTTGAGAGCCTCAACCATGTAGTCTTTCTCGTAACCTTTTTTGGCCTTGTGGTTGTTGGTAGTGTTGGGGCCGATCGTCAAAGTTGCAAGCTCCTTTTAGAGGTATACTCTAATGAAGAACATGATCTTGACATGATATGCAAAACATATAACATAACATACAACACATGTTATAATAAAGAAAACGACCTAAGGATAAAATCAACATTGACATTTGAACAAAAAACTATATATACATATAGGCTTACCTCATAAACTGCAAACGGTATAAATCCATCTTTAAGAGGAATACCACGTACATTGTTCTTTTATTGATACAATTTAATGATATTACTTGAGAGCGGTTTATTATTTTAATGCACTCAAACATCCCAAGCCATATTGGAGCATGATGGTGAGTATTTATATTTGAGCCATATGATTGAAACCATTCTCACATTTATAGCATACCAATTGCAATTATTCAATCCATGTTTTGCTATTCGGGTTCAACACGTAAGTGTCAATCATTTGCTCTATCAAGATCCAAATATGTTTGATATTGGTCATTTATTGGAAGAATGCCTAGGTCACAATCAGAGATCCTCCAATCTCAAGCAAGGTTATATTGTTGAGCTACGAGCATTGATATTGTCCTTTGATCATGTGGGAAATCATCAAAACTAAATATATTTCTAGTTATGTGTCCATAAATGTCCCTTCCCCAAGTGTTTGCCCCGTAGAGAAGATTTGGAGTTACAACTATATCAAGAAACCTCAATTTTGTGTGTGGTTTTTGAAATTGTACTTGTGCATATTGTCATTCAAGGGCGCCAATTATGCATTTACATGAGAAACTCCAGCGCACACAACCTTTTGTAGGGAGAACCAAGCCTTGTGAAGAATTTTGCTGCTCCTATGTTTGTGTAGGCCATCCACTACTATAAAATGGGCAGGATCACGTGCATGCCAAATATTCTAACAATAAGTGGTTAGGAATATTAGGAATATTTGTAGCGTGAATTCCTAAACTAACGTATTATTACACGCATTTGCAACATTCCTCACTAGTGCATTATTGTCGGTATTTGTAAGAAAATACTAACCATACAACAAATAAGAGAAGAGACAAGAAAAACACCAACCGAAGAGTATAACATCATTGTTGGATTTGTGTTAGAGAAGATTGTCAATGTTTGCATTGTGGCTGAGGGTTAGAGTGAAAGGAATGTTGGGAGATATTTAAAAAATTGTAGTTTTTCACCAAAAATATACATATGTTATAACATTATTGAAGTATGTGTCGGTGATGTATATTTTTAGTATTGCAGCAAAATCCAAAATTACTACCAATAATAAAGAAACCCACCAATTTCAGGTGGCATAAGTCTTTCTTTTTCTTTTCCTTATGATGTATAACCAGATATCTTTACATTAGAAAGAATTCTCAAAGTAATTTCAATTTGAATTTGATACACAATGGAATTAAGAAATTGATATCTATAAAAGAAATACATATAAAGAGTTTACACTAAGAGTACATAACAAAAACTCATTTAAGGGGAATCAATTAATGGGTCAAATTTTTGGGCTTGGAAACTACCGACATGAGATATTGTGATATCTTCTTCATTGGAATTCTCAACCACGTAATCTTTGTCCTCCAAATCTTCACTAAAGTTGGGTTTGCCAATGGAGTAGGATTGATCGCCAATGTTATGAACTCTTTCAACAATGCACTCTAAAGAACTAGATTCTAATATAATATACATGATGTAACATAAGATACAAGTTTACAACACATGTTATAATTTAACCACATTCCACTTTTTAACAAATAGAAAGAGGTGGTCACATACCTCAATATTTAAGATCTAGCTTGGGATAAGACGAACAAGAATATTTGGGCAAAAGCTAACATAGACGTAAAGACTTTTTCATACATTACAAAAGTACAAAAACATTTTCCTAAAATACAAAAACTCATGTAATAGAAAAATACCACATGCCTCATTCTTTCATTATCCAAATCAATGATACCTAGATCAGTGACACTCTTTTCTTTCCACTTGTGTCATGTTTCAAATTGTGGATAATCTAAGATACAATATATTGGAACAAAGGTAGTGTATTTATTTTTATGCTACCTCTTTAGAACCATCCAAATTTCAATAATTATGTCCATGTTATGCTAATAGTATGTTTCATGACAGAAGTGTACCTTTTCCTTGGGAGCTTCCAAATTTGTTCAATACCAATCACTAATTGTTGTATCACTTCAAACACTATTAGTATGTTCCTATCTAAATAAGGATTATTCTTGGAACATTGAGATTTCATTAGGTCTAAAGATCTAGACCAAATTTCTGTAGTTTTGTGCCCTATAAAGATTGTGTCCCCAAGTTTCCATCCCATTGAGAATATTTATTGTTTCTTGAAACTCTATAAAATGGAAGAACTCAACCTAATCATCTTGTTGTAGTTGATGAAACAATGAACATATTGCTCCAGCGTTTTGTTTATATTCGTTGTTTGAGCGTTGTTCTTTGAATTATTGCTTGAAGAGAGCTTACAAGAAATCTGGAGCAACTTGAGCAAACGTTTCCAAACTTTTGTGATAAATTCAAGCCCTTAGTTGTAGATATTGTCATTAGAAAACCATGATGGTATAATACTTTTATTATTGACGATCTTGAGACATGGAAGAAAATGTGTCATATTTGTAATTTGATCCACCATTGTGCGAATGAAAACCAAAGAAAATGGTTTCTAAGGATACTTAGGATTCAGGTTGCAACAACCTATAATAGTTGTAGCAACTTGTATGGGTTATGTCTAGGCATCTTATGTTAACAATTTACATTGTATGTATATATAAACATAATCCTTAACAAGATTGCAATATGAGGTGATGAATACGGTTATCTATTAAGCTAAAAGTACTTTTAATGCATTTTTTGTATTTGTTAAATACTTATGAAATATGTACTTTACGTAGAGTACATTAAATGCTTTATTTCATTTTCTATGTCAAAGTTAAGGTCTAAATATTTGGTATGTTAAACAATAGATTTAACCCAGAGAAAGCCGCACAACAGGATGACTCCATGAAAAAGGTAACAATGTTGTTTCCTGGACTATCCTTAGAATACAACATGTTACTTCCTACTATTGGCAACTCCTTTGGGATGATGTTGGATGAGGAACTAACGCTAGCAAACAGACTAAAGAAGCACCTAGGCCCTCCCTCTATCCGCCTCTTGGTGCAAGACATCAATAAACTTCCCTCCAAGATCCTCATTCCCGGGAAAAACAGAATGCGAATTGAACAACGCATAGAAGTGATTGGCGCACCGGGGCAATGTTTTGCATGCAAAAAACTTGGTCATTTAAAAAAGAATTGCCCCACAAGACGTATTAAAGATCCTACAAAGGAGACTCTGGAAGGTCAGGATACCATAAGACATCAAAAGCCTCCCCCACCACGACCCGACAAGGTTGTGATGGAATGGCGAGTGGTGGAAAAAACCCATGTCCTTCGAAAAACATCACCGGCACAAAATCCTCCATCGCCTATGAGCCCCAATCGCTTTGATCTACTACAAGAGCTCCCCCCCACATATGAGCCTTCCCCTAGCTCTTTCGTAAGCCCCAAGGAACGACCTAAGGTGACACCAAGCACCCAAGAGAAAGTTCTCGTTAAAGCTTACAAAACAGGGAAATGCAGACGAATAAGTCATGTAAAGACCCTAATAAGGAGCTTGAGTGGAACGACACCCAATGCAGAAGCAACAACCCAAGGCAGAAGTGTGAATGTCACGCCTCAAATCATAGTCGTCCCGGACACAAATGAGTGTGCTTCCTCTAGCCAAGACCTTGAACGACACCCACAAAACGCCTTGAAATGGCTAGGTATAGGGCTCAAGACAGTGGAAAAAATAAGGGTACATGTATCAGCGGTGCACAATAACGGAGTTCCGACGACCTCAATCTCCTTTCCACTCTTGCTTCTGACTCAGGAAGATTGGTCGAAATCCAAGATTAAAGATATGTTATGTAGCCAAGCAACGTGCTTTGTAGCACAAATAAGAGATGAAGAGCTCATGAATGAACTAAAGCCACATTGGCATAACACTGAATTCTGGTGCACCATGGATGAAGAGGACCCCCATCTTTGCCACATCCACCTGCGGACTATCATAAACACCCAACTAACTCCAAGCTTTGTCTATTTCTATGAGAAGCATGAAGGGGCGATTGAAGCCCACAAGATAGCCCACAAACTCCACTCATGGATGTGGACCACTATTCCATCCCTGGAAATGACTGGATGTCTAAATGGTGAGTGCTCCCCACTCACGACCTGTTGTACAAAGCACCAGGCACAACTGGCAACCTCCCACCCCATTCCATGAGTATGAAGATTATAACATGGAACGTGCAAGGACTCAGAAGTAGACTAGACCAGCAAAATAGATGGAAACTGAGAAGGGATCTTGAAGAACATTTACTAGGGAGTGGTGCTGACATCATCATGTTGCAGGAACACCACCTCGATAGCACACAGTTAAAGGAAGTCGGAGACCTTCTACCAGGATCATGGCGAACGATTTGGGAACCAGCAATTGGGGAGGATGGAAATCATGGTGGTATTTGCACTTTGATTCGGGAACATCTAGCCCAAGGCTTAATACACCAAGAATCACTTATACCTGGTAGGGCACATTTTTGCACGCTGACCATCCAAGGGCAACGATGGAACTTCATGAATTTTTATGCTCCAAATAACAGAACAGAAAGAGCAACATTCTGGGACCGCATCCGCCTACAAGTAGTGGGTGCGGAAGAGTGGTGCATTGGAGGGGATTTTAATATGATCGAATCCATTCATGATAGCTCCAACAACAACCCCATAGTTCTACAAGGAAGGGAACACAAAAAATGGGAGAAGCTATGTGTCCACCTTAACCTGCGAGACATCTGGCATTCTACCAACTTCCAACGGAAAAGGGACTCTCTCCTATTCTCCCGATCAGACGGGCGGAATAGTGGACCCACCCTATCTCGCATTGACTGCATTTATGTGGGGGAGGCTTTAGAAGCGAAGGGAGGGTGGTGTCGCATAACTCTAGGCACGACTTTCTCTGACCATTACCCGATAGTTGGTCATTTTCAATTGCACCGAAAATGGGGCCCATTCCAGACTCGCATCCCACACACTACTTACACACTTATAGACGTGAAGGACCAACTATCCAACCAATGGTCATTACCCGTCAATGGCTCATCAACATCGGACAAACTTTTAGCTAAATTAACAAGAGTCTCTACTCTCCTACATGAGATTGTCAAGACCAGACGCAAGGATGCTCAGGAGAAGCGACAGAGGACAAAACGGGGACTAATAGCCTACGACTCCAATAGAGATACCCATCCTGTAATTGGATCGCAGGACAAGTCGCCACGGCCAAACAGGAACTTAGCATGGCAGAAAAGGCAATATATGACATGGAGTTTCATGGCAGCATGGCGCGATGGATTCGAGTAGGGGACAAAACCACAAAGGAATTCTTCCGCTCCAAAGGCCCGAGGCACGCTAGAACTGTGATGCGCAGCCTCAACCGGGAGGATGGAATGACCACTGAGGATGGCGACGAAATGAGGAATATTGCCACAAGGTATTATAGCCGCCTACTTACCGAAGACATGATAGCTACAGGGGAAGACATAAGCGATGATATTATCCTCCAAAGCATACCCGAGAAAGTCACACCGGAAATGAATACCTGGCTTGTGCGTCCCCTATCAATCATTGAGATATGGGAGGCCCTCACTGATTTAGATGCCAAGAGCTGCCCCGGAATTGACGGTCTCACCCCGCACTTTTTCACATGCCTTTGGGGCACTATTAAAGAAGACCTCCTCCAGGCATATGAGGAGATCATCACCTTTGGAAGCATGCTAGAGGAATTTGGACAGGGGATGATACATCTCATTCCTAAAAGTGGTGGGAATGCCAACGACATTCACAAGTGGCGGCCCATTACTCTTCTCAATACTGTCTATAAGTTGCTCGCAAAAATCGTGGCACGCCGTTTAACTCCACTTCTCCCTCAACTCATTCATCCGTCCCAAACAGGTTTCGTTAGAAATCGGAGCATCCTAGACAACCTCTTCTCATTTTGGGAAGCAATAGCCCTTGCCAAGCAGACCAACAAGAAGGTAGTGGTGGTGCTACTAGATTTTGAGAAAACATATGATAGGGTATGTTGGAACTTTCTAGAAAGTGTGATGAGGAAACTAGGCTTTCAAGAGACATGGATCAAAGGCATTGCAGGATTTTATAGGAATGGCAGCAGTTGCGTTTCACTGGCAGGTGAAAGGGGCCCCTTTTTCCGAATATCCCGCTCTGTACGACAGGGATGCCCACTAGCTCCATCCTTATTTCTATTATACGCCGAAGCACTCTCTTGCTTTCTCAACTCGCGGCATCTCAACCTACGTGGTCTTACCATACCTCATTCTTACCAAAGCATCCTGGATATAGAATTTGCAGATGACACAACAGTCTACCTGCAAGGGGACCTGGAAAACCTCCAAAAGCTAGAAAGTGGGCTAGTTTTATTTTGCAAGCGATCCAACACCATGATCAATTGGCACAAATCCTATGCAATATGGCTCTCTTAGGAAACACATCTAGCGTGGCACCCACACCCCGCTTTCAAGTGGATCAATCAAGGAGCAAGCACCAAATATTTGGGCTTCCAAATTGGCTTCAACATACCGCCGGAGACTATGATTGCACCTGTTATCCTTTCCATTCGACAAAAGTTGATACATTGGAGCTCTAAAAAATTGTCGCTAGCAGGTCGCATCATAGTGGCAAATCAGGTACTCCTCGCAACAACATGGTACAGTCTATCATGTTGGACAATCTCCAAGGAAAGTATACATCAGATTCAACAACTGGTCCGCAACTACATTTGGTCTGGTAAGGAAGACGACCATGTAGCTCGCGCCAGGGTGGCGTGGCCTATACTCACAACGCCTAAGTCGAGAGGGGGATTGGATCTTATTGATCCCCTTTCACAATCGAAAGCCTTACTTGCCAAATTTGTGGTGCGAGGACTCCAACCAGGAAATGATTGTTGGAAAATGCTACTGAGGTTACGTTTCGCTTACTTTAGGCCACGAAAAGGGGTCAATTGGGCCCCCCAAATGGGATGGATTTTAAACATGGATCTCAAACCTAATTTCTCCCGCCATTTGGAGGACAGATTCAGTGCATCCATGTGGAAGGCATGGTGTGACATTCGTAGAGGGCTCTAGTGTGATCAACCGAGATCCGAACCTGCCTGGCTTAGTCAATGTATCCTATGGAACCCATGTCTCAAGGATGAATCTAATCAACTACTGGGATCACGTAAGGGGTTGTCATGGGGATACATTGCAAAAGGTCCATGCAAAAGTATAGAATGTTGGCGACGGTTTATGTCAATGCCACTACAAGATCAAGCGAACATACTCCATGGAATCAGGGGCGGATGGACTATGAGATCGGAGATCATTAACGTGCTACTGATTAGGGAATCTGCTACTCAAAGGACGACAATGGAGAAATGGATAGGCCACGAGGAGGAGGGCTCTCTGATCCCGAGAGGTAGGGGATCACCAGACAGGCTCGAAGGCCATGAATTGCGAGACATTGAGACACCCACACAGAATAACGCCATTCGAGTACTCACGTACACTGGTCATAAATGGATTGTAGATCCTGATCCGATCAAAGTACAACCCGATTGGCATATATGTACTCATGAAAACACATGGCTACGTAAGGTTAGTTGGGACCCTTTGCAATGGACATGGCGTGATCCCTACGCGGGGCAAGGAAGCAAACCCATCCCTTTCTTCCAATTCACAACTAGATTGGGTCGCCACATTCTAGCTGCTCAAGCCGCCCGAGAACTGGCTGCTGCGAAGGTCTGGCACACATTTCAAGTTCCCTCCGTAATAATCACCAAGTTTTGGCAGAAAATCAGGAAGCAACAACACGCGAGGCGAATTACCACTTTCCAATGGTTGTTAATACATAAGTCCCTACCGGTGGGAGCATGGCAACGTGGGAACCTGAGCTCTCCTAATTGTGTAGAGTTCCCACATGCAGTAGAATCCATACGACACGCTTTGTGGGACTGCCCAACGTCCCATAGAATATGGCGGGGGGTTGGCCGCTTGTTGCAATTATGCCAGGTGCAAGGTTCAATCAACTGGGGAAATATATGTTGGCTATCATGGCAGGCTGCAATTGGCCGATACGAGCATCAGGAGGAGGGGATGACTTTGGTGATAAAAGCACAAGAGGTTCTTTTCTCTTCCAGCGGCAATGTCCACTCTATTCCTCTTAATGACAAATCTCAAGAGGTGTTGGAATTGGTCAGCCCAATAACCCTTTGGATTCTATGGAAACAACGATGTAGGCGAGTCTTGTCCAACCAAATCGCCCATCCAACAAGGTTACTGCAAGAGATATGGAGTGAAATTGTAGCCACTCTGAAGAGCCAATATGATGGCCTTAAAGGTGGCTCCGAGGGAGTTGAAAGACAATGCATAGCCGTCATCCAACAATGGTCGTCCTCTCCCTTTCTTGAGTCAGTGGGCTTCCACATTAGATGGAACTATCGCGTCCCTTTAGGGATTTGTACATAATCGTCTCATTTGTAAAATTTTATAACTAATGGAAGGAGTTTTTTTTTGGAAAAAAGAAAAAAAGAAAAAAAAGAAATTTGTACCTAACTTCAAGAGTGGTTTTTAAGGTCTTAGGCAAACATTATTTCTTCAAAAGAACACCTAATGTGGCTACCTCAAGGATAACAACATCATGCAACCTCTATAATAATATTGATAAGAAACTACATGTAGGCTCTATAATATAAGAAAATTAGCAAATAAAATAATAACATTGTAGTAAATGAAAAATGTTTGTTGCCATTACAAACCTTTGAAACTACTTATGCAAATGCATTTAACTCTTCAACTTTAACTTTACCTAAAAATGAAGAACATGTTGCTCAATCTTCATTGTTAACCTTCAACTTCAATCTTTAAAATAACAATGATGATATTGAAACAGGTATACTACCTTGTTGAATATGTATACAAAATATGGCTTTTTTGTAGAGGTAGTCAATGTGTTCAAAAGACTTCCATTATAAAATATAGTCTCTTGGACAACACTGATTTCAGGATATGCTAGAAATGAGTGTGGGGAGGATGGTCTTATATGCCGCTCACGTAGGCATTCAGAAGGTATATCTCTAAATGCCATGGCCAGTATTCCAGCAGTAGAAAAAGGACAAGAAGTGCACAACAGTATATGCAAACAAGGTTTAAAACATGATCTTGTAATCAGTAATATGCTCATTGATATGTATGCAACATTTGGATTACTTGAAACTTCTCAAGTAGGTTTTTGGACCATGTTCCTGCTCGATTTGTAGTCTCTTGGAATGCATTGTGCACTGGTTATACTAAATTTCACAATTGTGATAAGGTATTTGTTTATTTCAAAGTCATGCTCAGATTATTAGAAGGGGATTTGTGAGAAGGATGTTATGTTGGGCAAGGCGTCGGTAGATATGTATGTCAACTATGGTATGCTTGAAAAAGCACAAAAAGTGCATTGTGAGCTTCTTGTTAGGACTCTATTGTCATGACCTAGTGACATAAAATACATAGTTGGTGAAGATTGAACCTACAACCTCATGTCGACAAAATGTCATGCTCAACCATTTGGATATGAGCATGTATTTGTATATAATAGTTCAGTATTGTATAGTCTAGCATATAATACATTCCAGAATATTCTAAAAATATTTTATGGTGTATTCTAGACGGGTATATTCTAGAGATATTCAATCTCAGAACTTTTATAAATACTTGTAACCTCCTTGGTCCCTTTCAAGGGATTCAACACTAGTCATTGAAACAGCAATCTAATATTCTTGTTCCATTCCATCTTGTCACGTTCTTCATCTCTGTCTTCATGCTCTTGTGTCGTTCCCTGCTTCTTAAGTTCCACTCTCTTAGCCCCATCATCCGTGCTCCGTTTGGGTCAGCTGTTGGTGTGTCAGTGACAGTACTAGATTGATATGTCAATGACTGGTGTTGAATCCCTTGAAAGGGAACAAGGAGGTTACAAGTATTATACAAGTTCTGACATTGAATATCTCTAGAATATACCCGTCTAGAATACACCATAGAATATTTCTAGAATATACTAACTTAGGCTAGAATATTCTGGAATGTACTATATATGCTAGACTATATAATATTGAAATATTATATACAAATACATATTCATATCCAAATGCTTGAGCATGACATTTTGTTGATGTGAGGTTGCAGGTTCAATCCTCACAAACTATGTATTTTATGTCATTGTGTCATGAAATTATCCTCCCTTGCCTTTTCGAAAGCGTGGTGTAGGGGTGAGCGGGAATTGGAGCACAAATGAATGTGAACGACTATGTGTAGTCCTCACCGGAGACACAAACACCAACAAACGTGAGCGACCATGTACGATCCTCACCGGGAACTAGAACACCAACAAGCATGAGCGACCATGTGCGGTCCTTGCTCGAAACACGAATACCAATGGGTGTGAGCGACCATGTGTGGCCCTAAACCAGGAACTAGAACACCAACGGGCGTGAGCAACCATGTGCGGCCCTCACGGGGAACTAGAACAACAACGAGCGAAGTAGTACAAGTGAAGCGGTCGACTTGAATTCTTCTATCATGAGAGGGTAAATAGTCAAGGTTGACCCAAAACACAGCACAAACAGTAGCACTAGCAAGAAACCGACATGATCCCCACCAGGAAAGTGAGCGGTTTTGACCCCCACTGGAACTAGAAGGTGAGCGATGAAAATCGATCCTCGTCAAAGGAAAGTGGAGTTTCGATCCCCACCACGAAAGTGAGTGGTTGTAACCCCCACTAGAACTATGAAGGTGAGAGATCGAAATCAATCCTCACCAAAATCATGATGCAAAATGATACCTATGGATTATGACAATGCCAATGAAGAGGGTAGAACAATGATGATAATGAAAGACCATGAAAAGTAGTGTTGATGAAGATGAAGGTTGGGCAAAGAGGTGCTGAAAATGATGATGTTGAAGACAAGGATGTTGATGCCAGTAACTCTAGAAGCAAGGATGGTGATGATGGTAACTTTAGAAGCAAGGGCGGCGACGAAAACGGGTGATGCTTCCAGTTGGAAGGAATTCAACACTAGTCATTAACATATCAATCTAGTATTCTTGTTCCATTCCATCTTGTCTCGTTCTTCATCTTTGTCTTCATGCTTTTGTGTCGTTCCCAACTTCTTAAGTTCCACGCTCTTAGCCCCATCATCCATGCTTTTTCCGAGTCTGCGGTTGGTGTGTCCATGACATCTATACTCTTCGAATCACTAATTACTAGGTATGCTCAACACAGAAATAGTTACGAAGCGATGAACTATTTCCAGAAGATGCAAAGTGAGGGTCTCTCACTAGATAGGTCTCACCAAATATGATCACATATATTTGCATCCTGATGGGTTGTGGAAACACTGGATCTATTGTAAAAGAGGAAAAAATTCATGATGAGAGTATAAATAAATGTCTCTTCATGGAGGAGGATATCGTGTGTCGTGTAGAGGTATTTGTCAGGTATATTCTAGAGATACTCAATTTCAAAACTTGTATAAATACTTGTAACCTCCTTGATACAGCAATCTAGTGTTCTCGTTTCAGGGGATTCAACACCAATCATTGATACAGCAATCTAGTGTTCTCGTTTCACCCCATCTTGTCTCTTTGATCTTTATCTCTGTCTTCATGCTCTTGTGTCATTCCAAGCTTCTTAAGTTCCACACTATTATCCCCATCATATGTGCTCTATTCGAGTCCGTGGTTGGTGTGTTCGTGACATCGTGTTTAACAATGCTTTGGTGAATGCAAAAGAAGGATTGGAAAAAGATCCTTTTGTTGGTACTATAAATGTGGAGCAATAATTAAAGCCTGAGATATTTTTTATTATTGATTGCTGGTTGGAGATGTGGTACAATGGACTGCCATGTTATTAGGCTATATTGAGCATGATAAGAATGAGGATGCTATACAACTCTATCCTCGAATGCTTGTCTAAGGTCTCTTACCTAATTTGATGACATTTTTTGGTATGTTGAAAGCATGTGGCAACATGGGAGAATTGGTACTACATACTGAAATTAAATTAGATTTTGCGATGGATCTCAGTTAAACGAAGGATCCATGGTTAGCCATTGTCTTACGCAAGACGGGCTTGGGAAGGATAATCGTTTCTTTTCCATCTATTTTGTAGGTTGTAGCTAATATGCCTTTTTTAAAACTAATGGAGAGATCTTTTGTTTTGAAAAAAAAAAAACAATGACAAGTTCCCACAAATGCTCCTCAATCTACCGTAGAATACACTACCCCAGGGACTAAATGAACCCACCGATATGTACGGGTTATCATTCTCGAAGGTTTTTTCTCTGTAAGAATAAGTTGCAACACTAGTTGTTTTTTTTCCAAAAAAAACTACTTCCATTAGTTAAGGCAATGTACATAGTATAATATACAACTCATATTTGTCATGACGACACTCATATTTTGTCTCGAAAGGAATTGAACTCACAACCTTGTTATACGCATGTGAAATCCTTAACCATTGTAATAACAAGTTTATACGTATTGTTTTTGGAATATATAATCTAATATCATAAGGATATTCTGAATTACTTTATATTCTAGAATGTCCTAGAGTATTCTAGAGTGTTCTATACGCTAGAACCTTCTAGAATACTCTATAAACCTTCTAGATTACTAGATTACCCCAGAATATTCTAGAGTGTTCTAGATTACTCTATAGAGAGTTATAAATAAGGAGCTATCAACCATCCAAGCACCAAATTAGTTCAACGCCATCCTATAGCTCCCTATTGCCTATTTTGTGTACTCCATCTTATATCGCAATACAATACTTTCTTTTCAATTCTCTCTTTCTGCTTCATCAATATATCTCTTTCCCTTTTTTCTCTCTCTTTCTTCTCTTTTTCTCTTTGTCTTGACAGTTTGAACCAATTTTTCTTCATTTTCTCCCTCTTCCACAAGTTCTCTTATTTCTTCTCCTCTCCCCTCGTTCATCATGGAGTTCGTGAGCAAACAAGAATATATCTGTGTTCTCTCTGAGCTCGACATGCTCATGAATAAATTTGTGGCATTAGAGCATGAAAATCAAAGGCTATTGGGCGACCTACAACAAGTGAGTACCGAAAGAGCTCAACAAGTTGAAGAATTATCACAACGGGTTCACCAACTCGAGGCTACTATATTGTCATTACGGGAACAAGCGTCGGGGGCTCAAAACTCCCCTCGAGAACCAAAGATTAGTCTCCCTGCCAAATTTGATGGTATGAGGTCTTTATTTCGAGGTTTTTTGAATCAAGTCTGTTTGGTTATTCAGTTACATCCCAATCGGTACCCAACTGACATGGCCCGTGTGGGATTAGTAGGAACCTTGTTATGTGGTACAACATTAGCATGGTTTGCACCACTTCTTGAGAAGAAATCACCATTGCTAGACGATTTTGAGGCATTTGTTAAGGAGTTTCAGGCTAGTTTTGGAGACACCGACAGCACTAGGACGACGATAAACAAGATTCGAAGACTCCGGCAAGGAGATCGTCCTGCATGAGCGTATACAACTGATTTTCGCCTTTTGGCATGCGATATCCCTTGCGATGAGGCGGCTTTAATGGATCAATTCCGTCAAGTTTTGCGTAATGACATCAAAGATCTTCTACTTACTTTCCATGAAGATCCGAAGTCTCTAACAGAGGCCATTAGTTGAGTTGTGCGATGTGATAATCGTCTTTTTGAGCGACGTTCTGAGCGCCAACAAATGTCACGCCACCAACCAGAACAAACGTATGCTTCCGTAATCGCAATGCCCCCACAAGTTTCCAGACCCGTTACAAGGGATGGCCCAACTCTGATGGAAATAGAGACAACTCAACGTTGAGGGCCTTTATCTGATGCTGAGAAACAACGACGTCGGGCGCATTGCCTATGTTTATATTACGGTGGTCCAAGACATATAGTCGTGAATTGTCCACATAAACCTAGACGTCAAGTATACCAATTAAGTGCACATGATATTCCTACTTTGAGCTCCATTGTTACTTCTAGTAATGTCAATAAGCCTAATAGTCCATGCCATGAGAATAGGTTCGACGTCTTGAGTCAATTAGAGGATGTGTTAAATGAGTAAGTCCGGCCAAAATAGGAGCCATTTGGTTGGACCATCCTAGATATGTAGAGTTAGTCCCTAGTCGTGGTTCCATTTTATCAAGTCAAGTGAGTAGAGTTTTTTCTACGCAAGTTGAGCTTACCACATCTACATGTCATCGAGTCCTAGCCTCTACCCTCCTAGATTCTGGAGCCAACTCTTGTTTAGAACCTCCATGGGGCCCAATTTATAATCTTTCCCCTGTAGAGCTAGAGACTTTGCGGGAATATATCGACGAGAATCTCGCAAATGGATTCATTCGGCATTCTAGATCCCCTGCTGGTGCACCTATCTTCTTCGTTAAGAAAAAGAATGGGTCTCTTAGGTTGGTCGTGGATTATCGAGGGCTAAACAAAGTGACCATCCGGAATCGATATGCTTTACCGTTAATCCCGAATCTTTTGGAACGTCTTAGTGGAGCAAAATATTTCACGAAGTTGGACCTTCGTGGTGCATATAATCTAGTTCAGATTCGTCCGGGGGATGAATGGAAGACTGCTTTTCGCACTCGCTATGGACATTTCGAGTATATTGCGATGCCATTCGGTCTCACGAATGCACCTGCAGTTTTCTAGCATATGGTGAATGATATTTTTTGAGATTTTCTCGATGTCTTCACTATAGTTTACCTAGATGACATTTTGATCTATTCGAAGACCCAAGAGGAACATGATGAACATGTTTGTCAGGTACTACGTCGGCTACGAGAATATGGTCTCTATGCAAAATTAGAGAACTGTAGTTTTGGCCAGAATCAAGTGGAATTTTTGGGGTACGTTGTATCCTCAAATGGTATTTCTATGGACCCCATGAAGGTTCAAGCAATTCTAGAGTGGCAAACTCCCCTTTCAGTGTGCGACGTGCAATGTTTTCTCGGGTTTGCAAATTTTTATCGGAAATTTATTAAACATTATTCTAAGGTCGTGCTTTCGCTCACTCAACTCACACACAAAAATCAACCATTCATTTGGAGTTCGGATGCAGCCGAGGCATTTGAAAGTTTAAAACAGGCGTTTACAACGACACCGATCTTAGCACATGTCGACCCAACAAAACGCTTCATCCTTGAAGCTGATGCATCCGATTTTGCACTAGGAAGTGTCTTGTCGCAGACTGGAGATGACGGAGAGCTACATCCTATCGCCTTTCATTCCCGGAAATTTGAAACTGCAGAGATCAACTACGAGATCCATGACAAAGAACTTCTTGCAATCGTGGACTTTTATCTATAATGGCGACGTTTTCTAGAAGACTCTTCTCAGCAGATCATTGTCTACAATGATCATAAGAACTTGACATATTTCCAAAATGCTCAAGTATTGAGTCAGTGACAAGCCCGGTGGGCACAATTTTTGAGTCACTTTGACTTTGTAATCATATATCGCCCTGGGATGCAACAAGGTAAATCAGACACGATTTCTCGACGCTCTTATATGGAACTTCGTCCAGGGGAACTTGCATTTGAGCATCAAAAACAAATCCTTTTGGGTCCTAATTGCCTACGATTAATGGTAGTTAATGCCATAACAACACTTGAAGATTCCACTCTTCTTGATTCCATTCGAGATCATATGGCCACTGATGAATTTACCAAGGAGGTTTTGGATCATATTGTCCCAGATCGTGCTTCTAGTTCGTAGTCGAAAAACCCTCAACATGACTATCGTTTGTTCTATTGGCATGGTGGTTTTCTATTTCGACAAAACCTATTGTATGCTCCTGATGGTCCCCCACGACTACAAGTTCTACAACATTGCCATGACTCACCAATGACTGGACATTTTGGAGTTCGCAAAACTCTAGAATTAGTTTCTCGACAATATTGGTGGCCTCGCCTTCGTCATTTTGTTGAGGAGTATGTTCGCAGTTCTGATACCTGTTGTCGATCAAAGAGTCCTTGACACCGATCCTATGGCTTACTACAACCACTTCCCATTCCGGAAAATCCTTGGAAGTCTATATCCTTGGATTTCATTACCGATCTCCCAGTTTCAAAAGGTTATGATGCAATTCTCACAGTGGTTGATCGACTTACCAAAATGGGACATTTCGTGCCATGTACGAAGTCTATTACTAGTCAAGAGGTGGTCGATCTAGTTATGCGGGAGGTATTTAAGCACCATGGTCTTCCAGATGATATTATTAGTGATCGGGGTCCACAATTTATTTCCAAGTTTTGGAAGCATATCCTCAAACTTCTCCGAATTTCAGCTAAGCTTTCTTCGGGCTATCATCCTGAGACTAACGGCCAAACTGAGCGTACCAACCAGACATTGGAGCAATATCTTCGTTGTTTCATCAACTACCAACAAGATGATTGGGTTGATTTTCTGCACTTGGCTAAATTCGCTTACAACAACTCGGTCCATATGGGTTATTCCCCATTTTTCGCAAATACGGGCCACCATCCTCGGTGGACAATGAATGCACATCCACAAGTGCCTACTAACCCTGCTGTTGCGGATCGTCTTAGTCGCCTCCAAGAAATTCACGTTTCCATTCTTCACAATTTACATGATGCACAAATTACACACAAGAGGCTTGCGGATCGTCATCGCCTCGATTCCTCCAAAAAATTCTGTGTTGGGGATCGTGCATGGCTTCTCCAACACAACATCAAGACTACTCGGTCTTGTGGTAAATTGGATTACCAACATTTTGGCCCATACATGTTCACTGGTAAGATAAGTGATGTTGCATATCGTCTTGTCCTCCCTCCACACATGCGCCTCCATCCGGTCTTCCACGTATCCCTATTAGAACCTTACACCAACAGTTCAATTACGGGCCGTATTTTGGCTCCTCAGCCACCAGTTGAGTTCTTGGAAGGACCCGAATTTAAGGTTGCCGCCATTCTCGGTTCTAAAATCGTGCGCAACAAGTTGTATTATTTCGTTGATTGGCTAGGCTATACCCCCAACGATCGAACTTGGGAACCTGCTGCAAATCTTTCCAATGTCGCGGACATGGTCACCACAACCCTGTTATACACATGTCAAATCCTCAACCATTGTAATAACAAGTTTATGCTTATTGTTTTTAGAATATATAATCTAATATCATAAGGAAATTCTGAATTACTTTATATTCTAGAATGTCCTAGAGTATTCTAGAGTGTTCTATACGCTAGAACCTTCTAGAATACTCTATAAACCTTCTAGATTACTAGATTACCCCAGAATATTCTAGAGTGTTCTAGATTACTCTATAGAGAGTTATAAATAAGGAACTATCAACCATCCAAGAACCAAATTGGTTCAACGCCATCCTATAGCTCCCTATTGCCTATTCTGTGTACTCCATCTTATATCGCAATACAATACTTTCTTTTCAATTCTCTCTTTCTGCCTCATCAATGTATCTCTTTCCCTTTTTTCTCTCTCTTTCTTCTCTTTTTCTCTCTTCTTGACAATATCTTACATGCCAACTTGCATGTCGAAAAGAAAACAACATGTGTAAAGGAATCAACAAAGAAACTCCAAAACACAACATTATTCGATATTACTCGACAACATACCCTCCACGTGAGCCTCATACAATTGATGATAGAGAGTTGGCAACTTCTTAGCTGAACTGAGCTAGATTTTTCTACAGAGAGAGTAAGTTACATTTGGGGAGTGCAAAATTAACTCGAATTCCTTAGAGATTCTAACTTGAAAATATATTATTAAAATCGAACATGTTTAGAAGGGAAAAAGAAACATAAATTGAATTTGCTTTTACTCCAATTGAATTTTTTAAAATCATTGTTAGATTGTATGAGCAAGGAAGAGTCAATGTGAAGAAAGCTTGCTTGGCATGCAGAAAAACTTGCAATGATTTGTGTGAAGAGGGGGGTCTTCATGTGAGGAAGACACTAAGTGTGAAGCATTGCTTTCTATGAGGCGAGTTCCGTACAAAGAAACTTGTTGGCTAAACAAACAATTACATAGAAGAAACTTATATTGCAATTGTCGGCTCGTTGGAGGTTTTACTATATATTATTTTGAGAACTTGGATTCTCAAGGAATTTGGTTTATTTGCAGTTTAATGTGGTTTATTTCACGTAAAGATGGTTTAAACTTTACATTATTAAGTATTGTGTTTTGCTTCTCAACAAAAATATTGCAAACCAAATATGCAAACTCCAACCTTCTTATATGTAGTATAAAAGAGACAAGTATAGGATAGGTAGATCATGTTAAATAATTTCTTATGTGATGTATAAAGCCAATCATCTTAAAAAAATAGGATCTTGTTCCAATAAATCTTGTTTAATCATATTTATATATAGAATGAAAATGAAATATCTTTAATTTTGTTGTCACCAACTTTAAATTATATTCCAATAGTGGTAAAATCAGTACCCTCTTATCAAAGGTAGCTTCTTACCAATATTGGCAACACTTGATCTATCATTATTTAAGAGTCACATGCCTATAGGCTATATGTATATATATTTGTCTACTTTGTTTGCAACTATTGAATCCAACTTTGCATGCAATGAGAGACCTCCCTCACTATTCCAAACAAGAGAACCAATCAGCATGATCTCTCTCTTAAGATAATACGTTCATGTACATTTTTCAGATATGATCTATTGCTTGGCCACTTTCTTATTGGCAAAATGACAAGCAAGTTGGTGGTCCATAATACTTAGTACTATTTATTTTCCACACAAATCTAATGCTCACCCACTCAAGATTAAAATTAGAGATATCATTGATTTATGAGATTGGCATAATATAAAGCAAGAATATTGGACATGTGAAGTTACCTTTAGCTTGGTCACTATCATATCAAATTTCTACATACTATAAATCATACAAATGTGCTTTATGCGTACTTGAAAGTTGAAACTTGCAATGTCATATTGTCAAACCATATTATTCAAAGGATCCACCATCACAACTATTTCTAGATTGTTTCTCCAAATTTTGATTGAAACCAATATAGTAGTATGGGGCTTGTGTGGTTTATGGAAGGAAGAAAGAAACCAATCACAAACATTCTCCCAATCTAAAGTTCCACCTTCACTACAATGAAATACCAATGAGTAGTTTTGACAATTCTGAAATACATGCAACAAAATTCTATCATTGTACCAAAGTATGTCACGAGAGTGCAACAATTTCCAACATTATTTTATATTGTGGGAAATTCTAGCATTGATGAAAACTGTCGGAAATTCTAGCTCTAAGCAAAATTCCTGAAAATTCTTGCACCTTTGTAGTAATGTGGACAATAACGAATAGTATCAAAAAAGTGTTGGAAATTCCGATGATTATATTGTTGGAGTTTTGGACTGTAATGAAAACGGTAAAAGGTTCTAGCACTAAGAATAAAGAGAAATGGATCTACAACAGAAGGTTTAGGTTTTTGGGTTTTTTGGGTTTGGGGTCATGCTATATAAGATTTAAAATATAAGCTTTATCAGCCCCCTATACCCTCCATTGCTTTATTTTCATTTTTGAACCTTTTTGACCTAAAAAATCAATGAAGTGACAATATTCAGGCTTGAACTAACTAATTATTACTTTTGATGAATTTCCTTTTTAAATGGAATATCATAAACATGAGTATGAACAATATCCTACAACCAATGTATATTTAAGTGGTGTCACTTTTATTTCACTTACTAGACTCGATTGTAGGTTTATGCAAATGGACTATATGATAGATCTCGTCTAATGGTGAGTTCATGGTCACCTAACATGTTGTATATTACTAGATCTCACTTATGTTTCACCTAATCTATTAAGGATCAAAGAAAAGGCATTTTAACCTAGTGCTCAATATCCTAGATTATGGGCATTATCATGAAACACAAAAGTCAATATGATAATCAATGGAGTCAATTCACATGGATTCCTATTTCTTTACACAATAATGAATAGCTCCCATGAAACACAAACACTTTTTTTTTGTTTTGTTAAGTACACATTCATGGAAAAGATGCTCTTGGTTTAAAGTCACATGTATCATGTCAAACCCTCAGAAGTTTGGGGTCTTATATGAATAGTCTATTTGTGTGTGTATATGTTGACCATTTATTTAAACAATGTGGCTTACGTACTATGAATAGCATAATATTGAACAACACTTTACGATTGGAGGGTTGAAGATGTAAAGGTTCAACAATAAAAAGGTCATGAATCTACAATGCATGTAGTAAATGTTTTAATTTGTCAACAGTAGGCAAACTTTAAAAATGAATGATAAGTGCATACAATTAGAAAACATATTGAATGATGTACACATGATGAGAGGCTTGGAATTATCGAATGCAATCGACAAGTAAATGTGTACATTCAACTTTTTACATCATTGTAAGTGTCATAAGTATGTCCTCATTATATACATCAGAAAAAGAAAAGATTGGTTTTACCATTAAGACATATGCAAAAACAACAATGTCACGTTGTGGAGGTGCATGTTGCGTCATTGACACAATATTACAAAAGCCATGTTCTAGAACTTCACGAACCACCTATGTATGAACGCAACATTACGTAGTCCATTGAAATGCACTATCTATGTCAATACATGATAAAGACAATAAGTTTATATTACCAAAATGCATGCCAAAGACAAATAAAAAGATTTTAAACAAAATCAACATCCAAAATCACATTTTAATGATGAGAGAGGTCAACCGATCCCACTCTTAACTTTATTTTAAATCCATCCCTCTTTTGAGTAACACCATAGGCAAATATTTTATTTCCATTAAAACTTTCAATCTTTCATATGTAATAAATTATAATAAAATCGGGAACGACTTTGTAAACATGTGAAAAAGAAAACTTATATTTGGTCTATGAATTGAAGTGACTTTTTATATTTTAACTTACTCAAGTGCAGGTGAGTTTTCTTTATTTATATTTTATAAGTGGTCAACCTCCTCTTGATGAATTACATATATATTATTTAAGCTTGTTTAAGACGATCTCAAAAATGTGTGCTATTTCAGCAAACTATATTATGAATTCATCCCATTTTTCTCTCTTTTTATGGGTTTATAGGAGAACTTAATGGCAAATTTACGGAAATAAATAAAACACGCAAGGATATTTTTTACTTTTCCCTTATTTTAATGTTGGTACCAAATTATGGACATGGAGAGACAATGCTCCTATCTTATGTAATCTTAAAAAGAAGAATCTTTATAGATCCAATGAATGCTCAAATGGTTCTTGATTGTTGCATACCATCTTGAGTGCAAGATGTGCAATGTTTCTTAAGATTCATGAATTTAACACAAGTTCATCAAGAATTATTCGACGATTGTGTGATCTCTCACACAATATGTAAAGAATCTAACTCTAGTAGAGTTTAGTATTCAGAAGCATAGTGTGTGTGTGAGAGAGAGAGAGAGAGTGAATGTATAAGCAAGAGAAGGAATTACATAGAATAACCAAAAAAATAAGAAAACACACAATAGGGGAATGACAACTTATGCACTTAAGAGAGCTATATTAATTATCTAAAGATCATCAACTAAACTAAATGGCCAAAGGGGGTTTTATATACAAGTCCTCAAGGGACTGCCCTATTAAATGTGTTGGTGGAATCTAACCAAGATATCCACTTGAGTACGATTTTGTCATAAGAATATCTAATATTCTTTGACCACACTAACACTCAACAACTACACGGATTACAATAAAGTGTGTTCATACACTTTTTCACACATCGTCCTTTTCTTCATAAGCACATGTTCACACAAGTTGAGCTTGATTCTAAACACGCCCCCTCAAGGTCAATTGTGTGTCCTCTTAAGCTTGAGTGTTTTGGTGTAGTTGAAGACCCAAATGCAGTTGGTCAGACTACTAGACTGTGGTTTTCCCGTTGTTCCTATGTACTCGATCTTGATCTAGCAATGTCGATCTTGCTAATCCAAAATTTCGAGCCTCAAAAATTCCGGGCTTTGGAAAGTCTTCCTCTAACTTGCCGGGACAAGTCGATTAGATGTGCCGGCCTTACTTTGCTGATGCCGGTCTCACTCTTCCTCTTGTATCGTGCTGATTCTCCATGTTTTCCTTCATCTTTGTACTTTTACTCTCCCCCAAGCTCAATATATCGAGTGGTCTAAGGCCTAAATCCAATGAGAATTGTCGTAGCTTGTCGAGACCTAGCGCCTTAGTGAAAATATCATCCACTTGCATGTTGGTGCCAATGTATTGGAGGTCAATGTTACCGGCCAATATGCGCTCACGGATGTAATGATAGTGCACCTCGATGTGCTTAGTCCGGGCGTGAAACACCAGATTCTTTGCAAGCTGGATGTTGCTGAGATTATCGCAATGGATCAGTATTGGTTTATTCACCAATTTGTTGAAGTCTTTTAACAGTCTTTTAAGCCATACAGCTTCGCAAGTAGCTACAATAACGGCTCTATACTCCGCCTCAGTGTTGGATAGAGCCACAGTTGGTTGTTTCTTGCTGCTCCACTACCGAGTGAAAACATAAATCTCGAAGTGGATCGCCTATCAGATGCATTGCCTGCCCAATCAGCATCCGTGAAGCCTTCGAGTCGAAGTGGTGCTCCACGCTTATAGAAGATACCATAATTAAGTGTTCCACTAATATAACGTAACACTTGCTTAGCATAATCCATGTGAGTGTCGCGGGGGTTTGCCATGAACTAGCTAAGAACCCCGACCGGATAGCTGAGGTCTAGTCGGGTGATAGTTAGGTAGATAAGACTCCCAATTATTTGGCGATACTGTTTCGGCTCGTAGAATTTTCCAAAATCTGCAGTTAGCTTCATATTTCGATCAAGGGGTGTCGAGATGGACTTACACTCGGTCATTCCGAACTTGTAGAGCAAGTTCAACACATAGTGTCGTTGTGAGAGTAGGAACCCTTCTGGAGTTTGAATGACCTCGATGCCGAGAAAATAATGTAAGTAATTCAGATCCTTCATCTCGAACTTTTGCAAAAGCAGCTTTTTAATCTTTTGTGTCTCGGTGAGGCTTTCTGTACCGATGACAAGGTCATCGACATACAAGATTAAGAAGATGGGGCTTTTGGGATTTTTCTGAACATACAACGAGTTATCCGATTTTGACATCCGGAAGCCAATGTCGTGAAGATATGATGTGATCTTTGAATGCCATGCTCTTGGGGCTTGCTTCAGTCCATAGAGTGGCTTCTTCAATCAGCAAACTACATGTGGATGTTTGTTTGATTCGAAGCCAGGTGGTTGCATCATGTAAACTTCCTCCTCGAGCTCACCTTGGAGGAATGCGTTCTTCACATCCATTTGATGCAAGCACCATCCTTTCGCTGCTACGAGAGCAATTACTGTCCTCACAATGGTCATTTTTGCCACCGGGGCAAATGTCTCCTCATAGTCTATGCCATGGGTTTGAGCATACCCTTTGGCGACTAGCCGAGCCTTGAACCGATTGACCGTGCCATCCGTATTATGCTTTATCTTGAACACCCAGCGGCAACCGATTGGCTTTTTCTTGATTTCAGAGGATGGGACTAAATCCCAAGTATCGTTGTCAAACAACACGCGCATCTCCTCCCTCATTGCCTCGATCCACCGGGGATCTTGGGCAGCTTCTTAGTGTTAGGAAACAGGTCCCTCCGGATGGGAAGTGAGAAGAATAGTATTGATGAGTAAACTCGGCCGAGGCCGAATCCGAATGTGGAATACCCGGCTACGGAAGACCTGGTGAGAACCGGATGACAAGTACCCGGCTACGGAAGACCCGGTGAGAATTGG
Organism: Azolla caroliniana; assembly: GCF_043228905.1. Classification (NCBI taxonomy): domain Eukaryota; kingdom Viridiplantae; phylum Streptophyta; class Polypodiopsida; order Salviniales; family Salviniaceae; genus Azolla; species Azolla caroliniana. The sequence goes on along the minus strand of NW_028230436.1, from coordinate 5,798,794 downwards.
ATGAGGAGTATCTGGCTACGGAAGACCCGGTGAGAACCGGATGAGGAGTACCCATCTACGGAAGACCCGGTGAGAACCGGATGAGGAGTACCTGGCAAGAGCTGGATGATGAAGGCCCGATGAGAAGTGCTCACCGGATAAAGGGACATTCGTAAATATGTTTTCTGAGAGTCCATCGGGGCTATATTTGTAAATAGCCGAAAAGTCATATTAGTATAAATATGACTTAGGGCAAATTTAGAAGGTTGTTGTTGTTATTCTTGTTGGCGCAAGACTAGAGAGCGCGTAACAGTGTACAGAGAGAGAGAGAGAGGAAGAGGCCGTTGCCTTTGTTGTAACCGCCGCCTGTGGTGAAGATCGTGAGCGCGAGGTCGTTGCCTCCGTGAGCTCGCTGTTGTAACCATTGTGATATAGTGATAGTTTGGAGTCTGTGGACTCTCATGGTTTTTTCCCCCTCTCAAGGTTTTCCACGTTAAACATCCTGTGTACTCTTCTCTCCTTTGTGTCGTGTGTTCGTTATCCGTTTTCTGTGTTTGATTTTAGACTTGGTTGTGGACGAGCGTTGTTCATCGGGAGTGTGTAGTTCATGTCACTTTGTAAGTCTCAAGTTCTTGGTCTGTTGCGACCTTCATCATGAATGCATAGTGGTGGGCCATGTACTCATTGTACCCGAACCTAACTATCAGGCTCTTTTGTCGGTTCGATTGATGGAGTTTTCCTTTGGTCATTTCTGGGGCCTTCTTCATTTCATACTTGTTGTGGACTGATCGGGGTGAATGATCTGAGTCTTCACTGGATGTCATGTCCTTGGCCTCTTGCTCAGGCATCTTGCCCTTTTCTTTCTTTCTATGGGTGTAGCACAAAGGTGACAACACATCAAAGGTTTCTTCATGTTGTGCAAGACTCTGATTGCTAGATGACACCTCAGGTCCAGTCAGCTGGAGTGTGGGCAGACTCTCAGCTGCTTCTCCACCCATAATGGTCATTAGCATCTCTTATTCTTCACTCTAAGAATCTGCTCCAGATCTGCTTGTTTCGAGCATGGTGGGGGTCACTGATGTTGGGCCATACCATGATGTCACCTCATCAAATACCACATCTCGGCTTACTCGTGACTGTCGAGTGATGGGGTTAAAACACTTGTAACTCTTTTGCTCAAGTGAGTAACCAACGAGGATCATCTTCTCTGATTTTGGTTCAAGCTTTCTCCACTTCTCATCGGGGACATGCACAAATGCAATGCTACCAAAAACCTTCAAGTGCGAAAGGTCTGGCTTTGTCCCAAAATACTTCTCGTGAGGGGTGATGTCATAGACACCCTCGGTTGTGCACCTATTGATGAGATACACAGCCGTAACTGCTGCCTCTGCCCAATAGATCTTGAGCTTGTTCTTCTCATGCAGCATGGCACGGGCCATCTCAAGAATTGTGCAATTCTTCCACTCAGCAACACCGTTTTGTTGTGGTGTGTACGGGCAAGAGAATTCCCGGCGAATCCCCTTCTCTTCTAGAAAGGCCTTAAACTCGGTTGAGAAGTATTCTTGGCCACCATCAGACCGTAAGCATCAAATCTTGCGATTCGTCTCATTTTCCACGCAATTCTTTAACTTGAGAAAGTGGGAGAAGACCTCACTTTTCGACTTCATCGGGCATATCCAGGTATGCCGCGAATAGTCGTCAATGAAGGTAACGAAGTACCTACACCCACCAATTGTCGTTGTCTGAGCTGAGCCCCATACATCTAAGTGGATGACGTCCAACAAGCCTTTACTCACATTTCTTTCGCTTAGGAATGGATGCCTATGTTGCTTGCCTAGTTGGCACGCCTCACATACATCATCACGATGTTTCGATGTAAATTGTGGCAATCCGTGCACAACCCCTTTTGTTTGCATTGATCGGAGTTTACTGAGGTTTACATGGTCAACCCTTTTGTGCCACAACTCAATATCAAACTCGGCCTTGAGTCCCTTTGCATACATTGCTGTGTTCATCTCCGTCGCATCAAGAATAAACATGCGACCTTCTCTTCTTGCATGAGCGATAAGTTGGCCTTTATCCTCGATGAAGCAACCTTCCTGGTTGAGTTCAACAATTTGGCCAACCGAGACCAAATTCTTTGTGATTGTCGGGACATGCAATATATCCTTCATGTAGCCCTTGTTGTTGTGATTGTTAAGGGCCACATCTCCAATGTGCTCAATCATGTGTGTGGAGTCATCACCGGTCTCCACCACGCCGGGTCTCTCGAGTTCCCTCAAATTCATGAACCATTCTTGATGACTTGTCATGTGATTTGAGGCACCTGAGTCCACGAACCATACATCATCAGGTTGGGAAACACTTGTTATCATGTTATTCGCCCGGTGTCGCATAACAAACATCGTCACTTTGTTTTCTAGGTCAGCCAACACAACATAGTTTGTTTGTTGTCGGGGTGAGGCAGCTGAGTCATTCTTCTTCTTCCGACACTCGGCTTCAAAGTGGCTAGGCTTTCCACAATACCAACACTTGGTTTGCTGGTTCTGCCTAGTTGATGCAAGCTGGTGGAAACTCCCCTTTCTATCGGAATTCCCTCGGTTGTTTCGACCTTCTTGTTGCTCGGAATTAAACTGTTGTGGACCTCGTCCACCTCTTCGTCGGCCATTCCTCCCCCGATTTCCACGACCACGACCGTGACCTCGACTGAGATCATCATGTGTATATAGCATCTGCCCATAAGATGTTGTGCTCGTCGACTGTGTATGGTTCTCCTCAACCATTAGCATGGATTGCAAGTCGAAAATGCTTGGGGGGTTCTCCCTTGTTGTTATGGCAGTTCGAAATGAGCCATATTTTTGTGCAAGGCCGCCAAGACAAATATGCACCATCTCGTCATCATCAACTACGACATTGATGGAGCCAAGTGAATCGCATAAGTCTTTGATCCGGAGGGTGTAGTCCGTCACAGACATATCCCCCTGCCGAATATTGTTCAACTCCTTCCGGAGTTGAAGTTTTCTCGCTGTGGTTGGAGCCGCGAAAATCTTCTTCAAGTTTTTCCACGCTTCTGTTGGGGCTTTCGCATCTCGAATATAGCTTAACATGTGATCTTGCACACATGTTGCCAAACAATACATTACCCTACTAGCGCCTTGCTGCCATGTGGGGTAGTTGGGACTTGTAATATCGGGGGTTGTTTCCTGAGCTCCCTCGATATAACTCCAATACCCTTCCCAACTAAGTACTACTGCATTTTATATTCCCAAGATGCGTAGTTGTGCCTGTCCAACTTCTCTGTTGTAAGTGCGCTACCCATTTGTGCATTCATTTTTCTGATTTAGCTTGAATCGTATAATCCTGTTAAGGTGAGCCTCTTGTTGTGCAAAACTGCAGCGATGATAGCAGGTTTTAAAACAACGTCTCTAGCTGCTCACACAGTTTCAATGGTAGAGCTCAGTGAAGGATCTCTAACCCTCACGCTCTGATACCATGTAAAGAATCTAACTCTAGTAGAGTTTAGTATTCAAAAGCGTAGTGTGTGTGAGAGAGAGAGAGAGAGTGAATGTATAAGCAAGAGAAGGAATTACAGAGAATAACCAAAAAAATAAGAAAACACACAGTAGGGGGATGACAACTTATGCACTTAAGAGAGCTATATTAATGATCTAAAGATCATCAACTAAACTAAATGGCCAAAGGGGGTTTTATATACAAGTCCTCAAGGGATTGCCCTATTAAATGTGTTGGTGGAATCTAACCAAGATATCCACTTGAGTACGATTTTGTCATAAGAATATCTAATATTCTTTGACCACACTAACACTCAACAACTACACGGATTACAATAAAGTGTGTTCACACACTTTTTCACACATCGTCCTTTTCTTCATAAGCACATGTTAACACAAGTTGAGCTTGATTCTCAACACAATACACACAAAGGAACCAATTATTTTCATGGACTTCAAGTTAGCTAATATATTTGTCAATTTACAGAAAACCACTACGTTTGAACTATTATGCTCCATTTTAATCTAGAGTCTTGACAAATTCTTCTTCATGGAAGATGAGGATTTGATTTTGCATTTGGATGCATCTTGGTGTAGATTGGGGAAATTTGACAATTGCATCAAGTCACCTTTCATTCTTGAAAATTCATAGTGCGAGAAATCTAAAGAGGTGAGGGTTATTTGTTGATGCTTTGACCAATAATGCCAAACTGTAGATGTTTCTCCTCATTAAATTATTACCTATACATGATAAGGATCACATAAACTTGACATACTTTTGAAATTCTCGAGTTCTGAATCAACAAGCTCGTTGGACGTATTTTTAAACATATTTCAATTTCATAATCACATATTACCTAGGGAAGCAATAAGGCAAAACAAATGTGGTAAGCATAAGGCTCAATTCTCCTATCTAATATGTCAACCAAGAGAGTGGCTTTTAACATAAAATGCAAGTTCTTAGTTGAGAGTGGTTCATGCATGTCCTAAAGATTTGAGTCTCCTTGACTCTCTTTGTCCATACATTTATTCAAATGGTCATGCTCGCGTACATATTGTTCCACATTATGCTTCTTCTCATAAGGACTACTATGAGTTCAATTAGCATGGCGATGTTGTATTGCCTTTGGCACGTGGTGTGAAAACAAAAGTTGTCGCCTATAAAATATGATTGTACACAATCGTGCTTATCAAATACTATTTGCACACAATTATATATAGATAGATATAGGAAGAGAAATGTGTATATATGGGTCACACCCTAGCTTATATAAACATATATGAATACCAGTAGGGGTATTTTACTTATAATTGTAAACCACAAAACTATCAAAAAACATAAAATGCACAAAACCATGGGTTAAGACTCAAGAGCATGGTTTTCCATGCATATGATCTATGAAAAGTACATTGGATTTATGCCAAGTAAGTGGACCGAAGGTATGATTTATCCTATTCCTAAGCTGGAAGGGGTAGTGGCAGATATTAGGAAGTGGCGACCTATAACTATATTGAATACTATTTTACAAATATATGCTAAGTTGTTGGCTATGAGATTGCAACCTTTTTTATCAGACATTATTCATAACACCCAAACAGGGTTCTTACAAGATAGGAGTATATTAGATAACATTTTTTTATTTTGGGAAGCGGTTACAATTTCACAAGAAAGGCAAGAGGATTTAACAATCTTGTTGTTGGATTTTGAAAAGGCTTATGATAGAGTAGATTGGTCTTTTTTGAGGGGTACCATGGAAAAGTTGGGTTTTCCTAATCAATGTTTAACGACTGTCTCAACTCTTTACAACTCTGCTACTAGTAGGGTATTCGTAGATGGAGAGTTAGGCCAAGCATTCGCAATTTCGAGGTCAGTGAGTCAGGGATGTCCATTGGCTCCTTTTTTATATTTGATGATCGGAGAAGCTTTTAGTAGTTTGCTTACAAGTAATACTGTGAATATAAAAGGGCTACAATGGCCATGGTTAGAGGAACAAGTTGTGGATTGTCAATTTGTTGATGATACAACCTTGTATTTGCAAGGTTCTAACGATAATCTTTCTAGAAACAGGCTATCGATACATTTTGCTATGCTTCTAGAATTGTTATTAATTGGAATAAATTGGAATAAATTGGTAGGGTTCTGGGTAGGTAACACAATAAACCCTTTGTGGTGTCCACAAGAAGGGTTTCAATGGATTCCGCATGGTAAACCTATAAGATACTTGGGATGTTAGGTAGGTATTAATCTCTCACTAGAAGATCATGTAGCTCCTCTATTGCTTTCTATAAGGAAGAAATTGTTATATTGGAATATTGCTAAATTGTCATTGACAGGAAGTGTTGTTGTTGCCAATCAAGTATTGTTGGCTTCCATGTGGTACATTTTATTGGCTTGGTTGTGTCACGTTCGGCTTTATCGCAAGTACAAAAGCTTATTAGAAATTTCCTTTGGGGATCTAAAGATTGTTCTTATGTGAGAGCCAATGTATCTTGGAAAGTTATTACAACTCCAACAGACGGTGGTCTTGGATTGATTGAGCCTCTTTTACAATGTAAGGCTTTATTGGGAAAATTTATTATCAGAGGTTTGTTGCTTGGTGGGGAGCCTTGGAAAAAAATCTTAAGGCAGAGAATGGCTAAAGTTATGCCTTCTACTGGTGGCAATTGGAAAGATAGTATTAGATGCTGGTTTTTAAGAGATTTTAACCATTCCATTGATATTTTTCGCCAAGATAAGTTTTTTAGGGGTAGCATGAAGGCATGGTGGGATTTGAAACATAACTTAGTCCAATCTCTACCATCATGTAAGGAGGAATGGTTGCGTCAACCCCTCATATTGAACCCACTATTTACATCAGAAGAGGGGGTAATGTTAGGGAAGAGAACTAGGTTGAATTGGGCTGACTTTGATAAAGGTGAAACAAAGTCAGTTTGGAATTGGCTGACCTTTTCTTCTTCAGTGATGGAAAACAAAACCCATGTTTGTAGTACAATTTGGGGAGGGGACATTATGTATGCAGAAATGGATTGAGTCTTTACAATATCTTCCTTTCAGCCTTCTCAAACTAGTGTGTTTTGGTATGGTATGTTTTCAGCCCTACATGTCTTATTGGGGGTTAGGGGCTATAAAAACGCTCATGAATGCCTTTACTTCGATGTTTTGCCTTCTAGACGACTTCATTCTCTCTTTGTGGAAGATGAAATTGTAACTCAAGGGAATAGGTTCCCTATTCGTATATTGTGGAAGAAAGATAAAAAATGGATATTGAATCCACATCCAAATGATGTAAACAATCTCTCTAATTTATGGGTCTATGAGAATAAGCCCATTGATCGCCTTTTGTGGGATCCTGGTGAGTGGAAATGGCAAATCAGATTAGCGCAAGGAATGCTAGGTAAGCAAATCCCATTTTTTCAGTATTCGGTAAAAATGGGTATAGAAATGCTAAGGAGAGGTGTGACTGTTACACCAGCAACTTGTAAATTCTGGAGATTTGGTAATGTGACAAATTCTCGGATGAATGCTTGTTGGAAATGGTTATGGGCCATGCAAATTCCTAAAAACGTTGCGTTATTTAGATGGTTGTTGACACATTATGGCATTCCTGTGAAGTCATGGATCGGGGACACGACTAGGAGTTAAAATGTGATAGTTGTAGTTCTCCCATTGAACCAGTTTACCATGTTTTATGGATATCTCCTATTGCTAGAGCAGTTTGGAAAAGAATGTTGAGAATGTTATATCCTATTTATGGTAGGCAAGTGTACACATGGGGTTTTGTGAGATGGGGAAGATTAGCTAAAGAAATTCAGAACTATGAAAAGGAGTTTGGTCATTTTCTTCTCCTCTCCGATGGAAGACAGGTATTGGAGGTCTCTGATACTACAACAATCTATTGTTTGGAAGAGGATATGGTCTGGTCTACGATATCTTCTCTAGTAGGTTGGGTATTGTGGAAGGCTAGATGTAAATGTGTATTTCAGAAAATTAAACAGAATGCAGTTGAGTTAGTCAAAGAAGTATGGTTAATGCTCTTACACACTTTATGTTGAAAAACAGTGCTCGGCCACAACCGAGGAACTGGATCGATCAACTCACAGAAAACGGGAAATACAATATGCACGAAGACAACAGAGATGTACGATGGTGAAGCTACAAGGCAACAACCTTGAGCTCACTGTCTTCGCCACAGGCGGCGGTAATACACAGAGGCAACGACCTCTTCGTCTCTCTCTCTTTCTCTCTCTCGGCTGCTCTCACTTCGCATGAAAAATAAGCAACAACATTTAAACTGTTTGCCCTAAGTCATATTTATACACATATGACTTTCGGGCTATTTACAAATATAGCCTCAAAGGGCTCTTGGCAAAACATATTCACAAATATGTCCCCGCATCCGGATCTCTCTCCGGGTACATTCGTCATCCGACTCCGTTACCGGGGTCTTCAGCATCCGGCTCCGTAGCCAGGGTCTTCATCATCCGGCTCCGTAACCGGAACCGGGCTTGCCGTCATCCGGATCTCTCTCCGGGTACATTCGTCATCCGGCTCCGTAACCGCAACCGGGCTTGCCGTCATTCATCTCCGGACATCCCATCCGGAGGGACCGAAATCCCAACAAACTCCCCCTTCACTTCGGCATGGGATGTCTCTCCAACCCGATCCTCTTCCGGCATGCTTCCAGTTTGTCGGGTGTGAGCACCTTGGTCAGCATATCCGACCCGTTCTCGTCCGTGTGGATCTTCGTCAGCACGAACTCCTTGTCTTCTATCCTTTCCCGGATCCAGTGGTATCTACGCTGGATGTGTTTCGTCCGGGAATGGTAGGCCGCGTTCTTTGCAAGGTGGATGGCACTCTGACTATCGCAGTAGAGTCGGTACTCCTCCTGCCGGATCCCGAGCTCTCTAATGAAGTCCTTCATCCATATTATTTCCTTGCCGGCTTCAACAGCTGCCATGTACTCCGCCTCCGTGGTTGACAACGCAACCGTCTTCTGCAGCCTCGACTGCCACGAAACGGCTCCCCCTGCATAGGTCATTACATACCCTGATGTAGACCGGCTGGTATCCGCATCAGCCGACATGTCCGAATCGGTAAATCCATCGAGTTCGGGCTTACCGGAGCCGAATCGGAGGCAGATGTTCGAAGTGCCCTTTAAGTATCGGAGTATCCATTTGACCGCGTTCCAGTGCTCCTTGCCGGGATTGCTCATGTACCGGCTCACCACTCCGACTGCATATCCTATGTCCGGTCTCGTACACACCATGGCGTACATCAAGCTCCCGACGGCTGAGGTATACGGCACTTTCATCATATCCTCCTTTTCAGCCTTTGTCTTGGGACTTTGCTTGCTGGACAGCTTGCAGTTTGCCGGGAGGGTCGATCCGACCGGTCTTGCTTCCGACATGTTGAACCGGTGAAGCACCTTCGTCACGTACTTCTCCTGTGACAGCCACAACTGCTTCTTCTTCCGGTCCCGGATGATGTGCATCCCTAGTATTTGCCTCGCCGGACCCAGGTCCTTCATTGAGAAGGTTCGGTGAAGAGCCTTCTTCAGCATCCGTATCTTGACCTGGTCCCGTCCGACGATCAACATGTCGTCCACGTACAGGAGGAGTATTAGAAAGTCTCCTCCTTCAAACTTCTTCACAAACACGCAGTGGTCGGACTGCGTTTTGAGATACCCTTCGTCGGTCATGAAGGAGTCGAACTTCCGGTACCATTGCCGGGGAGCCTGCTTCAGTCCGTAAAGGTTCTTCTTCAACCGGCATACCAGGTGCTCCTTCCTTTTCTTCTCGAATCCTTCCGGTTGCTGCATGTAGATCTCTTCTTCGAGGTCACCGTGAAGGAATGCCGTCTTCACGTCCATCTGTTCTACCTCGAGGTCCATGCTTGCCGCTATGCTCAACACCGTCCGGATGGAGGTCATCTTCACTACCGGGGCAAATATCTCGTCGAAGTCGACGCCCTTCTTCTGCTGGAACCCCTTCACCACGATCCTGGCTTTGTATCTCGGGGGGTTTCCGGCATCTCCCGGTTTCAGCTTGAACACCCACTTGTTACGGAGTGCCCGTTTTCCTTTCGGCAACTCCACAAGTTCATATGTGTGGTTCTCATGCAGGGAATCCATCTCCTCCTGCATGGCACTTAACCACCTGCGGCTATGGGTGTCATGCTTTGCTTCTTCAAAGCTCTCCGGCTCCCCCTCGTCGGTTAGCAGCACGTGCTCTGGTTCCGGAAATCTCCGGGGGGCCCTTCTCTCTCTTAGAGGATATCTCCGTTCCGGAGCTTCGGTAACCGGTTCTTCCGATTCTTCTTCATCCGAATCCATTTCGGGATCGGGGCCGGTTCCGGTATCATTTTCATCTTCTTCGGCCGGTTCTGTTTCTTCACCGTCTTCGGCCGGATCCTCGAGTGCTCACCGGTCCCTTGCCGGTCGGGACTGCTCCTCGTAGAGTTGATCCTCACCGGTCGACTTGGAGCTCTTCATCTTCTTCTCCGACTCCCAGTCGGCGAGTGTCTTGTTCTCCATGAAGATGATATCTCGACTCCTGAATATCTTCTTGTCGACCGGGTCCCATACTCGGTAGCCGAACTCGTCGTCGCCGTAACCGAGGAATATGCATGGCCGGGTCTTTGGATCCAGCTTTCCTCTCCGGTCCTTTGCCACATGCACGTATGCGAGACACCCGAACACCTTCAGATGCCGGTAGGACACTTCCTTACCGGTCCACACTTTCTGCGGCGTGTCTCCGTCCAAAGGTACTGAGGGTGATCTATTTATCACATACGTCGCCGTCGACATTGCCTCAGCCCAAAATCCCTTGGGTAATTTCGCATGCGCCAGCATACTCCGGACCCTCTCCATTATGGTCCGGTTCATCCTCTCGGCCAGCCCGTTCAGTTCCGGCGTCTTCGGCACAGTAAACTCGAGCCGGATTCCCTTCGAGCGACAGTACTCCTGGAACTGCCCCCGGTATTCCCCTCCGTTATCCGCTCGTATCGCTTTCAGCTTCTTGCCGGATCCCCTTTCCACTCTCGCGTGGAGTTCTTTGAAGACGGACAACACTTGGTCCTTTGTCTTCAACGGTGCCGTCCACAGCTTCCGGCTGTGATCATCAATGAATGTCACGAAGTACTGGGCTCCGCCATGTGACTTCGTTTCTACCTGACACACATCAGTGTGCACCAGCTCCAATGGTGCGCTACGTCTCGTCGGTGGCCTTGAGTGGAAGGAGGTCCGGTTTTGCTTACCGGCCAGGCAGTCGGTGCACTTCTCCAGGTGCACATGCTTCACTGGAATAAGGCCTCTTCATCCCCTTCTCACTCATGTGGCACAGTCTTTTGTGCCACAGCTCACCGGCAGTGTCGGCTGCCACATTCAGCTCTTCCGGACATAACCGGGCATTCATCAGGTATAGTGTGTTGACCTTCCGGGCCCGAGCCACTATCAGGCTCCCTTTGCTGAACTTCATGACACCGTTCCGGATGCTGCCCGTGTAGCCTTCATCGTCTAGCCTCCCGGCCGAGATCAGGTTCAATCGGACCTCCGGAACGTGTCGAACATCCTTCAGCAGCATCTTGCATCCGGTTGATGTCATCAGCCACACGTCTCCTATGCCGGCAATCCGGCATGTACCTTCATTTCCCATCCGGACACAGCCATGCTCACCGGCTGTGTAGGATGAGAAGTATTTCTTCTCCGGGGTCAGGTGGAACGACGCTCCGGAATCGACCACCCAGGTCATCTCATCGCCGGCAAGGTTCAGCTCCCTCTCTTCGGTAATGAGCATTATCTCTTCTTCACTTGCCGCGAGTGTCGTCGTTCCTTTCCGGTCCTGCCCTCGCCGATCCGGACCTCTCCGGTCCGTGGCTCCCCGGTATGCACCGTTTCTCTCCGGTGACTTCTTCGAATCGGTGTCGTCGGCTCCGTTGTCCTTTCGGTAATGCCGACAATTCTTCCGGAAGTGCCCCGGCTTCCCACAGTGGAAGCATGTTGGCCTTCCTCTTGACTGCGACCGGGTCCCCGACTTCTCCCGTCTTTGCGGACTCCGGTTCCATTGTCTTCCCCGATCCGATTCGGTAAGCAGCGCCTTCGAGTTGGAGGCCGGTTCTTTATCTCTCCGACGCGCTTCTTCGTTCAAAATGCTTGTCTTTACCGTTTGTAGAGACAAGTTATCTTCGGTGCAGGAGGTGCTGAGAGTCACCACCAAGTTCTCCCAGCTGTCCGGCAATGTACACATCAGGATGATGGCTTGCATTGCATCCTCCAACGGGAACTTGATCGCCGCAAGCTGGTTCACAAATCCCATGAACGTGCTTACGTGTTCCACCATACTCTCGCCGTCCCGGTACTTGAGGTTCACTATCTTTCTCATCAGGGAGGTCCGGTTCAACGCATTCTTCCTCTCGTAGAGGCCCGACAACTTCCTCCACATCTCATATGCGTTGGTGTCGTTCGCCACGTGTTGTAGAACGCTCACGTCGACGTATTGCCGAATGGTTGCAACGGCTTTCCGGTTCAGAAGCCTCCACTCCGTCTCAAGTACCCCCTTGGGTATTTCCGACCTGTCGATCGGTTCATACAGGTCCCGAACAATGAGCAGATCCTCCATCTTTATCTTCCAGTCGGCGTAGTTCTGCGCATTCAGCACCATCATGCCCGGAGGCCCACTACCGCCGCCTTCCATTTTCTGTGTTACCGTCGCTCTGATACCACTTTGTTGAAAGACAGTGCTCGGCCACAACCGAGGAACTGGATCGATCAACTCACAGAAAACGGGAAATACAATATGCACGAAGACAACAGAGATGTACGATGGTGAAGCTACAAGGCAACAACCTTGAGCTCACTGTCTTCGCCACAGGCGGCGGTAATACACAGAGGCAACGACCTCTTCGTCTCTCTCTCTTTCTCTCTCTCGGCTGCTCTCACTTCGCATGAAAAATAAGCAACAACATTTAAACTGTTTGCCCTAAGTCATATTTATACACATATGACTTTCGGGCTATTTACAAATATAGCCTCAAAGGGCTCTTGGCAAAACATATTCACAAATATGTCCCCGCATCCGGATCTCTCTCCGGGTACATTCGTCATCCGACTCCGTTACCGGGGTCTTCAGCATCCGGCTCCGTAGCCAGGGTCTTCATCATCCGGCTCCGTAACCGGAACCGGCCTTGCCGTCATCCGGATCTCTCTCCGGGTACATTCGTCATCCGGCTCCGTAACCGCAACCGGGCTTGCCGTCATTCATCTCCGGACATCCCATCCGGAGGGACCGAAATCCCAACACTTTAAGAGGTCAATATGATGCAATAGTTGGTGAACCTGAGGTTGTGATTCGTAAACAACAACAGTTTCGCGAAATTTGGCAAAACGTTGAGGTCTTCACCTCTTTTGGAGAAAGAATAAAGTGGAGATATGCTCTACCAAGATGGCCTTTTCCATCCCCCCATCTTAGAACAACCCTACATGAGGGCTTTTGATACTTGACATGCTGGTTGATGTGGATATGAGGGTTGTAATATATTGTATGAATTCGCTGTAGCCTTTCGGCATCTTTCCATTAATACCAAGGTGAACCTTCTTTTAAAAAAAGAAAAAGAAAAAGAAAAGTACATTGAATCTAGTTAAGGGAGAGGTATTATATAAATATGTCATTTGAATGTAATAAGGCATCATATATTTCCAAAATAAATAAATAAATCTCATTTTGGACAGATTCAACCTAAGACTAGGTTTGGGATTTCGAGTTTGCCAATGAAGCTAGGCCCACCTAGCGAATAGATACCTCACACTTGTTTGCAAATATGGCACACTTGTTATTACAAACATAGGTGGTCATCCTTATTGCATTTTACAATTCATGTATCTAATTGTTTGTCTTAGTTGTAATGTGTTCTTGAAAATCCAAGAAGTGATGTTCGATGAAGTTACTAAATAATATCCCACTTCAAACTTTAATCGAGGTCTAAAATATTATTATATTCTATTTAAGAATTGGGTAAATCGAGCTACAAGATTTCCATCACATTAAAATTTGTTTGTTTCAATGCTTATTGAGCTTGTTTTGTTTTAAAGGAAACTTAAATGTGCCAGAAAAGGCAAAGAAGCTATGTAGAGCTTGAAAAGGGAGAAACAATATTGGTTTGGTTTGGGGATAAACAATTCAGTTCGGCTCAGTTTGAGCCTTTATTTGCTTAACAGTTTCCAGTTTAAAAGGTTTACGACGTTTGAAGGTTTAGGGTTGACACTTGAATTTGTTGCTTAAATATTTTCTTATATATATTTTTGAACAATCTTTTAATTCTAAATCTAATTTTGACATTCTAGGAAATATCTTTGAAATTTTGGAAAATTAAATTTGAAATATTGAAAATTGATTTTTTGAATTTTAAACTAATTTCAAAACCGAAACTTCACCATGACACGCAGTTTTAAAGGTTTAACGGTTTGAGAATCCCTAAATCCATTTGGTTTGAGGTTGAATTTTTTGTAATGGTTTAGCTTGAACGGTTTTGATTAAATAGTTTCGTAGTTCGGTTCGGTTTGGTTTAAGTTTCATATTTTTAAACAGTTTAGAGTTTGACACTCTCGAACCGAACCGTTGTTGAATGTTAATGCTAACATTGCACAAAAGATGGCTTCAAATGTGTTTCAATTTCTTGCAATCTCTACGAAATTGAAACATGTATTAGGCAACTCATAAATAGTCAAACCCTATCAAAAATCACTGATAAACAAACTCATTGAGCTCATATCTTGATTGTTAAGTATTATAAACTTGATATGATCTTAATATTTAGTTCTCAATCATGAATAACTTTTTAAAGCAATGTTTTCTACTATTAGGAATTTAACTATTCATTTGTCAAACAAGTTTGGCAATTTCATTGTCATAAAGAAAGACATCATGCAAGCAACGTCATAAGTACCACAGAGGATAATGTTGAGAAGTTCCTACCAACATCCTTTGTGCAATGGGCCAAGGGAACTAAGAATGTTAGGAGACACGAACGAGGATGTTGCAATATCTGCTATATACAATGAATGTGATGACAAGCAAGTAGAAGAGATTTTCATTTTAATATGAATCGTTAGAAATCTATTTCTTTTAAATCCATTTATCTTTAATCAACTCAACAAAACTATGAAAAATATGTCCTTTATACGGCTCCTTGGTTGTGGAATATCTACTTCTTTTTAACTATAAATTATGTTTGTATGTATGTATGTATGTATGTATGTATACACACACACACACACACACACACACACACACATGTAGTGCTCGTTCTTCAAATAACTTATGAGTTGACCATTGACACATGGCACCACATGGTGGCTAAGGTTTGTTAGACTTCTATGTAACCCAAAACTCCTAGTTTGCGAAAACCATTTGCTTTTCAAAACATTTTGAACTTCTCTTCATATGGATTTGTATCAAACTTGTTGACACCAATAGTTGACTTGTGCGTAGTCTTCTCAATTTGTCGCAGACTTCGTCTTGTGGATTTGCATTAGATTTATTCCAATCAATCGTTGATTTGTTGTAGACTTCTTCATGTGTATTTATTTTAGATTCGTTCACAGAGGCAAATTCTTTGTAGGTTGTAGACTTCTTATGGTGGATTTGTTTTAGACTTTTTGAAGTCATATTATTGATTTATTATAGACTTCTTGTTTTGTTATTTATTCACTTAATTTTCAATAGTGCATATTAGGACAAAACAATAACCAACAATATAACATAATAAATTCATGGATTACTATTATTATTTTGATAATTCCTTTTTTTTCTTTCGTTGTTTTTAACAACATTTCTTCATATTGTTGTCATTATTAGCTTCCTTATCAATGTCTGGTCTCTTTGCCAAAGAGAGGAAATCTATGTCCTCAGATGCCACATGAGCTAAATGTTCTCAGTTTATCAAGAGGTGTTTGAGATCCAATTTCATGCTCCCTTTAATTTCTATGACACTTTTATATGCAGAAGTGGTTAATCCATGATATTTTATGGTTGGATAATTGATTGATATCAATCGAGGGAAAGATATATCTCTTCTTCTCTAGTGTTGCAGTATGCTAGCTAGCACTTCTTTTCATGGATCGCAACTCAAGTTGTAATGCTCTATTTTGACATAGTAAGCGTTAAGAGTGATGATCTAATGTAAGCATATGATAAGGATATACTATATATGAAATAAGAAAGGAGAGAGAGAAAGAAGGGTGTCGATCCTCCCCACCGCCCCCGAGTGAAGGGATCGAGATGGACTCGAGCCTCGATTGACGTCCCATACCATCGTCGTGGCGTCGAGTCGTACCTGGTGCTGGCGTGCTCGCTACAAGAGTTGACCCACCACGAAACAGAGTCTCGACATAGTCAAGAGATGATGAAATGAGGGTAGCTAGACCTCATATTTATTGTGAGACCCAAGGCCCCCAAGCAAGTTCACACTTGGCCTAATGGGTTGTCTCAATCCCAAGGATTAAAAGTAATCATCCCCTTCTTTACACTCTCGTTTAACCCTCACACTTATCCACGTGTATATAATACTACGGTAAATTCTCACCACGGGATATTATATGGTCATGCCCGTAACATACTCCCCCTCTGTAAAACATTGTACTCTTGCAATGGAAAGTTAGGGAAGTTAGTTCTAAGAGTATTTTCGCGTTCCCATGTGGCATCTTTGATAGATTTATCTATTCATTTAATTTTAAATTCTCGGATTATTTTAGTACGCAGATTTTTTGTTTTAACATTGAGAATTCATTCTAGTACATGTGGTTTAGAAGATAATTCTTCAGAAGTAACCAGAGTTTAGGTTGTAACTGTATTCTCGCCAGGACCTAGAAGTTCTTTTAGACGACTTACATGAAAAACTGGATGAATTTCAACGCCATCGGGAAGAGTGAGATGATGGCTAATGAACCAATGTGTTTGAGGACTTGAAAAGGTCTACAAAACCGTTGTCATGGAGAAAACCGTCCCTAGGCGGAAACTGGGTATAGCGTGCGTAAACCGGCCCTTACACGTGGGCACAAGTTTTGTTGTATAGTATGTAGGTAGGTACAAATCGGCTGAGGCGAAATCCTAGGTAGCACACATTCAGTAGGGGGAGAATCAAGGTGTATCCCTGTCCTTTCATGATGTAAGGGGTGGTAACGGCCTCCCTCCTTGGGCTATAAAAGAGAGGGAGAGGTATTAAAAAAAGAAAGGGGGGGGATCGCGTTTTGTAGAGGACGAGGTGTTGCCGGGCTAGAACCGAGCTCTTCTCCTCTGTCTTCTCGATAATCGTTCTGTGCAGGTTTTCGGGAGGCTGACTCTGCTCCGCAGAACGCCCAAGTGCTTCCGGCAGAGTCTCCATCTCGCGTTTTGTGTGTGTGTGTGTGCAGGCGTCGGAGCCTTTCACTCGCCGGCTTGCCGGTTGTAACTCCTTGATATATATATATACACTTACATTCATTCTGTCCCCATTGTTCGGAGTTAGTTGCAACTCTTGCGAATCTGTGTGTCCGTGCGCGTGCGGATTACGTTGGTAGTTTCCTTCCCCTCTTCTCATTCGGTTATTTCTCAGTCCAAGGCCCTCGTGGTCCCGCCTCGTTCTCCACGCACGCTGTCGTGAAGATCCGTCACTACGCGCGGATCGTGAGGCAGAACCGCCGGGGTTCTGGACCGGAAGGATTCAAAGTTGGTACAAGGTTTAGCGCAAGCTTTAGCGAGAAAGTACTTAAGATAGATTGGGAAAGAGAGAAGTTGAGATTACACGATTGAGAGAGATTGATTGAACTTTTAACTTTAGATTTAAGAAACAAGTTACATGATCAATTTGATAACGAATTTCTTCCTCTTAATTTTCATAAAAAAAACCCGTCTTTTTTTCCTCCCCCTTCCCTCTTTTATAGATGCTCTCATGCATATGATGCATGTGAGGGTACAAGACATGCATAAATTGCATGTTTGCCATTTGGCGCTTAAGTATTACATGTGGTGCATGATAACCATGTCACTCATTTTAGCTCTCATGTATGAGAATTTACATGTAAAAGTACAATGATAAAATATAATTTCAACTAAATAGCATGGCTTAATGGTAAGCCAATTGACTCCTAACTTGGAGGTGCGAGGTTCGAATCCTTACTTGCCCTCCTTGTATATGTAAATATGTATATATATTTATATATTTATATATTTATTTATCTAGTCGTCAGACGCCGGTTCGCCGGATGCCGTCCGTCGGTTACTGGTGCCGTCGCCGGATGCCGTCGTTTACCGGTGCCTCGCCGGATGCCGTTGCCGGATACCGGTGCTGTTCGCCGGATGCTGCTGGATACCGGTGCCTCGTCGGATGTCGTCGGTTACCGGTGCCTCGCTGGATGCCGTCGCCGGTTGCCGTCGGTTACCGATGCCTCGCCGGATCACCGGCTCCATCGCCGGTCCGGTTTGGTTGGCCAAAACCTTTTACAAGTAGCTAGCCCACCTCCACTCTTAGTTCAAGTTACCTTGAACTCTCTATGCTCCACACATAGACACAAAGATAATATCTTTTGCTCCACCTTATATATGATGAGAGCTGTATTTGTTGTGCCTATGTGGGATATCTCACAATTTTCTCTTTTCCTTTCACAAACTTTATACCCTCATATCTTGACATTTAGTTGTCCGTTTCTCGTGTAATAAAGTGCATTCGAAACCTCCATCATTTTGTACTTAGATATTAAATCTATTTAAAATGTTATCTTCACAATTATTGTACTATGTGATTCATACTCGATTTCGTACGTTTTATGGGATTTTCACACTATTGCCGAAAATCTTCACGACATCCATCCCCACCAAACTGCACGTCCTCCGGTACGTGCCAAGAAGAGAAGAAGTGAGATTTCGGCTACGATGATCAATTAGATTCCTCCATGTCTTCATTTTCATCCGGCCTATTATGTTCATCGTCGAGGTAATCGAGGTCAGGATCCTTGTCTTGTCTTTTCTTGAAAAGCTTTACTCTTTTTCCCGCAATGGGTACGACCAACCTTGATCCGTCTAGTTCCGCAAGGTGGTATGTGGCATTATCGTTGGCACTTGTCACCACATACGGCCCGAACCATCTTCTTGCGAACTTCCTTGTTGTACTGTGTTGATTGTCAAGGGTGCCGTCGTAAACCAAAACCCAATCCCCTTCTTCAATCTTCTTGGGACGAAGTCGATGCGTGTTGTCGAACCGAACTTTGTTCCTTACTCGGGCTGCCTTCATCATCTTTCGCGCTTTTTCTAAATCTTCAGGTCTTCTTTCAAGTTGCCTTATCCGCGCCGCTAATAACTCTTCTCGGCTCATCTCGTTCTCCCACGGTATCGCTACCCATGAGGCGATCGTCCTTTCGATGGGCATAATCGGCTTTTGTCCATACATAAGCTCCGTTGGCATATACCCTGTCACCGAGCTATGTGTCGTTCTATCGGCCCACAAGGCATAGGGTAATAGTCATGGCCAATTCCCGACTCGACCGTTGCATGCCCGTACGATGGCTTTAACGATAGGTCCATGCCCTCGCTCGATCTTCCCATTTGCTTCTGGATTGTAGGCAGTCGTGAGGGAGAGCTTCACGCCTAGTCTTTCGAAGAGCTCTGTCGCTTCGTGCGCGTCCAACTCCCCTCAGTCGGCCACTATCTTCCCTACACATCCATATCGGCAAACAACATCTTCAAGTAAAAATTTACAAACAGCTGAAGTCGTCTTATTTTTCAAGGCTCGTCCTTCCACTTGATTTGTCAAGTCTTCCCTTGCCAGCGCTAAGTACTTCATTTGTCCCACTCCCATTGGCATCGAGACCAGATCCACCATCCATTTGAAGTGTATGGTGAGTGGGTATGTCGGCTTTAACTCATCACGATGACGTATATTTGAATATATTTGGCAAGTTTCGCATGTGGACACGAAATGGAGTACATCTTTGTACATGCTTGGCCACCAGTACTTCTCCTTCAACTTTTCGAACGTCGCTCATGTTCCTCTATGACCTGCCCAAGCACTCTCGTGGAATTCGGTCATCAACGTCTCTTGATCTTCTTTCTTTACCACCACTCATCGTGGTATTCCTGTCCTTCTTTTTGGATGTCGCCAAAGGAATCCTCCCTTCAAGAAGTATCGGTAAGCTTTCTTTCGGATTCGTAGGGCCTCCTCCTTTGTCAACGAAGCATATGTCGTCAATGTTCTTAGGAATCTACCGATGAGTAACCACTCTCCTTCGTACTCGTTCTCGTCGAAGGCGTGGAGGGTTTGTGTGTCCTGGTCTTCCGCCGACAATCGAGCCATCTTGAAGAAGTCGAGGGCGACATCTTCATCTTCCGAAACCATGTTACTTCCGTTTGAAAATCTTGCCCTCGACAGCATGTCAGCCATGGCGTTCTTCTTCCCTGCAATGTGACGGATCTCTGGGTTTAAAGACTTGATGTAGGCGATCCACCTTAGCATAGCAAGATCTGGGGTCGCACATCCCGAGACCATTCAGAGAATTGGGAGACAATCTGTCTCTATTATCACTTCTGACCCAATCAGGTAATCTTTGTCCGTCTTCACTGCCGACACAATACCCCAAAGTTCCCGCTTGACTTGGGCATATCTTTGTTGCCGTTCGCTGAGAACCTTTGCTCCGAACCGGACGGCATATCGCGCATTATCTTCACCTTCTTGATTGATGACCCACCCGATTCCGGTTGGGCTCATATCTACGGTCACGTAAATTGGCTTCCCTTCGGCATAGTCAACCTTCCTGAGTGTTGGAGCTTCAAGAAGCAGTTTCTTTAATCTTCGCTGTGTGCTCGTCTCGCCATTCGAACTTTATTCTTTTCTTTAGTAGTCCATATAACGGTTCGGCGACATGAGCGTAGTGAGGAATCCATATATGATAAAACGCGCACGCTCCAAGGAACCTTCAAAACTCCGTTTGGTTTTCGCATTCTTCTTTCATGTCTTGGATTGCGTTCACTTTGGATGGTGAGGGCTTCCGGCCGTATGCTCCACACAAGTGACCTACCACCAAGATCTCCGGTTGCCCAAATGCGGATTTTTCTCCCGAAAATGTCAAATTCGCATCTTCGAGCCTTTGAAGCACCTTCTCGCAATCTTTCATATGATCCACAACAAACTTTCTACAACCTTCCTTATCTTTCGATTCATCTTTCTCCTCATCCGAACATCCTTTTATCGGAATATCATCCAAGAATGGCATCGTGATGTCCGGAATGCAATCCTTCAAGACTTTATTCATGGCATTCACCATATGAGCCACCGAGTTCGTTGCGCCTTGGGGTAAGGTACACATCCGCAAAAGCCCGATCGGAGTCCTCATGGTTGTAATGTCCCGACTGTCGATCGCCAATTGGAATTGGTCATATCCGGAGTAGAGATCGCCAATGGAGTAGATGGACCGGCCCGCAAACGCTTCGGCAAATTCGTCCACGCTCGGACCGATACCGGCATTTCGAATTGTCACCTTGTTGACGGGTTGAAGATCTTGGATGAATCGCAATGATCCATTCTTCTTCGGCACCGTGAACCACCTATTGGAATAAGGAGCATTCGACGGTTCTAGAATTCCCATACTCACCTTCTCCTTTAAGAGCTCGATCAGCTTCGGAAGGTGTGCTCTCGGTACCGGTATCGGTTTCAAATTCCAAGGAACATGAGGCACCGTGAAGATCACCATCGGCTCTATAACCTTTGGGTCGGCGCATCCGATTTCTCGTGGGAAGAATGCGAAAGCCTTCCCATGTCTCTCAAGCATATTGCGAAATATTCGCTCCTCTTTAGGGAGAAGGAAATTCTCCTTTCCAACTCGTAGCTTCCCCTTCGTCTCTTTGGTGAAGACATGACCTATCTTCTTCGGATCTCTTAAGCTTGGATCGTTAGCGACTTCCTTCATCTTTTGCCAGCTATCTTCCGGTAGCGGAACCGCAACTGGCTTGATCTTCTTATCCACCGTTTTATATTTCGTGTTGATGTCAGCTTCCTTCATCGAGATGCCACGACGGTATTCATCGATGATAGCGTACATGTTGACGGAGTTAACCGAAATCACGCGTTAGTTGTGAAGATAGCTCAAGTCCACGACGTCCTCGATTTCGTCGCTGGTGTCGTTAAATGAGGCTTCTTCCATAATATGAGTCACGAACTCTCCTTCTTCTATTATGTTCTCTTCTTTCAGCATCTTCTCGAATTCTTGTATCCGGCGCTTGTGCTTCTTGTCGGATAGTACTAGTTTACATGCGCCACTAGGTGTGACACATGTTGCTTCTCCTTGCAATCCACGCACTCTTCTTTCTTGTGGGGTCTTGTGATTGCTCGGACTATTTGTGCCCCATGCTTCAATAGTCCGCTCTAAAAATCCGAGGATTCGCCTCCGAGACTATCTCGATTCCTTTCATGATTGGCTCGCACCGTTAGGAATTGGACCGATCTTTGGTTTTCAAGACTCTTTATTCGTGCGAAGGCTGCTCCATTATCGAACACTCTGGTCTCCATCCGAGATGATGTGATATAAGGTTGCCCTAGGATGACAGGATGCGACGCCGATTATTGTACGAAGAAGTGTTGTTCCATCTCCACATCCCCGATCGTGACTCTGACATTGGGACAAGCTCCGTACAAATCCTCCGTAGACTTTGTTGCCGCGCGAATCTTCCATCCGTGTTTTGTATTGATTGGCCATCTTCCTTTTTTGTAGAAGTCGGTTGACATGAGGTTGATCTCCGAGCCGTGGTCGATCAAGGCTACCACGGTCTCTTTCTTCTCCCTGATCTTCACCGGCGTCTCCGTTGTCGCTCGTGCCCAATGAGGTCGAGTGTAGTGGCTGTCCACCATATCTTCATCGATTTCGTCTCTTGCCATCGTTATGGCATTCCTTTTTGCTTTTTGCGGCTTCTCTTCTTCCTCGTCCGATTGTTGTCTCTTTCTCTTTACAAGGTCCACGATCGTGTCATGGAACTCCTTCTTCGTAATGCCAAGCAATTCCCTCAAGGACAAAGTTACGTGGCTATCAAGAACTCGTTCTTCGAGAATCTTCTTTAGGTCCGTCGTCTGCTCTATGTCCGACCTTAGCTTATAGGTAGGTATAGTTCTTGTCCTCCGAGCGGGGTCTTCGACACCAACCTTCACAGGCCGCACTGTTTCTTCAACTCGTATGCTCGGCTCCCCTTTTCGGCTTGATTCTCGTTCCTCCGATTGTAAAGGTTGACTCGTCTCCGCATCGTCCTTCTTTTTCGCGTTCCTTGTTTCATGTCTTTTAGATGGGCCTTGCTCTTCTATTCTCTTTCTCTTTTCTTCGACGAACACCTCGTGGTTGTTGCACATCACCTCTGCGAGTATGGTGTTGTCGTCCACCGGATCCGACCACCCGGTTATGCTTTGCCCGCTTCGGTCCGCAAGCTCTACCTCGTTCGATGTGATTTTTCCCTTCTTCTCATATTCGAGAACAGAAGTCCAAAACTTTGCTCCCGCTCTAGCAGCTTCAGTCTTGTCTTTCCCGACTCTTATTCCGGCCGACGCAGCATAGTGCATCGCATCCACATGAGTCGCATCGGCATACTCCATAGATCTCTTCATTCCTCCTCTTCCGAAATTCACCCGTAGGGGTCTTCTAGTCTCGCTTGAGCAGATCATGTTGTCCTCTATGTATACGATATTTTGTCGAATCGCCTCTCGAAGGCTTGCACAATCCCTTCTCATGTGGTCCATGCTATCGCACCACACGCATCTAAAGGGTTCTTTTCCTTTAGGGCCCCGACGATTCATGTTGGCTAGCGTGACCTTCTCGAACTTCTTCGCTAGCTCTTCAATGATGTCGTCATCAATCTTCTTTTCTTCCACGTTACTTTGTCTTGGCGGCTCAGCTACTTTCGGCGGTCTTGCTTTCTCCGTGGTAGTCGATCCCGTCAAGTCGGTGTCATCAACCCATTGGCGACGCTTGTCGAGCCTATTGCATGCCCGCTTCACCGCGATCCAGTCCGCTACGAGCCCATTTGCTTGGGTATCATCTTCGAGAAGAGTCCCCAACTCCCGTCTATCCTTTATGTCCACGGCCTGCAAGAAGTACAAAGTCTTGTCCTCTTCAAGCAACACTTGGTCCGTATTGGGGAGACGACTAAACATCTGGTCGAATTCGTCGTACACCCTCGAGACGCTCATCTTCTTATTCTTCTTCTCTATCCACTTCATCAGGGCATGTCGAGTCATCCTCGTTGAGTCTTCAGTCACGAACTCCGCTAGTATCGTTTTCTCGAACTCGGACCATGTTGTCTTACCTTCTTGAAGCTCGATGACGCGTCTTTGGATGTTGTTGGCGACAACTCTCTTGAAGCTTGCGATTTGACGTGCCTCGGACATGTCCCTCTGATTCATCTCCCTTCTATATGCATCAAGGAACTTCGTAACGTTCCTTCCTACCGCCTCTTTCACGTCGGGTTCACCACTTAATTATGTCGTGAAGATCCGTCATTACGCGCGGATCGTGAGGCGGAACCGCCGGGGTTCTGGACCAGAAGGATTCAAAGTTGGTACAAGCTTTAGCGCAAGCTTTAGCGAGAAAGTAATTAAGATAGATTAGGAAAGAGAGAAGTTGAGATTACACGATTGAGAGAGATTGATTGAACTTTTAACTTTAGATTTAAGAAACAAGTTACATGATCAATTTGATAACGAATTTCTTCCTCTTAATTTTCATAAAAAAAACCCGTCTTTTTTTCCTCCCCCTTCCCTCTTTTATAGATGCTCTCATGCATATGATGCATGTGAGGGTACAAGACATGCATAAATTGCATGTTTGCCATTTGGCGCTTAAGTATTACATGTGGTGCATGATAACCATGTCACTCATTTTAGCTCTCATGTATGAGAATTTACATGTAAAAGTACAATGATAGAAATGTAATTTCAACTAAATAGCATGGCTTAATGGTAAGCCAATTGACTCCTAACTTGGAGGTGCGAGGTTCGAATCCTTACTTGCCCTCCTTGTATATGTAAATATGTATATATATTTATATATTTATATATTTATTTATCTAGTCGTCGGACGCCGGTTCGCCGGATGCCGTCGGTTACTGGTGCCGTCGCCGGATGTCGTCAGTTACCGGTGCCTCGCCGGATGTCGTCGGTTACCGGTGCCTCGCCGGATGCCGTCGGTTACTAGTGTCGTTCGCCAGATGCCGCCGGATACCGGTGCCTCGCCGGATGCCGTCGGATACCGGTGCCTCGCCGGTTGCCGTCGGTTACCGGTGCCTCACCGGCTCCATCGCCGGTCCGGTTTTGGTTGGCCAAAACCTTTTACGAGTAGCTAGTCCACCTCCACTCTTAGTTCAAGTTACTTTGAACTCTCTATGCTTCACACATAGACACAAAGATAATATCTTTTGCTCCACCTTATATATGATGAGAGCTGTATTTGTCGTGCCTATGTGGGATATCTCACAATTTTCTCTTTTCCTTTCACAAACTTTATACCCTCATATCTTGACATTTAGTTGTCCGTTTCTCGTGTAATAAAGTGCATTCGAAACCTCCATCATTTTGTACTTAGATATTAAATCTATTTAAAATGTTATCTTCACAATTATTGTACTATGTGATTCATACTCGATTTCGTACGTTTTATGGGATTTTCACACTATTGCCGAAAATCTTCACGACAACGCACATAACAACGCGACATATTTGGTGAACCCGACGTGAACAGGCGGTAGAGGAATAGAAAGATGAGAGGGTTGGATCTTGCAGAAGCCATGGCTTCGGCTATGGATCGGATAGTGAGTGCGCGCAAAGGCACAGGCGCCCTCGCTAAGGCTATTGAGGCAGTCGTCGACACGATAGGCCAGTTCGGTGGGAAGGACGCCACGAGCTAGCCGAAATGGTGATGAGGGACATCCCGGAGGACAGGCGGCTGGCCGGGTTCCCTCGGGTGGCGATCCCGGGCATCCATGCGGAGATGCTTGAGGTACGGGCTAAGAGTCGGACCAGGGAAGAGTTTGAAGGTCGGCTCCTTGAAAAATACGGTGTCGTGAAGAAAACCGTCCCTAGGTGGAAACCGAGTTTAGCATGTGTAAATCGGCCCTTACACGCGAGCACGCCTTTTGTTGCATAGTAAGTAGGTAGGTACAAGTCGGCTGAGGTGAAATCCTAGGTAGCACGCATTCAATAGGGAGGGCTTCGACAAGCGTGGTCAGAGGCTCGTCCGGGGGAACAACTTTGGAGGAGTTGACACGGGCGGTAAAGGATCTCCAGATCGCCCAGGCTCAGAGGGAAGGCGACGAACAGGCTCGTGACCGACGGCCTCCGGCAGGAAATAGGTGCATGTGGTGCGACGAGGTCGGCCACATCCGGAAAGATTGCGGGGACTTTGCGGAGGCTTTGAGAAGCCAGGTAGTGTACCTGTGGGAAGGTCGGGTGCACACCAGCGATACTCGGAGGGCCCTAAACCGAAACGACGGGCGAGGAGGAATGAAAATGCTGATGGAAGAGGCGGCGGCCCGACACGCGGAGACTGTCCACTATTCAGCGTCAACCGGTATTCGGGTCGGAGGCAGCGAGGCCCGGAAGGAGAGCAAAGCCGGGTTCTGGCCGACGGTGCTGGAAGGCCTTGCCGGTGCCCGACTAAAGAAAGACGAGGCGGACCGCGTGGAGAAGCGGGTCCAGGAGGTAACCGGGTGGAATGACCCGGTCGAAGAAAAGACGGGTTTCGTCGAAACGGCTTGCCAGAATTACGAGGCTCTGGTAGAAGACAAACTGGTAGGTAAAACCGGAGGGGCCGGACCCTCACAAAGATACGAAACCCGATTCGGGCCGAAACGGAACGAGGCCGGTGAGACCAGTGCCCGGGATAACCACAAGAAGGGCGGATACCGGTTGGGCACAGAGATCGAAAGGACCACGGACCTACGAAAGGTCCTAGAAAAATGAATCCTCGACAGCAAGGTAGAACTGTCGTTGCGGGAGGTGCTCAGAATCGCCAAGAAGTTCCACGACTCCATCGTAGACTTGGTGAAGAGGAAGAGGCGTTTCGGCTCCGGATCGTTGCGTGAGTCGGGTGGGAACCGTCGAGGTTTTGGACTAGGAGGAAGAAAAATACAAATAAGGCTAGTAAAGAATAGGTATAAAGAGTTATAAGATAAGAATCTTGTGAATCCCACGAGTTTGGTATATTTAGTCAATATTTAGGTAGTAAGAGAGAATTGTTTTAGCAAATTCGTGAATCCCACGAATATTTTAGATTGATTGATCATTATAGAAAAATAATCAACAAAAACTACAATGTGCTCCCCATCCTTATATAGTGATGGGAGAGACTAAGCATAGCTACATGGTTTTTTCTAATATGTTCATGCACACTAAATGTGCATGTGATGCTTTTCTAATCCTTGCTTTTATTTGCTAAATATAGTGCTCATGCACGCTAGATGTGCATGAGTCACTTTTTAGTTGCTTGCGTTTTTCAATAAAATATTCACGCACTCTGAAAATGCATGATTTACCTTTTAATAAAGGTAGGCGCAAATAAAGCACTTATAGTTATTAAATCTATTTATAGAACACTAAAGATAAGGTAGCATAATGGTAAAGTTGAGGTTTGGCTACGTGGAGGTATAGGGTTCAAATCTTGCCCTTATGCACGTGATAAATATTTTGATATATTATTTATTTATTTATATGTATCTAAAATCGGATATATTATTTTATGGTTTTCACGTAGTGTGTGGAATACACTACGACAACGTGGGCACAAGTTTTGTTGTATAGTACGTAGGTAGGTACAAATCTGCTGAGGTGAAATCCTAGGTAGCACGCATTTAGTAGGGGGAGAATCGAGGCATATCCATGTCCGAAAGGACAGGGAATAAACATGATGTAACAGGTGGTAACGGCCTCCCTCCTTGGGCTATAAAGGAGAGGGAGAGGTATTAAAAAAAGAAAGGGGGGGGATCGCGTTTTGGGGAGGACGAGGTGCTGCCGTGCTGGAACTGAGCTCTTCTCCTCTCTCTTCTCGATAATCGTTCTGTGCAGGTTTTCTGGAGGCTGACTCTGCTCCGCGGAACGTCCGAGTGCTTCTGGTAGAGTTTCCATGTCGTGTTCTATGTGTGTGTGTGTGTGTGTGTGTGTGTGTGTGTGTATGTGTGTGTGTGTGCAGGCGTTGGAGCCTTTCACTTGCCGGCTTGCTGGTTGTAACTCCTTGATATATATATACACTTACATTCATTTTGTCCCCATTGTTCGGAGTTAGTTGCAACTCTTGCGAATCTGTGTGTCCATGCGCGTGCGGATTACGTTGGTAGTTTCCTTCCCCTCTTCTCATTCGGTTATTTCTCGGTCCAAGGCCCCGTGGTCCCGCCTCGTTCTCCACGCACACGCGTAACAACGCGACATTGTGGGGCTAACTTAGCGCGCTTACCCGTAGACAATCTCTTAGAATTGTGAGGTACACGTAAAAATACCTTCTGTCCATGGGTTGAATACACGAGGTTGCATGTTATGATCGGCGTCAAAATGCGCTTTATCTTGAGTTGCTTTTATATTATCTCGTGTAATATGCAACATATCTTGCATATCCTAAAGAAAGCTTTGCGTACTTCGCAACTCATCATGATGTATATTAACATCAATCGGGGCTCGTGGCTGAAAACCATACATCAATATAAAAGGACTATATCTCATCGACGTATGCTTAGAGATGTTATAAGCAAACTCCAAAATTGGGTGATGATGTTCTCATTTTGTTGGTTTTGCACCAACGTATGCTCGAAGCATGTCCTCAATAATTTGATTAACTCGTTTTGTCTATTCATGGGATTGAGGATGATTCGTGGAGCTCCACCCGTATCGGAATGCCGATCTCCTCGTGTCGCGTCCGTCCTCGGCCTCCTTGCAGGCCGTTTCCCATCCGACTTCGCTGGCATCGTGCCAGGACTCCTCGGTACCGCCATCCATCTCCTCGGTCTTACATGGGCATACAGGCCCGAATGCTGAGTTCTCCGGAATCGGGTCCGTGGGCTTTCGTCCGTTCCTTCCCCGTATCGTCTCGCCGGTGATTCTTGGTCTCTCGCCGCCGCCTTCCTCCGTTTGGGACTTACGTGGGCACTCGGGCCCAACTGCCATCGTCTCGGGAGCAAGTGTGGGAAGGCACAAAGAATCGCTCGTCCGTTTTACGCTTTTGTCCGTAGCCACCGACTCTCCATGGTCGGCGGTCGTCTTCTTACCGATCGCGCAAGCCCCGCCTGGGCTTGCTTCTCCGATTCCGGGATCACGGGCTGACACGGCCGAAACCGCTGGTCCCAACGTTCCGATCTCGCGATCGGTATCTCAGCCTTGTCCTTGGTCGTTCTATCTCTGCAAGTCGAGAAGGCGTTTTGTTTCGCGCCCTCCCTCGTGGTACCGTCGTACCGATCTTCCGCCGTCACGTGGGGCAGGTCCGTCTCCTCAGTCTCGGCTCGCGACCTTGATCTTTCCTCTTCCTTGAGCATCGCCTCGAGAGCTACATACGCCTCCGCAATCCTGGCCCCAATGCCGACCCTTGCCGACTCTCTTCGCCGTTTGGCCTCTTCCCGCTGTGATGGCACGCCGTCGCGTCCCTTCCTCTTAGCCTTCTTGGCTCGCTCGTTGTCTAGCCGTTGGCACACCCTTCCGACCTTCGACCAGTCCTCCGTAAGCCCATTCGCTCCATCATCGTCTTCGAGCTCAATCCCGTTGGCCTCTCGTTCCGTTCGGTCGATCGACCTGACGAACAATAGGACCTTGTCCGCCCCCACCAAACCTTGTTCCCGCTCCGGGAGCTGAGCAAGCCGTCGCTCGAACTCTCGGAACGCCTTGGTCGCGACCCGGTGGGTCTTTGCCGATGCTACCCACTGGTCAAAGTCGTGTCGTCCCCGGCTCTTCCGCCGTCCTCCATATGCCTTCAGGAGCGCCTCTTCGAAGGCCTCCCACGCACTATGAGCCTCATGGAGCTCCTTTATTTCCGCATGCATCCGGACAGCCACGACCCAACAGAAGAACTCCAGCCTCAACGCCTCATCTACGCCACGCTCCTCCATTTCCGCGTTGTAGGCTTCCAAGTAAGATGGGACTTTGTCCCCGTTGAAACGGCCGACTCTTTCGACCACTCGCTCAACCACCTGTTGCGCTGCTTCTCGCCTCATCACCACTCGTGCCGACTCCAACACCACTTCGGCCACCATCTCCGCAAGGTCGTCGTCTTCCGACTCCATCCTCCCTTGCCGCCTTTCACGTCAGGTTCACCAAATATGTCGCGTTGTTATGCGCGTGCGTGGAGAAAGGCGGGACCACGGGGTTCTTGGACTAGGGAGTGATGGAGCGTAGGAAGTCGTGCTTCACCGTTTCCGGGGCATCCCAGAAGCACACCGGAAGCAACCGAAGGGAGAGAGAGAGAGAGAGAGAGAGAGAGCGCTTAACACCGACTCACGCACACACACACACACACACACACACACACACACACACACACACACACACACACACAGAGGCCAACCCGACTCACACCCTTAAGTACAAGAAGTGCAAGAAAGGGGAAGCACCCGACACCAACGAAGACGCGAATATACACAGACAGACGCAAACGTATATATGTATATAAAAAGAAGAATACATTCCCGGCTTCGAGCCATTACAAGGCAGGTTACAGTAGTCGTCAGCTGCCAAGCCGTCGTCGGGTAGCTCACGGGCTCGTCACGCCGAGCAGGGTCTTGCGCAGGAGATGAGCTGAAGCAAACCCTAAGCGAACACGAAGGAGAAGAAGACGAAGAAGAAGAAACTAACTCTAAAACTAATGGTATACCCTCTAATGCAAAATGGGCAACCCTTTCACAAAGGGCGTTCCCTTCCTTTTATAGAACAAGGAAAGGGATGCGTTACAATGTGGGACAAATCCCGACTTACATGGGATCGTCTGTCCCGACTTGACTACTCTTCGGCGCCATAAAGGCCCCTCGTTATTCACACTAAATGTACATGGGTGCGTACACACGCTGCACCCCGCCGAGGTAGCCAATGTTTCCTGGTTTCTGCCTCTGGCCGAAATTCTTCACGACAACGTTTTCCTCTGAAGCGCTCGACCTTCTACTTGATTCATGAGATCTTCCCGAGCTAATACCAAGTATTTCTTTTGTCCGATCCCGGTCGGCATGGCCACTATGTCGACCATCCACTTGAAGTTGATTGTCGGTGAGAATGTCGGATGTAACTCATCTCGATGTCGAACCCCGGAGTAGACTTGACATTTCTCGCAGCTTTCCGTGAACTCCGCGACATCTTTGTACATTTTCTTCCACCAATATTTTTGCTTGATCTTCACAAATGTTGCCCATGTTCCTCGGTGTCCAGCCCAATTGGATTCGTGAAACTCAGACATTATCCAGTTTCGTTGCTATTTTGTCCCGACTACTCGAAGTGGTATACCATCCGGTCTTTTCGGCGCCCTCCATATTAATCCGTTTTCCAAGAAGAACTTTTGGACTTGCCTCTTCTTCCTTCGGATCTCAGCTCTTCTTCCTTTATCGTTTGTTGAGTCCTTGGCCTCTTGTAACATCTTTCCGATCATCAAGCTTTCTCCCTCGTATTCTTCTTCCCGGAATTCTCGGATTACGTTCACTCGGCATATGTGCTCCGACGCAAAGTAGTCTTCGGAAACTTCTTCCCCTTCCTTTTATAGCCCAAGGAGGGAGGGACCTTACAAACTGGGACAAAAATTTCCCCTTCTCTCTCTATACACCATATCCTAGTATACATGTGCACATGTTGCACACCACCGACTTGCCCCTTCCACCCCGGTTTCCGCCTATGGACGAAAATCTTCACGACATCCACCCCCACCAAACTGCACATCCACCGGTATGTGCCAAGAAGGGAAAAGGGTGAGAGATTTCGGCCACGGTGATCAACCGGGTCTTTCGCCTTACCAGCACCCAACCTTCTTGCCGGTCCCTTGCCGGAGCCGATCCGTCTTGCCAGCTCCTTACCGGCCCCGACCCGCCAGCTCCATCCGATCCACCACGTCCAGCGCACGCACCTTCTTCTTCGACTGGCCATCCCGAACACCGTTGCCGATCCTGTCTCCCTTCCTTCGCTCACCGCGCATGTCCTCCGGTTAGACCCCCGATTACTTCGATTGCTCGTCGGGTGCCGCTCCTCGCGTATCGCGTGTGTTCCACCTCCGGCTCGACCTTCTCCTCGCCCCGAACACCTCGTACCGACTCCCTTCGTTCTGCACTCGGCTTCCGTAGGCACTTTCCGTGCGTCGTTGTCGTCCATCAAATGCGTGCTCGTTCTTCGGTCCTTACGTGACCCCATTACGCGCTCCTTGCTTCTCCCTTGCTCGTCGTGCTCTCTTGCCGTAGAGCGTACCGTCATCCCGACCACCATGTCAATGTCCTTCGCGACTCCCGTTACCGCTTCATCCTGACTCTCGTCCTCTTGGCCCGCTTGGCCTCGCATGCCTTCCGGGAAGTCGTGCTTCCTCTTCCCGGCGCGTAGCCCGTTGCTCTCCACGCACCTCCTCCGGTTCTCAAGACATAGCCTTTCACGCTCGTCGATCATCCGCCGATACCGGCACCTCACCGCTCCATCTCTCGCCGCGCGCATTCCTCGCAAAGGCTCGTATGTCCTCCGGGTGCGCTCCTGAACTCTCCGATCGTACTCCGGATTCCGCCCTTTTCGTGCCGCGTATGTTCCTCCTTTGGTTTTATCGTCTCCGCATGCCGAACACCTCGGCGTGTCGACTCTTCCTGCTCCGCGCTTGCCTTCCATGGGCTCTTCTCGTGCGCCGATGTTGTCCCCCGAATATGCGCTCATTCTTTGGCCCTTAGGCGACCCCATTCCGCGTTCCTTGCCTCTCCTTTGCCCGTCGTGCTCTCTCACCGTAGAGCGTACCGTCCTCCCGACCTCCGTGTCGGTGTCCCTCGAGGCTCTCATTACCGCCTCGCCTCGGCTTGCGCCCTCTTGGCCCGCTTGGCCTTGTATGTCCTCCGGGAAGCCGCTGCGTTTTCTCTTCCCGGTGTGTACCCCGTTGTTCTCCGCGCACCATCCTTCACTCTCGCCACCCATCCGCCGATCTCGGCACCTTACGGCTTCATCTCTCGCCGCGTGCTTGTCTCTCAAAGGCTCGACAGGTCCATCGTTGTCGGTCACTCGTTGCCGCTCTTCCGGGTGCATGCTTACTTCTTGGCCCTTCGCTGGCCGTAGTGCCTGCTCCGTTTTACGCCGTAGTGCATACTTCGTATTACGCACCTCATCCGTCGTAGACCCGACCTCCGCGTCGGTCTCTTCGTCCTTTCTTGCTATAGCCCCTTTCGACTCCGGCTTGCCGTCTTGGCCGTGCTCATCCGTCTTCACGCACCGGGTACCCGTTCTAGTGGCCTCGTCAGTTCCGGTCTCCGACTCCTCGCCGCCACCCGTCGTGTCTCCGGTCTTATGTTGATCAGCAACCGCCGAAGTCTCAAGGATAGATGTGGAGGGCTCCTCTCGCTCTCGGTCTTCTGCCAAGCCGTAATCACCGTGCCCGGTTAGCATCCTTCTCGCGCTCACCGGCTCCCACCGGGTGTTGTGGCCCGTTCGCCTCGACCTCCAACCGTGTCAACTTTGCCTTCGCCCGGATCGGTCTCGGACGATCGAGTTCCGGTTAGGTCGGCTCCCTTCCGTAATCGTAACCGGCCGGTAGATGTTTGTCCGAACAAATCCGACCTTGCCAGCTCTTCTTCGGTTCGGGCCCGGTTGACCAGACCCCGCTCCAATGTTCTTCCGCGTCGTCTTCCGGTCATGTCGGATTATCGACCGGTCCATCTTCCGGTCGGGTCGGTTCCTGACTCTCTCCTCTTTGCCGCTCCCGACCTCTCCGTCGGTCCTCTCGTATATTCCCGTTCCGGGCCTCGCATCCTCATCTTCGTACGTGTTCGCTCCGGGCCACACCTCCTCACGGCCACCGCCCTTCTCTCCGGTCTCACGTGGGCTCTCGGGGCCGACTGCCGAAGTCTCTTGAATAGGTGTGGGAAAAGTCCCGATACCATTACTCGCCGATGCCATGTTCGTAGCCACCTTCGTTCGGACGCCGTGGTCCGTGGCTATCTTTTCCTCGTTCTCTTCGTCGCCATGGTAGGCCGCCTTGCCGCCGCCACCGCCCGTCGCTCTAGGTCTCATGCCGGCACTCGGGCCGGCCGCCGGAGCCTCTAGGACCGGTGTGGGTAAGGACCCGGCACCGCCACTTGTTGTGTCAGTAGCCGCTTCCGTCCGGTCGTCGTTGTCCGCGGCTACCCCATCTCCGATTCCGCAAACCTCGATTACGCTTGCCACCATCTCTCCCATGCCGTCGTCTCGGTTGCCCGCATTGCCGCCGCCACCGTCCGTCACTCTAGGTCTCACACCGGCTCTCGGGCCGGATGCCAGAGTCTCTAGGACCGGTGTGTGTAAGCCCTTCTTCGGCTCTGATTTTCGCCTTCACAAGCTCGCATGCCTCTCGTATTAGCGCTTCTAGGTCGAGCTCCTCCGAACCGTTTTGCGTTGAGCTCTCTTCCGGCGGTAGTGCGTACTCACTCGCCGCTCTCTCTTCTCTGCCGCTCGCGGGCCACGTTGTTGCCGACCACTCCCCATCGGGTCGCCGGCATACCCACTCCGATTTCGCGTATCCGCACGCTTCCAATAGGGCTACCTCCAAGGACACCCACGACTCGTGAGCTTCTCGTAGCTCCTTGACCTCCTTGTGCACCGATGCGGCCGCCAGTCGAGGAAAATACTCTAGCCGCATCTCCTCGTCCACGCCCCCTTTCGCCATCTCGGCCTCATACGCTTAAAAGAACCTCGGGACATCGTACCCATTGAATCGGCCGACTCGATCGACCACCCTTTCGATGGCTTGTTGAGCCGCATCTCGCTTCGCCATTTTCCGTCCGGCTTCCATCACGATTTTTGCCATCATCTCCTCGAAGTCCAAGTCTTCTTCCATCTCCATGCTCCCTTGCCGCCCTTCACGTCGGGTTCACCAAATATGTCGCGTTGTTACGCGCGTACGTGTAGAAGGGTCGGGACCACCGGGGTCTCGGACTAGGGAGTGGAGGAGAAAGAATAGGACATGATATGGAGGCTTAGCTCAAGAGGAGAAGAGGAAAGAATAAGACCACGACATAGAAGGAGAGATCGGCGGAGGCAAGATGTTCAACAAGTTATATTAAAACAACGAATGGTTACAACAATGGTGGCCACATGGGCCGCACCCAACGACTATGAGAAAACCCTAACCGAAGATGAATAAGGAAACCCTAACCCTAAAACGGTAAGAACTCTAGGCTAAGTGGTATACCTCTCATACGCAAAATAGGCAACCCCTTCATAAGTGACCCCTTCCTTCCTTTTATAGCCCAAGGAGGGAGGGACCTTACAATGTGGGACAAAAATTTCCCCTTCTCTCTCTATACACCATATCCTAGTATACATGTGCACATGTTGCACACCACCGACTTGCCCCTTCCACCCCGGTTTCTGCCTATGGACGAAAATCTGCACGACAGTGGGTCCGCTATATGTGCATAGTGCGGAATCCATATGTGATAGAATGCACATGCACCGAGAAACCTTCGGACTTCGGATGTTGACTCGCATATTTCCTCCATAGCTTGAATCGCATCGATCTTTGTTGGTGA
The DNA here is from genome assembly GCF_043228905.1 of Azolla caroliniana. Classification (NCBI taxonomy): domain Eukaryota; kingdom Viridiplantae; phylum Streptophyta; class Polypodiopsida; order Salviniales; family Salviniaceae; genus Azolla; species Azolla caroliniana. The sequence goes on along the minus strand of NW_028230436.1, from coordinate 5,763,617 downwards.
CAGTCTTCGGCCGTAGGGCCCACATAGATGTCCGACCACCAATATTTCTTCTTGCCCAAATGCCGATTTCTCCCCGGAAAGTGTTAGGTGCACATCTTCTAGCTTTCGCAACACTTTCTCGCAATCATGAGTATGGTCGACCACGAACTTTCGGCATCCCCGATCATCCATAGTCTCATCTTTTTCTTCTACCGCGCATCCTTTCATCGGAATGTCATCGAGGAACGGCATCGTTATCTCCGGAATGCAGTCTCGAAGCACCTTGTTCATCGCGTTCATCATATGAGCAACCGAGTTTGTCGCTCCTTGTGGTAGTGTGCACATTCAGACTAATCCTAACGGTGTTCGCATGGTTGTGATGTCTCGGCTCTCCACGGCTAGTTGGAATTGGTCATACCCTGAGTATAGGTCTCCGATGGAGTATATCGCACGACCGGCAAAAGCTTCCACAAATTCGTCCACTATCGGACCAACTCCCGAGTTCCGGATCGTGACCTTATTCACCGGTTGCAAGTCTTGGATAAATCGGAGTGACCCATTCTTCTTCGGAACCGTAAACCATCGATTTGAGTACGGAGTAGTTGATGGCTCTAGAATCCCCATCGCCGCCTTCTCCTTGAGCAAGTCAATGACTTTCGGAATATGCGCTCGTGGCACCGGAATCGGCTTCAAGTTCCACGGTACATGGTCAATCGTGAAGATCACCATCGGCTCCACTATTCTCGAATCGACGCACCCTATCTCCCTTGATGTAAATGCAAACGCTTTGCCGTGTTGCTCCAACATCTCGCGAAACCGTTCTTCTTCTTTTTGTAATAGGAACCCACCTCCACCGATCCGAAGTTTCTTCCGGGTCTCATCCGTGAAGGCATGTCCGATATCCACGGACTTCCGAAGTGTCGGATCTCCCGAGACTTCTTTCCTCTTTTGTTCGCTATCGGCGGGTAGTGGTCCCGCGGCCGGTTTCACCTTCTTCTCCACGGTCTTGTATTTCGTATTTACCATTGCTTCTTCTTTGCGGAGCGTATCCGGCTCCATTTTCGCAATGATCTCGTACATCTCGACCGATTCCACCGGGACTACCCGGATCCCTTGGCTTTTATCTTCCGCAAGCTCTTCAAGTCGTTGTAGCGTGCTCCCATAGAACACTTCTTCGACTATCCCCATGATTTCCTCATCTTCTTTTATTATTGATGCCGACCGCAACTTATCCTCCACTTGTTGGTATCCTTTCTTCAATCCTCCGGTTACGGTCGTGTACGTAGATGCCCCATCCGGACCGATTCGTACATGTTTTGCTCCGAGAGTTTTCTTCCTGTGTGGGGTATCAGGGCTTCTCGGACTATCACTTCCCCACTCCGCAACAGTCCACTTTAAAAATCCATTCTCACTTGGGACAAGAGTTCCCTCTTGTTCCTTTCGTGATTTGCCGGCACCGTTAGGAATTGGACGGATTTCCCACCGTTTTGGCTCTGAATTCGCGCAAAAGCCGCACCGCTATCGAGCACCTTCGTCTCCATCCGTGATGCCGTGATAAAGGGTTGGCCGAGGATGACGGAATGTGAAACCTCATCTTGCACGAAGAAATTTTGGTCGATCTCGACATCCCCGATCTTCACCGTCACATCCGGACAAGCCGCAAATAGATCTTTCGTTGCTTTGGTGGCCGCCCGAATCTTCCATCCATGATTGGTGTTAATAGGCCACTTCCCCTTCCGGTAGAACTCCTTGGACATCAAGTTGATCTCCGATCCGTGATCAATCAATGCTAGCACGGGTTCTTTGATGTTGCCGATTCGGACCGGAGTCTCCTTAGTCGCGTGTGCCCAATGTGGCCTTGTATAGTGGGAGTTCGGAATTTCGTCCTCCACTTCAGTGTCGTTCATTAAAACGGTGTTCGCATTCACCCTTGGAGCATTTTCCTCCGTACTTTGTCTTTTTCGCTTCACGAGATCCACGAGAAGATCGTGGAACTCCTTCTTTGCTATTCCGAGTAGCTCCCGAAGCGAGAAATCTACCCGGCTATCCAAGATCCTTTCCTCGAACACTCTTTTCAAGTCGGTTTGTTGTTCTATGTCCGAGGCGAGCTTGAATGCCGGAGTCGCCTTTTCTTTTCCCTTACCTCCGGAGTTCCAGCTTTCCGGTAGCTTCGATGGCCCGCCCGCATCCTCCGTGCGTCGTCGTTTCTCGTCCACATACACCTTATGCAATTGACACAGGGCGTATACGCTATTCTTGTCGATAGGGCACTCCCATCCCGTAGCTTCCCGGACGCCTTCCGCGGTGCTTCGGATCTCGTTGGAGTCGGTTTTCTCGGTGTTTTCTAGAACTTCCGGCCAAAAAGACGTCTTTGCTCTCGATGACTCCCCGACACATATTCCCGTAGTTGTCGCATAGTTGCTTCTTGCCGCCAATTCCTCCTCGAGCACCTTCTTCATGCCGCCTTTCCGGAAGTTCGGTCGGAGTGGCTTCCGAGAGTCCATCGAATGAATCTAGTTTCCCTCGTAGTAGATGAGATCCCGCCGTAGTGCCTCCTTATGCTCGTCGCAATCCCTCCGATCGTGTTCGGCGCTATCGCACCATATGCACCGTCGGTCCGTATACTTGGAGCTTGTGGGGCGGTCATCCGACTTCTTCACCATCGCGATCTTCAGATTCTCCATCTCCTTCAATAGTTGCTCCACCGTAGGTCCATCAATCCCCTTCTCGGTTGTAGTCTCCCGAGCCCTCGGTTGATGGTCTTCCAATCCGGTTCTCGGTTTCGGAATTGGTTCCGAAACCCTCTTTTCCTCGTTGGCAAGCCATTGCCCCCTCTTCGTGTATCGCACGACGATATCCCGCACGCTTTCCCATGTTTCGGTGAGGCCACTCTCCGTGGTCGTGTCTTCCAAGAGCACTCCGAGATCTTTCCAGTCCCGAACGTCCACGGCTCGCAAGAACATGATCACCTTGTCTGGTACGAGGATAGCTTGATCTCTCGCTGACAACCTCCCGAACCGGCTTTCAAATGCCGAAAACACGTCAACGACCTTCAATCCCTTGTCCGGCGTCTCCACCCAATCTTCGAATCCCCTTCGCGTCGCCTTGGAGGAATCCTCAATGGCGAACGTCCTCTTTAGCTCTTCTTCAAACGCCTCCCATGTCGGATTTTGTTGTCGTAGCCTATGGATGCTTGCTTGAAGCCCGTCGGTCGCCACCCGGTAGAAGGACGTCACTTGCAGTCCTTCCAATATTCCGCACCGTAGCATCTCCGCCTTGTAGTCCCGAAGATACCGCGACACGTCTTTCCCGTTGAATTGCCTGTTTCGTTGCACGAGCCGCTCCACTGATGTCGCTATCTTCGACATCGTGCGTTGTTCTTGTAGCATGCGCTCGAACATCATCATCATGTTGCTAGCCTCCGGTTGATTTTCCATCTCCTTGCCACCCGGTTCTCACGTCGGGTTCACCAACTGTGTCGTGCGTTTCGGCTCCGGATCGTTGCGTGAGTTGGGTTGGAACCGCCGAGGTTTTGGACTAGGAGGAAGAAAAATACAAATAAGGCTAGTAAAGAATAGGTATAAAGAGTTATAAGATAAGAATCTTGTGAATCCCACGAGTTTGGTATATTTAGTCAATATTTAGGTAGTAAGAGAGAATTATTTTAGCAAATTCGTGAATCCCACGAATATTTTAGATTGATTGATCATTATAGAAAAATAATCAACAAAAACTACAATGTGCTCCCCATCCTTATATAGTGATGGGAGAGACTAAGCATAGCTACATGGTTTTTTCTAATATGTTCATGCACACTAAATGTGCATGTGATGCTTTTCTAATCCTTGCTTTTATTTGCTAAATATAGTGCTCATGCACGCTAGATGTGCATGAGTCACTTTTTAGTTGCTTGCGTTTTTCAATAAAATATTCACGCACTCTAAAAATGCATGATTTACCTTTTAATAAAGGTAGCACAAATAAAGCACTTATAGTTATTAAATCTATTTGTAGAACACTAAAGATAAGGTAGCATAATGGTAAAGTTGAGGTTTGGCTACATGGAGGTATAGGGTTTGAATCTTACCTTATGCACGTGATAAATATTTTGATATATTATTTATTTATTTATATGTATCTAAAATCGGATATATTATTTTATGGTTTTCACGTAGTGTGTGGAATACACTGCAACAATGTGGGCACAAGTTTTGTTGTATAGTATGTAGGTAGGTACAAATCTGCTGAGGCGAAATCCTAGGTAGCACGCATTCAGTAGGGGGAGAATCGAGGCATATCCATGTCCGAAAGGACAGGGAATAAACATGATGTAACAGGTGGTAACGGCCTCCCTCCTTGGGCTATAAAGGAGAGGGAGAGCTATTAAAAACAGAAAGGGGGGGGGGGTCGCGTTTTGGAGAGGTCGAGGTGTTGTCGGGCTGGAACCGAGCTCTTCTCCTCTCTCTTCTCGATAATCGTTCTCTGCAGGTTTTCTGGAGGCTGACTCTGCTCCGCGGAACGCCCGAGTGCTTCTGGTAGAGTCTCCATGTCGTGTTCTATGTGTGTGTGTGTGTGTGTGTGTGTGTGTGTATGTGTGTGTGTGTGTGCAGGCGTTGGAGCCTTTCACTTGCCGGCTTGCTGGTTGTAACTCATTGATATATATATACACTTACATTCATTTTGTCCCCATTGTTCGGAGTTAGTTGCAACTCTTGCGAATCTGTGTGTCCATGCGCGTGCGGATTACGTTGGTAGTTTCCTTCCCCTCTTCTCATTCGGTTATTTCTCGGTCCAAGGCCCCGTGGTCCCGCCTCGTTCTCCACACACACGCATAACAACACGACATTGTGGGGCTAACTTAGCGCACTTACCCGTAGACAATCTCTTAGAATTGTGAGGTACACGTAAAAATACCTTCTGTCCATGGGTTGAATACACGAGGTTGCATGTTATGATCGGCGTCAAAATGCGCTTTATCGTGAGTTGCTTTTATATTATCTCGTGTAATATGCAACATATCTTGCATATCCTAAAGAAAGCTTTGCGTACTTCGCAACTCATCATGATGTATATTAACATCAATCGGGGCTCGTGGCTGAAAACCATACATCAATATAAAAGGACTATATCTCATCGACGTATGCTTAGAGATGTTATAAGCAAACTCCAAAATTGGGAGATGAAGTTCTCATTTTGTTGGTTTTGCACCAACGTATGCTCGAAGCATGTCCTCAATAATTTGATTAACTCGTTTTGTCTATTCATGGGATTGAGGATGATTCGTGGAGCTCATGCTCAACGTAGTTTCTAAATTCTTAAAGACTTGCATCCAGAAGTCACTAATAAATTTTGGATCTCGATCACTCACGATATCCATCGGTAACCCATAAAAACGAAATAACTCGTCAACGAATTGGTAAGCCAATTCAGGAGTTGTTGTCGTGGTTTTAGTAGCAATAAATCTTACCATTTTAGTTAGTCTATCAACCACAACCCAAATGACATCATGGCCTTTTTGGGTGCGAGGAAGGCTAAGAATAAAATCCATGGATATACTTTCCCAGTCCTATAGCTTTAAGTCGCTCGGCTTTGTTAACCTGACATTGGTGACATTTAATCACATAGCTATGTATGTCAGGATGCATCTTAGGTCAATAGAATTGAGTGGAGATTAGAACGAGTGTACGATATATTCCAGGGTGCCCTACTGAGGGTGCATCATGGCATTCAAAAAGAATTCTCTTTTTGAACTTGGGAAAATTTGGAACACAAACCTTCTTATTACGGTAGAGCAGACCATTAGCAATGTGGAAGGATTCCTTCGAGGATGTGGTGGTGTTCTTCCAAACTCAACTCTTGCCCAGTATTTTGCAGAATAACTGTCATCAGGACACTTTCCTCAAAGGTGATAATAAAGATCTGATGTTATTTCAGTGAAGCTAAGCATGTTAACTTTACGGATGCGACTTAGTGCATCTACGACAGTGTTCATGGAACCTTTACGATATCGTAGGGAAAAATCAAAGTCCTAGATGAGATCAACCCATCGTGCCTTCGGACCTTTCAGGTCTTGTTGGTCATAGAAATATTTCAAGAACTCGTGGTCCGTTGTCGTGAAGATTTTCGTCCATAGGCGGAAACCGGGGTGGGAAGGCCAAGTTGGTGGTGTGCTACATGTGCACATGTAAACTAGGATATGGTGTATAGAAAGAGAGGGGAAATTTTATCCCACATTGTAAGGTCCCTCCCTCCTTGGGCTATAAAAGGAAGGGAGGGGTCACTTATGAAGGGTTGCCTATTTTGTGTGAGTAAGGTATACCACTTAGTCTAGGGTTCTCCTTCTTCCCATTTCGTTTTAGGGTTAGGGTTTCGGTTAGTCTTTCTTCTGGGGTTTTCCTTGAGGGTTTTTGAGATAGTCATTTTTGGGTGCGGCCAGGGCGGCCATCATTGTTGTAACCATTCGTTGTTTTAACATAACTTGTTGAACATCTTGCCTCCGCCGATCTCTCCTTCTATGTCGTGGTCTTATTCTTTCCTCTTCTCCTCTTGAGCTAAGCCTCCATATCATGTCCTATTCTTTCTCCTCCACTCCCTAGTCCAAGACCCCCGTGGTCTCGCCCCTTCTACACGCACGCGCGTAACAACGCGACATATTTGGTGAACCCGACGTGAAGTGCGGCAAGGGAGCATGGAGATGGAAGAAGACTTCGACTTCGAGGAGATGATGGCAAAAATTGTGATGGAAGCCGGACGGAAGATGGCGAAGCGAGATGCGGCTCAACAAGCTGTCGAAAGGGTGGTCGATCGAGTCGGCCGGTTCAATGGGAATGAGGTCCCAAAATTTTTGGGAGCCTACAAGGCCGAGATGGCGAAAGGGGGCGTGGACGAGGAGATGCGGCTAGAGTATTTTCCTCGAGTGGCGGCCGCATCGGTGCACAAGGAGGTCAAGGAGCTACGAGAAGCTCACGAGTCGTGGGTATCCTTGGAGGTAGCCCTATTGGAAGCGTACGGATACTCGAAACCGGAGTGGGTATGCCGGAAACCCAATGGGGAGCGGTCGGCAACAACGTGGCCCACAAGCGGTAGAGAAGAGAGAGCGGCGAGTGAGTACGCACTACTGTCGAAAGAGAGCTCAACGCAAAACAGTTCGGAGGAGCTCGACCTAGACGCACTAATACGAGAGGCATGTGAGCTTGTGAAGGCGAAAATCGGAGCCGAAGAAGGGCTTGTTATGGAGTCGGGGCGGAGGCGATCAGAGGATGCGGACGAAGAAGCCTCCCTAGACGTAGAAGACGGCAACATGGGAGAGGGTGCGGAGCAAGCGACCCTCTTGCCTTGCGGTGAAGGGACGGCCATGGAGGCCGGTAACTACGGATTCGGGACATGGCGGCCCGAAACGTCGAGTGGGGAGGAGACAAGCGGCGGTGCTGGGTCCTTACCCACACCGGTCCTAGAGGCTCCGGCGGTCGGCCCGAGTGCCGGCGTGAGACCTAGAGCGACGGGCGGTGGCGGCGGCAAGGCGGGCAACCAAGACAACGGCAAGGAGAACGAGAAAGAGATAGCCACGGACCACGGCATCCAAACGAAGGTGGCTACGAACATGGCATCGACGAGTAACGGTACCGGGACTTTTCCAACACCTATTCTAGAGACTTCGGCGGTCGGCCCCGAGAGCCCACGTGAGACCAGAGAGACGGAAGGTGGCGGTGGCAAAGCGGACGATCGAAACGATGACGAGGAAGGTCATAGCGGACGGAGGCAAGACCTCTCGACACCGAGACCGGAGATTACGGCGGTTGCGCTCGAATGCCAACATAAGACCGGAGAGAAGGGCGGTGGCCGTGAGGAGGCGTGGCCCGGAGCGAACACGTACGAAGATGAGGATGCGAGGCCCGGAACGGGCATATACGAGAGGACCGACGGAGAGGTCGGGAGTGGCAAAGAGGAGAGAGTCGGGAACCGAACCGACCGGAAAATGAACCGGTCGATAATCCGACACGACCGGAAGATGACGCGGAAGAAGATTGGAGCGGGGTCCGGTCAACCGGGCCCGAACCGAAGAAGAGCCGGCAAGGCTGGATTTGTTCGGACAAACATGTACCGGCCGGTTACGATTACGGAAGGGAGCCGACCAAACCGGGACTCGATCGGCCGAGACCGATCCGGGCGAATGGGCCACAACACCCGGTGGGAGCTGGTGAGCACGAGAAGGAGGCCAAGCATGCACAAGGAGTACGACTCGGTGGGAGGCCAAGAGCAAGAGGGACCCTCCTCACCTATTCTTGAGACTTTGGCGGTTGCGGATCGACGTAAGACCAAAGAGACGGCGGAAGGCGGCGAGGAGTCGGAGACCGGAACGGACGAGGCTACCGGAACGGGTACCCGGTGCGTGAAGGCGGATGAGCACGGCCAAGACGGAAGGCCGGAGTCGAAAGGGGCTACGGCAACGAAATACGAAGAGGCCGACGCGGAGGTCGGGACTACAACGAGGGAAGCGTGTAACACGAAGCATGCATTACGGCGTAGAACAGAGCGTGTACTACGGCCGGCGAAGGGCCAAGAAGCAAGCATGCACCCAGAAGATCCACAACGAGTGACCAACGATGAAGGTCGGAGAAAGCCTTCGAGAGGCAAGCGCGGGACGACGGGCGGTGCGACGAGACGCCAAGATCGACAGAACGAGACGGGCGTGATCGGCGTGAACGAAGGATTGTGTCTGGGAAAATGGAGGGGATGCGCGGAGAACAACGGGGTACACACCGGGAAGAGAAAACGTGGCGGCTTCCCGGAGGGCATACAAGGCCAAGCGAGCCAAGAGGGTGCAAGTCGAGGCGAGGCGATAACGAGAGCCTCGAGGGACACCGACACGGAGGTTGGGATGACGGTACGCTCTACGGTGAGAGAGCACGACGGGCAAAGGAGAGGGAAGGAATGCGGAGTGGGGCCGCCTAAGGGCCAAAGAATGAGCGCATATTCGGGGGACAACATCGACGCATGGGAAGAGCCTACGGAAGGCAAGAGCGGAGCGGGAAGAGTTGACACACCGAGGTGTTCGACATGCGGAGACGATAAAACCAAAGGAGCGGCACGCAAAGGGCGGAAACTGGAGTGCGACCGGAGAGATCCGGAGCGCATTTGGAGGACATGCGAGGCGGACCAAGAGGGTGTACCTCGGGGCGAAGCGGCAACATCGGAGGTTGTGGAGGACACCGAAGACGAGAGCACCGACACGGATGTCGGGAAAGCAACGTACCTTTTCGAAAGGGTACACAGAGCGGAGCGGAGTGCGAGACGTGCGATGTGGCCGCGTAAGGGTCGAACGACAAGCATGAGGATGATCGGCGAGCATGGAAGGCTATGTCTTGAGAACTGGAGGAGGTGCGTGGAGAGCAACGGGCTACGGAAGCGCGGCATCTCGGAAGGCATGCGAGGCCAAGCGGGCCAAGAGGACGAGAGACGGGATGAGGCGGTAACGGGAGTCGCGAAGGACACTGACATGGTGGTCGGGATGATGGTATGCTCTACGACGAGAGAGCACGGCGAGCGAGGGAGAAGCGAGGAGCGCGTAATGAGGTCACCGAGGGACCGAAGAATGAGCGCATGTTCGGGAGACAACAAGGGCACACGGAAAGAGCCTACGAAAGGTGAGCGCGGAACAGAGGGAATCGGCACGAGGTGTTCGAGACGAAGAGAGGATCGAGTCGGAGATAGAACACAAGTGGTACGCGAGGGGCGGAATCCGTCGAGCAAACGGGGTGACTGAGGGCCTAATCGGAGGACCTACGTGGCGGACAAAGTAAGAGTGACCGGATCGGCAATGGCGTTCGGGAGGGCCGGTCGAAGAAGAAGGCGTGAACGTCGGATATGGCGGATCGGATGGAGCCGCCGGTTCGGGGACACACGCTGGACGTGGTGGATCGGATGGAGCCGGCGGGTCGGGGCCGGTAAGGAGCCGGCAAGACGGATTGGCGTTGGCAAGGGACCGGCGAGAAGGTTGGGTGCCGGTAAGGCGAAAGACCCGGTCGATCACCATCGCAGAAATCTCTCACCCTTTTCCTTTCTTGGCACATACCGGTGGATGTGCAGTTTGGTGGGGGTGGATGTCGTGAAGATTTTCGTCCATAGGCGGAAACCGGGGTGGGAAGGCCAAGTCGTTGGTGTGCTACATGTGCACATGTAAACTAGGATATGGTGTATAGAAAGAGAGGGGAAATTTTATCCCACATTGTAAGGTCCCTCCCTCCTTGGGCTATAAAAGGAAGGGATGGGTCACTTATGAAGGGTTGCCTATTTTGTGTGAGTAAGGTATACCACTTAGTCTAGGGTTCTCCTTCTTCCCATTTCGTTTTAGGGTTAGGGTTTCGGTTAGTCTTTCTTCTGGGGTTTTCCTTGAGGGTTTTTGAGATAGTCATTTTTGGGTGCGGCCAGGGCAGCCATCATTGTTGTAACCATTCGTTGTTTTAACATAACTTGTTGAACATCTTGCCTCCGTCGATCTCTCCTTCTATGTCGTGGTCTTATTCTTTCCTCTTCTCCTCTTGAGCTAAGCCTCCATATCATGTCCTATTCTTTCTCCTCCACTCCCTAGTCCAAGACCCCCGTGGTCTCGCCCTTTCTACACGCACGCACATAACAACGCAACACCGTAGTTACCACGAAACGATTTCCATAAAGATAATGGCGTCATGTTTTGAGCGCATGTATAACTGCAAATAATTCCTTTTCTTGAACGGTATACCAACATTGAGCATAATCAAGTTTCTTACTCTCAAATGTTATTGGTTTACCATCTTGATATAAGACAACACCTATAGCATAATCGCTTGCATCAGTTTCAACCTCAAAATGTTTTGAAGGATCGGGTAAAAGAAGCGAAGGAGCCTTACACACCAAGTCCTTGAGTTCCTTAAAGGCGAGGTTTAGTGTAGAATTCCAAACAATAGGTTTTGTAGACTTACGTGTTTGATCTTTTAGAAGATCAGTAAACGACGTCGTCAATTTGGAGTAATTACGAAGCGATTTTCGCAAAAACCCGACAAAACCAAGGAATGATCGAACTTCTCGAATATTTCGAAGAGTGGGCCAAAGTTTGATTTTCTCGATGCAAGAAGGATCAATTTCAACTCCCCATTCGGTTATGAGATGTCCAAGATAAGTAATTGATTTCTTGAAGAACTCACATTTTGAGATCTTCGCGTAGAATTGTTTATCACACAATGTTTGTAAAACAAAGCGGACATGTTTAGCATCTTCTTCTAATGTATGACTATAAACTACAATATCATCCAAGAAAATAACGAAAAAATTTCCAAGTTGTTCTTGGAAAATGTCAAACATTTCTTGTTGAAATGTGGCCGGAGCATTGGTCAAACCAAATGCATAACCAAAAACTCATAATGGCCATAACACGTACGAAATGCCGTTTTAGGAACATCGTCCTCACTTATACGAATTTAATGGTAGCCCGTATGGAGATCAAGTTTCGTAAAATACCGAGCTCCCTAGAGACGGTCAATTAGATCGTCAGCACGAGGCAATGGATATGAATTCTTGATCGTCACTTTGTTCAGGCGTCGGTAATTAATACACATATGCCATGTGCCCTCTTTCTTTTTTACCAAGAGAACAAGTGCACCCCATGGAGATTTACTATGACGTATATAACCCATTCGTAAATGTTCTTGAGTTGCTTAGATACCTTATCCTCTTTGGATCGACTTAAGCGATAAGGAGGTATACTTATTGGTGCAACGCCATGTACAATATCTATACGATGGTCTATATTACATTTAGGAGGTAACCCATGTGGTAGTTCACTCGGAAAAACATCACGAAAATCATTTAAGATTTCATCAAGGTGTTGTTGTTCGAAATATGATAATTGAACCTAGACATTATCGATATTGTAAACGTCAATGTCCGGATCAAATACACAATAAAATAAAGTAGAACAAGACAACTCGGATATTGATGGAGAGGAAATAATCGAAAGAGATTGTTTTTTATCACATTGAATAAAATGAGTACAATCGTTCAGTACAAAAGTAATTGAATGATGAACCTAATCAATAGATAAAGAAGAGTTTTCACTAAAAAACCAGGGATAACCCAGTATTACATTAGTGGTACAAAGATTCATCAACCCCGTTGATGTATTGTACTCTTCCATCAGCCAAGTGCACCTTATATGTGTGATCACTTACGATGGGTTGGATTCCCCATATCTGAACCAAACGATCATTCACAAAGTTGTGTGAGCTTCCCTAATCAAACAAAAATTGTACGGGGGATCCATTGATATACCCTTTGCACGTAGGAAATCATTGGGTCCCAATACATAGTGAGGGAAAGAACATTGACAATTACTTAAATGATGTGTATAGACCTGAAGGACATTAGGAATCTGACGTTTATGGTCTGCAGCTTTTGTTTTGTTATCATGCTCTTTCCGTTGGAGCTTTCAACATTGCTCTTTTGTATGACCCTTCTTTTTGTAGAATACGCAAAAAGGAGGATGTCGCTTACAATCGCGATCCATGAATTCGTTGGGTGTCTTGCATTTCCCAGCGAATTGCGACTGCTTAGTTCTGGGCGTTTCGTTGGGTTTGTTATGGTCCTTCTTCAAAGTGCGTTGATAGCGAAGAACCATTTCAACGGCCTCTTCAAAGGATTTTGGACAAATGATGGTTCACCCTTACTCTCATCGGGTCTATTAGTGTCAAGTTGTAAACTAATGACATGTGCCTTGAGAGCACTATGAGATTGCCGAAGTTCGGACATCTGATGAGCAGTTGAACTAAGGAAATTTTGTATTTGTAAGAAATACGACTCAATGGAGATTGGCCCAGGAGGATTTCCTTGAGTTCCTTCCGCTTGGGCGGAAGACACCGGGTCGTTATTATGAGCCATTGAATGATAATTTTTGGCAAAGAAATAGGATAAGGTCAGACAAATAGTCATAACATCATGTTGTGATGTAAACATATCATGGGCCAACATTAATCGATATCATGATCTCATGTCAATAACCCTCGTAGTCATTATGTTACGGGCATGACCATATAATATCCCGTGGTGAGAATTTACCATAGTATTCTATACACGTGGATAAGTGTGAGGGTTAAACGAGAGTGTAAAGAAGGGGAGGATTACTTTTAACCTCGGGATTGAGACAACTAGGGATTGGCAACAGCTCGGCTCAAGCCTAAACCGGTTTTAAACGACTTAGTGGCTCGGCTCAAGTTTGAGCTTGACTAAACGGTTTGAGCTCGGTTTGGTTTGGCTTGAGCCTTGCCAAACTGGCTCAAACTGGTTAAGCCGTTTAAAAACTTGAGAGAGAGAGAGGGGGGGGAGGGAGAGAGCTTGTCGTCTAAGAGAGAGAGAGAGAGAGAGAGAGAGAGAGAGAGAGAGAGAGAGAGAGAGAGAGAGAGAGAGAGAGTGGGAGGGAGGGAGGGAGGGAGAGGGAGAGAGGGAGGGAGGGAGAGAGAGAGAGACCACACAAACGTGAGAGAGAGAGAGAGACCGCACAAACGTGAGAGAGAGAGTGGGCAAGAGGGAGAGGGAGAGAGAGAGATGAAGAACTACACAGACGTGAGAGAGAGAGGGAGGTAGGGAATTAGAATTAGAATTTTTATCGTCCATAAAGAGGCCAATTTTGACCTATGGCACCAGAGTATACATGTGTTCTTGATATATGTGTCCTTCCTAAGGAGGGGTATTCATACGTTGAAGCACAAAGTCTCTATGTGTTAGTAAAGCATACACATATGAGCTCAACCTTCTAGGTGGTGTCTTAAGTATGACACTTAAGTTATCACTCCCTCTTAGTATGTCAGCATATCTTGAACAATTGCACTATATGTCGAGCATGTGAAGAGCGAGTGACATTCATCCTCTACCATGCCTTCATTGCATACTTTACATGTCTTCAAATTCGTTACATTTTGATGCCATGATGCAACTTCAATACCTAACTTGTGAGATCAAGTGCGAAGTAGTGTAAGGGCTCTACGAGCATTACTACTCATATTGGTAATGAGATAAGGTTGGATACAATCAATTAACATTCTTGCTTTATATTGATACCAACATTCAGGGTTGACGTTTGCAATGTAGTATTCTAGCTTTGTCCTCTTAGCATCCTCCCACTTCATCCTTAATGATTCCACCAACCTTTCCTCAATCATTACATACTTCATAGCATTGCCCGAAAGCTCTAAAGGATCATCAACACCCCATCTTCTAAACCATTTCCTTATGTCAACAACCCAACCAGATGAGAGAATCTTACTTTTATGATTCTTTTGTAGCTTACATCCAACATTCCAAGCAAGATGTGGTAATCGATGATTCGGCATATTCTTGACTTTTGTAATGTATTTATATACTCTTTGGAGTGCCAATAGTTTTATGGGCCGAACACCCGTTTCCAAGAGCATAACCTAGTAATAGGAAATTTTTCAATCTCGTAAATCTTAAATGATTTTTGTGATGTTTTTCCGAGTGAACTACCAGATGACTTACCTCCTAAACGAAATATAGACCATCGTATAGATATTGTACCTGGCGTTGCACCAATAAGTATACCTCCTTATCGCTTAAGTTGATCCGAAGAGGATGAGGTATCTAAGCAACTCAAGGACTATTTACGAATGGGTTATATACTTTATAGTAAATCTCCATGGGGTGCACCAGTTCTCTTGGTTAAAAAGAAAGAGGGCACATGGCGTATGTATATTAATTACCAACGCTTGAATAAAGTGACAATCAAGAATTCGTATCCATTGCCCCGGGCTGAGAATCTAATTGACCGTCTCCAGGGAGCTCGGTATTTTACGAAACTTGATCTCCGTACTGGCTACCATCAAATTCGTATAAGTGAGGACGATGTTCCTAAAACGGCATTTCGTACGCGATATGGCCATTATGAGTTTTTGGTTATGCCTTTTGGTTTGACCAATGCTCTGGCTACATTTCAACAAGAAATGAATGACATTTTCCAAGAACAACTTGGCAAATTTGTCATTATTTTCTTGGATGATATTTTACTTTATAGCCGTTGTCGTGAAGATTTTTGTCCACAAGCGGAAACCCGAGCAACGAGAGCCAAAGAGCGATGTGCAACGTTGCACACGTACATAATGTATTTGTAATAGTAATAAGGGTAAAGTGTATGGTGCTAGAAATGCCCATAAGACCCCTAAGGTATAAAGGTGATGTGGTCTTGTGCGCACATCCACGCGAGAGAGAGAGAGAGGTACTATGAGGTACATGGGTACCTAGTTGTTTGTGAGGAGGTGGGAGTTAAGGGGGCCATCAATCTCACCCTCCCCCAAATCAAGGCAAATATCCCCTTTGAATAAAAGGGGATATTTTAGTCTCACTTTTGTAAACGGTCTTCTCTCCTTGTGCTATAAAAGGAGAGGGAAGGCACCATTGTGGGGGTTGCCTATTTTGAGTGTGCGAGGTATACCACATAGGTCGAGCGTTAGGGTTAGGATTAGGGTTTCTTTATCTTCATCTTCATCTTCGTCGGTTAGGGTTTCGAGTAGTCGTTTGGTGCGGCCTATGCGGCCACCATTTTGTAATCATTCACTACGTTTTAATATAACTTGTTGAACATCTTGCCTCCGCCGATCTCTCCTTCTATGTCGTGCTCTTATTCTTTCCTCTTCTCCTCTTGAGCTAAGCCTCCATATCATGTCCTATTCTTTCTCCTCTACTCCCTAGTCCGAGACCCCGGTGGTCCCGCCCCTTCTACACGCACGCGCGTAACAACGCGACACCGTACATTACAAGAACATGCTAAACATGTCCGCTTAGTTTTACAAACATTGCATGACAAACAGTTTTACGCAAAGATCTCGAACAACTTGGCAAATTTGTCATTATTTTCTTGGATGATATTTTAGTTTATAGTCGTACATTACAAGAACATGCTAAACATGTCCTCTTAGTTTTACAAACATTGCGTGACAAACAGTTTTATGCAAAGATCTCAAAATGTGAGTTCTTCAAGAAATCAATTACTTATCTTGGACATCTCATAACCGAACGAGGAGTTGAAATTGATCCTTCTCGCGTCGAGAAAATCAAGCTTTGGCCCACTCTTCGGAACATTCGAGAAGTTCGATCATTCCTTGGTTTTATCGGGTTTTTGCGAAAATCCCTTCGTAATTACTCCCAATTGACGACGTCGTTTACTGATCTTCTAAAAGGTCAAACGCGTAAGTCTACAAAACCTATTGTGTGGAATGCTACACTAGACCTCGCTTTTAAGGAACTCAAGGACCTGGTATGCAAGGCTCCTTCACTTCTTTTACCCGATCCTTCAAAACCTTTTGAGGTTGAAACCGATGCAAGCGATTATGCTATAGGTGTTGTCTTATATCAAGATGGTAAACCAATAACATTCGAGAGTAAGAAACTTGATTATGCTATAGGTGTTGTCTTATACCGTTCAAGAAAAGGAATTATTTGCAGTTATACATGCGCTTAAAACATGGCACCATTATCTTTATGGAAATCGCTTTGTGGTAACTACAGACCACGAGTCCTGTTGGGAGACAGGTCCCTCCGGATGGGAAGGGAGAAACCGGATGAGGAGTACCCGGCTTCGGAGAGACGGATGGTGTAGACCCGGTGAGAACCGGATGAGGAGTGCCCGGCTACGGAGAGCCGGATGGTGCAGACCCGGTGAGAACCGGATGAGGAGTACCCGGCTGCGAAGAGCCGGATGGTGCAGGCCCGGTAAGAACCGGATGAGGAGTACCCGGCTACGGAGAGCCGGATGGTGCAGACCCGGTGAGGAGTGCTCACCGGATGAAGAGACATATTCGTAAATATGTTTCTGAGAGTCCATCGTGGCTATATTTGTAAATAGCCGAAAATTCATATTAGTATAAATATGACTTAGGGCAATCTTTTAGTTGTTGTTATTCTTGTTTGCGCAAGATTAGAGCGCGTAACTGTGTACAGAGAGAGAGAGAGAGAGAGAGAGAGAGAGAGAGAGAGAGAGAGAGAGGAAGAGGTCGTAGCCTCTGTTGTAACCGCCGCCTGTAGCGAAGATAGAAAGCTCGAGGTTGGTACCTCGGTGCTTTACTGTTGTACACTGTAACATAGTGATAGTTTGCAGCCTGTGGGCTGCCGTGGTTTTTTCCCTAGTTTGGGTTTTTCCACGTAAACATCCTGTGTACTCTTCTCTCCTTTGTGTCGTGCATTCATTCCTGTTTTTGTTTATGATTCTAAGCTCGGTTGTGGCCGAGCATTGCGCATAGGGAGCGTGTAGTTCCTGTCAAGTCCTTGAAATATTTTTGTGGCCAACAAGACCTGAAAGGTCGTAAGGCACGATGGGCAGATCTCATCCAGGACTTTGATTTTTCCATACGATATCGTAAAGGTTCCATGAATACTGTCGTTGATGCACAAAGTCGCATCCATGAAGTTAACATGCTTAGCTTCACTGAAATAACATCAGATCTTTATGATCACCTTCGAGGAAAGTATCCTGATGACAGTTATTTCGCAAAATACTGGGCAAGAGTTGAGTCTGGAATAGACACCACCACATCCTCGAAGGAATACTTCCACATTGCTAATGGTCTGCTCTACCGTAATGGGAAGGTTTGTGTTCCAGATTTGCCTGAGGTCAAAAAGAGGATTCTTTTTTAATGCCATGATGCACCCTCAACAGGGCACCTTGGAATACATCGTACACTCGTTCTCATCTCCACTCAATTTTATTGGCCTAAGATGCGTCTTGACATACATAGCTATGTGACTAAATGTCACCAATGTCAGGTTAACAAAGTCGAGCGACGTAAAGCCACAGGACTTTTACATCCCTTGGACATTCCCAATAATAAGTGGGAAAGTATATCCATGGATTTTATTGTTAGCCTTCCTCGCACCCAAAAAGTCCATGATGCCATCTGGGTTGTGGTTGATCGACTAACTAAAATGGTAAGATTTATTGCTACTAAAACCACGATAACAGCTCCTGAATTGGCTTACCAATTTGTTGACGAGTTATTTTGTTTTTATGGGTTGCCGATGGATATCGTGAGTGATCGAGATCCAAAGTTTACTAGTGACTTCTGGACGCAAGTCTTCAAGAAGTTAGAAACTACGTTGAGCATGAGCTCCACGGATCATCCTCAATCCGATGGACAAATAGAACGAGTAAATCAAATTATTGAGGACATGCTTCGAGCATATGTTGGTGCAAAACCAACAAAATGGGAACGTTATCTCCCAATTTTGGAGTTTGCAATAATAGCTCCAAGCATATGTCGACGGGATATAATCCTTTTATGTTGATGTATGGTTTTCAGCCACGAGCCCCGATTGATGTTAATATACATCATGATGAGTTGCGAAGTACGCAAAACTTTCTTCGGGATATGCAAGATATGTTGCGTATTGCACGAGATAATATAAAAACAACTCAAGATAGAGCGCGTTTTTATGCCGGTCATCGTAGGCAACCTCGTGTATTCAACCCTGGACAGAAGGTATTTTTACGTGTACCTCACAATTCTAAGACATTGTCTACGGGTAAGTGCGCTAAGTTAGCCCCACGATTTTGTGGACCTTTTACAGTCCTCAAACGCATTGGGTCATCAGCCTATCGTCTCGCTCTTCCCAATGGTGTTGGAATTCATCCAGTCTTTCATGTGAGTCATCTAAAAGAACTTCTAGGTTCTGGCGACAATACAATTACAATTGAAACTCTGGTTACTTCTGAAGATTTATCTTCTAAAACACATGTACCAGAAAGAATTCTCGATGTTAAAACAAAAAAATTACGTACTAAAGAAATCCGAGAATTTAAAATAAAATGGATGGATAAATCAATAAAAGAGGCCACATGGGAACACGAAAATACTCTCAGAACTAACTTCCCTAACTTTCCATTGTAAGAGTGCAATGTTTTAAAGAAGGGGAGTATGTTACGGGCATGACCATAAAATATCCCGTGGTGAGAATTTACCATAGTATTCTATACACGTGGATAAGTGTGAGGGTTAAACGTGAGTGTAAAGAAGGGGAGGATTACTTTTAAATCCTCTGGATTGAGACAACCCATTAGGCCAAGTGTGAACATGGCTAGGGGCCTTGGGTATCGCTATAAATAGAGGCCTAGCTACCCTCATTTCATTATCTTGTTGACTACGTCGAGACTCTGTCTTGTGGTGGGTCAACTCTTGTAGTGAACGCGCCAGCACCAGGTACGACTCGACGCCACGGCGGTGGTATGGGACGCCAATCGAGGCTCGAGTCCGTCTCGATCCCTTCGCTCGGGGGTGGTCGGGTGGATCGGCACCCTTCTTTCTCTCTCTCCTTTCTTTCTATCTACCTAGATCTATCCTTATCTAATAGGGTGTCCCCGGCAACTTACCGGAAGATCACCCTTGCCACGTCCCGGCCCGCATGGCCTCCTTCGTTCGCGTAACGCCTTGGCTGGTTGATGCCTTTGCTTTTGCCGCCTTTGTCCCCTTGCCGCCACCTTCCATTACCCTCAGTCTCATGTTGCCACGTCAGCCGAACAGCCGGGGTCTTCGGGCAAGTTTGAAGGATCCTTCTCGGGCCTCCGTCTTGTTGGGTCTCCAACTCGTGTACCAAGCGCGTCCGATCTTTGTCTCACCAACTCTGCCAGTCGGGTCAGTATCCGGTTCGTGGCCGCCTCGCCGGCCTCATACCTCCTTTCGCTCTACTTTCCGTCGTTCGATCGCGTTCTCCTGCTGCCACCGTCCTTTCCTATAGGACTCATGCCGGCTCTTGGGCCGACCGCCAGATCGGTGTGAGGATCTCCGTGGGACCTCCCCCTTTGCCGTCTCGGTTGCCCGCCTTGCCACCGCCACCGTTCTTCCCTCTAGGTCTCACACAAGCTCTCGTTGCCATCTGTCGGAGTGTCTACAACCGGTGTGTGTAAGGTCGCGGCAACACCACTTGCCGTTTTTCGCCATCCGTCACATTCACCTGCTGCCACTGATCTCTCCTATAGGACTCCCACCGGCACTCGGGCCGACCGCCGGATCGGTGTGAGGATCTTCGTGGGACTTACCCCTTGGCATCTCCTCTCGTCGTAGTCCCAACCTCCGTGTCAGCCTCTTCTGCTGGTCACGTTCACCTGCCGCCACCGTTCTCTCCTATAGGACTCATGCCGGCACTCGGGCCAACCGCCGGATCGGTGTGAGGATCTCCGTAGACCGCCCTTTCGCTGTCTTTCGTCATCCGTCACGTTCACCTGCCGCCACCGATCTCTCCTATGTTAAGAAAACGTGAAGAAGGCACTCGGGCTCTTCTTGACGGGAACTCAAACGCTCCTTATGCACAACGCTCGGCCACAACCGAGATTCTTTTCATACACAGAAAAAACGGGAAACGGGAAAAACACGCGACACAAAGGAGAGAAAAGGTACACAGAATGTTTACGTGGAAAACCCAAAGAGGGAAAAACCACGGCAGCCCACAGGCTGCAAACTATCACTATGTTGGAATGTACAAAACAGTGAGTTCACGGAGGCAACGACCTCGTGCTCACGATCTTTGCCACAGGCGGCGGTTACAACAGAGGCAGCGGCCTCTTTCTCTCTCTCTCTCTCTCTCTCTGTACAACGTTACGTCCTCGCTCTTCTTCTTGCACCAACAAGAAAATAACAACCACACCTACACATGTTTGCCCTAAGTCATATTTATACTGATATGACTTTTCGGCTATTTACAAATATAGTCTCGATGGGCTCTCAGAAACATATTTACGAATATGTCTCTACCTCCGGTTCTCACCGGGTCTGTGTCATCCAGCTCTCCGTAGCCGGGTGCTCCTCATCCAGTTCTCACCAGGCCTGCACCATTCGGCTCTCCGTAGCCGGGTACTCCTCATCCGGTTCACACCGGGTCTGTATCATCCGGCTCTCCGTAGCCAGGTACTCCTCATCCGGTTCATACCGGGTCTGCACCATCCAGCTCTCCGTAGTCGGGTCCTCCTCATACGGTTTCGGCCTCGGCCGAGTTTGTTCATCGGCACTGTTCTTCTCCCTTCCCATCCGGAGGGACCTGTCTCCCAACACTTCTTATGTGCGCGGCGGATCGTGGTGTGCTAGATCATTTAGTGCTCAAACACAAAAGGGAAGGGGGAAGGAAACTTACCTCTGTAGCAACCAAAACTTCTTTTGTTTCATTTACACGCGGAGCTCTACTTGCTCTCGTCTGTTTCTCTCTTTTCCTCTGACTCTCTGAGTTCTTTCTCTCTTTCCTCACTCTCTCTCTCTCGGAGTTCTACTTCCTGTATATTTTCTTTCTTACTTACCTACTCTCTTACTTTCTACCTAAGTAATAAGTTACTTACGTATGCAACTAATTAGCTGTCAGTCGCTAAATAGATGTCAGTAGCTAATTAGCTATCAGTCGCTAATTAGCTGTTTCTCCTTTATGTTCACAAGTAGCTAAATAGCTACTATAGCTTATTTCCCAATAAGCATCACATACCATGTTGAGCTTGCTTCTCAACACTCCCCCTCAAGCTCAACTTATCTACAACTTCTTTTCCATGATGCTTTTCAACCATCATATCAGTGTCTACAACTCCCATCATGTTCCGAAACTATGTATGCTTTTCCACACTCAATCCCTTTGTGAGAATATCAGCAACCTACTGATTTGTATTCACATACACCAGATCAACTTCTCCTTCAATCACTTTTTCTCTAACAAAGTGATAATGCACTTCAATGTGCTTTGTTCTTGCATGGAACACTGGGTTTTTTGCAAGTTGAATGTTGCTCATGTTGTCACACCAGATTGTGACAGTACCATCTATATACTCTCCCAAATCAGCAAGCAATCTTCTGATCCATACCTCTTCACAAGTGGCTATGGCAGCTCCTCTGTACTCAGCTTCAGTACTAGACAATGCAACAGTAGCATGTTCCTTGCTACTCCATGAAATAACTGCACTTCCCAATGTAAACATGTATCCACTTGTGGATCTTCTATTTGTTTGGCTTCCAGCCCAATTAGCATCTGTATATCCTTCCAGATTTATGTCAAAATCAGCCCTGTAAAACAATCCATAGTTCTGAGTAGCTTTTACATACCTCAGAATTCTTCTAATGTAGTCCAAATGCGGCTTTGTTGGCTATTGCATAAATTGGCTGACTAATCCAACTGCATAACTCAAATCAGGTCTTGTTATGGTCAAATAAATAAGGCTGCCCACCATAGACCTGTACATGTTTACATCTTCTATTTTGGCTCCCAAATCAGCCCTCAATTTGCAGTTTTTATCTAGTGGTACTCCAATAGGTTTGCATCCAAGCATACCATACTTTTTCAACATAGTTGTTGCATATTGTCTTTGCAACACACATATACCACTTTCAGATCTGATGATTTCAATACCCAAAAAATATCTCAGATCTCCCAAATCTTTCATATGAAATTTCATTTCCAAATTTCTTTTCAACTTACTTATTTCATCCATGGAATCACCTCCAATGATGAGATCATCAACGTAAATCAGAATCACAACAATACAATCATCTTTCCTTTTAACATACAATGATGAATCAGCCTTTGACATTTTGAAGTCAAGTTTTTTCAGATAATCTGAAAGTTCTCGGTGCCATGCTCTTGGTGCTTGTTTCAGTCCATAGAGAGCCTTTTTCAACTTACATACATAATCTGGATGCTTCCTATCTTCAAAACCTGGTGGTTGACACATATACACTTCTTCTTCCAAGTTACCATGTAAGAAGGCATTTTTTACATCCATATGATGAAGAAACCATCTTCTGGCTGCACCTACAACCAGTTCGATGAGCTCTCTAGCATGCCGACCGGAGAGTAGCATGTCGTCCACGTAGATGATGAGGAAGATGGGAGACCCGTCTTGAGCTGTTTTGGTAAAGAGACAGTGGTCCTCGTCGCTCTTTGAAAAGCCGACCGATTGGATGAAGTTGTCAAACTTCTTGTACCACTGTCAAGGTGCCTGTTTCAAGCCGTAGAGACTCTTCTTGAGTCGGCAGACTAGATGTTCCTGGCCGGATGCCACAAAGCCTTTCGGCTGCTCCATATAGATTTCCTCCTATAGGTCACCATGGAGGAATGTCGTTTTTACATCTAGCTGAATCAACTCCAAGTTGTCGGCGGCCACGACGCTGAGCATAAAACGGAGGGTCGTCATTTTCACCACAAGTGAAAAGATTTCGTCGAAGTCGACGCCATATTCTTGTCTAAATCCCTTCGCAACTAATCTGGCCTTGTACTTTGGGTTGGTCGAGTCGGACGTCTCTTTTAGTCGATAGACCCACTTACATGGAAGAGCACGTCGATTCTTCGGTAATTCGACCAAGTCCCAAGTCTTGTTTGCCCGAATGGAGTGCATTTCCGACTCCATAGCCAGATGCCATGTGGCTGAATCGGCAGATGTCGATGCTTCTTCGTAAGATGTCGGTTCACCGGCGTCGGTAAAAAAAATTACTGGAGAGTACCTCTTCGGAGGTTGCGACAGTCTCTCAGATCTGCGAGGTATGAGTGGACTGGTCGCACCGGGTGTCGATGTCGGATGGTCGGGAGCCAAGCCATTCGGTTGTGCCGAATCGGTGGATTCGGTGCGAGAGTTGTCGGTTACCCGTGACACCGATCTCGTGTTGTGGGATGGGTCATCATGAAGGGTTGGCACTTCGGAAAATATTACCCTTCGGACTTCAATAGGCCTTTTCGACCATTTTATGCATAGCTGACTCGTTGAACACAACATCCGAACTTCAAATGATTTGTCTGTGCTCGGGGTCCCAGAGTCAGTAACTGATCTCGCCGTCCAGTCCATATCCAAGAAAAACATATTTCCGTGATCTTGGTTCAAGTTTCCGGCGGTCGTCTTTCGGTATGAGAGCATACACCTCGCAACCAAAGATCCTCAGTTTGTCATAATTCGGCTTACTGCCGGTCCATATTTCCTAAGGTATTTGAAGTCCTAGAGGTCTACTTGCGGACATATTTATTATGTGTACTGCCATAAGTAGAGCCTTCGCCCAGAAGCCATCCGACAGTCCGGAGTGTTAGAGCATGGATACTACGCGTTCTTCAATCGTCTGATTCATGGGTTCAGCAATTCCGTTCTGCTCCGGACTATAGGGTGATGTATATTCATGTCGAATGCCACGTTCCCGGCAGAATTTGATGAGTTCTTCAGACTTGAATTCTCCTCCATTGTCGGTTCGGAGACATGAACACCCGATCTTTGGTTCTGATGGGGTAAGCCCACACCTTCCGAGTCGAGTCGTCAATAAAACTGACGAAGTACGAAGCACCGCCGAGAGACTGATGTGGCATCGGGCCACAGACGTCTGAGTGGACCAAATCGAGGGGACTCAATTCTCTTGGTGCTGATGTCGGATGTGATACGGCTACCTATTTTCCGTACTGGCAATGCTCGGATGTAACCGGCTTTGGATAGGTGCGTTATGTCGAATACAAGTGTATAATGGACGTATTCACACTATCCCTTTGTATAGCTCAAGTTTGGGCCATTTGTGTAATTAGCATAAATGGTATTTGCCCTAAGTCGGTCACTATATAAAGTGACCTTGTAACCTCTTTGTAAGGTTGGTTGTATTATTTTGATTCTATTGAATAGAAAGTCTTTTGTGCCTCCTCTCTCTCTCTCTCTCTCTGTGCACGATCTCAGAAACTGTCATACGCAGGTACTCCGCAACGAATCGAATGTTATCTGATCTTCCGCATTGACGGCCTTTGTCTCCAACATTTGGTATCAGAGCCTGCACAGTATTCGGTCCTTCAACCCGCTGTCGGCCGTCGTCTCAGCCTGCACAGCATTCGGTTTCTTGCGTCATTCGAAGAAGAGAGAAGAAGAAGAAAAACGAGGCTTGCATCTCATCGCGTTAGATCATCTTCGCTTGGAGTAAGCCAGCCGTTTGTACTCTGTTCCTTATGATCGTAACCGCTCGAGGTGAAATCCCCTTGTGCAACATTGACACGATCGTGCTCCACTCGGTTAAACGGCATCCGAAGAGGTCATCAAACGCTGCTCGCCGCTCATTGTAACCACTCGGTGCAGATCGGTCTCAAGACAACAACCCAAATTCGTGCTTCATCCGGCTGATCGACATTCGGGAGGATCAGTTGGATCCGTCTCTCTCGTCGCTGCAGTCACCCGAAGCAGAATCGGTCCAGACAATCGGTTTCAATAATCGGTATTTGGCATACATATTCGGAAGCGAACCGGGCTCACTCCGACTCGGCAACATTCGGGAAGACCAGTCGGTTCTGTCCCTCAAGTTACCGGAGTCAATTCGAGCAAGTTCAACAATACATATATCCGAAGCCGCACCGACTCGGGTTCAAATCCGACTAGAACGATATCGGGTGAGCCAACCGGCTGCACTCCAACAAGGTTCGTAGTCAACTCCGAACCGAGCTTCGTCAACCGAAACCAAATTTGATGGCATCAACATCCGGCTCGTCAGAAATGAGTCTACGAAAGTTCGATGGATCGAACTTCAACTTCTGGAAGGAGCAAATGCAGGACTATCTCATAGTCAAGGGGCAAATCGATCCCATCGAAAATGAAGAACCTCCAGAAGGATACAAACCAATTGAGTGGCAGAAGCTGGACAGAATCGTCCGCGCCACGATTCGGATGCACCTTTCGGAATCGGTATACTTTACGGTGCAATCGTGTACGACAACATTCGAACTGTGGAAAACACTGTCAGACACCTACGAAAAGAAGGTCGCTGCAACGAAGATGTTTCTTATTCGGCGCCTCTACAACTTGCGAATGAAAGAATCCGATTCGGTTCAAGCACATCTAAATGAGTACGAAAGCATAAGCTCCCAAATCTCATCTCAGGGGACGGCAATCGAGGATGAACTCAGAGCAATGATACTCATGAGCAGCCTTCCCTCATCATGGGAAACTTTCGTCACAACCGTGTGCAACGCGTCAATCACGGCTGTTAAATACTCCGAAGTCACGAGCGCAATCCTGACCGAAGCAGCTCGGAGAAAGTCTTTCGCCAAAGACTCAACAGACGACGCTTATGTAGTACAAGGTTCGACAGACCGATCGAACATACGAGGAAGAGATTCCTCACGGCAGCCGAACAAGCAACGAAGACGGAGCCAGTCACGGGACAATCGAATCTGCAACTATTGCAAGAAACCCGGACACATCAAAGCCGACTGCCGCGCACTCAAGAACAAGAACGACAAGTCTCAGAAATCAGACAAGAAGAGTGGCCGGCATGAGGAGATCAATTACGTCAGCTTCTCAGCTGATGTGCTACCAAACGACCCGAATATACTATCGATCGAAAATCCAGTCGGATCAGAAGTTCTGCTCACGACTGAAGAATCGAGCACATGGCTCTTAGATTCGGGCGCGTCGTTTCACGTGACTCCTCATCGATCCCAATTTCGGCAATATACGATCCGTCACTCCGACTCAGTTCGAGTCGGCAACTCGCAACACTGTGACATCATTGGAATCGGCACAGTAGAGCTCAACCTTGCAGGTGGCTCTACACTTGTACTTCACAATGTCCGACATGTACCCGAGCTCTCAAGGCCATTGATCTCAGTCGGACAACTAAATGAAGACGGCATTCGTGCCGGTTTTTCTTCGGGAGGGTGGACACTCCACAGGGGGAACCTCCTGCTTGCTAGAGGACCCAAGATACACTCATTGTATCCGTTACATGTTACGCTCAGAGAGGGTAACCTGTTTTTGGTGGATATTCCTGTGTCATCACTATGGCACAGAAGATTAGGACACCTCAGCAAGGCCGGCATTACGCACCTATCTAGAGCCGGATACATCCCTAAACTCTCCTTCTCGGACCATCAATTCTGCGAACATTGCCAGTATGGCAAACAAGCAGCTGCATCACACCCGACATCAGCACCAAGAGAAACGAGACCTCTCGATTTAGTCCACTCGGACGTCTGTGGCCCAATGCCGCATCAGTCACTCGGAGGTGCCTCTTACTTCGTCAGTTTTATTGACGATTCGACTCGAAAGGTGTGGGCTTATCCAATTCGCACCAAAGATCGTGTCTTCTCGATCTTCTCCGATTGGCTCGCGATGGTAGAAAATCAAACTGACCGAAAACTGAAATGCTTTCGGACCGACAATGGGGGAGAGTTCAAATCAGAAGAATTCGTCAAATTCTGCTGACAACGCGGCATCCGACGTGAATTTACGGCACCACACAGTCCGGAGCAAAACGGGATTGCAGAACGCATGAATCGGACAATCCAAGAACGGATAGTTTCCATGCTCCAACACTCCGGACTGTCGGATGGCTTCTGGGCAGAGGCTCTACTCACGGCAGTACACATAATTAATATGTCGCCAAGTAGACCTCTAGGACTTCAAATTCCTCAGGAACTATGGATCGGCAGTAAGCCGAATTACGACAAGCTGAGGATCTTCGGATGCGAGGCGTACGCCCTTATTCCGAAAGATGATCGCCGAAAACTTGCACCTCGGTCCAGGAAATGCATTTTCCTTGGATATGGATCCGACGGCGAAATGGGATACCGACTCTGGGACCCCGAACGCAGACAAATCGTTCGAAGTTCGGACGTTGTGTTCAACGAGTCGGCTATGAATCCATCAGTCGAAAAACCGATCGAAGTCCGAAGGGTAACATTTTCCGATGTGCCGACCCTTCAAGAAGGCCCCGCTCTTAACACACGGTCAGCTTCACGGGTAGCTGAACCTTACACCACCGACTCGGACAACTCCGACTCGGCACAGCCGAATGATTCGCTTTCGGACCATCCGACCTCGATACCCGATGCGACCAGTCCAATCATACCTCGACGATCCGAGAGACTGTCGCAACCTCCGGAGAGGTATTCTCCTGGAATTTTCTTCACCGACGCCGGCGAACCGACGTCTTACGAAGAAGCATCGACATCTGTCGATTCAGCCACCTGGCATCTGGCGATGGAGTCGGAAATGCCCTCCATTCGGGCAAACAAGACTTGGGATCTGGTCGAATTACCTAAGAATCGACGTGCTCTTCCTTGCAAGTGGGTTTATCGACTAAAAGAGACGTCTGATTCGACCACCCCAAAGTACAAGGCCAGATTAGTTGCGAAGGGCTTCCGACAAGAATATGGCGTCGACTTCGACGAGATTTTTTCACCAGTGGTGAAAATGACAACCCTTCGTTTTCTACTCGGCGTAGTGGCAGCCGACAACTTGGAGCTGATTCAGCTAGATGTCAAAACAGCCTTCCTCCATGGTGATCTTGAAGAGGAAATTTATATGGAGCAGCCAAAAGGCTTCGTGGCAACTGGCCAAGAACATCTAGTCTGCCGACTCAGGAGGAGTCTATACGGCCTCAAACAGGCACCGCGACAATGGTACAAGAAGTTCGACGACTTCATCCAATCGATCGGCTTCTCAAAAAGCGATGAGGACCATTGTCTTTTTACCAACACAGCTCAAGATGGATCACCCATCTTCCTCATCATCTACGTGGACGACATGCTAATTTCTGGTCGCCACGCGGGCGAACTTGCCGATCTCATTCGGCAACTGCGGTTGAAGTTTGCCATGAAGGACCTCGGTCCGGCACGACACATACTTGGCATGAAGATTAGTCGGCATCGCGATAAACGACGTCTTTTTTTGTCTCAGACCGACTATATCGGACGTGTCTTGGAACGCTTCAACATGCAATCAGCCAAATCTGCTTCAACCCCGCTCCCCATGAATCTTCGGCTCTCTCAGCGAGACTGCCCGACATCCGGTCCGGAGGGGGAAGATATGAAGTCGGTACCGTATGCACCGGCAGTCAGCTCCCTTATGTACCTGATGGTCGCGACACGGCCTGATATCTCTCATGCCGTAGGAGTCGTTAGCAGATTTATGCACAATCCTGGCCGATCGCATTGGAACGCAGTCAAGCATGTGTTCAAATATCTGGCTGGCACAAAAGACCACGGCATTCTTTTCGGTCCGAACTCGACCTCGGGCGTTGTCGGTTACACCGACTCGGACTTCGCCGGCTGTATAGACAGTCGGAAATCAACAACCGGATACTGCTTCAAATTCGGCAATGGAGCAATTTCATGGAAGTCGAAACTTCAGGAGTGCACAGCAACCTCAACGACCGAAGCAGAATATGTAGCTGCGTCCGACGCTGCAAAAGAAGCTTTGTGGCTCGGCCGGCTGGCGCACACGTTTCGACAAGTCGACCATGACTCGGCTCCAGTTGTCTATAGCGACAGTCAAGGTGTTGTTGCCTTGTCGAGAAATCCGGTTCACCACAACGCCTCCAAACATATCGACGTTCGATATCACTTCGTTCGGGACTGCGTCATTTCAGGGAAAATCGGTCTAGAGAAAATATCCACAACCGACAATGTCGCAGATGGAATGACCAAGTGTCTTTCGGTAGACCGCTTTCGGTCCCTTCGGCATCAGATGGGCGTAACGACAAACCAGTCCGGTTAGAGCCGGACACAGCGCAGGATGGCTTCGGACAACCGACATCAGTTCCTTAATGATCGGCTTCAACTCTTCCGACCCGACCAGTCCGGTCTTCTGCCTTCGGACCCTGCCGACTCAAACAAAACTGATATGTCCGAGAACCTAGCTTTATACCTATAATCTTAGATAACCCATGTATACGCCCATTACGGGGGAGTGTCGAATACAAGTGTATAATGGACGTATTCACACTATCCCTTTGTATAGCTCAAGTTTGGGCCATTTGTGTAATTAGCATAAATGGTATTTGCCCTAAGTCGGTCACTATATAAAGTGACCTTGTAACCTCTTTGTAAGGTTGGTTGTATTATTTTGATTCTATTGAATAGAAAGTCTTTTGTGCCTCCTCTCTCTCTCTCTCTCTCTCTGCACGATCTCAGAAACTGTCATACGCAGGTACTCCGCAACAAATCGAATGTTATCTGATCTTCCGCATTGACGGCCTTTGTCTCCAACACGTTATGCCGGCCTTACGGAGGTGTCCAAGTCGTCAATGCCATAACGATGACACGGGGATATCTACCAAAAATAAGTCACCCTCATTGAGTGTGACATATAAAGGATACAAGGAATGTACCTTTGGTCCTCAAGCAAGCAGGAGGTTCCCTTTGTGGAGTGACCACCCTCCTAATGAGAATCCGGCACGGATGCCGGCTTCGTCAAGGTGTCCGACTGAGATCAGGGGTCTTGAGAGCTCAGGAATGTGTCAAACGTTGTGTAGTACGAGCGTAGAGCCACCCGGAAGGTTGAGCTCTACGGTGCTGATTCCGATTATAGCACAGTGTTGGGAGTTTCCGACTTGAACTGAGTCGGAGTGCCGGTCCGAGTATTGCCGAAACTGAGATCGGTGAGGTGTCACATGATACGATGCGCTCGAGTCAAGAAGCCATGTGCTCGATTCCTCAGTCGTAAGCAGAACTTCTGATTCGATTAGGTTCTCTATGAACATATATTCGGGTTGGTCGTCAAAATTTCGGCTGAAGAGCCGATGTAGTTGACTTCCTCATGCCAACTACTCTTCTGATCCGCTCTCTGAGCTTTGTCGGTTTTTGCTTTGAGTGCCCGGTAGTCAGCTTTGATGTGTCCCAGTTTCTTGCAATAGTTGCAGATTGGGTTGTCCCGGGACTTGCTCTGGCTTCGCTGATTGTTCGGCGGTCGGGAAGAACTTCTTCCCCGGTTGTTCGATCGGTCGGTCGAACCTTGTACTACGTAAGCTTCATCTGCCGAGTCTTTGGCGAAAGACTTTCTCCGAGCTGCTTCAGTCTGGATTGCGCTTGTGACTTTGGAGTACTTAACGGCAACTGTTGAAGCATTGCACACAGTTGTAAGCAAGTTTCCCATGAAGAGGGGAGACTACCCATGAGTGTCATTGCTCTGAGTTCATCCTCGATTGTCGTCCCCTAAGACGAGATTTGGGAGCTTATGCTTTCGTACTCGTTGAGGTGTGCCTAAACGGAATCGAATTCTTTCATCCGCAAGTTGTAGAGGCGCCGGATCAGATACATCTTCGTTGCGGCAACCTTCTTTTCATAGTTTTCGACAATGTTTTCCAAAGTTCAAACGTTGTCGTGCATAATTGCATTGTGAAGTACATTGACTCCGACAAGTGCATCCGAATCGTGGCGCGGACGATTCTGTTCAGCTTTAGCCACTCGTTTGCCTTGTATGCTTCTCGAGGATTTTCATTCTCAATCGGATCTATCTGACCCTTGACTATGAGATAGTCCTGCATTTGTTCCTTCCAAAAGTTGAAGTTCGAACCATTGAACCTCCTTAGACTCATCTCCGATGATCCGGATGTTGATGCCATCTGCTTCGGTTTCGGTTGGTAAGACTCAGTTCGGAGTTGACTAGGAACCTTAGTGGGGTGCAGCCGGTCGGCTCACCCGATGTCGTTCTAGTCGGTTTTGAACCCGAGTCGGTTTGGTTTCAGATACTTGTTGCTGAACTTGCTCGGAGTGACTACAGTGTCGCGTTACTACGCGCGTGCGTGGAGAAACGAGGCGGGACCACCGAGATCTTGAACCGAAGAGCAGGTGTTAGAAGGGGAAAGAGAAAGAGAGAGACGCCCGGTTATGTATGAGCAAAGAAACACAGGGGGGGGCACGGCCAATCAACGCAGAAGACACGAATGGACACAGAGACAGAGAGACACAAATGTTTGTATATTAACGAATGACAAATAAACAACAGAGCACGCGAACGGTTACAACCAAACAGGCCGGCGAACAGATGTCGATGCCTGTTCGTCTACGCACGAAGGGGGATAGGATGGAGGTGCTGTCGGAAGCACACGGCGTTCCTCGAAGCAGCGCGAGCCTCCCGAAAACCCTGCAGAGAAGAGCGATGGGGAACGAACAGAGGAGAAGCGTTCGGTTACGGTCCGACAGCACTTCGTCCTCCTCAATGCGCGATCCCCTTCTCCCCGCGTCTCCCTCTCTTTTATAGCTTCCAGAAGGGAGCCATTTCCCTCATTAACTTCCTACCTACCGAATCTAACTACCTAGGACATACCTTTGTACCTAATTCTCTATTATATACATTTAAAGGGCGCACACGCGTGAAGAGCCTATTCACGCGTGCTATGCACCGATTGCGCTAAGGGACGGTTTTCTGCACGACATCCGCCCCCACCTAACCGCGCATCCACCGGTATGCGCCAAAATTGGGTTCTAGTTGGAGAAAACCGGTCCAGGTTCCGGTTCCTCGTCCATTAGTTCGTCCTCCGTTTCGGACTGTTCGTCGTCGTTGTCCAGGCCTCTTAGATCCGGTTCGCCGTCGTGGCGCTTCTTGAACGCTTTGATCCGCTTCCCTGCTACCGGTATCACCATCCTCGCACCGTCGAGTTCTGCCAGGTGATACGTCCCGTTGTCGTTGGCACTCGTTACCACGTAAGGCCCGAACCACCGCCTTGCAAACTTCCGTGTTGCCCGGTGCTGGTTGTCGAGGCTAATGTCGTAGACTAGCACCCAATCGCCTTCCTCGATTTTCTTTGGTCGGAGCTGGTGCGTTTGGTCTAACCGGGCTTTGTTCCTCATCCTCGCCGTCCGAAGTCTCTCCGCCGCTCGTTCCACGTCCTCTGGCCTCCGCTCGAGCTGCCGTATACGCGCCGCTAGCAATTCTTCCTGGCTCATCTCGCCTCTCCAGTCCACTATCGCCCAAGAGGAGATTGTCCGTTCCATCGGCATGATCGGCTTCTGTCCGAACATGAGCTCCGACGGCATGAACCCGGTTACCGAACTGTGCGTTGTCCGGTCCGCCCACAAGGCATAAGGTAACAGTCGTGGCCAGTTCCCGACCTGGCCTCCGCACGCCCGGACTAGTGCTTTGACGATCGGTTCGTGTCCGCGCTCCACCTTCCCGTTCGCCTCCGGATTGTACGTTGTGGTGAGCGAGAGCTTGACCCCTAACCGGTCGAACAGCTCCTCGGCCTCTTCAGCATCCAACTCCCCACGGTCAGCCACGATCTTCCCAACGCACCCGTACCGGCATATCACGTCCTCGATCAGGAACCGACACACGGTCGCGGTCGTTTTGTTCTGCAGGGCTCGGCCTTCCACCTGGTTCGTCAGGTCCTCCCGGGCCAGCACCAGATATCGCTTCTGCCCTACGCCCATCGGCATCGTCACCAAATCTACCATCCATTTGAAGTGGATGGCCAGAGGGTATGTAGGGTGAAGCTCGTCCCGATGTCAGACTATGGAGTGTATCTAACAACTCTCACAAGTTGTCACGAACCGATGCACGTCCCGGTATAGTCCCGGCCACCAGTACTTCCCCTTTAGTTTCTCGAACGTGGCCCACGTCCCACGGTGTCCAGCCCAGGGGCTGTCGTGGTAGGCCTTCAGCAACTCCTCCTGTTCCTCCTCCATCGCCACTACTCGGAGTAGGATGTCGTTTCTCTTCTTCGGGTGCTTCCACAAGTATCCGTCCCGGAGAAAGAATTGGTACGCTTTCTTCCGGATCCGGTTGGCCTCGTCCTTTGTCCATGACGCATCCGGCGTCATTGTCCTTAAGAATCCCCCAATCTGCAGCCACTCCCCGTCGTACTTGCTCTCGTTAAAATCGTTAAGCGCCGGAGTGCTCCCCCCCTCGGTTGTTACGTAAGCCGCCTCGAAGAAGTCCACACCGACTTCCTCGTCCTCTGAAACCATTCCGCCCTCGTCCTCGAATCGCGCCCTCGAAAGCATGTCGGCCATGGCATTGTCTTTCCCGGAAATGTGTCGTATTTCTGGATTCAAGGACTTGATGTACGCTATCCACCAGAGCATTGCCAGGTCCGGGGTTGCGCATCCGGAAACCATGCCGAGAATCAGCAGGCAGTCCGTCTCGATAATCACCTCTGTCCCGATCAGATAGTCTTTATCGGCCTTTACCGCCGAAACGATACCCCAGAGTTCGCTTTTAGCCTGGGTGTGTCCTCGCTGTCGCTCGTTGAGGACCTTCGCGCCGAACCAGATTGGGACCCGAATGCCTTCCTCATCTTCTTGGTTGACGACCCATTCGATCCCGGTCGGACTTGTATCTACCGTTATGTAGATGGGAGTGCCTTTCTCGTAGGCAGCCTTCCGGAGTGTCGGAGCTCCAGCAAGAGCCTCCTTCATCTTTCGAACCGACTCCGTATGCTCGTCTCGCCACTCGAATTTTCGCCCCTTTTTCAGCAACCCGTATAGCGGCTCGGCAACGTGGGCGTAATGCGGGATCCATATGTGGTAGAACGTGTATGCTCCCAAGAACCTCCGTACCTCCGTGACCGACTTACAGTCGGGCTTCATTGCAGAGATGGCTTCCACCTTAGCCGGAGACGGTTTCCGACCATACGGTCCGCATAGATGTCCGACGACCATGATCTCTGATTGCCCGAAGGCCGATTTCTCTCCGGAGAAGGTGAGCCTCGCGTCCTCTAGCCTCTGCAGCACCCTCTCGCAGTCGTCAATGTGTGTCGCCACAAATTTCCGGCACCCGTCTGGTCCGATCGTTTCGTCCTTTTCCTCCACCGGACATCCCTTGATCGGGATGTCGTCCAAGAATGGCATGGTGATGTCCAGGATACAATCCCTCAGCACCTTGTTCATCGCATTCACCATGTGGGCCACCGAGTTCGTCCCTCCTTGTGGCAGGGTACACATCCGCACTAGGCCGAGAGGAGTCCGCATCATCGTAATGTCTCTGCTCTCTACGGCTAGTTGGAACTGATCTTACCCCGAGTACAGATCACCGACCAAGTAGATCGACCTTCCGGCGAAGGCCTCCGCGAACTCATCTATCGTTGGTCCGATTCCTGCGTTCCGAATGGTCACTCTGTTGACCGGTTGCAGGTCTTGAATGAAGCGCAACGTCCCGTTCTTCTTCGGTACGGTAAACCACCGGTTCGAGTACGGGGCACTCGACGGTTCGAGGATGCCCATATCGACTTTCTGCTTCAACAGCTCCATCAGCTCCGGGATGTGAGCTCTCGGTACCGGAATTGGTTTGAGATTCCACGGCACATGCGGTACCGTGAATATCAACATTGGCTTCACGACTGTCGGGTCCACGCACCCGATCTCTCCCGATGAGAATGCGAAGGCTTTTCCGTGCCTTCTGAGCATTCTCCGAAACCGGTCTTCTTCCGCCGGCAGTAGGAACCCGCCCCCACCGATTTTGAGCTCCCGTAGCGTTCTGTCGGTGAAGGTGTGTCCTATGCAGGCCGGATCTCATAAACTGGGGTCCGACACGACCCCCTTGATTCGCAACTCGCTGCCCTCCGGTAAGGGTGCCGCGACTGGCCTTACCTTCCGGTCCACAGTCTTGTACTTCGTGTTAACCCGGGCCGTCCGATCCGACTCGAGCCCCCGACTGAAGTCCGCGATGACTTCGTACATCTCTTCTGAACAAACCGGTATCATCCGGTCCTCTTTAAGGCCCTCTCCGACCACCTCTCGCAGTA
This sequence comes from Azolla caroliniana, assembly GCF_043228905.1. Classification (NCBI taxonomy): domain Eukaryota; kingdom Viridiplantae; phylum Streptophyta; class Polypodiopsida; order Salviniales; family Salviniaceae; genus Azolla; species Azolla caroliniana. The sequence continues at coordinate 5,728,173 of NW_028230436.1, read as the reverse complement.
TTCCCAAGGTATCGTCAAAGGAGACCGCCTCCACGGCTCCGTTGATTTCCTCGTTGTGCCCAAGAACTCCGCACGCCCGAAGTCGCTCTTCCGCCCTTGTCTTTTCTCGGCCAACGACGCCGACTATCGTACATCCTCCGTTGTCGGAGAAACAAAACTTCCTACTTATGGTACAAGGTTTCTTCGGTTTCGCATCTATCGTACATTTGTGGGGTTTTCCTGGAGTGTTCGGACTATCGCGGCCCCACGCCTTGACAGCCCTTTCTAAAAATCATGTCAATTCTCGCCACCGAGGGACTCGCGGTTTCGCTCGTGGTTCGGTCGCACTGTCAGGAACTGGACCGAATGACGCTCGTCCTGACTCTTGACCCTCGCGTAAGCCGACCCGTTGTCCAGTACCTTGGTCGCCATCCGCGCTGCACAAAGAAGTGCTGGTCCCAGTATGGTTCTCCCAGCATGACCGGGTGCGAGGACGTCTCCTGCACAAAGAAGTGTTGGTCTATCTCGACGTCGCCGATCTTGACTCGCACGTTTGGGCAGGCCCCGTGTAGTTCCTCGGTGGTGCACGTCGCCGCCCATATCTTCCACATGTGCTTGGTGTTGATCGGCCATTTCCCCTTCTTGTAGAAGTCCATGGACATCAGGTTTATTTCCGAACCGTGGTCCACTAGCGCCACCACCGGTTCCTGAACATCTCCGATCTTCACCAGGGTTTCCGTGGTCACTCGGGCCCAGTGTGGCCTCGAATAGTGGCTCTCCGCCCACTCGTCTTCCAGCGCCATGTCCTCTATGTGCGTCATCCGCACCTCCACCGGCCTTTCCGGTTCTGTCTCCGTCGACAGCCTCTTCCTCTTCACCAAGTCTACGATGGAGTCGTGGAACTCCTTCTTGGCGATTCCGAGCACCTCCCGCAACGACAGTTCCACCTTGCTGTCGAGGATTTGTTCTTCCAGGACCTTTCGTAGGTCCGTGGTCCTTTCGATCTTTGTGCCCAACCGGCATCCGCCCTTCTTGTGGTTATCCCGGGCACTGGTCTCACCGGCCTCGTTCCGTTTCGGCCTGAATCAGGTTTCGTATCTCTGTGAGGGTCCGGCCCCTCCAGTTTTACCTACCTGTTTGTCTTCTACCAGAGCCTCGTAATTCTGGCAAGCTGCTTCGACGAAACCCGTCTTTTCTTCAACCGGGTCACTCCACCCGGTTACCTCCTGGACCCGCTTCTCCGCGCGGTCCGCCTCGTCTTTCCTTAGTCGGGCACCGGCGAGGCCTTCCAGCATCGTCGGCCAGAACCCGGCTTGGCTCTCCTTCCAGGCCTCGCTGCCTCCGACCTGAATACCGGCTGACGCCGAGTAGTGGATGGTCTCCACGTGCCGGGCCGCCGCCTCTTCCATCAGCCTTTTCATTCCTCCTCGCCCATCGTTCCGGTTAAGGGCCCTCCGGGTATCGCTGGCGTGCACCCGACCTTCCCACAGGTACACTACCCGGCTTCTCAAAGCCTCCGCAAAGTCCCCGCAGTCTTTCCGGATGTGGCCGACCTCGTCGCACCACATGCACCTATTTCCTGCTGGAGGTCATCGGTCACGAGCCTATTCACCGCCTTCCCTCCGAGCCTGGGCGATCTGGAGATCCTTTACCGCCCGTGTCAACTCCTCCAAAGTTGTTCCCTCAGACGAGCCTCTGACCACGCCGGTCGAAGCCGAACCGGTTTCGAGCCACTCCCGGGTCTCTTCCCTTCGCGCCTGCGGTATCGGTTCGAGCTTCCTTGATGCGACAGGACCCGCCCCGGTCGCCCCTATATCAGCCCACTCCCGCCGTTTGTCAAAACGGCCGCAGACTCTTTTTACCGCGGCCCAGTCCGTCGTCAGCCCGTCTTCGGTTTCCAGTAAGGAGACCACTTGCTCCCGATCCCGTTCGTCAACCGATTTGACAAACAGTAGGACACGACTCGTGTCCAGAACGGTCCGATCGAGCGCCGAAAGGCGCGCAAAGCGTTCCTCAAACTCCCGGAGGAGTACCGACGCATTTCTTCCTTTGTTGGGGGACTCCACCCACTCCATGAAGCCCCGCTTCGAAAGTCGAAGCGCGTCATCCAGCCCGTATTTCTCCAGGAGCCGTCCTTCGAACTCCTCCCAGGTTCGGCTCTCCGCCCGGACCTCGAGCACCTCCGCATGGATGTCCGGCGTCGCCACTCGAGGGAATCCGGCAAGACACCTCTCTTCCGGAATATCCCTCATCAACATCTCCACCCGGTAGGACGCCAAATAACTCGTGGCATCCTTTCCACTGAACCGGCTGATCGTATCGACGATCGCCTCAATAGCCCTGTCAAGGGCGCCGGTGCCCTCGCGCGCGCTCACCATCCGGTCCACGGCCGAAGCCATGGCCTCTGCAAGATCTGACCCCCTCATCTTCTGCTCCTCTACCGCCTGTTTCATGTCGGGTTCACCAAAGATGTCGCGTTACTACGCGCGTGCGTGGAGAAACGAGGCGGGACCACTGGGGTCTTGAAACGAAGAGCAGGTGTTAGAAGGGGAAAGAGAAAGAGAGAGACGCCCGGTTACGTATGAGCAAAGAAACACAGGGGGGGGCACGACCCGTCAACGCAGAAGACACGAATGGACACAGAGACAGAGAGACACAAATGTTTGTATATTAACGAATGACAAATAAACAACAGAGCACGCGAACGGTTACAACCGAACAGGCCGGCGAACAGATGCCGATGCCTGTTCGTCTACGCACGAAGGGGGATAGGATGGAGGTGCTGCCGGAAGCACACGGTATCGTGAAGAAAACCGTCCCTTGGCGCAATCGGTGCATAGCGCGCGTGAACCATCTCTTCACGTGTGCGCGCCCTTAATGTATATAATAGGGAATTAAGTACAAAGGCATATCCGGGTAGTTAGATTCGGTAGGTAGGAAGTAAATGAGGGAGACGGCTCCCTTCTTGAAGCTATAAAGGAGAGGGAGACGCAGGGAGAAAGCATCGCGCATTAAGGAGGACGAAGTGCTGTCGGACCGGAACCGAACGCTTCTCCTCAGATTCGTTCTCTATCACTCTTCTCTGCAGGGTTTTCGGGAGGCTCGCGCTGCTTCGAGGAACGCTCGTGTGCTTCCAGCAGCACCTCCACCCTTTTCTCCTTTTCGTGCGCAGACGAACAGGCATCGGCATCTGTTCGCCGGCCTGTTCGGTTGTAACCGCTCGCGTGCTCTGTTTTGTATTTGTTATTCGTTAATATACAGACATTTATGTCTCCCTGTCTCTGTGTCCATTCGTGTCTTCTGTGTTGACGGGCCGTGCCCCTGTGTTTCTTTGCTCATACGTGATCGGGTCTCTCTCTCCTTCTCTTTCCCCTTCTATCACCTGCTCTTCGGTTCAAGACCCCGGTGGTCCCGCCTCGTTTCTCCACGCACGCGCGTAGTAATGCAACAACTGCGTTCCTCGAAGCAGCGCGAGCCTCCTGAAAACCCTGCAGAGAAGAGCGATGGGGAACGAACAGAGGAGAAGCGTTCGGTTACGGTCCGACAGCACTTCGTCCTCCTCAATGCGCGATCCCCTTCTCCCCGCGTCTCCCGCTCTTTTATAGCTTCCACAAGGAAGCCGTTTCCCTCATTAACTTCCTACCTACCGAATCTAACTACCTAGGACATACCTTTGTACCTAATTCTCTATTATATACATTTAAAGGGCGCGCACGCGTGAAGAGCCGGTTCACGCGTGCTATGCACCGATTGCGCTAAGGGACGGTTTTCTTCACGACAACGGTAACTTGAGAGACAGAACCAGTTGGTCTTCCCGAATGTTGCCGAGTTGGAGTGAGCCCGGTTAGCTTTCGATTGTATGCCGAATACCGATTACACGAGACCAATTGTTTGGACCGATTCAACTTCGGATGACTGCAGCTATGAGAGGGACGGATCCAACTGATCCTCCCGAATGTCAATCAACCGATTAAAGCACGAAGTGGTTGTTGCCAGGAGACCAATCTGCAGCGGGTGGTTACAACAAGCAAGTGAATAGCGTCCGGTGACCTATTTGGTTGTTTAACCGAATGAAGCACGATTGGGTCGGTTGTTGCTCAAGGAGCTCCCCTCAAGCGGTTACAATCATAGGAACAGAGTACAACCGACTGGCTTACTCCAATTTGTGATTTAACACAGTGAGATGCGAGCTTTTTGTTTTTCTTCTCCCTTCTCTGTTCTTCAAAGAAAACGAAAACAGAATATTGTGTTGTGCGATGACAGCCGGTATCAGGTTGAAGAACCTCCAATGCTCTAATACCAAATGTTAGGGACAAGGCCGTCAATGCGGAAGTGCAAGCAACATTCGTGATGAAGAATAACCTATGTATGCGTGAACAAGATAGACACAGAGAGAGAGAGAGAGAGAGAGAGGCACAAAGGAAACGTTATATTCCAATAGCAACAGTTACAAATGACAACCAACCTTCACTAAAGGTTACAAAGTCACTTTATATAGTGACTATCCTAGGGCAACTGCCCTTTATGCTATTTACAGAAATGGCCCAAACTTGGGTTGTCCAAAGGGACAATGTGAATACGGCCATTATACACTCATATTCGACACTCGGGCTGACCGCCGGATCGGTGTGAGGATCTTCATGGGACTTCCCCCTTGGCGTCTCCTCTCGCCGTAGTCCCGACCTCCATGTCAGCCTCTTCTGCTGGTCACGTTCAGCTGCCGCCACCGTTCTCTCCTATAGGGCTCACGCCAGCACTCGGGCCGACCGCCGGATCGGTGTGAGGATCTCCGTAGACCGCCCTTCTGTTGTCCTTTGCCTTCGTCCCCTCGCGCCGCCACCATTCGTCACTCTAGGTCTCATGCCGGCTCTCGGGCCGACCGCCGGAGTCTATGGAACCAGTGTGAAGGATCCTCCTTGGGCTCATTGTATCCCAGACCCTTATCTTGGGTCGTCTTTGTCCGCAAGTCGAGAGGGTGGCTCGCTCCACACCCTCTCCCGTGGTACCGACGTACCGTGTTCCCGGCCTCTTCGTAGGCCTGCTCTCTCCCCTCTTCCGGATCGGTTATCCGGAAGTCCGCTCCGCCCGGTTCTCGTCCGGGCCTGTTCGTCATTCTCTGGATTGCCGGGTCTCGTTCTCCTGCCGCCACTGTCAGTATCTTGGTCTTACGTCGGACCCGATGCCGACCGCCGAAGTCTCTAGATTCGGTGTGAGGTGACCCATAGGACCGGTCTTCGCTCTCCGCTTCGTCCCTTGTACTTCTCCCAGACTCGTCGTCGCTCTCCTCGTTGTGGTCCCGCCTCCATCTTCCATCTCTTCCGGTCTCACGTTGCCACGCCGGTCGAACTACCGAAGTCTTCGGTCAAGATGTGGGGACACCGATTCCGTAACGACTCTCGACGACTCATCCGGGCCACCGACCCTGTTAGTGGTTTCGATGGAAAGCATCCGCTCTATGATCGATCAAGCCTCGCCTGGGCTTGATTCTCCAATGTCTGGAGTTTCGGCTCTGATACTGATCCTGCCGGACTCGTTTCGCACCCTCGATCATTTCCCTTTCATTTCCCAACCTTCGCCTGGTCGATCTTTCTCCCCATGTAAAGGAGGGCGGTTTGTTCCGCACCCTCTCCCGTATCGGCACCTTCATGCCGATTCTGGCCTCGATTGAACAATCCACGACCGGATCGCGCTCCACCCGAATTGGAGCGTTGCGTAGTTCGGTCCCCAGTCGGGTCGTTTCTTGGTCTCTTCGTCGACCTTTTGGCGGGCCATTTCCCATCCATCTTCGTTGGCATTGTGCCAGGACTCCTCGATACTATCATCCGTCTCCTCGGTCTCACATGGGCGTAAGGGCCCGAATGCCGAGTTCTTCGGAATCAGTCCCGAGGGCTCTTGTTCGTTCCTTCCCCGTATCGTCTCGCCGGTGATTCTCGGTCTCACGCCACCGCCTTCCTCCTCTTGGGACTCACGTGGTCACTCGGGCCCGACTGCCATCATCTCGAGAGCAAGTGTGGGAAGACGCAAAGAATCACCCGTCCGTTTTTCGCCCTTGTCCGTAGCCACCGGCTCCTCATGGTCAGTGGTCGTCTTCTTACCGATCGTGCAAGCCCCGCCTAGGCTTGCTTCTCTAATGTCCGGAGATTCGGGCTGACGTGCCCGAAACCGCCGGCCCCAACGTTACGATTCTGCGATCGGTACCTCGGCCTTGTCCTCGGCCGTTCTATCTCCGCAACCTGAGAGGGCGTTTTGTTCCGCACCCTCTCCCGTGGTACCGTCGTACCGATCTTCTGCCATCTCGTGGGGCAAGTTCGTCTCCTCAGTGTCGGCTCGCGGCCTCGATCTTTCCTCTTCCTCAAGCATTGCCTCGAGAGCTCCGTACGCCTCCGCAATCCTGGCCCCGAAGCCGAGCCTTGCCAACTCTCTTTGTCGTTCGACCTCTTCCCGCTATGATGGCACGTCGTCACGCGCCTTCGTCTTAGCCTTCTCTGCTCGCTCGTCATCTAGCCGTTGGCATACCCTTCCGACCTTCGACCAGTCCTCCGTAAGGCCATTCGCTCCGTCATCGTCTTCGAGCTCAATCCCGATGGCCTCCCGTTCCGATCAGTCATTCGACCTAACGAACAACAAGACTTTGTCCGCCCCCACCAAACCTTGTTCCCGATTCGGGAGCCAAGCAAGCCATCTCTCGAACTCTCGGAACGCCTTCGTTGCGCCCCGGTAGGTCTTCGCTGATGCCACCTACTGGTCGAAGCCGCGTCATCCCCGACTCTTCCGACGTCCTCCATATGCCTGCAGGAGTGCCTCTTCGAAGGCCTCCCACGAACTATGAGCTTCTTGGAGCTCCTTCACTTCCGCGTGCATACGGACGACGACGACCCGACAGAAGAACTCCAGCCTCAATGCCTCGTCTGCGTCTCGCTCCTCCATTTCCGCATTGTATTCTTCCAAGTAGAATGGGACATTGTCCCCGTTGAAACGGCTGACTCTTTCGACCACGCATTCGACAGCTTGCTGCGCCGTCTCTCTTCTTGTTGTTGCTCATCCAAACTCCCTCGCCGCTTCAACAAAAAGTTGTGCAAAGTCGTTTTCTTCCAAGTCCATTCTTCCTTGCCGCCCTTCATGTCGGGTTCACCAAATATGTCGCGTTGTTACGCGTGTGCGTGTAGAAGGGGCGGGACCACAGGGGTCTCGGACGAGGGAGAAAAGGGATGCCAAGAAACTTGACACCGGACATGACCTAGATGTAACCGAACACGAGAGAGACAAAGAGAGAGACAAAGGAGAGGGAGAGCATGCGCGCGACACCAACTCTTATGCACAAGAAGCAAGGGGTTGTGCTTCCGACACCACCAAATACACCAATATGCACACACAGATACGAGTATGTATATTACAAGGGAAAGAATACATCCCCAGCTTCGAGCCGGACCAAGGTAGGTTAGGTTACAACAACAATCTGCTGGCAAGCCGCAGATCGGGGGAGCTATCGGGCTCGTCACGCCGAGCGGGGTCTTGCACAGGAGACCGAGTAGAAACAAACCCTAAACAGACACGAACTCTCGACCCATACGACAACGAAGAAGAAGAAGAAACTACCTAACCTAAATCTAAAGGTATACCCTCCTAACTCAAAATGGGCAACCCCTTCACAAAGGGCGCTCCCTTCCTTTTATAGAACAATGAGAGGGATGCGTAACAATGTGGGATAAATCCCATATTACATGGGATCCTCTGTCCCGAACTAACTACTGTCTGGCGCCATGATGGCGCCCCTATCATTTACATGATTTGTACAAGGGTGAGTGCACATGGTCCACTCTGCCGATTCTTCCAATATTCCCCGGTTTCTCACTATGGCCCGGAATCTTCATGACACCGGTTTGTGAACCGGTTTGGTTTGGTTTGGTTCAAGTTTGAGAACCCCAAAACGGTTTAGGCTTAACTGGTTTGGCTTGGATAAGGCCAAACCGGCTAAGCCTAAACCGAACCGTTGCCGATCCCTAAAGACAACCCATTAGGCCAAGTGTGAACTTGCCTGGGGCCTTGGGTCTCGCTATAAATATGAGGCCTAACTACCCTCATTTCATCATCTCTTGACTACGTCGAGACTTTGTTTCGTGGTGGGTCAACTCTTGTAGTGAGAGCGCCAGCACCAAGTACGACTCGACGCCACGACGGTGGTATGGGATGCCGATCAAGGCTCAAGTCTGTCTCGATTCCTTTGCTTGGGGGTGGTTGAGTGGATCGACACCCTTCTTTCTCTCTCTCCTTTCTTATTTCATATATATTATATCCTTATCATATGCTTACATTAGATAATCACTCTAATGGTAAGGGTAGTTAATTCTTTGCATTTTTCATTCTAGATATTAGAGAGCAGTTGATTATTGTACTAGGAGATTCACGTCGATTCGATTGTCCTTTCACCTTAGGGTATCAAATTACAAGAATCTCCCAACCAACACGTGACTTGAAGTAATGGCTATTGTGATCAAATCGTTGACTTGTTATATTGTTAGAAGCGTATTGTGGAAAGAGCCTTTAAAATGTATTCGTTGTGTTTCTAATGTGTGCACTTCTAACATAACAATATGATTTTTATCTATGCAACCTTCTAACATAACATAACAATATGTGTGCACTTCTAACATAACAATATGATTCTTATCTATGCAACCTTGAATAAAATGGTGACACTCTTTGATTGTGTTTCGTCTTTCAATGAAAGATATGATTTGTTGTCAACAACATGGTACTTCTAACTATATCTATGGAGGAGTGAGCGTTTGTGGGCCATTCCCATATTTATTGCCAAGTTAGAAAGCATAGTTCCTCCTTACATGCTTCATTGGTTACATATTGACTTGGTGGAAAATTGGAAAGTATACCCTAATGAAGATATTCTTTTATCATACATACAACGTAGCTCGAATCCAAAAATCCAACTATGACTACTTGGATCTTGGTTACTTGAGTCTTGTACCACTAAAGTGACACTTTTTTTCTTTACATCTTCCCCATGCTTCTCTTTCAGTTTTGACATGAACTTACAAGGCACTACCAGTCTACCATTACAAACATGATCATGTTGGACCTAGACTTTTGTGCACATCATGAAATATATCATGCTTCCCAACAACAAATCAGTATGGACGACCTCACATTTATTCCTTTCCAAAGTTGTTTTGCTCAGCTTTGCTTCTTACCCCTAATGTCTTCCATTGACTTCTCATGATCAACATTTCATCTGAAGCGGAGGACGAGACTACCATTGAAACATGACTTGGTGTCCAAGCAACAATCATTGTTGTATCCGAAGCATCGTGCCATGTAGGCCCTTCCTTAGCCTACATACTATCCCCTTGATTTCTCAAAATTAGTTGATGGGGTTCTGCATAAACACATCATGTTTAAGGTTTTTATGAAGGAATAATGTTGTTTTTACATTCTCTTGAAGGTTTCTAGGTCTATATCCTCATTTGTTGTGTTTGGAAGCAACATTCACAAAATCATAAAGAACATGGTAAATATTTCTATTAAGGATTAAGTATTACCAAAAGAAGTGGATTGAAAACTCTTTCTATGTGTATGGTCATGTCTCAGAGACAAGAGAATAGGAGATTTACACAAGACAAGATTATATTAGGAAAAATTGGGGATCCTAATATAATGCTTAATCAACGTTAATTAATAGGGAAAAGTACCAGGATACCCCAGGAAGTTCGTCTATTTACCAGAATGCCCCTAGAAGCTCCAAATTTACCGAACTACCCCTATGTCCAGAAAATTACACTTTATAAAGTAATTATACACTCAAATCTTTGGTAAATAGGGCTAATTCGGGTCCATTTCTTCCATCTTTGATAAATAGGGCTTGTAGATTTGAGTGTATAATTACTTTATAAAGTGTAATTTTTTGGACATAGGGGTAGTTTGGTAAATTTTGAACTTTCAGGGGCATTTTGGTAAATAGACGAACTTCGAGGGGCATCCTGGTACTTTTCCCTAATTAATACTATATCAACATCTTACATGTGGGGAAGAGTAAAATGATATATGATCTGTAGTTATTGTCTTTGGTTTATATAGAGGATCCATGATCCATTTGCAATTTCAGATTCTAATTATCTAAGGGGGTTGTAATAGTCTCACAATCCACCATGTTGAACTTGAAAAATAAGTTCAAAATTTAATGGCATAGTGTAGGGAAGAAATCATGAGTTGTAAAAGTAATAAGAATGCCAATGCAATAATGAACCTCACCCAAATTGTTCGATTCCATGAGTTGAGCCAATTGAAATCTTCTCCTATGGGCAAGACATCAACATGCAAGAGAAGGAATGTGTATCATTAGAATCATTTCAGATTTAGATTGAATTCTCCAATTTAAACACGTGGAATTTGATGCTATGTAGGTACTAGATGACCATTAAAATCCATGCCCTTTGGTGCCCATTTGAGGCATCAATTTCTGTAGCTAACATACTCCACACATATTGGATTTTGACATGAACCTTGAGGTCTATTGCATGTATGCCTCCTCCCCTAGCTCACATTGGGGGAAGACATTCTACACATACATCTATGTATGGAACCACCCTTAGTTCTAACATTGTCTAAATATATTAATCTTTTCCAATAGGGCAAAGGTTTAATCATAGTTTGTGTCATGTAATTGCGAATATCCTTTTGCCATTGGGAACGTTTTGCGCTTGTTGATAGAACTGTTTGAGCAATGCTTTATCTTGTACTACATCCATTGTTAGATTGTATGTACATATATCAAGTGGTGTTTTGATTGGCTTGAGATATACGTCAATGGCCTCTTTCATTGTGGGTGTGAGAAACTTTGAAGGCGCATGAAGATGTAGAGTCATTGAGCGCAATATCTTGACTTACCTAAACTTAGCAGGTCAACGGATTGTAGCACTATGTAGATCTTTTGCCCGAGCATGCAACCCAAAAAATTGCACTTCTTTTTTACTTTTGATCAAAGCTTGGCTCACACTAACTCTGACTTGTGCAAAGATGATATGCTATGATGCACATTGTATTGTTATAGGTTAGGCTTCCTTCCACATAATCACTTTGCACGGGAACATCATGCATTCCAATGGTTATGTACTTTGCACGATAACATCATAGAGTAATGACCTTATAGAAATTGGGATTTAGAGAAAATGAGAGACAAAGGGAGAGAAGAGACAAACTGACTTGTCCATTGAGCCATGGTTGAGATGGATGTTTCAATTGTTTGGAGACATTTGGTGTCTATTGAGATCCTAAGTAAAGACATGCTAGAGTGGTCGACAATGATAGTGCAACAAGGATGCGTGAAAGCAAAAAAATGAAATGAAAAAAATTGATTTGTTAAACCAGTATTCATTCCGGTTACCGTTAGCACATGGGGAGATAGAAGATTCGCTCACTGTGCAATAACTTGTCGATGAATAGATTGTTACTGAAAAATAGCGACAAAATTGAGAAGTAGTTCCCTCGATGGATTCCACAATCATGAAAGCCAATACAAATGAGCCTTGCAGGGCGGGATAAAAACATCTGTTGACCTAGAGACAAAATCACGGCAAAAACCATGGCATTTCTGGGCTGGGCGGGCCCAGTGGCAACAACGAAAAGGAGATATTTATGCACATACTCTTACGTTGTTGTGGTGGGTACCTGAACTAGATAGAAATCAAGATTTCCAAGCAAACGAATTATTAATGGATTTGTTTAGACTTAGCAATCCATCAGTCACTCAACCTAATGTGGTAAGTTGAGTTGTGTAACTCTCCAAAAACCCTAAAAGCTCTCTCTCTCACTCTTTCTCTCTCTCTTTCTGTTTCTCTCTCTCCACCTCCTCCTTCCCGTCTCCAAGCTTCCATGGCCGCTGCAGATCTCGAGTATCGCTGCTTCGTCGGAGGTCTCGCATGGACCACCGATGATCGCAGTCTTGCCGACGCCTTTCGAGACTTCGGCGAAGTTGTCGACTCCAAGGTATATGTTTCTTTGTTTTTCTCTCTCATTTCCTCCTCCTTTTCTCCTGTTTAGAATGTGTTGCCCAGAATCTCAGGTATGTCTCTTCTCCTTCTCTTATTCCCATCTATTCTTTCTACTATAACAATACCTCCTCTCTCACAGTCGCATGCATAAATCTATCTTCACTTCCATTCCTTTAACTCTTTCTTCTCTTTTGTTGAAGTAGTTTTCATCAGAACCTCAGGTATTGCTTTCCATGCTCTCCCTCGTCTGTTTGTTTTGTTTGTTCTCTCAGATCACTAGATATTGAAATTTTCGGGTTATGCTTAGACACGAAGGCTATATTTGAATTTCCCATTTTATTTTTTGCAAATTGCTTCTTTTCTGCTACTGCGCGTGATAAAACTCTGGATGCAGAAGATATATACATTTTTATCGTAATTCCTTTCTGCTGAAAATTGTTTCCCTTTGTCTCTCTCTTCTCTTCCCTCGACCGTGTGCTTGAACGTTTTCTCAGTTTTAAATGTGTAAAGGTCACCTTTTGTCAACCGAAATTGTAACATCTGTCTCTTGTAGATTCTGCCGAGCATATGAATTCGTTAGGGTTTTCTCTTATGGAATTTTATTTTTTCTGGTACTGAGGCTCTTGGTGATAGTCACCATTTGTCTAGTGGATTTGATCGACATTCTCTGACCTAGTATTAGATCTCTAAAGTAATCCTAGGAATTCAGTTTTTCTTCTGCAATTGTTTTTTCACCGTTTGTAGACCTAACGTTTCTTTAACAGTAAAGAGCCTCTAAAACACTTTATAATGATACTGATCATTGGATTGTTTGGAAGTGTTTTTAAGAAAGAAAATTTACTGAAGGATGCTTTCATATCACTCTAAATCTGGCCTTCTTATACGTGCACAAGCTACCTTTTTTCTATCTTGTGCATATTCATTCTAGCTGATTGAGCTTATTCCAGATTAACAGAGCTTCAAAATATAGTTCCTTGCAGAATTATGCTTCTAGATAAGATTATTTAGCATGCTTATAGATGCAGAGATGGTTTCTTTTTAGCTAGGTATGATTTAACGAACTCACCATTTTGTACTTTATTTTCTTGATGGATATTCTAAAAATTTGTATGAGCTGCTAGATATTGATTATATATGTTCCATCTAGGTTCCAATCAACATGGAATGTTGACTTGTATTGAGGTGTGAAACAAGATAGTATGATCTTGCAGAAAGATGTTTCTCATTAAACTTTAAAAGTTTGCAATTGTGATGTTAAAACATTTTGCTGCAAAGCGCTAAACTTAATACTATGTCCAAGATATGGATTATACAATCAATACACCATTTTTCTAAATGACCAGGATTATTTGCAGGTGGATAGTTTTTTATTTCCACATCAGTTAAGATCATAGAGTATTGGATTGTGTGGAGTTGTACAGCTTGATTGCCTCGTAATCTGGAACCATGTTTCCACATCATTTGATTCTAAAAGAGTCTAATAACCTTACAGAGTGTTTGTGCGTCAGCTTTAATAAACAATTTGAATGTCTCCACATCACTTGTAATGTGTAATAAACATACATTGCACGGATGTTTGTATGCAATGTAATTGTTCTCACATCACTTAAAATGTGTAAGATACATACATGTGTGTGTTTCTATGCTTGTGATTGATTTCTTCATAATATTTAACAAACGATGTTACATTGTAGAGATATTTCCCTTAACTCTGAAAAACAAAACAAAGATATATTTAAATTTATATAATCATGTATGTGCTCATTGCATAGGTTATCAATGACCGTGAAACGGGACGATCACGAGGCTTTGGTTTTGTGACATTCTCTGATGAGCAAGCGATGACGGATGCGATTGAATCGATGAATGGAAAAGAGCTGGATGGAAGGAACATTACTGTGAACCAAGCTCAGGCAAGATCGGGCGGGGGTGATGGAGGCTATCGTGGCTCCAATGGAGGCGGTGGTTCACGATATGGAGATCGTGGAAGTTATGGTAGCAGGGAGAGATCAGATGGAGGAAATGGTGGATATGGTGGCAGTGGCCGTGCCGGAGGCTATAATGATGCCAATGGTGGTGGAAATGGTGGTTACGGTGGTAGCAATCGCAGTGGTGGTTACGGTGGGGGTAACAATAGGTATTCAAGTGGTGGCTCGGATGCGCAGAATTGGAGGAAGTAAATGAAACGAAAACATTACACAGACTTTTGTTTGTAAATTGAGTATTGACTTCCTTTTTGCTTTTGTTACTCAAGACCTTTTGTTTTGCACTGACACTTTTTTTATGGTGATGGGGAAAAAGCTGATATGCTCCAAAGAGATGATTCCATAGAATATGGTTTTGGTGAAGTTTCTCTTTTCTTCAACGTGTTTCTTAGTAATCCTTTATGTGAATGCTTGTACCTTTACTTACACACACACATGCACTGTCTCTCTCTCTCTCTCTCTCTCTCTCTGCCTCTGTTTCTCTGCCTGCAGGCTGCCTGTGTGTGTGTGTGTGTGTTTCCATATTTCGAAATCTACTTCCTGAGAAGAACCCAAAATGTGAATGCTTGTTTGTTGAACACCATTTCCCTTGATATATCTCTTTTATAGAAGAAAAGTGAGGCTGTGAATAGTCTGGAAGTAGTGGCGTTTTTTTCTTTGCCTGATAAGATTGCATCTTTTTCCTGTTAATGTAGTGTGGAATTAGTGGTGATTTTTTCTTTGCCTGATAAGATTGATTACCTCTTTCCTGTTAATGAAACCAGTTTTCATGATGGTGAACAAATGTGGTAGATAGTTAAAACTCTTAATAGAGATATCATAAGAAGATAAAGACTGAAGGTGAAACATTAAGTTTCCTTTATGACTAGAATGTTTTAAGGAATGTGATTACATAACAGAATTGCTTTAGCTCCTCACCTCTTATGTGAAGCAGCATATATACTTCCATAAATTTGGGGTTTGTGGAGCTCTTGACTGTGTAAGATCGGTTGGATATATATATATATATATATATATATGTACTTTTTGCGCTTGATCATCAGAAATATTTCAATCTTTATCTTCCTAAATATTGAAATTCTTCTGTAATGTACAATGGGTCGGTTAAGGAGAAAACCATTGTATGCAAGGGCCACAAAATATTACAAGAAATGTCAAATAAGCATGTAAGTGTAGTCAGTCACGCTTGGATGGAACTATATCACCAGCTTATTTGTGTTATTATTGCACAAAAATAGGCTCTTGTATGGATTGACCAATATGATTTAACTAGTGAATTAACAATCAATTTATATTTAGATAAAATCAAGGAAAATGCCGCATGAAAAACAATTGAGTAATTAACATGATGTTAAATTAACACCCAAATATTATCTTCAAATTTTAACAGCAACTGTATTTAGAAGAAATGTAGATTTGTTGAATGAATGAAAGTCAAATTTGAAAAGGAAGATGAAAACATGATTAATAAGAAATCATATGAAGCATTAACCAAAATTTGGATTCATATTAATAGGGCATTGTAAGATGATTTTATGTTACATGTATATGCACTTGCATTTGTGGATGTCTGAAGGTTTAGTAAACGTGACTTCGAGTAGAGAAATTTGAGTAGGAGGTACCTAAACCAAAGTAACATGCAATTTGAAATTGTGATGTGAAAGCTATCACCTTTTCTTCGAAGAGCAACCCCAAAAGTCTCCCAAGGCTAACCTTTGCTCGTGGTCGGGAACATTCTAAACACTTTATAAAGGCTCAATATTGAGTCCAAATTTCCTCTAAAGGGATAGATTTATTGGCTTAAAATAAAGGCACCCTTAGCTCCATGATTGAGTAATTACTAATGAAGATTAAAACACATTGTTGAAAATATGCAAGCAAGCAATAACATAACTCGTGCACAATCCAACACCCATTTTGGCAGATAGAAGTCCAGAAAGCTATCTAAAAGAAAAATCAAGACATTGTGATAGAGGAGGGTCCTTAGCTTCACTCCCTTCCATTAGACCGAATGGACATCCAATAATGATGTAAATATGTCGTGAGACACAAATAAAATAGAAGATAAGTTCTTTTGTTAGAAGGGATGGAAGATCCAATAATGATGTAAACATGTAGTACAACAGAAATAGCACAGCCTCAAGTCGAAAGTTCAAACGTTTCACAATGTAGCACAAATGACAAGAAATCAACTTGAAAGATAGTAGCTAATTAATAGAGATAACTACATACATGCAGTGGCAGTCTAGTAGTCTTGAAATTTGAAGTATGATTTGATGTAAGATGCGAAGATCTTTGGAATTGGCAATTCAGACACATGGCATTGATTCGGATGCATCTAAAGTGGAACAAAGAATCTATTTTTTGGTTCACACACTCTAGAAGAGCTCTCCCAAAAAGTGTGTTAAAATTTAGTAGCATTAGGAATATCATGTAGTAGATACATACATATTAATAGTTTGATATAAAGATTGAATGTCCAACATGCACATATTAAAGAAAGTAATATAATATTTTGTAGTATATAGGAATCCAAGATATGTAAGAACACATGTAGGGAATTTGCATAGGTAACCATGAGATGTTTGTAGGATTCCCTTTTGAAGCCTATATAATAAATATAAGCACTCTAAAGATTCTTCAACCTGGATTAAGTTTATAACAAAAAGATTCTTGCTTATGGATATCATGTGTCATCACATATGCTCATTAAATTTAGGGAAAAGTACCAGGATGCCCCTCGAAGTTCGTCTATTTACTAGAATGCCCCTGAAAGTTCCAAATTTACCAAACTACCCCTATGTCCAAAAAATTACACTTTATAAAGTAATTATACACTCAAATCTACAAGCCCTACTTATCAAAGATGGAAGAAATGGACCCGAATTAGCCCTATTTACCAAAGATTTGAGTGTATAATTACTTTATAAAGTGTAATTTTCTGGACATAGGGGTAGTTCGGTAAATTTGGAGCTTCTAGGGGCATTCTGGTAAATAGACAAACTTCCAGGGGTATCCTGGTACTTTTCCCATAAATTTATTAGGTAATTAAGTTTGTCATTAAGTTTCTAATGAAGACACAATGAACATTGATGAAGAATTACTTGACTTAGAAGATTAAATTTTGCTATCGTACTAGTAAAGTAACTTATTGTTACCGAAGCATAATTCTTCATCAATTATGAGTTGTTTGTTCTCTACAAGAGAATGTGTGTGGGTTAACTTAGAAGTGTCACTTTAAAATAATACGTCATTGTAGGTCATTTTCTATTTATTATACATGGTTGCTAATTTTCTTAATAAGTGAAAGTATCTACCTACCTTATATCCAAGTATGGAATCTAGTTCTCTTTAATGGTATAACAAATTTCTGCCCAAAAATGTAAATCGCTAGAGGGGAGGCTTTTCACAGCCCTTGACAAGAAAAGACTCAATTTATAGTAACATTGTGTTTGGGGCACGTAAATAATTAATTAATTCAAATGTTGCTCAATATTAAATACAAAGAATTATTCTTTTGGAGCTTTAACATGCTCCCCTCTTAGTATGACTTGTTTGATATAATGAAGATAAAAGAAACTTGCAATTTTGATGGGGATAAGGAGGACAAGCTCAATCATGAACGAAATGAAGGAATCGGGTGGTATGAAGCCTCGTGCCAAGGTACCAATCATATAGGCTACGACTGTGGTGGTGACAAGGAACTCGCCCTTCTTTATCCCATCAATTTCAATTGTCTTCCTTGCTACCTCATCCGGGGACTCTGCAAATCGCCTATTATAAAACCCTATCTTGTTTGCAAACCGCAAATTTGTCTCTTGTTTGTCAACTGTAATATAACAAACACATATTGTAAGTTTCTCGATTGGTCGGCCATGTTTATAAAAGTAAAATCTAGGTTCCTTACTAGTTGTCTACAATAGAATTGAAACGACATATACATTTTACTTCGAAGCTTATATAGTTGTTGCAACTGTTATCTTCTTGTATAAATTGTGTTATGAGGAATTTTGTACTTTCTTGAAAAATTCACGAATTCAAAGATCTTAGTGTACTCAATTGATACCATTTCTATAGTTACTGATCAGATGTGGTTGCCAATATGTCAAGTTCATGTAATTATGTGGGCGGTTAAAAACTCAAAAAAAAGTTGTTGGTGGGCAATGAATGGTTTGCTCATTGTTAGAACACACCAACCTATTTTATTGTATCCTTACATGTTCTGAGTTGGTAGAAGTGTATTGAGCTTTAAAGTACTATCTATAAATAATGAGGTATGCTCAAGGGTATGGTACACAAAATTGATTGATATGGACATTAAATACAGGTATTTTGGAGGTGTTTGTTCATGTTTGTGAAGAAAGGTGGAGGGGGATAGATAGATAGGTTTTATTGTCACAATTAAAAGTCAAATATGACCTACAAGTCCAAGAGTGAAACATTTTTCACATAGTATGTGTGATATGGAGTGGTGATTCTTGATGTTTAGGAATTTTACTTACGACCATTGAGAGAGAGAGAGAGAGAGAGAGAGAGAGAGAGAGAGAGAGAGAGCATATAACCTTCGTCAAGCATGGGAGTTTCAGTGAAACCGGGACATACAAGGTTCACTTTGATATTCCATGGTAGCAATTCAAATCTTAATAATTCTGCAAAACCTCTAAGGGCGTACTTTGTTGCTGTGTACATGTTTGATGCATAAACAAACACCTACATGAAAAAGACATTATAAACAATATTTAAAAATCAACTCAAACATACCAAGCCAAGATATTTAATTTCTAGCATCATAAGATGCCCATATGGAGTATATTAGACATAAGAATAAATGAAGGCTTCAACCATAAATTAATGGACTCCAATTATAATAATAGGGCAAACATTTTTTAAAATATTGCATAACTTATAACTTACCAAAGATGCTAAAGAGCTTATAATGACAATGGAGGAAGGATTTGTGAGGCTTCTACCCTTCATCAATGGTAAGGCAGTATGGATGGGCAATACACAACCCATCAAATTCACTCTATTCACCATCTCTAAGACATCTACCTTGGCATCACCCACTCTGCCAGAGGAAGCTATTCCCGCACAACATATTAGAATGTCAATAGGTTTCCACTCAAAACTCTCCTTGATGGCCATTGATATCGCTTGTCCGTTAGATGCATCGGCAACCTATAAACAATGGTGTGTTCATAATAAATAATGAGTAAGCAATCACATATAGATGAAGATAAACATTAAGGCTTAGGCTTAGACACAACTTTAGTTACTGGGACTTGATTTTTGGGCCTTGGAAGCACCAAGAAAGTCTCTTCAAGTTTGGGAACTTTTGGGATTGGATTTCATAGAAATTGAAATAACTTTCATACTAGAAATCCATATGGAAATATGTATGGTGTATTGGAACACGATTACTAACATATTTGAAATGATACGTCATATGAGAGTGTTTAAGTAATATATATGTACTTTAAAACTATATCAATGGGATAATATTTCTTAAAAAGCCCATTTGTTAGTCCAAAATCATTTTGATGTGCGGCAAACACCATTAGTTGCAAGAAAACATACGTATCAACAACATTTTTTTAATATCACAAATTATCAAGCTAGAACAAAAGTTACTTACATATGGACAATATTTGGATATACAACACATAGGATTCAAATGTTTGTGTGTGATCTATAATATATGTATGCTAGTTTTGTGTGACATCCAAATGATGATTTGATGGTGTGTTAATGAGCAATTATGTAAAATAGACTATACTTACTAATTTAAATGTATAAAGAGAATACAATAATGTAATTATCCTAGGCAAGACCTATAATTATATTTTAACTCAAAGTTACACACACACACACACACACACACACACACACAAACAAACAAATACAAACACAAACACAAACACAAACACTCACTATGGTTATTAGCACAACTCTTTACATGATGAGCAATTTAGTATAATAGAGAAGAGATGTGAAGCAATTTCAACCTTGATGAGGATGGAGTTGAGTGGGAGTCCAAGTGTGGAACATATTGCATCTCGGGCAGCCTCCAATTTGGTAGGGGTGCGCGCAATGAGCGTGAGGAATGCACCCTCCCTTGCACACCTCTTTGCCAATGCAAACCCTATGCCGCTTGACCCGCCGGTTATCACGACATGCTTCCCTTTAAAAGATGCCAAATGGAGCTTTGACCTCCTCCTTATTTGCCAAACGTATAACACCCCTATCAAAAGAATCGCCCCCATCACCAAAGTGGTAATTAGGGTATTACTCACCATCTCTACTTGTTAATAACCCAAAATATTCTTCTCATTTACAATGGCGAGGAAATTAATCACAATCACAATATGATTTGTTCATATTCTTCCTATGTAGTTTTCTTATATTGATTTATGAATGAACCACAAAGATTTAGACTAAATTATGTTTTCCTACTTGGTGAAGAGTATCAAAGGTAAGTAGAAGATAACTAGATAGATAGGATTTTCTAATCATCCTTGAAGGCCAAACATAGCCTATGAGATCTTAGAGTAGAACTAACCTCCTCACCCACTAATACTTGAATAGTGAGACTCAATATTTAAACAAATGAAGAGAGAGAATGTACGTATGTGTGTGTAAACGTTAGAGAGAGACAAAGAAATGTTGGTAAAAACTAAAAAGTGTGTGTGTGTGTGTGAGAAAGAGATAGAAATGTGTGTAAAGTTGTAAAGGTGAGAGAGAGCCACACATTAGGTTTATTCTATATCAATAAGGTTGATATACTTGTTAGGAAAGATTGGGTTTGCTACATGAAGACACATTGATTTATCACAGGAGAGACATCCAACCTAATTGATAGGATGGGCATCCTGTTCTTAATGTTTAGAAGTGAGCTACCCACCAATGCTTAAAATTTCTTCAAAGGTAGCTACCCACCGCTTGAATTTGGATAAGTGAGCTACCCGATTAGACCTTTTAAATTTGTCCTTTCCATCTCTTTAGCTTTTAATTTTCCCTTTCCACTTTGCCACAAACTTTTCGCAAAGGCATATCCACGTTAATTTTGTTTTTTTCTAAAGCCCATATGGTTCATTATGAAAATTGTACTTGATGCAAGTATTATAAATCAAATTCCAACATTTTTATAAACAAACTTCCGAGCTCTATTAATATAAATAGTTGTGCTCATGGATGATCTCTAAATACTGATAGTAGAAATTAATGCACTTAACTAGGGTAGATATAATCATAAATCTAAACATGCTTATGATACAAAGTTGATATACATATTGAGTTACGAGTATGACAACATGTCATTATATGCATACTTGTGTAGAGGCATCGAATTTGTCCTTCCAAGTTACTTAAATTTGAAGAGGTGCAACTATTTAGTTCATAATTACAACAACCATAATAAATATGGTCTCACATTTTTAATAAATAATGTTGAGATTATTGAATTAACAATTCCTACAACCCCCATACTTGAATGATCTCAACTATTTGTGGTGATTATATGAATGCTTTGCCTTGTTAAAAGGTTTCGCCTATAAATCAACACATAGGTTGTATTGGAGTAAAGATCATCTCTAAGCTTTTTAGGTTTTCAACATATTGCACCTTTAGATGATGCAAAAGTGTTTGTAAAGTTGATTGTAAGTATTTTAGAAAATCCACACACTACTAATAAGAAGATCAACATGACAACTACACTTGCCGAAAAGGTTTTGTCTGCAGAAAGACCACATTATGGCAGCAGATGTAGGGAGCTCATGGGCTATAAAGAAGTTATGAAGGTCTAAAGATAAATGAAATAGAACCTCACAGTGATGAGCGAGATAGAGTCTCTTTGAAGAATAGACCTACTAATATAAGTTCAACTCATTCAATAGTAAGCAATATAAACTTGTGACAACCAAGTTTTACAAAAAGAGAACAAACAAAATCCAAATGACCTTGGACATAGTGGGATATTGAGAATGTAACCAACACGCTACTCTTTGGTAACAATTGCAACCTTCTTTCCTTGAAATAAAACATCAAGATTAGAAACTAATAAAGGCACTCTTGCAATAGATGTTGGATGATGCTTTCAAGATAATTAAAGGATCCACAAGTTCATTTCAATGAAGTGAACGTCTTTGCACATGGTCCTTTGGCAGGTATAGGAGGTTGTTTTCTAACATTTGGTTGACTAATAATAGGAACTTGTTGTTCAATTCTGAAGTGATCATCTACTTGCAATATTGTGGATAAGGAGGCAACTATTAATGAGCTTTTCTACATCTTGCAAATCAAGGCATCGAAGTGATGGTGCAATTGTTAGTCGACACATGGAGGGTTAATGTAGAAGGGCTACACCCTTGCAATATTGTTCGACTGTTGATGGAGATGTTTCTTGTCAAGATGACGACACATTCAGTCAAGTATTTGGGTTATACTACATCCAACCTAATAAACAGTTTGCTATCGAAGATTGACACTTCAAAAATCGGTCTCTGTTGGTTTAACACAACCAATGTGGTGTACCTCTTGAAATTTGGACAATAGCAAACTGTTTAAGAACTACCAAGCCATTTAAACCAAATCAAACTATTTCAAGAAAAGATAAAACCAAATGGCTTAAGGAAAACTTGAAACAACATTGAACCATTTATGTTAAACTTATTAAAAAATTAAGTTAAAGAATTTTCAATAAAACACATTTAAGTTAAATGAATTAAACTATTAAACAAAAAAATTTAAATTGATTAATCCATTAGGGAAAAAAAAAGTTTAACCATTCAATCAGAAATCTAAATCAAACAATGTAACTTAATTTGTAATAAGTCCAACACATTGAAAATAAATAGCTAAATGGGAAAGGTACAAACTTTGTGGTAAGAGGTGTAGAGTGCAAGTCTTAGTTTTGTGTAAAGGCAACACATTATCACATATTTGATAGAGAAGGCTTGGTGAGCATTAAACGCGGTTGGTGGCACCTCTCTCAACTATAAAAAACGAAAGAAGAGCTTATTGTGGGTTTGGTCATTTTTGGTGTTTGAGAGTTTTAGGAGCTCAAGAAGTATTTATTTTCTTAATTTAGGGTTTCTTTCTTTTTCTTTTTTCTTATTTTCACTTTTCGCTAGGTCTTAGGGTTAGGGGGGAGTGAGTGTGAGTGTGAGTGTGGAATTGGACCACGTCTCCTTCATCTCTTCTTTCCCTCTTTTGGCTTTTGGCACCACCACCAAGCCACCGTAGTGTGTTAGGGGGGTGTTTGAGGGAAGAAACATTATATCAATAAAAAGGCATTGTCGTCATTGATCGTAGATGAGGCCTTGTCTATACCCTGTATCTTGGACCATCACAATTAGCTTTACCGGTCTACCCTCATTATCACTTATATAAATGCTTCTCATAATCAACATCATGAATGTTTTCTTATAGCATAGTAAACCCTATTTTGAAAAAGGAACTTGTTATAAAGCTTTATTTTGAACTTAATCCAATTTTATTATGTTAATTGGATGCAATTAGTCCTAGTTTTCATTCTTAACCATTCAAGTGGTTTCGTGGAGAGAGAGAGAGGTCGAATTGGTCAATCAGCCTCTAATTCCAACAAGCTCATGATTTTTTGAGCCCGCGATTCTAACAAGCCTTCTATTCCAATGAGCCCATGATTCCAACGAGCCTCTACTCCCAACAAGCTCTTGATTCTAGTATAATGTTGTAATATTCTGGCTTTGTAAAATTAAAATCACATCGTCTCTTAGCTTTTGTAAGTATGCAAAGCTTTATGTAAAATCACATTGTCCCTTGCACTTTTACATACACCTCAATATACTCTTGGCCATAGTGGAAACTTTCATCATGACATTCTTCCTCATTAATGTAATGCCATATTATGATCACAATGATTTATGAAGATGTTTCAAAAATGGACATACATATGTGAAAGTGTGATAGAACAACAATTTTGAACTAGAATAGACATCTAATATGGTAGTCCAACTTTGTTCCTAGCCTTGTCGATTTATTCGCTCCTAGCTTTCTTCAAATCAAGTCTCTTGTGTCAACACTAGATTTATTCGCTCCTAGATTTCATTAAACTACCACCTTTTCTAACCATTAGGTAACCACTTCACTCTTAGCTCTCTTCATTGCTAGGCCCTCTTTCCTCATTAGTTATGTTTAGAACCAACATTCTTCCCTTGAAGCTCTTTTTACTTCTAGTTCTAAAGGCTCATGTCTTAACTAGGCACTCTCTTCATTGCTAAACTCTGTTATGTAGAGTCTCATTTATTTGATAGCTCTCCTCAGTCTTGATTGTGTTCACCTCTAGACTAGGCTTCTAATATTGCTAGAATCTTGCGTCACCACTAGGATCTCTCTTCACTCTACCTCCAAGAACTCTCTTAAGTCCTGTCTTTATCTTTGGATTCCCACTCCATCCTTCATTGCACAACTCTTGGTCATTATTGTGCAATAGTGTTGTCTACTACACCATCTTGTATGTTTAACTGTAGTGAAGGCCCAAGGCCAACCATTGAGAGGGCTATGGTGTCGTGATGTGGTGTATGCAAAGGGAGAAAACCGTGAAAAAGTCAATTACTACATAGCATAAGATTCTAATCAAAGTGATTATCCGAACAAAAAAGTAAGCAGAAAAGGAGTGTAGCTCAAATGGAAAGAGTTAGATATTTGAAGAAAAAGATAAAAAATAAAACTCGATAGAGATGATGTAGGGAAAAGCAATGAGCTAAATGCATAATGATGAGGAAATGTATGGTAAATGTATATAAGTCCACATCATAGTTGTTAAAAAACAAGTATCTTATGTTTAGAATAAATTGTGGGGGAGGGGGACATTATTTTCTCAAAATACCCTTGAATTTCAACAAAAAATATTAAGCTAAAACCAGACAACCCCCTCGACATTATTACACATACAATCTGCTTTTTACTTGAAGAAATAACCATGATTCTGCAAAGAATCTTCTCTGTAACATCAAAGAACAAACGATGGTGATGGTTATGATGATAATGATGATGATGATAAAGATGTTTATATCCTCAGAGATACGATGCTTTGCTTTAACGGAATGTCCTCTTTAGAAACATCAAGGTAAACCTCTGTTTTATTTTTTTACCTCCCTTAAATCTTTTATATCAATGAGCTAATCTTAATAGAATCTACCCAAATCTATTTTTGAATTTAATTTACCTGATCGTGACAAAAGAATGTTGTTTTGCATCACAACGACATGCTATTACCTCAAATCTCAAACCAAAATCTACCAGTTCTTTTGTATGAGTGTATATATGATTGCATCATGTTATATGTACATAGAGACATGTAGATAGTGTGAAAAGGCCAAAATGGCATGTGCTCGTGGTTTACTCTTTACTTTACTTTTCCCCCTTTTTTGAGATATAGTGTATGTGAGTAAGACCCCTCTATGACATAGAGTGGCAGGATATACAACCATCACTTTCTCAGTTCACCCCCCCCCTTTTGAAACAAAGTTTTTCTTCACCAAACTATTCTCTCTTGGCTCTCTATTCTACCGATTTGTAACAGTGGTATCCGAGCTTGGGAGATTGTAGCAACAACGTTGGCGATTGGAGCCACTTGGTTGAAGCATCAATTCGTTGTTGGGCATCATCAATTTTTTTTGGGTTTTTTCTTCGATAGGAAGAAAATTGTTTGTTATTGTTGAGATACAAGCTCAACATTAGGTGCGTAGACTGGGTGCGTAGAACCGTACACACAACATGGCCGTAGTGGTTCGTAAACCGAGAGGCCGTTAGAACGTTATTCCTCGCAAGGGATAATTTTGGGAGTTAGTGTAGAAGGCTCATTTATGAGCGGTCAAGTATTGTCAGTACTTGTGTCAGCCCAATAGTCAGGGCTTGTATAAAAGGTGCTCACTGAGCACGAAGTATGTACAGAGAACATACATAGATTAATTTTTGAATATACTTTTGTTTCTGCTCTCTCTTTCTCTCTCTCTCTCTCTCTCTCCCTCTCTTTCTCTATGATTTCTGCGTTTTACCGAATTGTCGTACTTCCAAACCGTGTACTCTATGTCTTACGCATACGCTTCCGCACACGTATTCTTTTACAGTTATCCACAAGTATTTCTCTTATTTAAACTCTCACGCTTGTTCAACATATTTGTCAATGGCTATAAGTTGTGGTGGGAGACCTCACTACATTCGGTAGAGAGTTGAAAGCAATTTGGAAGCATAACAGATGCATACACCTTGGGGATTTTAGAAACAGATGCTAGTTGTGGTTAATATTTTGGAAGGTGCATGCATAGTGGTGCTTGTTATATGCACTTAATGATATCATTTTGAGATTTTTGGGGCAAAAGTTGGTTACTTGCTTGAGTTCTTGTGCTCAATTGTTTGATATCGTTGTTCACTCCCATGGAGTCCGAAATGTTGGATGCATCTTGTTGAGAAAATCAAGCTCAGCTTAGTTTAGTTTGTTAGTCAACCATGACTTCGTAGTTACCTAGATAGAATCTAGTTAGAAGTGTTGACTATAACACCTTAAATAGGACCTTGTACTTAAGTGGGATATTCTAGATCCTCCACTCCCAAGTACATTTAATATAGGACTTACACCCTTGTACCTATATTCTCCTCACACATGTGCACCCTTGCACATGAGATCTATATATACATCATTGTGGGTATTTTTGTATTTGATGATGCTTTTTAATATAGTTAATCATCCCCCATCTTGTCTCGTTGTTCATAGTGTTAACTTCCTCTCTCTCTTCCTCTCACACACATATCACTTAATCTTCCGCTTAGCTTAATCACATAATTAGGTACTAATTAACCCCTAGTTAATTACCTAATTCTTAACATGGTATCAGAGCATGTGGTTTAGAAAATCCACTAAGCCAACCCAACTCCGTGATTGTGTGTTCAAAACGCCGACGACAAATTCCGGTTATCCGCTACCGTAGTGCTGCTACGTAGCACGTGATCGAAGGAAGGAAACACGAGAAGGAAGACACTACGTCAAAATGAACACACAAATGGGTTGCTTGCTCCCTGGTGAAAGCTAGACAAGAGCAATTATTCATCTTGGGAGTACAAGATGAACCAATACCTCATCGGCCAAGGGTATTAGAGCTACATCAACAACGCACAAGAAAATCGACCCGACCCAAACAACGCCGACTACTCAACATGGGAGCAAGTGGCGAGTCGAGTCATGTATTGGTTGGTAACATGTGTCCACAACCACATGCTTAGCCACATTCGAGATGCCAAGTCGCCTAAAGAGGCACGGGAGAACTTGAAGAAGATGTTCGCCGCCAACACGATTGCCCGAAAGCTTCAACTTTGACAAGAGTTGAACAACATTCGGCAAAAAGATATGTCTGTGTCGGACTACACAACCGAGATCAAGAGCATTTGCGACTCGCTTGGCTCCATCAACGTATATGTTGACGAAGACGAGATGGTTCAAGTATGCTTGGGCAGCCTTGCACAATGATTCGACTCGTTAAGGGTGGCAATCTTAGCGAGAGAAAACCCTCCTTCGTTCTTCGATCTCCAATCACTTCTATTGGTCGAAGAGAACCACACCCGAATAAAAAACAAGACGTCAGAAGGAGAAATGTTCATCTCGAATTCAGATGGTGGTCGAGAACGAGGTCGAGGCAGTAGAAGAGATGGATTCGACCCATCACACGAAGGGAACTCAAACCTTCGACAACAAGACGGAAGCCATCGAGGAACCTTCAGAAGAAGGGGGAGCTTTCATGCTGAACAAAGTTGGAAAACGTGGTCCATTGCTTGCAACTATTGTGGCAAAATCGGCCACCGCAAAGAAGAGTGTTAGAAAAAGAGAACTGCGTCGGTTTCAACAAGTCCACATCTCACAAACTACGCCAACAACTCTGAATACGAAGACTACGGTGGTTTATTCGTAATAATACATAGAGCGAACTCTATGTCGGTCTCCAACTCCACGAGCACCTCCAACTTGGAAGACGTGTGGTTCATCGACTCCAGCGCTTCACATCATATGATGTCACACCAAGAGTGGTTCTGTGATATAAGAATGCCAGACCGACCCCGCTTCATAGAGACGGGCGACGACACCACACATCCCACTCGGCATATCGGCAATGTCCCATTCGAGAAAGAAGGCGAGCAAACTTGCATCAAGAATGTCTTGCACGTGCCCACAATAACAAAGAATTTGGTCTCTGTTGGGGACAAGGTCGTCAGTGCGGAAGAACAAACAACATCTGTGATGGTGAATAACCTGTGTATGAGAATGAAACAAGATACACAGAGAGAGGGAGAGAGAGAGAGAGAGAGAGAGAGAGAGAGAGAGAGAGAGAGAGAGATAGGCACAAAGAAACGTTTTATTTCTTATAGCGACAGTTACAAAATGACAACCAACCTCCACTAAATATTACAAAGTCACTTTATATAGTGACTATCCTAGGGCAACTGCCCTTTATGCTATTTACAAAAATAACCCAAACTTGGGCTGTCCAAAGGGACAGTGTGAATACGCCCATTATACACTCGTATTCGACACTCCCCCGTAATGGGCGTATACATGGGTTATCTTAAATTACAGGTATATACAAGGTTTATCAGACAGATCGGTTTTGTTCGAGTCGGCAAGATCTGAGGACAAAAGACCGAACCGGTCGGGTCAGAAGAGCTGAAGCTGATCCTCAAGGAACCGATGTCGGTTGTCTGAAACCATCCTGTGCTATGTGTCCGACTTTAACTAGACTGATTTTTTGTTACGCCCATCTGGTGCCGAAGGGACCGGAAGCGATCCGCCGAAAGACACTTGGTCATTCCATTTGCGACATTATCGGTTGTGGATATCTTCTCGACACCGATTTTCCCTGAAATGACGTAGTCCCGAACAAAGTGATATTGAACGTCGATATGCTTGGAGTTGTTGTGATGAACCGGATTTTTTGACAAAGCAACAACACCCTGATTGTCGTTGTAGACAACTGGAGCTGAGTTGAGGTCGACTTGTCGAAATGTGTGCGCCAACTGACCGAGCCATAAAACTTCTTTTGCCGCGTTGGACACAGCTACATATTCTGCTTCGGTCCTTGAGGTGGTTGTGCACTCTTGAAGTTTCAACTTCCACGAGATTGCTCCATTGCCGAATTTGAAAAATATCTAGTTGTTGATTTCTGACTGTCCATGCAGCCGGCGAATTCCGAGTCAGTGTAACCGACTACGCCTGAGGTTGAGTTCGGGCCAAAAAGAATGTCGTGGTCTTTTGTGCCAACTAGATATCTGAACACATGCTTGACTGTGTTCCAGTACGATCGGCCTGGGTTGTGCATGAATCTGCTGACGACTCCTACGACGTGAGAAATATCAGGTCGTGTCGCGACCATCGCGTACATAAGGGTTGTGCATGAATCTACTGACGACTCCTACGACGTGAGAAATATCAAGCCGTGTCGCGACCATTGCGTACATAAGGGAGCCGACTGCCGGTGCATACGGTACCGACTTCATATCTTCCCCCTTCGGATCGGATGTCAGGCAGTCTCGCTGAGACAGCCGAAAGTTAATGGGGAGCGGGGTCGAAGTAGACTTGGCTGAGTGCATGTTGAAGCGTTCCAAGACATGTCCGATGTAGTCGGTTTGACACAAGAAAAGTTGTCGTTTATCGCGATGCCGACTAATCTTCATACCATGTGTCTTGCCGGACCGAGGTCCTTCATGGCAAACTTCAACCGCAGTTTCCGAAAGAGTTCGGTGAGCTCTCCGGCATGTCGGCCACAAAGTAGCATGTTGTCCACGTAAATGATGAGGAAGACGGGAGACCCGTCTTGAGCTGTTTTGGTGAAGAGACAGTGGTCCTCATCGCTCTTGGAGAAGCCGACCGACTGGATGAAGTCGTCGAACTGTTTGCCGTACTGGTAATGCTCGCAAAATTGGTGATCCGAGAAGGAGATCTTGGGAATGTAACCGGCTCTGGATAGGTGCGTTATGCCAGCCTTGCTGAGGTGTCCAAGTCGTCTGTGCCATAACGATGACACGGGGATATCAACAAAAAATAAGTCACCCTCTTTGAGTGTGACATATAAAGGGTAGAAAGAGTGTACCTTTGGTCCTCAAGCAAGCAGGAGGTTCCCTTTGTGGAGTGTCCACCCTCCTGATGAGAACCTGGCACGAATGCCAACTTCGTCAAGTTGTCCGACTGAGATCAAGGGACTTGAAAGCTCAAGAACGTGTTGGACGTTGTGTAGTACGAGTGTAGAGCCACCCGGAAGGTTGAGCTCTACGGTGCCGATTCCGATTATGGCACAGTGTTGCGAGTTCCCGACTCGAACTGAGTCGGAGTGCCGGTCCGAGTATTGCCGACACTGAGATCGGTGAGGTGTCACATGATACGATGCACCTGAGTCAAGGAGCCATGTGCTTGATTCCTCAGTCATGAGCATAACTTCTGATTCGATTGGGTTCTCTATGGGCAATATGTTTGGGTCGGTCGTCAAAATTTCTGTATGAACTTCTTCCCCGGTTGTTCTTTCGGTCGGTTGAACCTTGTACTACGTAAGCTTCATCTGCCGAGTCTTTGGCGAAAGACTTTCTCCGAGCTGCTTCAGTCAGGATTGCGCTCGTGATTTCGGAGTACTTAATGGCAGTTGTTGAAGCATTGCACACGGTTGTGACGAAAGTTTCCCAAGAAGAGGGGAGACTACTCATGAGTATCATTGCTCTGAGTTCATCCTCTATTGCCGTCCCCTGAGACGATATTTGGGAGCTTAGGCTTTCTTACTCGTTGAGGTGTGCCAGAACCGAATCGGATTCTTTCCTCCGCAAGTTGTAGAGGCGCCGGATCAGATACATCTTCGTTGCGGCGACCTTCGTTTCATAAGTTTCCGTCAGTGTTTTCCAAAGTTCAAAAGTTGTCGAGCATGATTGCACTGTGAAGTACACTGACTCCAACAAGTGCATCCGAATCGTGGCACGGACGATTCTGTCCAGCTTTAGCCACTCGTTTACCTTGTATGCTTCTGGAGGATTTTCATTCTCAATCAGGTCTATCTGACCCTTGACTATGAGATAGTCCTGCATTTGTTTCTTCCAGAAATTGAAGTTCGAACCATCGAACCTCCTTAGACTCATCTCCGATGAGCCGGATGTTGATGCCATCTGATTCGGTTTCGGTTGGTAAGACTCTGTTCGGAGTTGACTAGGAACCTTAGTGGGGTGCAACCGGTCTTGAACCCGAGTCAGTTTGGTTTCGGATACTTGTTTGCTGAACCTTCTTGGAGTTACTTTGGTTAGCTTCCGATTGTATGCCGAATACCGATCACAAGAAACCGATTGGTTTGGCCGATTCTTGTTCGGATGACTGCAGTGATGAGAGGGACAGATCCAACTGATCCTCCCGAATGTCGATCAGCCGAATGAAGCACGAATTTGGTTGTTGCCTGGAGACCAATCTGCAACGGGTGGTTACAACAAGCGGGTGAATAACGTCCGGTGACCTATTCAGATGTTGTTTAACCAAATGAAGCATGATTGGGTTGGGTGTTGCACAAGGAGCTCACCTCAAGTGGTTACAATCACAGGAACAGAGTACAGTTGGCTAGCTTACTCCAATTAGTGATTTAACACAGTGAGATGCAGACTTCTTGTTTGTCTTCTCTCTTCTCTGTTCTTCAAGAAAAACAGAAACAGAGTGTTGTGTGGTGTACCATGACGGCCGGTAGCGGGTTGAAGAACCTCCAATGCTCTGATACCAAATATTGGGGACAAGGTCGTCAGGGCGGAAGAACAAACAACATATGTGATGGTGAAGAACCTGTGTATGAGAATGAAACAAGATACACAGAGAGAAAGAGAGATAGGCACAAAGAAACATTTTATTTCTTATAGCAACAGTTACAAAATGACAACCAACCTCCACTAAATATTACAAAGTCACTTTATATAGTGACTATCCTAGGGCAACTGCCCTTTATGCTATTTATAAAAATAGCCCAAACTTGAGTTGTCCAAAGGGACAATGTGAATACGGCCATTATACACTCGTATTCGACAGTCTCGGTCGGCCAAATCATGGAGCAAGCCATGCAAGTTTGGTTCAACAACAAAGGTTGTTTCATCGAGAAAGATGGTCGACTCATAACCAAGGGACAGAGAGATGGTCGTATGTTCATCCTCGATTCGAACGAGGTGAAATCGGTCATGTATGCCAAAGGTCTCAAAACCGAGACGAACATTGAGTTGTGGCACAAGAGAATCGGCCACATCAACCTCCAACGGCTTCGAGCTACACAAACAAAGGGAGTCATCATCAGACTTCCGACCTTCGAGGCGAAACGAGTCGACCAAGTGTGCGAAGCATGTCAACTCGGCAAACAACATCGACTCCCATTTCCGAAGGAGAGCTACCCAAGCAAAGGCCTCCTCGACGTTATACATTCGGATGTATGGGGACCGAACGCCGACGATCAGCGAATGCCGATACTACGTAACCTTCATCGACGACTACTCGCACTACACGTGGATCTTTCCGATGAAGAAGAAGAGCGAAGTGCTCTCCCACTTCCAAAAGCTCAAGGGCCAAGTGGAAAAAGAAACCGGTCGGCACACTACGATCGAATGGAGGCAAGGAGTACTTCTTAGACGAATTCACCTCCTACCTCCAAAGTGAAGGCATTCGGAGAGAATTTTCGTGCCGACACATACCCTAACAAAATGGAGTCGCCGAAAGGAAGAATCGGCAAATCCTCGAGGTAGTACAAGCCATGTTACATGAGAAGCACATGCTGAACTTTTATTGGGCCGAAGCGGCATCCACGATCGTCTATCTCATGAATCGATGCACCACTAATGGAGTGCATAAGCTAACTACATACAAGCTCCTTGTCCAAAGGAAGCTGATCTTGTCGCACGTCAAGGTACTCAGAAGCATTGCGAATGTACGCATCCCGAACGAAAACCGACAGAATCCCGACGTGAAGTCGGAGAAATGTACCCTCGTAGGATATTCGTCCAAGAAGAAGGCATACAAGTGCTATAACCCTTCGACCCGAGCGGTTTGGGTCAGTCGAGACATAGTCTTCGACGAATCGGTATTGTGTGGTATAAGGCCAATTCTACTCCACCCAACCCGACCGAGGAAGAGTTGAATCTCAACTCAGAGGATGATATTCGGCCAATCCCTTCACCAAAGGACCGTCCAAGCTCTATCGAGCTAAGTGACGACAAAGGCAAAGGTAAGATGCCCAAATACGAAGTCTGAAACCCTGACGACAATTATTCGGATGTGTCGGCTCGCTTACTAGACAGTGAGTTTGGTGTACCCATCCTGCGGATACCCGGAGGAGTAAAGAAAGCGCTCACATCGGGAGCGAAAAACTTCGGCGCTCTTCTAGAGAGAAGAATCGTGTCGCTCACCTCAGCTACAACGAGTACGTGGCCCATCATTATGCCTTCACGATGAAGGTAGCGGTCAAACGAGAGCCCGAGAGCTCCACAGAAGTGGCTCGTGACCCACGATGGGTGAAAGCAGTCGACCCAAGCCTTCGTCCCAGGCTTGAGAAGGAGGAACCGAAACTGCCACAAAAATACCAAACGTCGAAAGCCGAACAATGACAAAATCAGAACCGGATGTCAGACGCCTCACACTTGAGCTTGAGGGGGTGTGTTGAGATATCAAGCTCAACTTAGTTTAGTTAGTTAGTCAACCATGTAACTTCGTAGTTACCTAGATAGAATCTACTTAGAAGTGTTGACTATAACGCCTTAAATAGGACCTTGTGCTTAAGTGGGATATTCTAGATCCTCCACTCCCAAGTACATTTAATATAGGACTTACACCCTTGTACCTATATTCTCCTCACACATGTGCACCCTTGCACATGAGATCTATATATACCTCATTATGGGTATTTTTGTATTTGATGATGCTTTTTACTATAGTTAATCATCCCCCATCTTGTCTCGTTGTTCATAGCGTTAAATTCCTCTCTCTCTTCCTCTCACACACATATCACTTAATCTTCCGCTTAGCTTAATCACATAATTAGGTACTAATTAACCCCTAGTTAATTACCTAATTCTTAACACATCTAGTAGCACTTCTGTTAGTCGCAATAGTTCGAGTAAGAACTATTCGTTTTTGGGAAAAGATCATATTGAAATCCGGAAATTTGATGTATCTAATTTTGCTTTGTGGAAGAATCAGATGCGTGATGTATTGGTTCAAAGAATGCAAACGAGGCCTCTACGCGGCAAAGCGAAGAAGCCGGATGAAATGGATGATGATGATTGGGAGGAACTTGATGCTTTGACCATGTCTACAATAAGACTACACTTGGCAGATAGTGTCTATTTCACTGTTTTAGACAGTAAAAATTCCGAAGAACTTTGGAAAAAGTTATGCAATACATATGAGAAGGAAACTGCTACAAACAAAGTATTTTTTATGAGAAAGCTCTATGACCTTCGCATGAAGGACACCGATAGTGTTGCTTCTCATCTAAATGAGTTTGATGCATTATGGTCTTAATTGCAAGCTCAAAAAATGAGTATGGATGATGAGCTAAAATGTGTATTTCTATTATGCACTCTGCCTAGTTCATGGGACATATTTTGCACTGCTATTAGCACTAGTGCACCAAATGGGAAATTGGTCTATAATGACATATGTGGAACACTATTGGGTGAAGAAATCCGTAGGAAATTGATTGTCACCTCACAAGTTGGAGAGGCATATAATGTACGAGATTCTGGTTATGGCAAGAACCAACAATGTGGTAGAAGCCAAACCAAAAACAACCATGGAAATGATAAGAGCGGAAGCAAATCCAGAAAGAAACTTGTAGAATGTCATTACTATCACAAAAAGGGTCATATGAAAAAGGATTGGTATACCTTGAAGAACAAAGAAAGAGAAAAGGAAAGGGGTAAAACTCACGGTGATGAGCATGTTATGCAAGTGACCGGTTCATCATCCTCAAAGAAAATAGAGGAAATAAATGCTACATGTGATGACGATGTTGACATTCTAGTCATGGTTGATGATGCTACTTATGTTGAGGTGAATATGGCTCACTCACTTACTCATACATGGTTGTTGGACTCTGGGGCTTCATTCCATGTGACCCCACATAGAGAGTGGTTCACACGATATGAAGCTAAACCACTTGGTACAGTCAGGCTTGGAGATTCACGTCAATGTGACGTGGTTAGCATTGGAGATGTTATGGTACATTTTTCTGATGGTTTTCAGATTCTTGTATAAAATGTATGTCGTGTACCTGAGCTAACTTTTAGCTTGATGTCTATTGGACAGCTAGATGACTCTGGATATAAAGTGATATTTGCTTCCAAATATTTTCGGATTACAAAAGGAAATATGGTTATTACCAAAGGGAACAAAGTTGCTTCATTTTATCCCTTAGTTGTCCATAAGAAAGAACATCTTTTGATTGTCACAGAACAACCCATGACTTGTATTTGGCATGGTCATTTAGGCCATATGTCTCGTAGTGGAATGGAAACTCTGTCACATGTAGGCTATTTACCCATGTTACCATTTTCTAATTTTTCAGTTTGTGCGAATTGTCAATATGGTAAACAAAAGAGAAGTGTACATCAGATTCGTTCTGATTCTTCTACTCAACCCTTGGATCTAGTTCATACATATGTATGTGGCCCTATGCCTACTAGATCATTGGGTGAAGCTTTGTATTTTGTTACATTTATCGATGATGCCACAAGAAAGGTGTGGGTGTATCCCTTAAAGGTAAAGGGTGATGTATACCCCATTTTTAGAAAATGGCTTGCCTCGATTGAGACTGAAAAAGGAATAAAGCTTAAGACTTTATGTTCTGATTATGGAGGTGAATATACCTCTAATGAGTTCAGGATTTATTGTGAGTCTAGAGGCATTCCTAGAGAGTATACTGCCCCCTACACTCCTGTACAAAATGGTGTGGCAGAAATGATGAATAGAACCATCCAAGATAGAGTTATTTCTATGTTGCATCATGCAAACCTTCCGCAAGGTTTTTGGGCAGAAGCAGTTCGGATTGTTGTTCATGTGATTAATCTATCACCTAGTACTGCCAAAGGCTTGAAAGTGGCAAAAGAGTTGTGGATTGGAAAAACCCCTCACTATGATCATCTTAGAGTGTTTGGATGTGAAGTATATGTTCATGTTCCAAAACAGTTAAGGCAGAAAATGTATTTTTCTTGGCTATGGAATAGATGGTCGGTTTGGATATCGCTTATGGGACCACAAAACGCGCACTATATTCAAAAGTAGTGATGTCATTTTCAATGAAAAAATTATGCATAAGCAACCAATTAAGGAAGTGAAAGTGAGGAAAGTGGTGTTTCAAGATGTTACACCCTCTATTAGTGTGCAAAAGAATAATTCCACACCCATGCCGAACTGTCCGACAAATGTTCACCCATATGAGGATGTTCAAAATGATGATGCATGTGTACAACCTGAAAACATTCCGACTCCGGTTCAACAACCATTGAGATGGTCTACTCGTGTCTCTAGGCCACTTACTAAGCTCGCGGACTATGTGATGTTAACAGATGCAGGCGAACCCTCTTGCTATAAAGAAGTTATGTTGGCTACTGATCATGCTAAGTGGGAGCATGCCATGCAAAGTGAATTATACAATATTTATAAGAATGGTACTTGGGATTTAATACCTTTGCCAAAGGGTAGGAAAGCATTACCATGCAAGTGGGTCTACAAGTATAAATATACATCTAATGGAACTTCTCCAAAGTACAAAGCACGCTTGGTAGCGAAAGGTTTCAAGCAAGAACTAGGACTTGCCTTTGATGAAATTTTCTCTCCTGTAGTTAAGATGACTACATTGCGTATGTTGCTTGCATTAGCTGTTCAGGACTTAGAATTAGTCCAAATGGATGTAAAGATTGCGTTCTTGCATGGGGATCTTAATGAGGAGATCTATATGGAACAACCAGAAGTTTATGAAGTCTCAAGCAAAGAACACTTGGTATGTAAACTCAAGAAGAGCTTGTATGGGCTTAAGCAGTCCCCAAGATTGTGGTACCAAAAGTTTGATGCTTTTATGAAGACTCAGGGATGCACTAGAAGCAATGAGGATCCTTGTTTGTATATGAAAAAATGTTCAGATGAGAGTTTCATTATGTTGATACTCTATGTTGATGATATGCTTATCATTGGTAAAAACAAGGGTGAGTTGTCCTTGTTGAAGAAAAACTTGAGCCAGACTTTTGACATGAAAGATTTGGGAGATGCAAAACATATTCTTGGTATGCGTATTACTCGTGATATGAGTAAGCGATGCATTTACTTGTCTCAGGTTGAGTACATATCTAAAGTACTCAAGAGGTTTAATATGGAGAATGCAAAGCCGTTGAGCACTCCATTGCCTACATATATAAAGCTGAGGATATGTGATTGCCCCACATCTGATGAGGACAAGGAATCCATGACCAAGGTTCCTTATCTATCTGCGATTGGTAGTCTCATGTACGCCATGGTGGCTAGTAGACCAGATATTGCCTTTGCAATGGGAGCAATAAGTCGATTCATGTCAAATCCTGGTAAGAAACATTGGGACGCACTCAAGTTGATAATGACATATCTGAGTGGCACTAAAGATAAATGTCTATGCTTGGGTAGAGGTGATCTCTCTATCATCGGATACACATATTCAGATTATGGTGGATGTGCTGATAGTAGGAAATATACTTCAACGTACATTTTTCAAATTATGGGAGGTGCCATTGGTTGGAGATCCCGTCTCCAAGAATGTGCCGCATTGTCAACTACAGACGTGGAGTATGTTGCAGCCAGTGAGGCATGTAAGGAAGCAATTTGGTTGTCTCGATTACCTAGTGACATGGGTATACCTCAACATGTACCCAAATTGTTTTGTGATAGTTAGAGTGCCATTGCTTTGGCTAAGAACCCAGTATATCATGCAAAGACCAAGCACATTGGAGTGCGATACCATTTCATTCATGAATGCTTAGGTAATGGTTGCATTAGCCTTGAGAAGGTTGTGTCTCAAGAAAATGCCGTAGATGCATTGACCAAGGCCTTACCACAAGATGCATTGGGGCATTGTTGTAACTTGCCACTTGATGGGGATCACCTAGTGCCTTATGTAACATGCCCATCAAGTGGGAGGTATAGGCCTTGTATAGTTCAACCTTCTATTGTTCGCACTCTTAGTTTAGGCCTTTTAGTGGGAGATTGTTATACATATGTACATAGAGACATGCACATAGTGTGAAAAGGCCAAAATGGCATGTGCTAGTGGTTTACTCTTTACTTTACTTTTCCCCCTTTTTTGAGTGTGTGAGAGTAAAACCCCTCTGTGACATAGAGTGTGGCAGGATATACAACCCCTTCACCGAACTATTCTCTTGGCTGTCTATTCTACCGATTTGTAACACATCAGTCTTGATTTGAAGACAAATTATAGAGAAGATGATGATAAGATATGGAGATATCAATAAATGGAAACTCCTCCGTGGAGAGCGAAATGAAGACAAAGATTTTGAAAGGTTTGCATTGGACTGTATGGAAAGGAGAAGGAGCCAAGATTCCAATGTTTGTAAACCATTTGCAGTGGACGACAAGGAGAAGATAGGATTCGAGCTAATCATCAATATATCAGTAAAGCGCTCAATGAGGAGCTAAGATTTGAACTTATTGCGTGTGGTGTCAAGAGAATGCTTAAGTAGAAGCAGAGTTTTGTTGCAATCACCTGAGTCATGAAGAAAGTTCTCTTCTTTAAAACTCATTGCACAGAGATATGAGCAAAGCCATTCATGTTCACTCTCGAAGAAGAGGGTTTCACCAAAGGTATCAAGAAAATGCGTCGGCTTATTCAAGGATCGATCTGAGGAAAGGGAGAGAAATTAATGCTCATATCCTCAGAAGAGGGTTTCTTGAAACTGATGTTTCTGTGGGGAGTGCTTTAATCAGTCTATATTCCAAATGTGGGGTTCTTGGAAAGGCACAATAATAAGTCTTTGATCAACATCCCATTCATGATGTAGTCTCCTGGACATCACTTATCACAGGATATGTCCAATGTGGACTTAGTAAAGAAGTGCTCAACTGTTTAGATCAGATGGGACGGGAGGGTCTCTTTCCCAATTCAGTTACCTTTCTTTGTATCTTGAAAGCATGTGGAAGCATAGGGGGCATCAAGCAAAGACGAAGAAATTTATACATTCACAAATTATCCATGAGAAGTTGTTGGAGAGGAATATTTTGCTTGCCACCACATTGATAGATATGTATGGGAAATGGGACAAGGTTGTGAAACCACCATAAATATTTGATGAGCTTGAAGCTTGGGATGTAATATCATGGACAGCATTAATTGCAGGATATGCCCAACATGGGCATTGGTAGAAAAGCATTGTATTGTTTCGAACATATGCAACATGAAGGTTGCATGCCAAATTCTGTCACTTTTCTTGCTATTTTGAAAGCTTGTGGTCACTTAGTAGCCGGAAAAACAAGGCCAAACAGTCCATGTGAAGATTTTGAAAAGAGGGATTACTTGAAAAGGATGTAGCATTAGGAATTGATTTAGTGGATATGTATGCCAAATATGGTGAACATGGATGAGCACAGTGAGTCTTTGATGAGCTTCCCTTACAAAATATAGTATCATGAACGTCACTTATCGGAGGATAGCGGAACATGGATATGGTAAAGAAGCATGTAACTGTCTTGAGTCAATGAAATATGAGGAATTCTCTCCAGCACCTTTATTTGTGCCTTATGAGCCTGTGGTGGCATTGGATCGGTCTTAAAGGGTAGAGAAACACATGAGGAGATTGATAGAGAAGGTGTTTTTGAAACGGATATATTGGTTGGAAATGCATTCATTGGTGGGATCCATGTGCGAAGTGTGATGCACTCATAGAAGCACACGAGGTGTGTTTGAAAAGCTTCCAGTTCAAGATATCGTGTCTTGGACAGTACTAATTTCTGGATATGCTCACCATGGACATGGTGAAGAAGCATTGCATTGAACTATTTTGGACAGATGCAATGCAAGGGTCTTTCTCCAAACAAAGGGACTTACCTTTCAATTTCGAAGGCGTGTTTGTGGCCTTGTAGGAGCATTAGACAAAGGCAAAGAATTACATGGTGAGATTGAGAAGGAAGAATTTCTAGAGAAAGATGTATTAATTAGCAATGCACTAGTGGGTATGTATGCAAGATGTGGTTACATAGTTCACACCCTTTCTCACAGATTCTTGTGACATCGATAGGCTCCCTGACATGGGGAATGGCATATACCATTCAAAATGAGGAACAACTCCACCATTTTCCAAATCTAGCATAATGAATGACAAACCAACTCAAAAGAAGAACCTTATTTCATCCAATTTAAGTGTTAAGTGTTCATGGCATCTCGGTTTACAAATTTCGTCTCCGTTAAAACATATACAAACATGGAGTTACTCTAGACTTTATTGTAGAATAGAACGTTGTTCCAAGTTTCCTTTTTGTTGGAATGCAAACACTAGTTTTGCTCAAAGTTGGTAGGGTTGAGATAATAATGTGACTCCTTGTTATTTTTTATATTTTGTACTAGAGTAAATTGATATGCTCTTTAGGTTGTGAACAAGTCAAGTGAAGCCACAAAAGAGGACATGGTACAAAAGTCCTTGCAACGAAAGAAACTAAAAAAGTGAGTTCTTCGAAAATTGGAACTCAACTTCTTGGCACAAATTGGTTCCCTTTTGTTGCATGACATGGGAAACTTACCGATATGACACTAACTGAAAGGCACGCCCACATTTCCAAAATTTACTATATCGCTACAATGTTCTTTCTTGCACAACGAGTCCACATTGAATTATGGTAACTAATTCGTCGATATATACCTTCTTGCATAGAACAATTAATAATGAGCATATTGTAAAATTTTTCTCGACCCATTGATGATCAACAGAATTCGCACAAAACACACACAAACGAACAAAATAACACAAAATGGACGGAGGTTTACCTTGGAGATAACATTTGCTTCGAATTATTATGTTTTTTTCGATAAGTCAAAAGCGAGCCTTAGACAAATGTAATAACGATAGTTGCAAAAACCAAAAGCAAAAATCCGACCTGCCGGATTCGAACCAGCGACCTAAGGATTACAGTACCCACTACAGTCCTCCGCTCTACCAACTGAGCTAAGGTCGGACGATGCTTGTATTTCCAATAATAAAAATATAAACAGTATAATATACTTTAATTTGTTCATAAATAGCCACCCTTACTACACTACATGTTATAAGGGGAGCCTCGTCATTGTAAATTCTACCCTTTAAAGTATTAAATGGCCTCATTTTTCAATTCCTTTGAACGTTTGAGTTCCTTTTATTTAAGAGTTTCTCGCACATATTTCATTAAGTTGATGATCATGGCAATAAGCTTTCCCAAAAACACAAACTTTCATGAAGTGTGTGACATGGTACATAGAGAGGGGAAAAGGATATTATACTACTTTACAAACTTTTCTTTACTTATTTTCTAGTTATCATGGTGCAAGTGTCGGTATGGCATGAAACATATGCAAGTGTGAAACTTGTCGGTATTAGAATTTCTAAAACAATGTGATATGATAAGTTCACAAGTGTTGGAGACTATTGGTATTGAAATGTTTAATATTAGGTCAATGAATGCAGTATGCCCTCAGCGTGATGAATTAAGGGGTAATTTTCATGCTTAATGACATGAAGAGTTAAAATTATAATGACTTCAAAGAGATGTAACTACTTTTGAGTATGATGAGTCATTGGAGACGGCAAGCCTTGGTGTAAACAAATCATGAGTCATGACAGCAAGATGCATATATATAGCCCACAAGTTTTGGGATCCAACAAAAAGCTACAAAGAATTCTATTAAGAAATCTGAATAAATAAATAAATTATAAAATGTGGCCACAAGATGCCAAATAAATGATTGTACAATATAACAATGTGTTCTCAAGGGGAAGCTCGAAGAAAAAGGTTCAGCAATTATTAATAAAGTTTACACTTGGAGAATACAAGTCCCACATCTAATTCCCGAAGAACTTGTCAAGTTGTTGTGGAGTACTATCACACTTATGTATTTCATCACCGACTTGTGGCTTGGCCAATCTCAAAATGAATTAGATGTTTGTACCGCTAGTATGATTCGGTTCAACATGCAATATTAGTTATAGTATACAAACTTCTCATAATACTTCCGATGTTGTCTTGGTTCAATGCACATTTTTTAACATGACTATGTGGGTTTTTTTCATGTGGTAATTTCACACTTTGGCCCTCGACACCTTGGGCAGCTCCGAAGAGTTGAGCTTGTCCTTGACACCGTATAAAGCCACATTTCCCGCGGCTTGGGCGACCTTATAGAATGCACCACTAACCCACGAGCTTCCCGATTGCACCATCTTGTTATTCACGAGTGTGGTCCCCGCGCATTTCGCGCCTTGTTGGGCATACGAGTACACGGA
Organism: Azolla caroliniana; assembly: GCF_043228905.1. Lineage (NCBI taxonomy): Eukaryota > Viridiplantae > Streptophyta > Polypodiopsida > Salviniales > Salviniaceae > Azolla > Azolla caroliniana. The sequence continues at coordinate 5,685,689 of NW_028230436.1, read as the reverse complement.
CCACGTGCGCTCGGCAATGTGAAACCTCTCGTTGATCGATTGGGCGGTCATGTTTATGATAGAAGCGCCCGCATTGAGCCGTCCCGACAATCCGATGGTTGAACCAGACTTGTCTAAGGATGAGAGATCTCGGGCCGAGGCCATGGCCATGTTAGCACTGATTTGACGCCTCTCATCGAAAGATTTGGCTCGGCTCACGGCATCTCTTGTGAGGATATGTCCCTTGGATAGCATGTTGGCCACAATGTCTTGGGCTCGAGTCGTAATCACGGGACTTATAGGGTTAGGGTTACCGGAGGCGTCCACCTATAGATAGAAGAAGATCATCACCATGATTTGTTTTAAATGTACTGAGACATTGAAGGATATTATAAAATGATGCAACAAAATGAGATGTAGGTTTTTAATGTGGTTGATTGATGGTGAGAACACTAATAATTGAAGGTTGTATATACCCTGCTGTCATGGCCGTGTAATTCGGCCTCTGCCCATCCCACTTCTTGATCCATATCGTGTTGGAGTGACACAATAGACACGGGTTGATCTACGATTGTGGAACCCTAATTTGTTTGCATATTTTCACAACAGATTATTATAAATGTGAATCTTACAAGAACATAATATGTTGGGATATAAACAGATCATCAGAAAGAGAGAGGAGAGGGAGAGAGTAAATAAAATCAATCAATCAATCTTACAGAGAGAAGCAGCGCAGTTTCAAGAGATTCCTTGTCTTTGAAGGTAACAAGGGCAACTTGAGATCGATTATCATGTCCATCTCTGTACTTATAGCATAACATTCAAATCCATAAGCCAAGTCGAAGAAACATACAGAAAAGGAATGAAGTAAGAACTCGACACAATTACACAGATCAAGATTTCACACATGTATATGTGTGTTATATACCTGGGAGAAACATCGATATGTGCGATCCTACCCAAGAACGAGAAGAAATTCCGTAGATCTCGGATTGATGCTCGAGGTGAGACATTGTTGACTTGAACAGTGTAGCCCTTCATGATTGATCCACTGAATTTTAACCGTAATAAATAATGTAGATCAGATCAGAGAGAGTAAGGGAATTGCAAGGAGTGGATGCAACCGTAATAATAAGAAGCAGTAGTGGTGGTGGTGGTGAATGAATGAGTTGTGAGATATTGGCGTGAATGCAGAGAAGAGAAAGAGAAAGAGAAGGGCATAAGTATATATATATACATATAAAGAAATTCTTTTTCAATTGAGCCTTTACAGGCAGACAGACAGATCCAGAACAGAGAGAGAGAGAGAGAGAGAGTAATAAAAAAAAACTGTTATATGTTGTAAAAATGAGCTTTCCTGTATTTCCACGAATGCCCCCCTCACAGTGTCTCCTCACACATTCATTTACATACAAATGAGCTTTCCTGTATTTCCAGGAATGTCCCCCTCTCCTCACACATTCATTTACATACATATTTGTCCCCCCCCCCCCCAAACATGAAAACTACCCTTCATTTCTCGAAACATACATACATACATCGTCTTAGAATAGCGCACATATCATGGACACCAAGGAGACACGACCCTCGACCATTTACTTGCCCAACATCGTTACCAAACCACCCGGTTCAACGAGAGCATTCGAGAAATAAAGAATTTCACTTACTAGAGTCGGTGATTGAAACTTAGGGTGCCCCTTTGGAGGAATAAAGAGTTTATTGGCCCATCTAATGCACCATGCACCCTACCAAATGTGACAAATCTTTTGTACCTTTCAGATCTTGTCATTTTATTTTGATGGGGTGGGGGGGGGGGGGGGGTGAGGGGAGGGGGAGGTGTTGTGGCCTCCATATTTCACCATCTCCTAACTACTACTTTAGGACCCACTCTGAGATTCCTCTATGGTGTCTTAAACAAGGGACCATAATAATGCATAAGGTCTTTTTCACTCATATTGGAGCCTCTAACAACATTGACAACTTAAGGCAATATACATTATGCAGTTAAGCGAACTCTAGCCAAACGTCACATATAAAGATAATAATTAAGACCTTTGCACACATATCATGTGATTAGAGGAAGCGAGGCAAACCATGATGGTAAAGCTCAACAAAATATTACATATTTTCTCCAAAAAATAGATGCCACATAGGCATGTGGCCATAAAGTGAGCAACATTTCTCAACCATAGAAATCAGTATGATTATTATGGGGCAAAAGGGCGGCCCCAATTCTCAACTAGGTGTACATGTGTACATAGTTATACTTTTCCAAGGTGATTTTAACGAAGAAGAAGAGTCCCAATTTTTTAAATTTAGTAGGTTTACGAGTACTCTATATATATTTATTATGGGCTTTAATAAAAGGAATATACTCATAAATAATAAAGTTTGATTGCTTTTGAAAACACTAGTAAGTCAAAATATAATAATCTTAACATAATCATGCACCGATCCTATTGCTCGGTGTTGATACACATTCTTTTTTTTCTTTTTTCCCCAAAAAAGATATTAAATTAGTATTAAGAAACGCCCGAAGGCTATACTTTCAGTAATGAGCTCCTTCTTTTCTAAATTCTAAGTTCTAACTATTGGTTTAAAAATTACTTCGGTGTATAGTAGAACCACTCCACCTGATCAAAATTCCATCTAGAAAAACATGCCTCGGTCCTAAGTGGCATGAAACTCCAATCATTTGAGCTATGCCTATTGCATAATACCTTTTATATTATCCAAAGAACCTATGAGATTATGCACAATCTCCATCAAAATCCCATAATTTATTTGGGCAAGTCTTTTAGTCACATTTTGAAATATCTTCAAACATAAAACCTTCCAAATATACCAAATTGTGATACTACTTACCAATTACCATATTTCAGGTTTATCGGTCTCTATTTGTGGATTTAAAGGTATCAATGTTTTTTGCATCAAATCATGTATCATAGCAATAACATCTACAACTTCCTCTTGTTCATATACAATTGGTTTATCTTGTACCACCCACCACCCATAATACCGCTCCCCATGTATATACACTACTCAAGGATACATTGGTATTAACAATGTTGTGATTCTTTTCCATATTTCCATAAAAAAACCAGAACTCCACAAACAATGCTTAACAATCTCTACTAGATCTATACAAAAAGGGCACATATTGTCTACATACTGATACACATTCTTTGTGAAGGATCCAACTATGGATGGCTATCACTTTGTCTACATACTTAAAAGAGAGATTTTGGGCATAAAGCATGATCATATATCATGGTAGTCCATGCCATAAGCAATTGGTGGTCATGCCTAGTCCATAGATTTGAAAGTCAAAGGATTTGCCAAGGAGTCCATAGATTAGATTACCGTACATAAGTTTTCATATAATAATTTTGGCTTCATTTTAAACTCTAGCGACAAAAAATAGGTTATTTAAGGAATTGAGGTTCAATATTAACCAACCTTAGATTTGTTTGAGTGTGGGCATTCGTGGGGATGCGGAAAAACTAGGTTATGTCCATCAAATATTATTGTTTAGCAAATGTATCCTTCAAATCATATGCCCAACTTTGCATAACATTGGATTTCTTGTCTTGAGAGAATTGAGAGATCACAAGTTCCCATAATTTTTAGAGGTGATTAATATGTTAACCATCATTGCTAGCATATAGTATCTTTTGGGCGTATCTACTAACATTGTATCAATTATGGAGTCAAAGGACAATGTGCACATGCACAAAGTGTGTATATGTGTACTCTTATGGAGATGGACCGATGGTTACCCTAATGGCATAATAAGGGCGATATCTAGTATCTGCATTTAAGGGGGACTTGAATCCACAATCTCTTGAGTCTTGGCATGCACCTTGAACCTTGACTAGTACATTATCATGTTATATATCATTATTATAGTCTTTTACACCTTGTGTGCTAGCAATATATGATCACTAAGTTGCAAGCATGCATCAAACTAGGTGGCAAGCAAATATAAGACGTTGAAGTTGGAATATTGTATATAGGGAAGATCTCAATATTGTCAAACATTCTAGCTCAACACCAATCTTCAACCTGATCTTGTAGCTCTCATGCATTTTGTGTAATAAAGATCATTTTCCCTATTTTGTTTTGAGTTGATAATTTTTTTTTGTTTTTGCCCATAATTGTTTGAATCGAAATCCTTGTCTTCTTCTTCTTCTTCTTCTTTTCATGAGAACCCTACCGAGCTAGAATATATGTGCACCCCACCACAAAGCGCCTCAACTAAATTTGTGAAACTAAAGCAAGAGAATTAAAGGTTACTCAAAAACTTGCAACACATGAGTGCCGAGAAGGAACAAGAGTATAAGAAACTACCATCCTAGCTCCAACAATGAGAAACAATTTTATTAACTTTAACAACAAATTTAAGAAGTACAAAACTCTCCAAAAGATCCCAAGATTAAGTCTCCTATGAAAGTTTCATGGTACACTCTTGAATGAAGGACTCTTAAATCAAGCGCTCTTGGTGATTCAAAGGCACCCCACAATGGACAATGGATTAATCAATACCTTGTTTACCAATACAACATTAGGTTTTTGCAATTGCTTGAGAAGAGTGTTACGTTGTGGACCGTAAATCAACAAGCAAAATAAACTCTGATGATACACAAAACAGAGAAAAGACTGAAAAACAACCAAATACACAGTACACAAGATTTATGTGGAAGCGTTATAACAGGGGAAAACCAAAGACCAACAGACTTTCACTATGAAGAGAGGGAAGTACAAGAGAAAGGTCACAAATCTCTGAAAACGGAGAATACACCCTTAGGGTTTTGGCAAGTTCCACTAAACTCTGTCATCTCTCACTCACTTTCACTCTTGTCTCCTACCTTCTCTCTGTAGCACTACAATACTCACTCTACACCATTCTACTACTTCATCTACACCCTCCTATAAAGTTTGCCCTAGCTCTACATATCTATACATGGGAATAAGTTATTATTAACCGATAATAATAGCAGTTAATCGATCGATTGACCCGACTCGAGTCTCTGACCCACAAGTCAACAGACCATAGATTTAACTCGCCGACTCTTGTGTCGGCTATCCAATCGGTATGACTGGCAGACTTTGTCATCGACCATCTGGTCGGTCTGACTAGTCGGCCTTGTCTTTGATCATCAGGTCGGACCAACTAGTCAGGCTAGTCTTTCACTTGGATCATCCATCCAATATAGTCAGACTCCAACTCGTCTCTCTCTCTCTCTCTAGTTGATTTGGCCGACCGACCAGATTTCAATTGCCGATTCTCCCAATCAACAACCGACTTCTCCCATTATGAGGGACAAAATCCTAACAAAATCCCCCTTCACTCATGTAGGGAGAATCAGTCAATCCTGTATTCTGTCGACCATCTCTGAGTTTGTCCATATGTAGGATTTTCATGAGCATGTCATTGGAAAACCACCAGAATGTGTTGGACATCTTTAAGTTGTGCATGGAAAAAAACGTTTTAACACAAACAAGTGAAGAGTTGTTTATGTTTCTAAGACCGAATAGTTTGGTTTTTAGGTGTTTTTTATATCAATTAAGATGCCAAGACTTGGAGTACAAGCAAACTAACTATTTCCTTTTGGTTTTTGAGCGAAGGATTATGAAAGAATCCATATTGTAGCAATGTTTGAGTGTCAAGGTGTTGTCAACTTTTGATACATGTTGGAGATGCCATTGTCATAACTACCAACTCATAATGTGAGGATATAGTAAACATAGCTTTGAAACAAGTTTTATGGATTCCGAAAGAGAAAAGAATGGAAGAACCCTTTAGCATTTATGGAGAGGCATGACACTTTTAATTCTAAGGCTCCAATGATGTAATTCTCCAAAGATTTCCCACAAAGTGATGGCCACAAAAATCAAAGTGGAAAGTGACGTTCATTGCAAGTGTAAGAACTAATAACAAATATGTGACAAAGGGCATGGTCTTTGTTTTACTTTGGATAAATCGAGATGTGTTACATTAAAACCATGAAGCATAAGATCAATCATTTTGTACATGTGTGTACAAAAGCCAATAAGAGGTCAAAAGAAGGAAACAATTGGTGTACATTCATTAACTTTGGCATGAGTTTTAATCCCAATTACTTGAAATCTAGCTAGAATTATGGGTTGGAATCCAGGTATCAGCTTGAAGGCTAGACATTACTAGCAACAAGAGGTCAAGGTTTGTGAAGGAAGTTGTCTTTTTAGTAAATACAGGAGACTGGTATGTGACCATAGAGTTGGAACAAAAAAAGTGCATAAATCTACAATTTCCTTGTTAAATACTACAAATAGATCAATGAGATCTAATGGAGTTCTAAGTTCAGATGATTTCGAAGGGGAGAAAATGTCATACAATCGATGAGGATCTCATACCACCAAGGATTCACGAACCCAGACCATGACATGTGCATTTTAGGTAAAGATTTTGAGAAATTCCAAAAGTTCCGCTATATCACTCACATTGAAAATCATGGCACATTGGTTTGGTTATCCATACTTGGCTTAGTTTTTGAATCAAAGGTAATCGTGGCAAATTAGTTCAGTTATCCATACTCCGCTTAGTTTTTGAACCAAAAGCTATGAATAGTCAAACATTATCGCATTTGCGATCATTATATGCCTAATGTAAAGCTCTAGCTAATGTCGTGGTGATAAGCTAGAAGCCTAGAGGTAATACTATGATTCATCGCATTGTTAATTTTCCCTTGTACAAAAGGTTTGTATATCTTTCTTTCATATAAAACTGGAATTATATGCTAAACAATGAAAAGACATGTATTCTTCATACAAATAAACAAGTGGAGAAAATTATAGCTGTTTGGGGAAACAAATGTTTTATTATTAATCAAAGTTTTTGTAGCTGGGTTTTCCAAATCTATTATTTTGGCAATTACATAGCTTCATTGTCCATTGGCCAAGCATGACATTAAATACATCATTTGGCACACATTGGCAATTGCATACAAGAAATCATATCAAGCTTTTGAAGGAAAGACAAAGGCATGTTCATGTAATTGTTTGACAATGGACATTATACATTGCATTTCAACAATCCCATTCCAGAATTTGGCAGTATCATCATGGATCTTTACAATAACCTGATAGTACAATCTGTGGTACGCTACTCGGAAATGTCTCAAACAGAATTGCACTATCAGTGTTCCAGCTCTTTACAATAACCTAATAGTACACTGTAGTACGCTATTCCGTAATGTCTCAGACAGGCAGAGCATAAAGAAACTATGAATTTGCATTCAAAACATTTGTGAAGGATTCTTAGCCCTTAGCAAGGATTAAGGTATGCATTACTTACCATCCAGAAGCAAAAATCTATAATTATTCTGCAATCCAACAGTACCCAAACCATAATCTGACAGATATGAAGATATATTTATGCATTAAGGAGGCAATGCAGGAAAAATAAATCCAGCACAATATGTGCATTAAAAATTGTGTTATGTACATAATCATTTTCTCCCCACTTGAGCCCCAAAAAGAATACAATCACATGAAAGATGGCGAGGTTCAGAAAAAAGCATTTCATCGGATCTTTAGTGGTCCTCCCTAAAGATTCCTTCGTTCCCTTATGTAAGTTAGAAAATTTCTTGAAGTGGAAACAGTATACATACAATCAAATTTTCATATACATGTGCTCATGTTAGCATCAAATATGTATCTTGCTGTCTTATATATTCTATGAAAGCATACCTGAGATATTAAATGACCAAGGAGTATGATGATAGTGGACCGTTAAGTGATGCATCATATTCTACCTCAAGGCTTCCTCGAGAATCTCTATATCGCGATCTATTTGATCCTGAGAGGATCTGACAAGCTTTGTACATAATAGTTCTACAGGTATCATTCACCAAGTTATCATCTGTTTAAAAGAAAACATCGGACAGAAGCGAAAATACATTAAAAATACTGGCTGCATATTTCTTTGGCATAGCTACAAAACAGAAATTTAAATTACAAAGAGAATGCATTAACTTTGATGGAAAAAGTAACACAGCTACACAACAAGATATATTAGCACTGTTGCATGATGAAAAGTGATTCCTGATGATAGTAATTAGCATTGGAAAATTTAAACTGAAAGGGTCAATCCTTACATATTCTCTTGATGTAATTTTATGCCATGTTTCTAAAACAAACTATCAATTGTGCATATTTCAACCAAAGCATATTTCAATAAAATTTTGAAGTATAAAGAAAACCATCATCATCAATGGATAACATGGCTCACCAGATACTAACTTATCTAACTTAAACTTACACAGCCCACTTATAGATGAGGATATGCTACCTGTCCTTTTTCTGGTAATGGTGGCCATCAATCCATCTATAGAATTTCTGTACTCTTCTACTGATGAGGCTATCAGAAGGAAAACAATTACTTCCCTTTTTCCTTCTATTGATGCTGCCTTTTTTTCTGAACTTGCGGAAAAGTATGTCCTCAGTGTCTAGAACATATGAGACCTTTCATAATACAGAAGCCAAATACAGAATTAGGCTAAAAACGACCCATTTTCTGCATCATAAACATAGAAACTGGCAGTTTATTCAATATAAACAAATATAAGATATTGTACCTTAAATGTTTTGCAAGATATTTTGCAATCTAGGCCATTAGCAGTGTGCACATTATGCATAGCCTTACCAAGTGCCTCTTTCTCATCCTCTTCATGACACAACTGTTTGTTTCTGCTTATTAATAAACAGTTTAAAGACCATTAATCTACAGCTACCTATATTGCAAGGTGTATACAAGATAACAAAACCATTAAAGACCAGTAATCTATAGATACCTATATTGGAAGGTATATACAAGGTATATCCATACAATCTTCTATTTTAATTCTTACCGTTTCAAGAAAACTGGAGATTGTGGCTTTTGCAAATCATATGTTTCATATAAGAACGCATTCAGATAGCTAAAGAAGGTAGATTCTATAGCATGGGAAGAAGCTTCTGTCTTCTCACCACCACTATCCATAAGTTGTATAAACAGCTGGCTAGGATTTGACCTCTGAAAACCCACGAGAGTAATAAGAATAATAAATTATAGCAGTTTACAAGATATGTTATCTCCAAATTGAAAGACTTTTCTTACATGCTCAAACCTATAGATGTTTTCATCCTGTAACACTGTAGCTGCGTTTGCATGATAGACAGCATCTATAAAACCAGAGGTGCGTGACTTTTCATAAGTATGCAAAGCAAGTAGTTTGTTTGCCATATCATCAGATGTGATGGATTGAAGCTGCAGTACACACAAGATAATACTTTAGTTTTGAGAACCTGACACACTTGTTCCAAACCTGGTCTAAAAATACTTTAAGAACTCTTACCTGCTTAACTAACTTAAAAATCAGCTTATCCATTGTAAAAAGAACATATGACTGTGTTCCAATAATGGCTCGACAATCATCTTCAAACTTGACATTATCAACAGTTCCATCCAAGAGACTATACAGAACTTGCATAAATCTGGATCCCAAACATCCCAAACAGAAAATTCTTCAGCATTATAAACAAGCAAAGCTGAATTACAAATTTACCAAACCATGGAGTCAATTTCTACTAAAAACATAACACATGGATGTTTTACATTAGACAATTATAGGATATTTTACTTACTTTCGATAAAGTTCAGAAGAATTGTCTTTTGGAGATTTCTGTTTCTCCTCAGCTGCTATTGCATGTACTTTAGCAGCATTTATCCGCTCATACAATGCCTGCAATGGTAAGACCGTTCATTATAATCAGACACTGGTAAGAGCATGATAACAAAATAGAACAAAACAACATAATACATTTCTTTTAGCTCAGCAATGACCTGATGCAGCCTAAACAGCACATATAAAGTGTCATTCCCATAAAACACCGTTGAGCTAGAGTTTGCTGTAGAATTGGAGATGATAGAAGGTGCATGAGTTTTTAAAGGCATGCATGACAGCAGCAATTTCTCTGAAGATGCCAAGGATGTAGCTTCACCTTCAGCATCAGCCATTCCTTCAACTTCACTCTCACTCTCATTTTTAACTTCCTGTTCATCATCATCATTATCATGTCCTTCACGTAAATCATCCCCATTTGCAGATTCAGAACCAGACACATCCTCCACTGGTGATGGATTGTCACTGTCATCGCTTGATTTCAGAGCACATTCTTCTTCTTTTTCTTCTTCTTCTTTTTCTTCTTCTTCTTCTTCTTCTTCTTCTCCTTCTTCATCGGCATCAACGACTTGTTCACCTTCAGCTTTCCCATCACATTCAATATCTTCATCTTCTCCTATATGGTCATCAAAGCCACCACCGATAATTTGTTCCTGCCTTAATAACCCAATAGAATCGAGGTTTTCATGAATCCTTTCATCTGTTTCTGGTGAGGGTGACAGTTCACCCTCTTCTCGTTCTATTTTTCCACTAAATGAATTCCGGGGGCCATCTGGGTTATCTAATATCTCAGTGTCTTGTTTTGATTCAGGTAATAACCTTCTCTCTGAATGCTGCAGTTGAATTTGGAAAAAAAGAGTTTCCTCTTTAGGTTTTACAAGGTAATTTTTCATCTTAACAAATAAATGTTAAATTCAGCCGTAAGGTATATACCAGAGAATACTCATGCATTTTGCTGTTTTTCTCATTCGGCTTAGTTGAGCATGGGATCACTATAACAACCCAACAAAATCACAAAGAAATTGTTTATAAAACCAGTTAAACACATACAATACAATGAACAACCAAGCAAAAAACTGAAACCAACCTTGTTGAGAGCTTACTGCTACCGTCACATCACTTTTACGGTCAGCAGATGCAGATTTTTCAGTCTTTGTATCATCTGTGACTGAAACCACCGACACATTTTCTTCAGCTCTGAGACTTGAAACACCTTTTTCCATTCTTGTTATGTCATTTGAAAAACATTTATGACCTTCTTTATCCACAGAAGCACCCCTTTTGAAAGGAACGCAACTACTATCATTTTCCACCTTTATAGATTTTCCTTTAGACACCTCTTCAGTGTCTTCAGCATCATGAGATCTTGATGCCACACCAAAAACGGGTTCGAAAAAGGTTGTCCAGAGTCGCATTATTTTATCCGACTGTTCCATTGTAGAGCACATCTCATCAGCCGAATGTTTGATAATCTGATACAAGTCTTCATTTACATCAGGCTCATGATAGTCAAATTTTAAATCAGGGATAAGTGGCTGCCTATTTCCAGCTGCTCTGGAGAGAATGAAATCGTCATCTTTCCTCTTTTTCTCATTGATCTCTTTGATCTCAGCCAAAAGTGCTGTTGAACAAGTAAGAGATATTGTTAATGGATTCCATACAAAATATCACATCTGAAAAGAAGCATTTATGTGTCACAAATAGCATAAACAGTTTACATAACTGCCAAGCAGTGTAACAGAGCATAAGAAAATAAATGGCATTTAGAAGAAGAGTGTGTGATAAAAAAACAAGTGTACTGTTTATCAACTTCACCATGTGTAGCATGAAATGATGATAATGTACTTAGATTATGATTCGGTATCATATAATTTCTTTTGTACAGATCTCAAGCCCAGTTGTAAGCTAATTGTAGTGAAGAACCTGTCTCCCTGGCTTAATTACTCTCTACACCATCATCATTTAAAATTTAATAAGACAACGATATTTTCAAAAAAAAGTTTGTTTTAATGGCTGCTAATTTTCCTCAAGGAAAAGAGTTTGTTATGCCCTTATGGCAGGTCATAAAAATTTACCTTTCATGCTCAGATTCTTTTTGTCTTGCTGCTTGAAGTAGAAGCTGCGGTGATCCAATGATTTGTGATAATTTTTGGCATAAACTTCTGCCCAGACTTTATTCATATCTTCTTTACATTTTAACCACTCCTCTTGCTTCTGCTTTAGTCGATTAAGAATAACAGGCAGTGCAACAGGTCCATTCTTGTGTAGCATATCCATGACATCTAGGCCATGATCACCATATATGCGCTCAATGCATCGGATATTGATAGCTACATCAAAGAATATCATTTAGAATTTTGGATATAGATCATACATTCCAAGTGAATAAAATCTACAAACACACCTACCTGTTAAATAATCGTTAGGATGAACTTGACCATCTTGTTTAGTGTTACCCTCCTGCAGCTTCTTTAACAGTTCTTCCAAGCGTTTTGCAGTTACCGCAGTAGATTCCAGCAACATATCCAGTTCAAACCTAGTTAAGATTAAAATAAATAAAAATCTCCATAAAGCTATTATCACCATTGAAATTTCAGCGCATCACTGAGATCGTTTAAAGAAAACACTATACCGATCATCTTCACATCGAAACAAGCTTTCTTCGTATTGATTTCTCCTCATGTGCTTGAAAGAATAGTCCTCACTTCCCGAAGTTACAGAAACCCAGGAATCATTAAGCACATCACGGGCCAATGCCTTCCGATAACTTGCAACTGGCTTAGGATACTGCATTCAACATTAAGGTAGCATGTGAGACGTGTGCAGAATGTAACCTTATAAATGTATTATAGGAAAGGTCAGTTATAAGATTTTATTATAGTTATCAAAGGTCAAAGATGACCAAACTTTTGGGTAGAAAAAGTCTTCATCAGAGCACAAAACTTTACTCACACTTTTGGGCAGAAGTCTATAGCTTGGGGTACATTTCTCACAGCTTGATAGGTCTAACTCTGATATAGGTTTACTAACATACTTCTCCCTGCTTTGCAGAGCTTTGTGACCAGGAAAATCTCTAGAAACATGCTTTTCTCTCTCTTTCTCCTTTTCTGCATCTCTTCCACGGTCACCTTTGTCATTCTCCCTGCCCGTTTCTTTTTCCCTTTCTCTTTCTACCTTTGGCTTTAACGGTGGACCATCTCCCAACTCTGAATGACACAAAAACATGTAAGTACATTTATCAGAGAACTGAATTCACTAGATTTACAAAGATGGCAAGTTGATATCCTCTCCTAGGGATTGATGGGATATGAAACCGCAGGCAAGTCTTACTTTTGTTCACAATATTGGCGAGGTAACCTTCTGATAGCAACAAAAGGTGCCTGGAGTCAGTACAAGTTTCAGGTTCAAACTCATATCTATAAATAATTCTGAGACGGATATCACCATACCATTGCTTTCACAGTGAGCTAAGAAATCATTGAATCCTTCGACTAAGTCTGTATGCTTCCCCAATATTCCATTAACCTGGAAACATGATTAGACCATGTGAAATCTTTTTTTTCTTTTGAATTTATAAAGATATACAAATTTCACAATCTGAACTGATGCTTTCTAAATAAATGGGAAGCAGTTTTGCAAGCGACGGGGAGAGGTAGACACTCAATACAAACCTAATCCTCAAGTAGAAGCCAACGGTAAAATTAAACTACAACCTCACGGCGAAATATGCAAAAGAAGAAACACAATGGGCTTATCCCATCTTCAGAGAAGAGAGCGAGGTGTAGCAAAAGTACTTCAAAAACTACATACAGGAAAATATAAAAGACTATCTCGCGGGTTATACTCATAAAACTTAACATATATGTGAAATGGCTGTTTCTATACATCAGAAAATTGAAGGCAATATAAAAACTTAAAAGTTCATACACACCAAACTATGCAGTTGTTCACGAGTGATAATCTCTTCACTGTACAAATTTAAGCACTTTAAAAATTCTTGGTAAGTCTCCTGGCTTCGCAATTTACTCTTCACGTCTTCAAAAAATGCAAGCTTCCTTTGAAGTCCTGGAGAAAAATTTATTAATGATAAGTTGAATCTCCACAAGGGAAAAGTCACGATTCATAAGATTGAATTACAGATAATACCTTTTGGAGCTTTTTTTTCTTCCACTGAGATCAAAAGAGCAGAACTACCCACTATAGCCTCTACTGCTCCCAAGGATTGTTTGCGTATTAATTCATCTGCCCTCCTAGCAGATTTCCTCTTGTTCGGAAGCCGTTGCATTGCATCCAGGTATTTGTCTCCTCCCTCTTGCTCTGAATCTCTCTCTTCCTGATCCATTTGGATCTCCCTTTCCTCTTTTACGCCTCTTTCTAACTTGTCAGCTTCTGTAGTAATGCGCTCATGATGTTCTTGATCCATAGCTTTGCCTAACATGGCACCTCCATGAGCTGGAGCATTGACTATTTTCTCTCTCTGTTGAAAATAACAATGTCAGCTTTTTCCCTCTGTTTCAAGTTTGTCATACCAAAAAAAGAAGACTGATGCTAAAAAATGGTTCACATGAAACGGGATAATAGTTTACTTCTTACCTTGACATGTCTTATGTTTAAGTTCTTTTCGTCTCTGTGAGGCACAGAAACGCTTTTAGAAAAGGGTTGACTCAAACCTCTAGAATCAGGAAGGAAACATGTGAATTCCTCAAGTAGATTTGGATGATCCTTGAAAAGTGATGCAACCTAAAAACAAACACTGGTTAATATAACAACATGAATTCAGCACAAGACCTTCATCACTGAGGAAATGCTCATATTTATCTCACCTCCTTATATACTTCACTGATAGATTTGTTTCCTTTTCGGTACATGTTCAAGATTTCTAAAAATGCCTTGTAGACTTGCTCTTCTTGTTGAAATGTTGTCTACAGCAACGTATATGGTCATTATTGCATATGAAGATTCAAAAATATTACAAAAAGCAACTACCTAATGTTTACTATAATAAACAGTTTATACCTTGATTTTGTTAACATAACTGATGGCTTGCCCATATTCCACTGGTTGCCTTTTCGGAGGTTCTTCTTCCAAGGGGAGTGTAATTTCATAACCTTTGGGAAGAAAGGTATTAAATCCGAGTATGAGATCCCGGTGACCTCTAAAAAGGTCCTTGACTCTTGCTATCACTCCTGCTGTGTCAATTCTTCAGAGCAGAAAGCAAGATAAGACAGTTTAGCAATGAGCCACAATAAAAAAAAATCAAGAAGAACCTCGGTTTTAAATACTGACCTCTGAGCTTTGAAGTCCTTCATCACTTCCAGGAATTCATCATATTTTCCTTTCTTATCCTTGAATATGTCCTTTACCGCTTGAAGATACGTTAGTGCATCACTCGTGGTTAAGCGTTGAGATTGTGTCACTGGTTCAGACCTGAAATTTTTCAACCAAACATAAACAAGATTTAATATATCATATCATACCATAGTAGCATGTTTCACATTTAAAAACAAAGGAATTGCTCACATCTCTCCACGTGACAAAGATGTGTGCCGTTTCAACTGTGAACCTGATCCATTTTCTTCTCTTCCCCTCTTCATGCTTCCAAAATCTGCCTCTTTATTCCTGTTCTACTTCTTCTGTGCTAATGTATTTTTACAGCCTGGGAACGATGAACAGTTCAGATTCTATCACTTATTCAATTGAATCGAAGCCTTCACTAGTAAGAGCTCTCAGAGGAAAAACCCTCTGAATCTGATTTTCCAAAGCAAAAAATTGAAAAAGCTTCTCTCTGAATTGAAGCCTTCACAATCACTCAGTGATAACATATTTTCGGAACAAAACAGAACGAGAAAAGCTTTTCTCTGACTCCATGCCTTCATTAACAAGAAAACTGAAGGAAGGATCTTGGTAATTAGAAGTCCTTTAAAAAGTATATATTTTTTGTTAATCAAGCATTCGACTCAGAGAGAAGTTTCGTCAGTTTGTGTTTCCGAGAAATTTATGAACGTTTCGATTCAGAGAGAAGTTTTTACATTTACTTTTTCTGAGAATCTTTTCGTTACTGGGTAAACTGACTGGAAAAAGAACTTCTTTCTTAATCGAAGTCTTCATCAATAGGCAAGATTTTACAGAGAAAAACTATGAAACTTTAAATTCTGCAAAAAATTAATCGGATCAGATAATATTTGGAGAAAATTACGGTGGAAGATGGTGAGGTTTTCTATGTGAGAGGATAACTTCAATGCTACATCAAAATGTCGGTGTAAAAATGAATCCACGTCAAATTTAGGCCAATTTGAATTGACAAAGAAGCAGAAATATTCAGAAATCAGATCATGGAATCGCCCTTGCAAAAGGCGATGGTGGTGATGACGACGATGAGGATGATTACGATGAAGAAGAAGATAGACGAGTTAAGAATTTAAGATGGAAAAGGTTTACCCGTGACAAATGCAACAGGAAGCAGGGACGGGTGAGTGTTGTGTTACCTGAAGTGATTACGCGACATGGCGATCTTCTGTGAGGGGAATGATGATGGCTGAAGAAGAAGAAGAAGAAGAAGAAGAAGAAGAAAAGCGAGGAAAATGAGCCATATGGTATTATAGGTATTAATTAAGATTAAGATTATTAACATTGTTATTAATTACATGTATTTATTATTTATTGGTTGATCCACAAAATGGAGAGCCAGAAGGGGGGGGGGGGCTATATGTATATATGTATATACGTATATACGTATAATACGCACAAGCTGCGAAGAAGAAACATGGGATCTATGGGACTATGGGTGGGGGGGGGGGGGGGGGGGGTGCCTATTATCTCCAACATGTTGCCATTACAATGTGGATGGGCATGCATGGAGAATGACAATGTCAAGTGGGCACAAATAGAATCATTGGTTCATCGTCAGCATAGCACCAAACATGTGTGCTCTCAAGTGTATCGGGTGATGATCATGAGAAACAAACCATTACAAGAGAAGGCACGACACAAATACATGCCTATTTGAAAAAAATACCATGCTTTATAAGAGGATCTACCCACACCCCCATTGTGAATTCAAACTTGTACAAGCCATGACAAAGGAATAATCTCCTCGGATACTAGTGTCGAATGCCTTGTAGGATGCTAAAATTTAAAATTTTATACCATTGAATATGGCCTTGTAATATCTCTTGGTAGTCAGCCAATCACATATTTGAAATACTTAAGCTTTGCCTCGCAAAGATAGTCTCAATAATGTATTTCATATGTTGTATTGATTTGGGAGTTGATAGTCCCCTTTATATATAGCTGAACTATTTAAGCTCTTGATTGTTAGGTTCCTTATGATTTTGTCCCAAGTTGTAGGATAAATTGTTTCCCGAATTAACCTTTACAATTTGCTTATAAGGCCATACCCATCAATATGATAAATTATACATCCTTAGCTCAATGTCCAAGGAAATCTTCATGGCATATAAGTATCATGCGTGATTCATACGCGATTGCTTGATTCAAGTGTGCCATTCCATGTAAATCCACAAAGGGGTAGTTTACATCTTATGAAGCCCACAAAGGGGTTAATTAATGTTCTATGTCTAAGAATCATCAAATTAGACAATTCTCACAAATGTGACATGGTCGACGTTGGATTTATCATAGATCACCAAGGTCCTTACGGCCAAAATAGTCATTGCTTTGCCACACCAACTTGGCGTCATCACATATGTCTATCTAATATTGCATTGAAGGGGGTAGCTAGTTCCATTTTTATATATAAACTATGTAGGCCCCTCGACTACCAAGGTCCTCATGAATTAGTCCCAAGTCCTAGGACAAGCTATTTCCCAATCATTCAACCCGTAAATTTATTGAAATTAGTCTTTAGAATTGGTTTGCAAGGCCTTAGCCATCTTATTGATAAATTATGCATCCTTGTTTGCGAAAATGTTCATTGAAGATGAACACTACACATGGCTACACAATTCCACATGACTCCACATAAGGGTTAATTCACTTTGTATGACACCCATTGTTTGGGAATCATCCAATTAGGCAATTCTCATACACAATAATTGACATTGGATCTATCATATGGAAGTTGACACATTGGACATAGTTCATGCTAGAAAAAGTCTGAATTGCCTCTTAACTAATGACAATTTTTTGATGTCTATTGCCGAGATTTGATATAAAATGATGTTTGCATAATGGGTTTTCAAAATCCTTTCATCCAAAGATTAAAAAATCCGCTTGGAAAGGGACATGGATCTTGTCGCAAATATCTCTTGGATATTGATTGTGGGATGTGAAGATCCATCCAAAAGTCCAGAGGAATGATGTGGTCAAATAATCAAATAGTGTATATTAGTTTTTTGAACACATGGTTATCTCTATGAGGTTCTTTTTCTCTCATGAGATCATGTGTGAGGTTTCTAGAAGAGGAATTTACCTTGACGAAGAAAAGGTGTTAAAGTAGATCATCGCTCATGAAACATTTGAAAATGTACACAACAATAGGGAAGTATAATATCCTTAGTAAATCTTGATAAGTTGTTGAACTTATGTGTTGTGATGTGTAGACAAACCAAAAGAGTCAACCAATAGCTTAGTCGACTAAAATGGACGAAATAAATAGTGAGCATAGATCAAATAGAACATTACAAACCTTTCAAAGAGAGTGTCCTTAGAAGTGTGCTATAAATGTTTGGGGGCATTAAAGAAAAAGCTTGGGCAATACTACCATATTATAATATTCTATATGCTTTCCCCGACTAGTATTGGAAATGTGTAGAAAATAATCACAAAATTGGCCAAACAATAAATTCTCAAAAAACACAGGTACAAAAAAATGAAGACCTCTATACAAGAATGCAAGTGTTCAAACCTAAGAGATTTTCCAAGGATGTAGGCCATAGGAAAGAACAAACCAAATTCCTCTTACACGGTCAGAGAGACAATTGGGGCTACATCACCATCTATGGCAACACCATTTGCAACAAAAACAAGCACAACATGATCAACATTCTAGAAAACCTAAGAGGGAAGGGGGTAAGCAATAGAAAAGTCTACATAACAACGAGATGGAATGGCTATAGGTTCAAAAAACCTTTCAACTGAGCATTTGAGACCCCTAAAAGCAAGGTAGAATGTAATGAGTTAACCAAGACAATGCTTTATTTAGTGGATAGCACCAAGTATGTTAAATAACCAAGAGAGAACATGATTGATGAATCTAGAAAACCTTGAAGGGATGTGTGTGGCAATCAAATCCCTCTCCTCTAGTATGGTTCATCAAAAAGTCACCACATAACAATGTGATAGAATTTACATAGGGGCAAAAAGCTTTTCACACAAGAAGTCAAAGACACCTAAATGCCAGATGACGAATGAAGAAGATTTGTAATATTTGAATAAACATTTATGAAGAAATGATATGGTAACATAACAACCAAGCTATTTGATGCGAATCAGAGAGAATGTAATCATCAATACTAAAACACCTTTGCGGATCATGTAGATTAAAGACACTTGACTACTTATCAAAGGGAAGTGAATTTGAGAAACACTCAAACATGCCAAGCATTGTACATAGAATATTGCGCATATGAAGAACAACCCTCTAGGGGTTCAAGGACAAACCATTGTTCAATGGGATTTAAACACAAGGGAAGAGAAAAAGGGATGCATAAAAGTTTGTTCGTATGAAGTCAAGTGTTCCCCACATAAAAGTATAAGCATATTGTTATGAGTTTATGCATGGTATTGCAACCTTGCCTAAAAGGCTAACGATGTACTTACAAGGTCAAGGAAGGAGGACAAGGGTTCACTCGCCATCACACCACTCCAAAAGGGCAGAGTACCAAAGAAAATGGAAAAGAAAAAGATGTGTGATACTAGAACCTTGGAAATGAGTGTAACTACTTACCACTACGGAAAGGTACAAAAAAGAAGATGATGAAAGAAGTTGAAAGAAAACTATTTTGTATTCTGAAAAGCTTGTTTGATTTAAATTTAGACCAATCAAGATTGTATTATATGAGAAAACTTACAACAATGTCACAATGTCTCATTTGCAAGATCTTGTTGAAAATCTATCACCATCGATACCATAGAGGAGAGTTTAAAATAACAGCGTGTGTATGAACTAGAACTATGTGTGAAATGCATAATACTTTCCTTAGTTAGCTAAAAGGGCCATCCTTCCAAAGACCTAGTTAAAACATTTTATTGCCTTGAGATTCAAAAGACAACTACATGTTAACGAGAGAAAAATATCTGGTCCAAAATGCAGAAACAGAAAAGTAAACATCTTTATAAAATATTGCATTTCACACCTAATCGTTGATTGATTTAATGTCTTAAGGTGGGGAATTTGTAACTGATCACTGAAAGAAACAGCAAAGTGAACATTCTATATATAATATTACACTTTACACCTCTTTGTCAATTAATGTATTCTCATTACAGCTTATGCTCAAATTTCAATCTATTGGGGGGATCCATAGATGATCACTGAACTTCCACTGGACACACAAATTACTAGACATTATTTTTGCTTAAGTATATTCATTATATACAAACAGTGGATTGTCATTATTATGTCCCTGTCGGCTAGATATATATATATTAACAATATGGAACCCAATTGGGCATAAGGGGAATTTCTTTCATGTAATGTTGAAGATCAGTTATTATTCACAAATTGGCCCGAGTGAATCCTACAGGCTAAACATTCAATTCGGCATCATAATTCTAGTCTTCTTGGTGTTATTGTGCACAAAACATAATCCATCATGAATACCCAATGCAGTTTATATTTGTAGTGACAGTAGACAGATGGCTAAGACATCACACACACAAGATATCAACACTTAGTGTATGCTGATGCCTTGCATATTGGACATAAATTCTTCAGCAAGAGCCATTGCCTGATACAAGATGTATGATATCCATGACCACAATCCAGTCGGCCAACCTCATCTTCCTCCATGAATTCTTCCTGGCAAATTTAAACCAATTACATCAGTGTTGCTTTATAACAAAAATATACAACCTTTAAGGCCACTAGATATTCACCTGGCAAATACTGCATTTGACATCGCTGTCTGCAGACAAGCTCGCGAGTGTAGCATCCAGTGGGGAGTATTTACTCTCACTCAAACATGTACATATCATTTCATTACTTAATCCAGTGTTTACATCACCAATGCTTTCACCTAATGCTAATAACTCCTGCATTTGAAAACCAATTGGATTATCACATGAAGGCAATTTATCAGAAGAATCCACAGAACAAAGAACACTAAATGCTAACTGCACACTAGTACAATTACCTCATACGACATATTGTCAACATCCAAACGCAAGTCACTGTGTTCATCACGTACATCCATACTTCGATAGATTAACGATGGATCCAACATTACCAACTCCTGTATATAATTTCCGTACCACACAGTCCACAATTAGCGATTCAGATGTTTGTGTAGAATTCATGAAACACCGTTCATATATTTCCCCGAAACAGTGAGGAAAAGTGAAAGAAATTATCAAAGATGAACAAAATTCATCCATTTGTGGGTTGCCTTTCTGTATCGATTTTTAAGGACACAAAAACTGCCCATTTAAAGCTCTAGAAAGTGCTCAAATAGGCTCGAGATTACACATCCATGACATCTAATGAGCAAATTATGGTTAGGACTTTCTTCCACAGTAAATTTCTGCATCTGAAACTGCCAATGGATAGTAAAGCAAGAATTTTACCTCAAAATTTATATCTTCATTTCTAGAAGCGTGCTGCAATGTAGATAAGATCTGACAACACGAACACTAGTGATCAGTTTTGCATATAAAACAGAACATATATCTTATTGAAAGTAAACAATTGAAGGCGATCGAGGATGAGTCAGCTAGCAAAACAGTAGTTAAAAGACCTCAGAAATAAGGCGCCGTCGATCTCCAGGAGGCATGCGTGAACTGGCAAATGGTAGTCCAAAGATATTGTGGATTCGAGCCCTTGGAACAATACCTTCACGGCACCCATCTGCGAATGAAGCTGCAGGAGTAGCCGGGAGCTGACCTGATGACGTCCTTGGAAATCTAGCTGAGCCAACAAGAGCTGGACAATTGCTGGACATGGATGCAGGTGAAGGCGTCGAAGTCCCAGTTCCATTCATAGCAGCAGAATTCTGACCCTGTGGTAGTACAGGATGATGAGAACCACCTCGCTCATGAAATTGATTTCCATGTGCTCTACTTTCCAGTGCATTTATCATTCTCACAGGAGAGCCATTAGGAATCTGAGCTCTGAAACTATTATCAAGCAATGGTCTTCTTAAACTTCTGGAAAGCCTACTTGGCACACCATCTGCTCGGTTCCCATCATTCACAGAAGGAGAACTCTCCCGAACAAGAAACGTAGGAATCCCCATGTCCTGCCTATCATAATGATTCACCATCCCACAAGTGGTCACGTTTGAGAATGTCAGACTTGTTTCATGACATTGGCCGTTTATACCATTAGCGCCAGAGTTAGCTATTCTGTGTTCCGTATATGAAGGATCTCTAGAGTAAAAATTGTGTAAATTTGGAGCAATGCCATCAGGATTTACACCAGACGTTGAAGCAATATCATTGCTATTATTCATATGCTCAATAGAAAGGTTTGAATGGCTTAAGCTGGTTCTATTATCAGAAAAATCATCCCATATTTGTATCATTGAATTGTTTGAAATGCTGTGGTTTACAATAGGCTGGGAATGTGGTCTAATCTGGCGACTCAATCCAATGTCATCTCCCATAGACTCTCTTATACTCCAGCCTGTAGATTGTGAGTCTTCTAAAAGTGAGACATCGACAATGCCTGTTGCAGACAACTTCCTTTTGCGATCATACTCTCTTTCATCAGGAATAGTGCCTTCGGACTGAGCTACTAAGCTACCACCATCGCATAAAAGCCTTTGTTCCTTGATCTCTATTTGAGATGACAGAATTGGGATCCCATCACTGACAGAATTTAAAGCATTTTTACTCATATTACCCATGTGCACACTTTCATACCTATTTCGTTCTATGTAATGATCATCCAGTACAGAAGCTTTTCCCCGATTGCGTTCTGAAGTTTGTTCCAATGGGCGTAACAAGTTGCTAGTTTGTTTTTGTGCCTCTGAGTGAGAAGCCTGCATAATGGAATCTGCACGTGTACATGGGGACATCAACGCTGCAGAATTATGCCAACTCGGGGATGGCATAGATGAGCTGCTGCAACTTCCATTAGTTTGAAGAAAGTCAAAGCAGTTACCCATAGACATGGGCATAAAAGATCTTTCACCAATTTTCCCTGCATTGCCCATGTCACAAGGCCTAACTGGGTCTGGACAGCTAATATGCCCACACTCCCTCTTGTTAATAATACATGTTTTATTAAACCCAGATCTTTGTTCCCCATCAAACAACATACTATTCCACAAACTTTGATCTTTCCCTTGATGAGGAACACATACACCTTGCTCCTGATGAAAATGCCCACGAAAAGCACTATTGCCATCACTTCTATTATGATGCTGCTCACTTTCATCCACTCTGATTCGCTTCAGGGAAGTATTGCTGCTGATAACAAAATTATCTTCAGGAAACTTGTCATTACTTGTATCATTCTCAGAGACTAGACTGAAGCTCCTCCTAGTCCTAGTATTTTCATCTCTCTCCATCTTTATTCGAGTACAGATGCTTGTGGTGTTCAAGTAAGAGTTCTTAAAAATTTTGAGTATAATAAGCCTGTGTCAAAAAGTAAAAGCATCAGAATAGCCAGAGAATGGAGTTCAATCAGACAAATAAATGATCAACTGCAAGGAGTGCATGTAAGCATCCTACGATAAGTGAACAAATTACAATAACGATCATTCAGGAACCAGTGTTAACACATACTTCATGCAAAGCCCCTCTCAAGAAGCATAGAATAAGCAATCAGAAACCGTCAGCAACTATAACAATGATAAAATCAAAGCTGTGGCATTCAACGGAAGCGAAAACTTCTTCCAAAAGGACAGCAGCACAGTAAATATCAAAGTGTATGCTGTTTGTCAAATACATACTCCTTTCAATAGTTCAATGTTTTGATTCTTTAAATTTGTGCATGTCTGTGCAGGTAAAATGCAGAGGCATGGGGAGGAGACATACAGACGCATGAAACAGAGGTAATAAATAAATAAAGCTGCAACCCTTGTCAGGCTGCATACTATAAGCCTTTGAGAACAACAAACCAAAATAAATGTAACTAAGTAGACAAGTAACTAAAAACCAAAGTGACGAAAGAATTCTGTTATCTATACATGAATGATTCTTAAGTCAGATAGATTGTAATTTTTTTCTTTGATTAGGTCAATCCAAAATGGAGAGATCTCTAAAGCAACGGAATCACCCACAAAGATGGGAGATAATTGCTTGCTTTTATCTATCAATGACAAAGACGGCGAGATCTTGGTTCATGAGGCGTGGCCTACATCCATGAAAAATTGCTATTGTCAATCTAATGTGACCCCTTTTCAATGTCCTAGTTGGGAGCCCACTTCTGTAGCCCATTATAAAGAAAGTGGTGATTGTTCTTTGTCAATGAGCTTCTGTAGTTGTATTGTTGTCCTTCAACAACTTCTCCTTGTGTCTCTTGAGTTCTAGCAACAACAGACCCAAGCACCATTGGTCCTCATATTCCATTTCCATGGAGAGAGATAGAATATGCAACTAAAAATACTCAAGTACTATGTAGGAAGTCTTCCAAAGAAGTCAAATGAACCTCACAAGGCAGACTGCCTGTAAGTGAAGATGCAAGAAAAACACTTAGTACTCACAACATAACCTTGTGATGAATAAATAGAAGTAGAGTCCTTTTATAAAGGTATTCACTGATTAAGACAGAAAAAACTTTACCGGGAAAGGAACAATACAAAACCAGGCAATGTGAATGCCATAAGTCTAGCTAGCAAACCCCAGGACTGCCTACGTGCAATCATAATTTAATTAATACGCTCTGTCATTGACAAGTGACGAAGAAGATATATTGTCAATCCTTGGAAACTTCTCAATGTCTTACTATAATTGGGGTTCTGTTTTGGGAACTTAGAAATGAAAACTGAAAAACAAGCTATATCAACAGTTCGTAACTCAAGAAGCACTATTGTAGACAGGCAAGGCATTGCCTCCAATGATATCATCTGATGAAAACCTTTCTCTCTGAGATTCTCAAATTGTCACATGGTTTTTGAGATTTCAATGATAGACGAAGATTGTTCCAGAGAAGTCAATTGAATTCCCAAGTTATAACTCGAGGTTGAATCAACAGAAAGCACAATCTTGTACCCACAGACATAATCTCCTATTTTGAAGTTACCTAATTTTTAAAGTATAATATCAAGTTCTGGAATTTCTAAAGCTTAAACAACTTTTCTGTTAGGGAAAGCTTTCAATGTGCTTTTTGCAAATTATATTGTACCCAAGACAAAGATCCACTATCTATTCTTCCTTGTACAGGTCAATCAGGCCAAAGAAAATACAGTAAGTTATAATGAAGGGGCTAATAATTATGAACGTGCATATCACTTGCAATGTTTCCAATCAATTCAAAAAGCACAAACACGAAACTTACCAAACAAATTTAAAAAGGAAAAATATGCATTAAAGAGAGTGTTCAAAGAACGCTTCTAAGAAATGTAAAACATAAAGTTTTGGATTGAAAATTTATCATGCTCTAGATGTAAATTATACTATCTGATTCTTGAAACGGTAGAACAATTGTCAAATCCAACTGAAATTTTTAGATCTATTATTTTTCTTCCCAATGGTTCGGATATTATATTATCTACAAAGAGTTTCTTGTTGAACAAAATGTTTGAGACAGTGGTTAAGGACAAAAAGATTTTATTCACACGATAATAAAGAAATTTTTCAGACCTCAAAAATCACAAAATTTTCTAGGATATATCTATCACATGATAAATATTAAACCTCAACATGTGCGTATATGTCTGTATATATATGTGTGCGTGTATGTGTATGGATGGATGTGCATGTACGTACGTACGTCCTTTCATGCCCAAGGAAAAGAACAAGGATGATGTTTTGGCATCAATTATCATTTACACCTACTGGAAATCAGAATCGTGTGGGACAAATCGAAGGTTCAATCTATTCTGAGAATAAAGATAGGGATAAGAGGCACCAAAATCATTCACATAAGCGGAGATGTGCATATTTATTGTACTAAATTTGATATTTTCAAAGACAAACATCAGTGGCCCGATAATAAGACCATCTTCTTCATTACTCTGATTTTCAGCGTCAAGAAAACAAAGATAAGAGTACAAACCAATGCGGGCATCGAATGAAGAAAGGTGATTTGTTTTTGAAGGAATAGAATGGTTCGAAGAGATAGAAATTTTGAGGGTAATAAAAACGAACGCCTACCTCGAATTATATCGCCATGATCAACCTCATCTCCTTCGCCTTCGTCGTCTTCATCCTCTGCTTCTGCGTCGATGGAAACGGATGCAAGAGGCAAAGACACGGGGCGGAGGTGGGAGAGAGAGAGAGAGAGAGAGAGAGAGAGAGAGAGAGAGAAGGGAAGGGAAGGGGAGAGCTTCTTTGTGTCTTGTGTGTTTTGGGGTGTGAAATAAAATAAAAAGCCTTTTTGTTTGTTGGGTGGATGTGTTAGAAAACAAAAATAGGAGAGGAGGGATAATTAAATTTGCGTTGTTACAAGAAGGAGGAGGAGGAAAAGAACGAATGAATAAAAAAGAAGATATACATACATATTTGTTTTAATGTGCAAACACACATCTATATATAATATATTTGTATGTATGTATGTATGTATGCATGTACGTTTATATGTATGTATATGTGTGAATATATAGATAGATAGATATATCATATAGATATGGATGCATCATGTATATATGTATGTATGTGCATATGCATATGTATGTGTGTATGTATGTATGTATGTATTCTCCCGTTACTTATGTTTTACCCATGTCTTGCTTGTTTCTTAGGGATAGAAGAGCAAACAATGGAGTGACCAAGCATGGACATATGTTAGTTGGCACCTTAGAGACCCAAGTGGAGAGAGAGAGAGAGAGAGAGAGAGATGATAATGTTGTTGAATGGAGACCAAAAGGTCATGTGTTCATCTCTTGCCTTTTGCAATGAAGTCAGTAATACTTTATAACCGAGATGTATGGGAATTGGAAACACGTGGCTTTACCAATGAGTGCCAATTATATGCCAAAGTGTCTACTCGTGACATCTTTTCTAGAGATACCAACATTGGTACAAGGCAATGAGAGAGAGAAAGAAAAGAAAGAAAGAAAGAAGAGAGAGAGAGAGACCCAGATTATGGATTTATTTGGGAGAAATTACATGATATACCATTGTTGCAAGGATCTTTGCCATTGAAAACCAATTTTGCACCTTGGGTAGATTGGTTGTTACAAGATGGTACACGCTTGTTACAAGTTACTACAAATATATTGTATCATCATGCGATGGCATCATTATCTTGGCTATCTCCTAAAGCAAAGAAGTTGTCGAATGTATATAAGTCAGATGCAAGGTGGTGGAAAATATTACAACATGGTTGGCATTCCCATCTACCATTTCGTGCAAAGGTATTCATATGGAGAGTCATGATTGGTAGGCTCCCATTAGGTTTGGCCTTAAAGAGACAAGGACTAGGGTCTGGCACTTGATTCTTTTGCACCGTTCCATTGGAGGATAGTACACATAGGTTCATTAAATGTCCTATAGTGTGTACCATTTGGAAGTACTTATCGGACATTTGGCAAGTTTTAACCCGTTGTTGTTTGAGACCTCAACAATGGGTTTTTTCTCAATATGTTCAAAATGGATCAAATGATGAGATGGAGATATTGTTCCAATTTTTACGTTATTGGGGTCTACAACACAATTGGAATATGTGTAATGTTTGTTTGATAATAGACATTGGGTGAAAGCCTATATAAAGAAGGTTAAAGGTATTCTCACGTGGAATTTTTGGATGTTAGAGCATGTGGGGATCATTTCCTCAAATGTATATTCAGGTTTTTTAGTAGCGTTACAGAACGTCCCTCTCCTCACATAGGCATATGATAGGTAGAGGAGACTAAGAAGTGTTGTAACTAAGTGGAATTTACATACAATTAATATAATTGTGTGCTTTTACCAAAGAGAGAGAGAGCTTGTAAATATTAGGATAGGTGTGTTACAACCCTATAATGTGAAAAGGGGAACAAAGGCGAAAGCTCCAAATACGATAAAAACCCAAATGGTTAGCTTTTGACTTCTCCTTTGTTGACACATTTTCTCACTTTTGCAAGACAATGCCTTCTTCTTTCCCCATCTCTCTTACAAAGTTCTTAGCCTTCCCCTTTTGTATTAAGGAAGGGCTCAAGGCTTAATCATCCAATTTAGGCACTTAAGTTCCCATTGTATTGATTGCAAAATAAGCGTTATGAAACAACCTCCATCGTTGGTGTAGAGGATGTAGCCAAATGAAGCTTATGTATTGTCTTAAGATCATCCTTATGCATCTATTGTGCCCTCGCACGTCAAATTTAGCAATTATATGGTATTGTTCTAAATTTTGTACGAAAGAAAATTGCCCATCCGTGTGCAAATTCTATTGGTTGTAACAACACTCATCCATTCACTTTATGCTTGCAATCATGTACATTTTCATTGAGGTATTCCATTATAATTATTGCTTCAAAGTCAATAACTAATTGGGAAAGTTTTGATTATGACCTACAATACATCCAAAATTGTGGAATTGACTTTATGGTTCCTAATTCATATTATTTTCTTCTATTGTCTTCTTTGTGATGGTTTATACCATCTTGTTAATGGATTCCAACGGCCCATTTGGTTGCACTGTAGTTGAAATATAGAGCATTTGGAAAGCCAACCAAGATTGGGAATATTTGTTTTTTCGCAGAATCTATTGAAGTAGAGCATATAATGTTCATGGCTTGAGGTATGACATCAAAAAAAAAAAACCACCCTTGATTATGAATGAGTCATAACAAACATTGAATCTTCGTATTATTTATTCATATCAAATTTGTCTAACGAATGTCACTATGCTATTTTTTAGGGTGTTTTCTCTAATCCATAGCATATAGTTAGGCTGATTGAATAATCTAATAATGATGAGGCCCATTAGAATGCTCTTGATCAAGAATATATTATGCATCCACAATCACATGCAATTCCAATCATTTCCAATATCACAAGTTCTTGGGATGAAAACATTTTGGGCTCTTTATAAGTTTCTTCCTCCCTCATGTTAAAAGGAATCTTATGCATCGTCATGTGCAAGGGTTTACTATAGTTCCTATATGGTGGCGATATCTAACATAACTTATTTACGATGGTCTTAAACTACTCCACAAGACCCCTTACACTATTTTTTGCTTGTACCATTCGGTTTGCACAATCAATGAACTATTCGAGTAGGTTCTAAATGGATAGGCATGTATCTTTCTCTATCATGTGCTTCATGTGGGACAAACACTCTTGTGGATCCTTGTGTCAACCTTCCAACTTGTCATTGTTGAGATTTATATCCAAGATTGGATGTCATCATGCCCTAGTAGGATCACCAAAGTTTCCTGCCACTTAGATTATTGATAAAGTTGGGGAACCATTAGTGGGGGCCCAAACCCATCAATGCGTTAAATTGTTGTTGCCCCTACAAACACCCCCTATCCCTCTCTTTCTCTAGGTAGTGTTCATCTTAAAACAACATGACAATACAAAAGACCTTGTTGTCCCTATAACAATATTGAGTATCTTGGATGAAAGGTAGATTGTCTAAGGTATTGTAAGACCAGCAATCATTAAGGTAACTCCTATGAAGGACAAGATGCATGTATAGCTCAATTGCGAGAAGTACTATCTCTCTCTCTCTCTTGAACACACACATCTATCCATA
Source organism: Azolla caroliniana (assembly GCF_043228905.1). Lineage (NCBI taxonomy): Eukaryota > Viridiplantae > Streptophyta > Polypodiopsida > Salviniales > Salviniaceae > Azolla > Azolla caroliniana. The sequence goes on along the minus strand of NW_028230436.1, from coordinate 5,656,040 downwards.
TGCACATTTTATTTCTCAATCACAAAGTTTGTCATATTGACATCAAGAAACAAGGACATGATGGAGGGGTGAGAGCCAAATAGTAGGTTGTATTCTGCTTTGTCCTCCGTCTTAATCCTCACAAGAGTAGGCCTCAGAATAAAAAAAACACTTGCTGATGGTATGTTGCGGTGTGGCTTTTCATATAACGAAAGATATAGATGACAAGCAAAGTCACTTTCCCATGTTTGGAAGCATTTTACAAGATTAAAGAATTGCTGAGGTTGGTTCCAACTCCATGTGTGTTTTCACCTCAACCAAGGATGAAATACTCTAGGAGGAAGAAACCTTTCTGGAAAGACAGTATACAGTAACCCCCCTTCTCATGTTGGCAGCAAGGGGGTGCTTGTGGACAACAGTGACATCAAAGATCTTGGATACCTTCTTGAAGAAGTGGGAATCCTTCTTCCATCGGCGCAGATGTGCAAGAAGCACCACAGGGACACTGCCCTCTTCTCCATTCACATCATTGGTTATGCAATCTGCTACACCACTCCCATTACCATTACCATAATGCTCCCGCAGTTGCGTGAGCCATTTGAGAGTGGCAAAGAGTGGGTCAAATAGGTGGTCATAATAGACAACATCAGATGCAACAATGAGATCGAAATCATGGCCGACATGAGCCATGTCCTCCATGTCACCCCATCGCAGCGTCTTTACAGAGATCGATCCACCTCTGCCAGACCTCTTGATAGACTCTTCATTCAAAGCAGCATTGTGCAGAAGGTTATGAGTGACATGGGGCAGATCGGTGAGCGTGCAATGCGCCCCCAAAACAGCACATACAATTCCCACCATTCCTGTTCCAGCACCGAGCTCCAAAACCCTCAAGCGCTTCCCTGGGCTAGGTCCCCTGCTTTGTAGTGTCACACCAATTCTACTTAGGCTGGCTGGGAGACCCTTATTCATACCTGACCACGGATTACTTCCAACGCCTGCCATCTCGTCCAAGTACCAGCAGAGAGCATGAGCTGCAGGCCAGATCTGGAAAGAGAGGCCTCTACACGGCACCTCCCGCACACGCACCTCAATCACACTCGGATTCTCATGAACTTCTGCTACTGCTACTCCTGATGCATCCACTCTACCTAGTGGCGACGACGACGACGATGATGATGATCTTATTTGGTAAGACACCAGCGTACAAGTCGTGTCCATGGGAGGGCTAATTCCTGTTGCTGTGTGCTCTGGTGATGTTTCATCCTGCTGCTTCCCAAAGGCTTCATCATCGTCTTCTTCTTCATGGTCTTCATGGATATGGAGACTAATCCTGGCCATGGGATCTCCTTGGTCATCTTCTGAATCAGAGGAGCGGCCAGCGATGGAGCTTTGGCATGACATTCTACAGAGTGCCCACTTCACTGACCTAACACTGCGTCTTTGTTGGTCTAAGATTTAACCGCCGTTAAAAAAACCTCCTCCAAGTGGTTTTTGTTGGCCACCGGTAGTGGTGCCATAGTCCCTTTCACACTTAAGCTCTACGAGTGGCGGCAAACCTTCGGGCCCCCAATCGTCCGTTTCCGACTTAAGCTCTACGAGTGGTGGTGAATTCTCGTTCGTGCCTCCAATTGTCCATTTCTGACTTAAGCTCTATGAGTGGTTGTGAAACCTCGTTTGTTGCTTGTACATACAACCCTTCCTGTGTTTTTATCCTACCCACTGCGCCACCTGTTAGAATTTGCGACTCTGGTACTACCCTATTAGAATCACCGACCTTACTTTTAGGTTAGTTTCTTGTGAACCAACCAATCATTTTACTTCACAATGATGATAACAGCTATAGTGAGGTCTAAGTTCTCTTATATAGTGCACAAAGATAGTGCTTTGGCATGTAAGGGTTTTCTACGTTACTCGGAAAGGATGACTTTTGGATGGATTCTAATTATGAAGGCCAAATATGGATTCTTTGTTCATTGCTAAACGGTTTTAATGGAATATCAAAAGTCAAAGAAGACTTTCGATGGAAAGTGTCATGATTTGGTAGATAGGGAGACAAGATTGAATATTACAATTCAAAAGCCATAGCTCTAATGCTCGTGGTTTGGGGTGGGTCGAGGTTACTTTGTCATGTTTGGCTAAAATCTAGAGGATGTAATTGTGGCTAGTGGAGGAAGCAATAATGAGGTTTAAAGGCCTTGCCGAGTTGCAACATATATGCATTTAAGATGCACGTGACTCTTCAATTGCAAATTTGAGTTGGCATGTTAATAAGTCAAAGAACATAGTTTGGTGATCGAGTGATCTTCAAATGCTTGTTGTGAGGCATTCTATCATAAGTAAACTATGCAAATCTACAACTTCCCAATCATGCTTTTGTATTTGTGGAGAAAAAAGGCGATGTGCTAGAGTTAGCTTCATTAGTATCAAACAAACATAAGTATGAACAATACCCTAAGTTGTAGCAATATCACTGCATTGGGAACCTAAGTGCCATGCTATTGTGAAAGATGCAAGTAGATGAGCTCATGGAAAACTAACCTAGGTCGAAATAATTGCATTGGAAGTGTGACGTTTGTGTTGGAAACAAATAAGAGATAGATAGCCCACCTCACAACCTTGAGCAAAATCGAGGAGCATCGATGGGAAGAGGATGAGTGAATAGTTGGGTTAACAACTTCTCATTTAAGGCAACCCCCCTTTTGAGGATAAAGATAGTTGGTTAGGAGAATTGGGTGATTACATTGGATTTCTTCGTCGTCTGTGATGAGTTGCGTGCTTAGTTGGGAGTGGACGAGTTGTTGCTCTCTCCACGCTGCGTTCGTTAATACAATGCTCCCTTTTATGTTGCCTTTGTCTCGAGTTGACAACATGTGTGTCTTGGCCCGCTCAATCCTCCGACGCATGAATATAAAATGCAACATACAGAGTGTGGCAGAGAAGGGGTGGGTGGGGGGTGACTACGACGCACATAATAATAATAATAATTACATAACACGGCTTCGATGGCTTGGCCGCATGACATATTGTATTATGTATATGTATGTACATGCTTTACTGCTGTATTTAGCCCCCAAACAAAAAAATCTATCTATCAACAAGAGACCCGACCCCCCTGAGTATCATCGCGTATCGCGTGTGTGCTGTGTGCAGTGCAGAGGAGGGACGAGAAGAAACAGAAGCAAAGAAGGCGGCGATGGCCTCATTGAACTCATTCGCGCTCCTACTGCCTCCAAACTTCGGTTCCGTCGCCCTCACCACAGCTGCCAGCGTCGTCCTCACCCAATGGCAAGCCGTGCAGGTTCTTCGCACCCCCTCCCCCTGTCCGTTTCTGTCTTCTTACACCTTTCATTCTAGCTCCATCAATGGATGGAAACACCGCTTAAAACTATATATTTATCACATGCCACCAAGACACTGTCTAGCTCCATTCAACAACACATAGATGCTATGCTTTCATCTGCCCGCTTTTTTAACGAGAATGCTCGTTCTCACTCTAAATATCCCTGCTCATTCATTGTACATGGGAGAATATACACGGTGAATCCAGGGGTTAACAATGGAATTTTGGCTCAAATGTTCTCCCTGTTAAAGAAACACCTATCCACTGGAAGTTTCTACGCGCTTTTCAGTTTGCCTTCTATCTTTCTAGGGCAATGATTGACACAACTTTGCATCTTTGTAACAGGTAGGGATACAGAGGAGGAAATATGAAATCAAGTATCCCAAGGTCTTCCTTCCTTTCTCTGTCTCTGTCTCTCTGGGTCACTTCCTCCCGTTTGTACCCCATGTGATGGTGTACTGTCTCATTCAATAGAATGTTCGGTTACAAGCGCTAACTGATTTTATGACACTGTAGATGTATGAAGATAAAGAAGATTCAGTCTTCAACTGCTATCAAAGAGCGCATCAGAACACTCTGGAAGCTTATCCTGCATTCCTGGGCTTACTTATTGTGGGTGGCTTAGGATACCCCATAACCTCTTCAGTGTGAGTAGTGGTCAATGAGTCAGTGGTGGCCTTCTTACACAAATTGTGTGGTCTGTTCATTCATTGGCAGTAGTAGTAGTAGTACGCCTTTTATATTGTAGTGGGTGTGGACATGTTATTAAATTTGTCATTGTATATGGTATGTATGTGCAGATTTGGCATGGTGTGGGTCGTGGGAAGGGTGTTCTACTCCTTGGGGTAAATTGTCTTCCTTGCGGATGTCTGATTGTCTTTCTGACTTCAGATTTTGGTTTGTCGTGCTCATGTTTGTTTGGGTGCTGCGTACGTTCTTATGCATTTTTTGTGTGTACTTGTGTGTCACACAGTTACTATTCGGGAGATCCCAAAAACAGGATGAAAGGTGCGTGGAACATGTTCGGTTTGCTCGGTCTCCTTGTGACAACTGCCGTGTTTGGTGTCCGTCTCATTCTGCCCGCATAATTGCGTGGGGCAATAATCCATACAACCAGATATAGTGAATATGTGAGAATGCCTAGTGAAGTATCAGCAATGGCAAGCTGTTTGTTCCATTTTGTAAAGGCGAATCTCTTTATTTCTGCAACTTTGCTACTCGTAATTCAAGAATTGTGATGTTGATCGATGCACTGGAAATGATAACTAGATGCTGGTCTATGAAGTTGACTATATATGGTATTCTAGTTTGTTAATTCTATGTTTAGTAGTGGTAATTTGCCAATTACAGTAGTGGAGGAGCTCAGAGCTTATGAGCCTTGAGGAGGTAAGCAAGATTATATGTCTAGAGTGTTGCATGTAATGCATGCATTTTATATGTTTAGAGTTAAGGTGGTTTCTGGTCCATGTATATTTGACTGATACTAAAACAAACTTAATACAAGGATGGCAATGAGAAAGCTGTGAATGTAACATGCGCTAGGACCATAAACCAATGCGCTTCACTGACACACACAGTAGAATTAAGGTCGTCTAGTGTACCTCTGAATACATATCATATCATGGGTTCACATGCATCACTGTTCGTAACTTGAGATCTCATGCACACCATTACATAACATTTCTCCAATCTAGAATGCATCAATCAACATTATAACTTTGCTGTAGTCTGATCACACAACAGTTTGGGAGTGCTTTTAACCTAATGAATAAGACATTTACACTTCATGTGGGTTTTCTCACCCACTCTCCACTATAACTATTTGATGATCAACCTATACACCCCCCCCTCTCCGCGTCTCCGTGTCTCTGTGTGTCTATTTCTCACTCCAATTGTACCATGTTGGTATTGAGGTCTATGGTACAATCAGAGTATAGAAAATTGATTCTTGTTTGATTACCTCTATGGAGCAACATAATATGTATGTTAGCTTAAGGGAAATTTGATTTGGTAGTTCTCACAAATGAGCTTTGCACACACCATGGCCTTAGTTGCCTTCATGTAAGTCATAGTACACGTACCTTTGTGGGTTTGCCTTGTTGATAAGATCTTTGTTATTCTAGGGATGTGGGTTTTTCATTATGTGCTGCTAGTTTTTGCACATGCAATACATGTAAAGAGAAAGAAAGATATACTCAAGATCTTCTAAAGTGCAAAATTGACCAATGAGACAAATCTTGGTTACAAATATGGTTGAATGCATACTATCCAATATGAAATAAAAGTAAAGTTGTAGGTTTGTCTAGGGTTGACCAGTAGTGAGGAATTGTTGGATCCAAGGTTTGGTGATGTGATGGAGAGAATCTATGACAAAGTTGATCAAGTGCATATGGGTGTCCTTGTGTGAACTAAACATTGCAAGCAATGGTCTCCATGATTTGGTGATGGTTTGGTCCATATGCCTTGTATCTTGGTATTTGAGGTCTTTGTTGTCAATGGCATTCCTTTGTGTGCTCTATTGTGACCTAACTCTTTTCAAGTGGAGTTGTTTGATGGTTGTTTCAACCATCACAAAGTTATATTGCAATTGCAACACCATTTGTTCCAATTCCAGTCGCTCAAACCTCAATGGTAGCTCAATGAATAACTCCTAGACCCTTTATTAAATCCTCCACCTAGTTTGACTCATTATCTTCTTAGAGGATACATACCATGAGTGTGAAGTGAACAAATTGATCCACCACATGGTTTTGTCATGCACACTCCTAGATTTTGGATCCATCTTTGTCAACTCCAAATAAGTCATATACCAATTCTAGTTGGATCTTTGATTGAGGGTGTCAAAATTAGGGAGCCCAATTGCCCCACACGTAAGGACCAACGTACCCCCTCAATGAACAAAAAAATCTCGATTAAATAGCTTTTATCTCATTCTCTCCCAAATTTGGTTCCTCGGACATTGTCTATGTGTGTATTATATATGTGTGTATCCATATATATATATATGCATATGTGTATAAATAAATAAATAAATAAATAAATAAATAAATAAATAAATAAATAAATAAATAAATAAATATGTATACTGTATACATATGCATATACACACATATGTATATATAAAATCATATATCATACATGTATGTGTGTATTATATACATATGTATGTATATAATTCTGTCGTGGTGCGTGCGCCGGATCGAGGCCAAGTAGCAGAAGATTAAGAACGACGACCCTATGATAGACTACAACTTTGGTGGTTTCTTCCCGCTTCTTCGTCTTCTCTCTCACAGCAAATGAATAGGGGGGGGGGATCCTTGATAAGGAAGACACGAAATTAAAAATCTCGAATTTATTCTTTCTCGTTTCTGTTAGGTTTAGGGTTAAGGATTAACCCTCTTAGCTGAGGAGGATTTGTTGTTGATCATGCCCCCTTTTCGGAAGAGAGGCGGCGGGGCTAAAGCAGCAGCAGCAGCCGCCGCCGCAACTGGTGTCGTGCATGTTTGGAACATTGGTGATCTTGTGCTGGCGAAAGTGAAAGGCCATCCCTGGTGGCCTGCTAGGGTAACCAATAACTCCCAAAAATTGGCATTCTAGCCAAGAACTAACTAATCGATTTGTGAATTTGAACCCCTTAACCCTGGATGATGTTTGTCTGTTCTAATAGATTTTATGAAAACTCTTTGTTTTTTAGGTAAGTGAACCTGAAGAGTTCGGCTATCCAAAGGACCAGCGCAAAGTATTTGTTTATTTTTTTGGAACAAAGGAGATGTAAGTTTTTCAGGTTCCTTGTGGATGGGATACCATTTTCTTTTCTTCAGATATTGTGCACATGCTTACATGTGTATGAAATGTACTGCACACATGCGAATGTGTAGTGCTTGCATATTCTAGATTCGTGAAACTCAATCTTGTAATTCAGTGATAGTTGCACATGAATGGTATATGGAAAATACTACTTTAGAGACAGCCTCATTGCTTGATATGTTATTAAATGCAGCACTGTTGTTTAATGAGATTCATGTTTTTAAACTTTTCTAGAGGTTCTATTCAACCAGTAGATGTGAAAGCTTTTACTGCAGAAGTTAAGCAAAATCTGGTTGCAAAAACATCAGCCAAAAGCACAATATCGGTTTTTAGTCGGGCTGTGAATGAAATCTGTGAAGCAGAGAAAGGTTCCTATCATGATAATATTGAAAATCAAGAAACGGTTGATCAAAGGTTAGGTAATACAACTAATGAATTTTCAGTCACTGATGATTATAAGAAGGTGCAAAAATATGAAGTTGCTGACCTTTTGAAAGAGGAACCAAAAGAATGCAAGAGTGATGATCATGTGCAAATCAATAGTAGCATTGACGAAAATGACAAAAAACGGAGAAAAATTGTTTCACATGCTAGAAGTTTGGAGGTAACTGATTCAAGGTTGGGTCCAATGTTGGAACTATATCAGGAACCTGCTCTACATGAACAACATGAGAAATTTCATAGTCATAAACAAGTAACTGAAAAATCACAACCTCCAAAGAATCACAAAACATTTACGAAACTCAAGAACATGAAACAAGGCAAGGAGCAAAGCACATCAAGATTCCAGTTAGAGACACGTGTTAAATCGGCGACTGTCAAGGTCCAAAGGAGAAGCAGAGCTCAGACTCCCTTGTACAATCAAACACAGTTGAGTTCTGATGAGGTATGTGGCTATCATGACATATTTGTCTCAATTTCCTTTAAGATTTTTGTGGTTGCATTGCACCTTTACCTTCTCGTTTCAACTTTTGCTTAAAGGTGATTGGACATAATTCCAAGGGGAAGGATAATGATATGGGGGAGGCAGAGTGGAAGGGCCAGGACCTGACCACTGATCAGCAGGATGCTGCAAATTCATGGAGTCCAATTGATTTGTCATCAAGAAAAAAGAAGAATGTACAGAATTCTATTCAAATGCCTTCAGAAATTGACATCTTTATGAATATTGAGCAAAAAAAGATAGAAAATAAGGAACTTGCTGATGATAAGTCAGTCCAGAAAGACATTAGTTTGCCTCCAAACACTGAGAAAAATGGGAGAAAAAGTAGGAGCTCTGAGGGGGAAGTTGTCCTTCCACCATCGAAGCGCAGGCAGGGGACACTCGAGGCAATGAGTGCATGTACAGCTGAGGCTGGAACTCTGGGTGAGCCTTTTAGTGCCAGCCAACTAGAGCAGCATGATAACAATGCATCTCATCTTAAGGCAAGCCATCTAGTTGGGAAAGTCAGCAGCATAAAGGGTGAAAAGGCAAGATCATCAGATGACATCATCACGCCAAAATCTTTGAAGAAATTGTATGGCTCGGATTTGGGGACTCAGAGTATGAAAACTACTGCGGGTGGAAGTGGACTGACTGTGGCAGATTATAGTGATGCTGCAGTATTTATGAAGAAATCTGAAACTGGAAAAGTTGGAAAAACCATTGAATCAACAGTTGTTAAGTTGTCAAATTCTGCATACAAATCAAGGATGCAATCTGATGCAAAACCAACAATGAAAGATCTAATGAATAACAACAAATTAGGTGTGAGAGTTGAGGTTGAGAGCTTTGGTGCTTCCAAAGTACAAGCAGAATCCAGTACTAACAACGTCAGGGCAGCGTAAGTGATTTCTTGGGTAGTTGGAGACATTGTCGGCATTGCTATTAATATAATGTGCTATATTATGTACTCTCTGCAGGGTGGAAGCGGCAAAAGAAAAACAGAGGAGGCTAGCAGCATTGTCAAAGGTGCCCGAGATAAATAAAGTGTCAACACGACCTATATCTAGTCCGTCCCCAGATACAACCCCCGTTGCTAATGCACCTACTCCTTGGTGGGCTGAAAATTCTGGGCAGTTATCACACACTCCTCATGGTGTTTCAGGTAACATTTTGGAACTAGTTGTTCAAGGGGAAGAGCGTACAATGGAGTCTGAGCAGAATGCAAATGCTGCTGAACTTCGACAAAATTCAAGGGATACAAACCTTTCTGAAGAAGATACAGAAGCATTGGTTGCTAGAGATACTTTTGAAGGAATGCTAGAGACTTTGTCACGCGCAAAGGACAGTATTGCTCGAGCTACACGCCATGCTCTTGACTGTGCAAAATTTGGTATTACTGATCAGGTAATGTGGCAGTTTTCACTTATAGCTAAATATGTTATTTTGTTTGCTTGTTCTCTCTTTCCTATCATAACTGCTTCTAGAGAACTATTTCTTGGAGGTTTTATATCATTCTCTAGTTCCCATGAAGCCTGAAACTTTTTGGGAACTATATTAAGGTTTGGTAGGATTTCTGGATTTTATGAAGTTTGGAAAGGTTTCTGGTGTTTCTGTATTTGTCTGCTTCTATGCTATGTAAAAACACACTATATCCTAAGTACAAACTATTATTCCTTTGATTTTCAAGATCTCAATGGTAGGTATATGCAGAGGTGATTAACTATAGTTTTTTTTAAAATTTCTTGACCATCATCATTGTGTTGGTACCTACTTTTCAAGATCCTTATGATTCATGTTTTTTATTATTGTTATATGATTGACTTTATATTATTTTCAATCTGAAACAGATTGTAGGCATCATTGTTCAGAGATTGGAAAATGAGCCAAGCCTTGGTCATCGGTTAAATTTGTTTTATCTCGTGGATTCCATCACGCAGATTTCTAGGAATGTGCAGGGTAAGTTCCTTATATCTATATTTACCATTTTTGGTGCTATCATGAGGTAATGATAATTGTAATATGCACAGGTTTTTCAGGAGCAGTATATCGATCTGCAGTGAAGGCTTATTTATCCCGAATACTGCATGCAGCTGCACCTCCTGGAATCATGGCCCAAGAGAATCGGTTCCAGTGTTTGAAGGTACATTTATGGTGTCCTGCGAGTGGTTTTGGGCTGTTCTTTATATTACCACTAGCCTTGAGTTTTTTCTGGTGATTTTTTCAACGATATAAAGTGTGATTTATTAGCATGCGTGGTTATTGAGGCGTCTCATTTCACCCAACTGAAAACTACTATACTATAAAAATGTTTGATAAGAATAGCATAACAGTTCACTCAAAAACTTTGTTCCTATTTATATAAATTCATAATGTGAAGACAGAAAATAGCGTAACTACATGCATTGAAGTTCCAAAAAGTGTATTGCTGATTCAGTTATCGGTCTCTTGAATTGACATCTGTTCAAACCTTCATAAACTGCATATGATCTCACCATTTTCATAGACCCAGTTAATGGTGAAGTTTCTTGAGTTGAATCAAAGAAGCTCATTGCATTGTATCTCAGGCTGCTTTTCAGTGTCTGTTCCTCACCCTCAAACTACCAGTCCATTTCTAGGGTTTGCAGCACCTGCCATTTAGGGTTTGGTGCACGTGCTCCTCTCTCAACTACCACTCACCAAGTTCTTTGCTTGCTATTATTTTTTCAATCTCGTTCTACTTAACATCTAATTCAACCCTATAGTAAGACCTACCTCTGGGCCTACAGGAGTGAATGATGAGTTTGTTGCATGACAGCCATTGTCACAGATAATCTCACCTCTCAACTGTACGTGGCCATCATAGCCAGGAAGTCTCTGCACATTCTCACATAGAACCAAACAAACCTTTATTGAGTCAAAGCTCTAGATCATTGGAGTTTTCCTCTGGATCAAAACCGAAGGGTTTTGAGATGATGACCATTAATGAAATTTAGTAGGCAAGGAAGACCCAGTTCAAGAAGCTCAACTCTTGTTGGAGTTGCAACTTTCGGGCCGTAGTGCTTGCGGTGAAGTCCTTCTTCAGGTTTCCCCAAGCTTCCTTTGACGCCTTGGCGTTTTGGATATGGCTCAACTGTTGATTGTCGACACTAGATGTGAAGCAGTACATTACCCTACTTGCCGCTTGTTCTCAAGTCGGGAAGTCCCTGTGTGTCGCATCAGGTCTCTTTTCGTTAGCTCCGTCGACATAATTCTAGTAACCGTGCCCTAGCAGGTACTACTGCATCTTGTACAACCAAGATGCATAGTTAGATCTGTCGAGCTTTTCCATCCGGAACGAGCTAGCCATTCCTCTATCCATTCTAAACTTTGTTTTTTGTTCTCTACCGGGGTGTTAGGGTTTGTCTTCGGAAATCACTCGTTGGCTGAAGAGGTTCTCAACCCCCGCGCTCTAATACCATGTAAAAGATTATGATTGCGGAAGCTTTGACAAAACCGGTTACACCGGATAACAACATGATCCGACACAAGTTTAATGGAAGTCTTACACGGGAGAGACAGAGAGAGCAGAATAGTAAACTCAATTAAAAAATAATAACACTTTGTGCATACAATGTGCTTAGCGAGCACTTTTATACAAGTCCTTATATGGACTGACATAAGTATTGACATGTACTTCAATGCTCATACGAGCGACTGACACTGACTCCAAGGAATATGGCTACGTACTAGGCTAAGATTTGTAGGCCTCCAATGGACTACCTGTTACAATCTGATCCGGCTTTGATTCGGATACCTATCCTGTTCTCCTTTCCGAATACCGATTTACATTCATGTTGGTATGACCCTTCCTGATGTGGATTGTATTAGTTTTGCCTATCAACTTCTGGTTCCATATAAATCCAGGTTCAAGGCATCCAATGGACTTGAATATGAGTACTTTGTTTTCATGAAGGTTTCATTGGTTATAACGTGTAGGTGCAGGTAAGGAATTTTTAACATTGTTTATGTATGTATGCAGGTTTTAAAAATTTGGATTGACAGACAAATCATGGAGGAGAAGGTTTTACGGGGGTATGTGAACGAACTTGAGTCTCAGACTACCGATGATAGAGCAGGTGGTGTGTCACTTAGGCGGCCTGCACGATTTGAACGTGCTGTAGATGATCCAATCAGGGAGATGGAAGGAATGTGTGTTGATGAGTATGGAAGGTAGGCAAGCACTTATTTTGGAAGGCTTCAAAGTTGAATAATGACTGGATCTTTCATATTTGTTCTAATTCCAGTTTTTTGTACTGGAACAGCAATGCCACTTTCGATCTCAATGGGCTTCTTAATTCCTCCATGTTTGAAGATGAGATTGGCTCTCCCCATGAGAACGCATTAAAACCCATTGATTCTATTCCAATTCCACCCACGAAGCATAGACATATTCTGGAAGATGTGGAAGGTGAATTAGAGATGGAAGATGCCTGTCCTGAGCCAAGTATAAGAAATTATTCTACCCTTGAACGTGAATCCATGCCTGCCGAATCTCTACCTCCACCACTCCCCCCTGACTATCCACCGCCATTGCCTGAATCATCACCACCACCACTACCATCATCTCCACCACCTCCACCACCTTTGTCTCCACCTCCACCTCCACCTCCACCACCGCCGCCGCCACCACCACCACCGTTATTACCACTACCACCACCACCGCCACCACCTTCTACAAGAGGATATTCATCAGGATCCTTGTTTCGAAGTTTAGACCCTCCTGAGCACCCATTTAAGATGGAAGCACCTGGTTTAGGTAATAAGGCTGCATACAGAGAACAGCAAAGTGCAATGTCTCTAATGGGAAATTATCAGGATCGTAAACTAACCAGAAGTGAAAGGCACATGCATGAAGTTCATCATGAACAACTGAATTGTGTGCACAACACGCCACCTTCAGATAATAGTTCTTCATATGGCTCTCCAATACACACACGGAAACATGTTTCTCAGTCACATAATCCTAGTTCTGGCTTTGAAGCTTCTCATAATGGTTGTCAAAGCCAGAAAGTTCACCATGGAGCTATGTACCATCAACAACCCTATTCACGGTTGCATTCACATCCTCCATCTCCAAGGGAAGTTCGTTATGAGGGTCCAAAGTCGCCACACCAATATCTATCACATTCAACACAGAGAGGTAAAAGGCTATTGCCTTTAAAACATGCACAAGAAGAGTACCATCGTCCATATAATGATCTTAATAGAGATAGGTTGGAACGACGTGTCTCAACACATGATACAGGTAAAATTGCTTCATTTTTTCTGTGGTATTGCGCAATCAAGAAAGCTATTGTTGAATATCTGCATGTGGTGGTGCTGGTTCAGAGCAAGGTGCATCACATCATGGATGGAGGCATGATTCAAGAACTAGGGTGGGGTATGGGTGCGTGCAAAACTCTGCTACACAACAGTCAGAATCTGTATTAACCACAAGGAAACCTACAACAGTAGCAGGAAGCAGTGAAATGCCAAACGCTTCGTATTCAGGCAGTAAAGCAGGTATAGGTGGAGGTTTCATGCTTAGTGTAACAAGTAAGTGGCCAAGCTCTTTTCTGTGTTGTTATGAAAACAGATTTCAGTAATTCAACGTGATTAATTTAAGTTTTCGATTGTAGCAAATCAAGCAAAAATTCAGCTTCTGGCTAGACGCAGGGGTTCAACTGCAAAATGGAGACCATGAAATAGACAGCGAGGTTTAATTTCTTCTTTCTTGTTACAACATGATTTGCCTTCAAAATTGACTTCTTATCTACTCGTCTTGTTTCCCTCTTTGGTTGGCTCAGTATTTTGCTGTCAAAGAGAACTTAGTTCGTTGTCTCAGGAGGTATGCTTAATGATGGAGAGGTCAAACTTCTTTTAGACTGTCCATTCTTGAGACCTGTACAAATTGTACTTTGAGTCTGCTATTGCGGATGTATACACTCAATTATACTCATCTGAGGTCAGTACTTCTGGTTGTCTTATACCTAATTGACCTGAAATAGATATGGTGGAGTAATGACTACTTTAGAGACTGTCATTCTTCTGTGTGTATATCACTGTGGATATCAATCCTGTAGATGGCACTCTACCAAAAGTTACAAATTCAATTCACATATGAAGTATCTCATAATGCTAATGGGTTTCCAGGTTAGGCATTAATCTAAGGTCAGTGCTTTTATTTGTTTTATGTTGATTGTGGGCATACATACAACAGTATAATGATTAATGTAGGGTCTATCAAGTCACTGCAAAAAGTTGAAAGCTGAACTCACTCTTTTCACAGATATCATGGATTTCAGGTCAACCAATTTAGATACAAAGTACTATAACAGCATAAAGATGAACAACTTGAGACAGTCAATGAATAATTTATATGTGCATGTGTGAATAGCCAACTCATGGTGCATGTTCCAAACTATGTCATTACTTATGGATAACGTCTGCACTTAGGCATAATTTTAATCATGCAATAGACAGTCCTAATTTCAGCAGAGGGAGCATTTGATGTGGCAATGTGGAAAAGTTCCATATGTTCCCGTAAGTGTTTCAATCTATGAGATTTTATTATTATTAAGAGTTACAATTGGGGTTCAATGAACACATCATGTTGTAGATGGTGAAAACAAATAATGTCACCAGCGAATGGTAGATTTGTTAGTTTGGAATAAGAGCCTAAGGAACAAAGACGAAGTTTGTAGATCATAAAAGATTATGCTAAAAATGATGTGGTAGATGGTGAAAACAAATAATGTCACCAGCGAATGGTAGATCTGTTAGTTTGGAATAAGAGCCTAAGGAACAAAGACGAAGTTTGTAGATCATAAAAGGTTAAGGTATCACAAGTGTTGATTTCAAAATTTATGAGGTGAAGTGGGAAAAGGCCAAGGACCAAAGACCATGCACACATGGATAAAGAGAGGAAGTGGGTCTATCAAAAGACCAAATCTCTACCTAAATACTAAACAGAAACACTGGTAGAAAATGGTAGAAGATTATTCAACACAACTTGATGAAGGATTTAGACTGCTTAAACAAAATGAAGAATTCATGATTGTAGGGTGAACAATGGTGGTACATAGGTATTTTGTGAATTAGAAAATCGTAGTTATTGTTCAAACGATAGTGCTAATAATATTAGAGCAGGATCTAATTAGCGAGTCACCACAGGTTTTGCCTGCCTAAGGACACAATTTGAGACAAAAGCAGAGGAATAGATAAAACTCTTGTTGTGGCCATTTTAACAGAAGTAACAGCTGGTAGATAATGTGTTCTTGCTTACTAGGTAATATATAATAATTTGATGCTTCAACAACATACTGTTTCTGGCTATGTATCTTGGTAATTTCGGTTTGAATGTAGGTTGTTTATACCGATATCAATAGATGGTAGGAGGCACACAATGTTAATCTTAGTATTTAGGGTTGAAATTCCTACATGTTGGTAAGCCTGAAGATTTAGTTTCTGTAGTCTCTTGTGAAAGATGACTTAGCTATCATAAGAGGTAATGTATGACCACTTAGTCTAGAATACATAGATTTATATTTGCTCATTTCCTTTTGGCTTTACAAGTAAGTTTTAAAACATGATGGTCAAAATAGCAAATTGTTTGGCAATTTTCAAATTGTGGCAATGAGAGTTGTAGATATCCGCCAGCTCAAATAAACTAGGGTGGTGGTTAAATATTTAAGAACAGAAAGGCCATCATGAACTTATTTGGACTAAGTCAATTAGAAGTAGTGCTAAAATAATTTCAAGACCTTTTGGTTTGTTTATTGATTAAAAAGGAAGAGGAAACCCAGAGGCCTCATGCTTGCCAACCATGGAAAACAATAAGATCCATCCAGTAAACATGCTCATGTTCAAAGATATCTTGCCACTCAATTGATGCAAGTACCCTTTAAAGAGTGACTTTTAAGCCCCAACTCTTTTGAACAATGTTATATCATAATTGCTCGTCCTAAGTTTTGCAATCATCAATTTTGGTGTGAACCAACCACTATTTAAATGGCTAAGTCAAACACGAGATATCAATTCATTAGTTCCATAGATATCAATCCATTGGAAAAAAGGTCACTCAAGAGATTCAATGCAAGGAGCTATCCATTTGGACAAATTTAAATGGGTAAGTTCAAATGTTATCAACAAGATTTGATCATTGTGCTGAATTCATGACCCTCTTAATAGTAAATGCAAAAGATCAACAATGACAATTGGAGATAGTGTCACATTACTATAGTAAATTACTTGCAAGAGTTTTTTATTGGCTTATTGAAAGATATTGTTGCCTTTTATGCAGAATGTGAGGTGACAATAATGATGAAATTTGTATGCTGTACAAAGCACACCAATAAGCATTGAAGAAATATAAACTCTACACCATAGAGCAACTTGAAGGTTGTTGCATGCTTAATCTTTTCATTACACATGTGAAACAAAAAAAGGTCATTAATAAATGACGCCACTGCACTTAGAGGTTACAATGATTGATTAGGATTGTGGCTCTACTAAGTCTACTTCAATGATAGGAATCAGCAACGGGTCAATTTCAGCTTAACCGGTTTGGTCTTGTCCAAACCAAATTGAGTGGAACTAAATTGGTTCAGTTTGGGGTTTGGTCTTGTCCAAACCAAATTGGTTAAGGCTTAACTAGTCTAGAAGTTTTCAAAGTGGAACCATACTCATTCAATTCGACTTGAGCCTTGACAAACCGAGCTCACACTAGATTATGAAGCTCCAGCTTGAACCAAGCCGAAACGAATCTCCAATTGTTTAAAAGGGTTTAACAACTCAACTGTTCGACATTCAAGAACACATATCAATGATCACAACATCAAGAAAACTCAACTATAACAAGGAAGAAGCAACCCCATTTACCAAATAATAGAGATGAGGGAAAGGCCCTGCAAACGCAAGCCTTGATATTATAATTTTTTAATGTGTGTAAGAAGAATTGTCTTTCACAAAACAAAGGTTCGATGACTTCCTTATTTCCTTGATGAGGAAACTATATAGATCATAGAAGCACATAAGGAAGGCAAGTGATTGTCTACCATAATGGTCACATTGTTATCAATGGCAAGGCCATCAAATAGGGATTCGTGCCTTGTGAAACAATAAAATTAGAGCTGCATATTGTAATTTGGAAGAGCAATAGAGCATTTTGGACACACCCATGAAGAATGGAAAAGGTAATGATAAGATTAGATGCACTCATTACAAAGACACACCGAAGCTTCAAGAAAGAGCTACTTGGAGTGAAGGAATTTCAATAGGAGTTTACATATCAACGAATCACTAGACAAAGTGCATGAAATAGTTAGGTGAGATCACCCTTCTCTTCTAATGAGCCTTACATCCATGGATACAAGGACTAAATCATGATGGTGAGCTCTTAGATACAAGAGTCTTATTCTTTGTGCTATGTTACTTCTCTCTCAAGGGATCAAATCAAGCAAAAGTAATTGATCATCGTCAAAGAACTAAGAGAGACAAAGAAATTGAATCACCTTGCAATGTCATATACGAGAGGGTTATGAGGTACTCAAGTCTATGTGAAGTATTCCTCACAAGAGATTCCAACTCTTGGACAATGCATGGTATGGAAAACATCTATTAATGCTAGGGTTTGGACACTGCTTGGCTATCTACAACAACATAAACTTTTGGTCGAATTTCAATGGCCTTGATAGCACAACTCATTGTATCCTTGGGACAAGGAAAGCACATTGTTATTGTTGATCGTTTGAAGGGTGTGAAAACAATTGGAGGTGTAACATTATTACTTAGAAGTGTGTGTGTGATTTTCTATATTTAAATCTTGCACATGAGAACTTGTAAGTATATTGTCTAATATATATTGCCTATTATTCCCTTTTGTGTCCTCATTTTATTTTCCCCCTTTGTGTTGCTTTCTTTATGTACCAATACAAGCATAATTGATGTACATATGTACACGATAGTCAATGGTGAACACAGTATTAATACTAAGGTAAAGTTACAAAGCAACAACCTTAAGTGTTGGTGGTTCAAGCCTCGAGACAAAAGAAAAACTTACTGGATTTAATTACCTTGCGAATCAGTAGAAAGCAAGATACTCGGGGAAGAGGTGAGATATAAATTGTCTGAAGTGACAATGCAATCGCTCAAGAGACTCTTGTGATCCTCCTGGTTGTACCCTACATAGTGTAATTCCTTTGAATAATTTGAATAAGCTAATTGTGGAGAGCATGTCGTTATTTGTGTAGGTATCAGAACAAGAAGAACCACCGATGGCTAGTCAACATATTGACTCAAGAAGGGTCAATAACAATCATTACATTGCATAGTGAACCAAGCAAAGGCGTGAAACTAGTGTTTGTTTGGATTCTATGTAGATTTCTATTAGGCCTTACGTATTGTACCAAGGTCCCAAACATCTCCCACCAAGATTGCATGCATTATATGAACAAGTTTTGTGATGAATTAGGTATTCATGGGTGCTTTCAAAGGTAATAATAAGCACTATTTGTAAGAAGTAAGGATGCCAACTCTTGGCCACCTTTCGCAAACTAAATATTGACAAGTTAAAATAATACTACATCATGTGTGGAGGTGGTGAAGGAGTTGGTACACATGTTGATGTTCTTCTTATGTAGATCTACAACATCATCATGTTTTTTTGGCAAAAAGAAGGCTCGTAATAAAGCTAGGGAACATTAACGCCACGATCTTCCACACATTTGCATTGACTCTTCAACAAGTCAAGTTATCTTCATTCCATTATGAAGGCAAGTTGAAGTAGTGGATTCGTATGTATGTCTAGAAATCGCAGTTACAGGCACGAGTGAGTGCTTCTCTATGGCCCAAAGTGCCAAAGATAGACTTTGTCGAGAATATGTAGCCCTAGCCACACTAGAATGACAATGTAACTAAACACACTTCCAAGACCCATGCGTGAAAGTATGGTTATTCGACACCGTGTCACTCCTACTCTCATGTACGAAGAAACCATATAGGTTGTACAATTGGTCTCTGCATGTACGTGTGAACACAAATAGAGCATCCCCAACTTATGAAGTTAGAAGCATTATTCTAGATATTGAACTTCATCAATTGGATTCCAACCATTTCACTTCAAAGAATTGGACGTAAAGGGTTTGCACCATCAAAGAAAATGGAGTCAACATAAATGCTTCCAAAAGGATGATGGCACTCGTAGGTAATGAATTGGTTCAACAACAATGGCTTCAACATCAAGAACTTACAACTCTCTTAGATATTGTAAATTCTCCAAAATGATGAAAGGAACAAGGTATTGTATAAGGTCTATATGAACTCTATACCCGAAACACTTGATTCACACCAAGGGAGCCATTTCCCCGAGAGGTGGCCTACTACGAAAATTGTTTTATGAGCTCTACAAAGGACTAACTTTGTGAACTCTTACTTGCCTTCCTCCAAAGACTATCTTATCAAAAGCTTAATTGTTAACTAGTATGTCAAAATAAGTAAATACTCACGACAATATATTAACCATACCTTGATTACTAAATAATCATAACACTACCACGCATAGAGTGGTATGTGTTTTGCTTAACACATACCACTCATTAAATATAAAGGGAGAAAGATGATGGGGGAGAGAGCCCTTACTTAAGTTCAAATAGGGCTTCTAGAGTTAATAATCAAGAAGAAGATAAAAAGTCATGAAAAATGGGTTTTGTAGCTTTTTACAAAATCATTGCTCCCTTTCACATTAGGTTGCCTTTTTGGCGTAAAGATATAGAACAAGGTTTGTTCTACTCCCCCTTTATCCTAGTTAGTAGTCTTACGTCTTTTATCACCTTTGGCAATGCAAGTGTCTTCATTAATAATGTGTCATGATACGTATGACACGGGCTTAACACATTCCTTGTGTAGGTGCCTAGGTTTCAACCACATCAACGATGAGTATGTCATAATCTACTTGAATTCATCACCATTCAACAAAAGATGGAATAGTTGCCGGTACAAATATTCCTTGAGTGTTTCAAAAGCATAAAGAATTAGCTCTTATATTACCATGCAATTTGCAATGAGAATTGCACATCACTAACTTCTTCCATAGCTCCTCACCCACACTATCAACATGTAGAGGAGTCACCATAGAGCAAGCAAAGTAATTTCAATGACAATAAAGATCGTGATTTATAGAATATAAGGTAACCCCATCATTAAATCATGGAGATCATTGTTTGCCATGATTTCATCATATAGTCATTGAACAACACCAACCAACCTCGGATATGGAGTCTAATCACCACCACTCTCATTGATAGCTTGGCACTTCATGCAACCATCACAAAATCATTCTACCAAATGCATTAAGATCAAGTTCCCCGAGCCTTACGGAACCTTGAGCCTTTACTTTTGTTTTAGAGTGGATGAAATGAATTGTGGATGAAATGAAGATGAGAATGTGCATATTGTGGATCATGTACTACTACGACAACAAAAAGAGCATACCTATGATTGAAATTCAAGATAGTGATCATGACCAACCACTGTGGTTTTATGGTAGTGACCCTAGAAGATGGGAATGTGCATATTGCGTGGTTTTATGGTAGTGACCCTAGAAGATGGGAATGTGCATATTGCGGATCGTGTACTACTACAACGACAAAAAGAGCAAACTTATGGTTGATTCAAGATAGTAATCATGACCAAGAAGAAACAAATGGTGCTACTAGTTAAACATAAACATTCACGATGAGAAATTCTCTTCTTGACATAAATTTAATAAATGAAAGAATTAATGAAGTGGAGAATATGTACATACATACTTCATTTGTCTGGACAAATTATAATGTGATTAGAGCTTGTGACCCTCAAAATCAAAGGCACAAACTACTGTTAAGTGTGTGTAAGGAGGATCTATACATAGAAGGCGTAAATGCCCGAGTATTCAGAGGCATGTGTGTCACCCGTTTTTGCGTCCATGAGCGCGGTGGCGGAGGTGGAGGGAGGCAAACCATTTCGGGTGTTGATGCGTTGGACGTAAGTCACGCGCCCAAGCGGCTCTCTGCGTGTGTCAACATAGTACCCAAAAGAATTAGAATTAAAGACAAACACAAATTGAGTTCTAATTGAGGACATGAAGCCAATCAATCATCTAGCTAGCTATCAATCTATCTATAAAGAATTAAAAATTAAAGACAACACAAATTGAGTAGTAATTAATGACATTAAGCCAATAAATCATCTAATCTATCTATCTCATCTGTGTGTGTATGTATTACAGTATGTATGTGTATATGCATGTCTGTCTGTCTGTATCTATCTATCTATCTATCTATCTATCTATCTATCCATGTATTTGCTGCCAAAACAAACTGATTCAATTTCCTTGGGGGCAGTGACTTACAGGTTGCCGCCATGGCTCACAGCTTGCAGCAGGTTCCATGTGATGCTGTCGGCGTCGACATGGGCGGCTACGAGGGTAGTTGCGCTCACCTGGCTCATCAAGTGGCCATCAGTGCGCCACGTCGGTTGTCCGCCGTCCACATCTAGGAACAGGTGCTGCCCCACATAAAGGGTGCGGGCGGCATCGGCATAGAGACTGGCAGTGGCATTCACCACAACCCACTCACTCCCATTGAAGCTGTAGTGCTGCTGGCCCTGGGCGCTGTATGCCACACGCAGCTCATTGCCTGGTGGCACGGCTATCTCCGACGGGATGTGAAGGCCTTGCAGAAGATCCCAGGGAGCGCTAGGGCACGGCGCGGGGGATGCCGTCAGGATGATGCGGGATGTGGCAGTCGCCCATTGGATGTGGTGACAGTAGATGATGCTCACAAGGATGATGCACACCACAAATTTAGCGGCGGCGGTGGCGGCAGCAGCAGCAGCAGTGCCTTCTGTAGAGGGAGGAGGCATGGCCACTAACACTACACTTCTTGCTTGATCTCTCTCTGTGTGCTCTGCTTCTCTCTGTCTGGTGGACCTCTTTTGTGTGTGTCTCTCTCTCTGATGGCAAATTTGGCCTTAGAAGACGTTAATATATCTTTCTTTCTCTCTATGTATGTATGGAATGGCTATTATGTTAAAAGAATGAACTTGAACTAAATTGGTGGGCTCTTGTGATATCTATGTGGTGGAATGGAACCTTCTTCTTCTTCTTCTTCTTCTTCTTCTTATATATATAAATAAATGAAAGAAAACGGAGGTAGCCGCGCTCACTCCATTGACGAATTCTGTCTGTTTTATCTGTCCGTCGTCTGTTGGGAATCAGTCTCCGTCTGTCTGTTTGTTTTTTTGAAGGGCTGACCCAATCTTAATTCATGTTATTTCTTCTTCACTCGGTTTCGGAGAGGTCGCTCAAAACAGAGAAGAGACTCGTTCGTGTTCCTCTCTCTCTCTCTCTCTCTCTCTCTCTCTCTGTGTTTGTTTGTCTGAGACCCCGTCGTCATATCCATGCAGCATCGCTGCCACGTCATCCGACGCTGCTTTCATACGTCTGAGTCAGCCATGCCACGTCCTCATTCTGGCGGCTGCCACGTCGCACCATACAGCAGAAATAAAAATAATGAAATAATAATTATTATTCCATCCAACAATTCATTTTTCATGAGCCCCAATACTATCATAGCACTAACGGTCCGCGGAGTTGATTGATTGGCCCCACGATGATGGCAAGCAATCCAATGCAAATCGGTCCTAAGACTTCCAATGGGATTCAAATTGTCCTCCTCACACAAATTAATGTCTTCGAAATAGTACGAGACACTCGAGGGAACACATTACGAAGTGAACCCCGTAATTTATTATCTATGCAACACAATAACAAAGCCATCTGTTGGTTGGTCGGATACCGCAAGGCAAATACGAAGACTGTTGCATACATCTAACCGTCTTCACAACTCAAACAACTAAATTCTCTATGTTCAAGGGTGGTACATTAATAGTTGGGGAAACATCTTGGGCTTCATCCATAACCACTACTACTAGAGGAATGAGGCTTTCTCAAGAAGCTTAGATTTAGTTAGGAAAGAAAGTCTTGAGGAATGCAATTTATCCCATCACAATTATGAGCCCCATGAATGTAATAGGATATCAAGTAGTTGTACTTAGGGATGCACGATTTATCAAGGGAGTACTCTACTCTTGTAATAACCTATATAAGTGAGAATCCAATATGTATCTCCATTAGTTGAGTATAAATTACTGAATTAATTGTTAGCTCATTCAATGTTCCTATTTGGTGTCAACTATTGATCTATTGTGAAATTATTAAATCATAAAGTTAGATTAAGAGAGATTGATCTTATTGTGGTCCCATGTTATGGATGATTACTCTTAAGTGCCTTTGAAGATAAATTAGAACAACAACGTGTTCATGCATCCCCTTTGTATCGTAACACAACACCCTTGATGGGTCACATGAATGGAATAGAGTCATGAAATAAGAGTAAGTACTTGGACTATGATCTGAAAACCCATTTTAGATAGTAAGCATTATCCATGAACCTCATTTAGTGGTGGTCGACAATTTGTAAGTTAGAAACAAGAGAAGTGGGAACCAAAAGACCAACCCATTTTTGCTAATGGAATATCCATATTCTTTCTAGAAGCAACAATATGTGTTGTCAACATTAACATTGATCCACATTAGTGGATCTTGGAAATGGTATTCTTTTTAGACAAACATATACATCCTAGAAGGGCTCATGAAAGTTTAGAGGAGACTGGAACATTGTGTGAACGTTATTTAGCATAGAGGTGTAGGTATTAAAGCAAATGCCCGAAACAATAGCATATTCACATTTGTCACACATTTTCTAAATGAATAAATTATACAAATACATCAAATTATGTTCTCTATAACTCATACATGAGAAAAAAAGTGTGATGGTCGAGCCCTGAACTCAAGGTCTTAGAGTCAATAGTGCAATAACTTACTACTAAGGGTAACATAATTACAAACATAGAGCGTAAGCATTCAAACGTTTGGAAACGAACACGTTTGAAATGAGGAAAATAAATATTCTTTTTTATTTCGTTTTTTTGACTAATTATCGTTACAATTCAGATTATCGTTTTCTTTATATTCTCGAATATACGTTTTATAAGTTTTTGAAAGTTTGATTATGATTTACAATGACATATTTTGATTCAATCTCTACATTTCATACTCATTTTTTTGTAAAGTGAGGATGATACAGATGTCTTGATTCTCATCCCAAAAGTATGCATGTGATACAATGCAAATGTTGCAACCATACTTATGTTGGTGGTTCACAATGGATTAGAGTCCACTTATTGGGATTGAGAGTGAATCCATACACGTTTGATTGAATCATTCTCAAATGCGAATGCACGTATGATACGTATGGTTCATTCTATGATTACAAACAAAGTGATAAAGAGAGAAAATTAGAGAGTGAGTTTATTATTGTCTTTTGAGGACAAATGTGACTATGACTCAAAATATGTATAACATTTTCATAAAGCACATGTGAATGTGAGAGCAACTCTCCTTATCCCGGTATATTGCAGATTTTGTCTCTTGTTGCCTTGTATCAATGCTGGTTATCTCCCGAGGTAGAGTGTTTGACATAAACTTAACATCCATTCGGAAAACATGTTTCCAATACACATACATCTTGGTTTAAAAGTCTTACTGCCGTCATTAATTCATTGAAAGCCATTGTGAGATGTAGGAGTTTGAATGCATCGAGGGGTTCATGCGCGTTTAGGTAACTTAAGTGTCGACTCAATACCTCCATGTTTGGTCATTTCCTCACTCGTTCTTCCGTCCCAAAGAAACAAGCCAAGGCTTGGGCAACACCTAAGTAAAAGGTGTTACATTACCTCTAAACAAACATAAAAGTTTAAAACAAACAAACCAGAATGGCTTCCCTCTTGTGTCTTGTGTCTTGTGTCTTATGTCTTTGCCTCTTGCATCCGTTTCCATCGACGCAGAAGCAGAAGATGAAGACAAAGACGATTAAGGCTGATCACGATGATATAATGCGAGGTAGGCGCTCCTTTCTATTTCCTTCAATTTCTCTGTATCTTCAAATCATTCTGTTCCTTTTAAAAAACATCGTTTTTCTTCATTCGATAATCCCCCATTGTTTTGTACTCCTATCCGATTTTTTTGATGCCGAAAATATCAACAGGTGTTTCTTATTCATCATTTCAATGCTCTCTCTCTCTCTCTTCCAATCAAAATAATGAAGAAAATGAATATCTTATTGGGTCCCTGATTTTTATCTTTGGAAATGTGAAATTTAGTGCAATAAATATGCGCACATGTGACTGATTATTATGCCTGTCATGTATATCTTTTATTTTCAGAAAAAATTTGACCTTTGTATTGTTCCACATTATTTCTTCTCATTCTCAGTAGGTGGGAATGATAAATGATGCAAAATCATCATCATTGTTCTTTTCCATGGGCATGTATATATGTACATACATACAGACTTCTACAGACATTAATTGGGATTTAATCTTTGTTATGTGATATATATCATACATACATACATACCTACATACCTACATACACACATACACACACACACACACACACACACACACACACACACACACACACACACACACACACACACACACACATATATAGAAAGTTTTATAATTTTGGAAGTTCGCAGAATCTCTTTATTGGCATGTATATAAAATCTTATTTTTATTGACTACGATTTCAAACACTTTGTTCCACAAGATGCGCTTTGTAGAGAATATAATATGCAAACCATCGGGAAGTAAAATAATAAATCTAAAAATTTCAGTTGGATTTGACAATTGTTCTACTGTTTCAAGAACAGATAGTATAATTTACATTCTAGAGTATGATTATTTTTTAATTTTAATCTCAGCTGCTTCTTCCTCCATTCCTCCCAGAATCAAATCCTGATCAATTTGATTAAAAATTGTAATAAGAAATCCCCCTTATTTATTCTCGTTTGAATCGAGTTCTCTTGCCAGTTGCACAGTTGTAGTAATGTACCTTGAACAGTTGAAGACATGGTGGCATCACGCTATATAGAATTTAACCATTCACAACTTTTGGCCAATGCCCTAGTTTCTTACACATTCACAATCTTCTTGCAACCCATTTTTTTATAGTTTCTTTCCTCTATAATCATATCTGGCCATGAGGTAAGGTTTGAATTCTGCTTTCTAGCATGAGAATGCTATTCTTTTTTGATGAGGATGCCATGGTGGATTTGTGCAAGCTGACACACCCATGTAATTGGTTTTGCCTGAAACTTTCGAAGGAGACATGAGACATTTCCATTCATCTGCATTCATTACACCCAATTCCCCATGGTTATCAAGGATGGGCCCAATATTTACTTCATATAAATCTGTTGAGTCAATACAACCAAAGTGATACCGAAGTATGGGAAGTGAGTTTGAGGTTATTCAACTTTATGGTGGTCCAAGTTTTGCTTTATAGAGTGGAAGTGTGGGGTGGCACTATCTCACTTAGTGCATGGACTGAAATAGAGAAAATTCAAACATTGTTCTTACGTAGACATTAGCAGTTTAATCCTCGACATCCTATCATGTCATGCTTTTATAAATAGGTGCTCGGCTCATAGAAGTGCTAACCATGCAAAGGTATACAATTATGTCAATAAAGTCAAGAATATGCCTGACCACAAATTGTTCAACTGTCTTGGAGCATAGGATGCAAGCAAGGGACTGAAAACTAATAGCAGCACCTCTCATCTGGCTAATTGCTTGACATTATGAAATGGTTTAAACTATGGGGAGTAAAAGATCTATTGGAGCTCTCAGGTGATGCTGTGAAGTATGTGATTGTCGAGGATAAATTATAAGAGGCACTAAGAATGAAGTGCAAGATGCTAAAAATGTGGTAATTGGAATATTATAAGGCAAATGTTAACCCTCAATATTGGCCCCAATACAAGGTGAAAATGTCAGAACATATCCAACCACATCTTGCTAACCGCATGAGCCTTGGCTCTTGAAGATCCTGAACACTTCTTCAACTCGCTCAAACAAGTTAGGTGTTGAGGTAGCATCATGGATTCATCACCCAAGTATGAAGATATGTAAGATATGAAATAAAAACCTAGTGAAGGATGAATACCTCTTACTTCTCACTTGCTTAGCATATAAGGTAATTCATGAGAAGTATTGTTACTTGTTAGATGAGCATGATAATTTAAGTTTCATACTGAAATCTCCTCTAAGAAGGTGAGTACATATGTGCATGTATTATTTTCACATAGAAAGATTTACTATAGAGTAGTAAACCCCCATCTTAGGAAGGAGTCATGTACAAGATGATATGTTTATTTGGTCCTGCAGGTCAAAATCGCCTTATTGGTGGATGTTAAAAAATCAATTCTCTTTTTGGTATGGTCAAGTGTCAAAAATCCGTCTAGAAGATTATATGTCTCATGGAGAATCAGTAGTCCGTATATAATATCAATAAGCTTGTATCATTATTGACTCAGGAATTACATCTGGTTGCAGGATTATGAATATGAAGAATCAATGCAATTCACACTTTGAGAACTTATGATTCTTCTAATTTAAGGAAACAATTGCAACATGGAGAACAAGGTAATCTAGCACCTTAGTAAAATCAATTATGATTTAAGACTTGTTCATAATTGTGTATCTGTCCATTTCCAGGCTTTATTATGGGCCAAACCGGACATGGTAGGCATGCTCCTCAAGAGGGGAGGAAATGTTAAGTCATGGAAAAGGAGGCAATTCATACTTAAGGATGCTTACCTCTTCTACTTCAAAGTTCAGACCAGTGTGGTAAAGTTCTCCAACTATAACCACAAGTATTATTATGGTTCTGGTAGTTCAGTGAAGCATTCTTGCAGTCAGATATTTCCTTTCGAGTTGAAATTCATATTTTAATAACACGCGTTCAGATTTATTTATAACCACAAACATACATGGTTGCTGATAGGTGTACATATGAACACACGTATTTATTTCAGTATATAAGCATATTCCTGGACATTAGTAGGAAAACTGGGTCTAAGATGAATACCACCAAAAATAAACTTTAGAATGAAGTGACCAGGAGATCAAAATATCCTCACACATAAATTTGATGATTTCTCATAGGCCTGCAGTTGGTTTGTAGGTCAGAGTCCTCATTGTTGCACCTTGGTGACTAATGCTGATGAGTTCAGTGGGGCTTAGCCTTATAGATAGAAGAAAGTAAACATATTTCGGGAGAATATGCATTCTGTATCGGCATGCTTCTACTGTGACCAATCCTTGTGGAAATGCATAACGAAACTAAAAATTCACTTTTTATGGGCTTTACCTTCTTCAATATGGCCTCAGAGGGCCAATGTAATTGAAGGTGGTTAACCCCTTCTGAAAACCTTCTTGTCAGACTGACTGGCATTCACTTCTCTGTATTGACAGACTGAACCCTAATTCTAGGGTCAGGCCATGTAACTTGGTCATGTAGTGGTAATTTATAAATACCCAATGATTGCTAAGCATCATGGGATTCCATTCTTGAAGATCAGTGGGTTGGTGTGTTGTGTTCAGTTAGCTCTATTAAAGAGGTGTACAGGAAGAGAGAGTAAGATGTTAGGGGTGTGCGCAAAATGCTGGCTACCTAATCCATCAAGATCTTTTGCCTTTCTAAATTGTAACTAATCAATTTGTGTTGTGCTTGTCATCGGTGTCTCAGGCATATAAAAAAGTTTCACCTTCTAATCCATCTTGATCTTGGGACTTTTCAAATTGTAATCAGTCAATTGCAATTCTTCGTTTGTTGTGCAAAACAAAGTTGAGTTGTCTAGGCTTGAATATTGCTGATTGGGAGGCTGAGTCAGCTCTAGAATGTTCAATAGTACCTTATGCACATTCACTGTGATGATAGTTGTTTTCTAAGCCGTCTCTCATTGAACATCTCCTGCCTGTTTACAGTCTCATCCCACGAACATGTAAACCTCAGCTTTAAAATTTTTGGCCAAACTCAATTTTATTTTCCTCATGAAGTGTTAGAAGGTTGCTCTTGCTTGTTTATGTG
Source organism: Azolla caroliniana (assembly GCF_043228905.1). NCBI lineage: Eukaryota > Viridiplantae > Streptophyta > Polypodiopsida > Salviniales > Salviniaceae > Azolla > Azolla caroliniana. The sequence goes on along the minus strand of NW_028230436.1, from coordinate 5,626,955 downwards.
TGGATATATACCTAGAGTCAATTCATGTTGCAAGTGTTACTAATATTCATTGTCACACCCACTGTAGAGTCAATTGTATTATGTGAGAATGCATATGTGGGTGTAGAGTGAAATATCTTTGCCAACCCTCGTGTAATATCCTTCAAGGAGGAGAAATGATCCAATTAAAGTATTCTATAGGTTTGCATGGCTAATCAAATCAGCAGGCTCTTCAGTGTTTTGGTATCTATTGTGCCCAGGTATATTTCTATCAAAGACATCTTTGGGTTTCAATCCTTCACATTAGCATGTAAATATGAACAATCTGCTGCCAACAAAAGTCGGCGAATTCTCTTATCTCAATATGCCAAAGGATTTGATCTTAGTCGTTGTCATTAGCCACTGTATATTACTAATCTATTTGCACTAAGAGAGTGTTTGAGGTTTTAATAATTCATGTACAGTAAGAGGTATTTTGGGGCTTATTATGACCTGGATGTCTTATAAAATTATCACTTGGAGTCCATGTTCAATATTTATGCATATACTGTAAGAGAATTGCAAAATAATTTACCTTTCTCTGCTTCAGTACGAAGTTGAAAGGTTTTTAGACTTATGTTCCCAGCATCATTTGTTATTTTTTTCAATGGATCGTTTTCTTAAGACATTAGTTTTTTGAGGGCTTCAAGAGAGAGATCACACATCCCCTTGATCTGGTGGAGACTTGAAGCAAATCATCAATTTTGTATCTCCTATGTTTGTGGATAACTTTTATTCTACAGTCCAGGTAGAGAGTCAAGCCCTCTGGGCAATCATGCTATAATGTAAGTGCAAATGGTCTGTTTTAAGTCATTTTAAATGATTTACGTAATTCCGAAATCCTAAGTTGGCCTATGTTAGGTTTCTCCTGTAGAGTAAGAAAGGTTCCTTAGACATGATTTGGTTGAATTTATGTACAGCTGTGCATATATTCATATAATCAATGTGACCGTAGGCATTTATTTTGCTCTTCCATTTGAGAATTTTTAATAGCTTGAGGTTTGATGCTACATATATCAGTATTTATTTTAGTGGTTCCTCTCCAGGAGCAATCAGAGCCTACAGGAGTTATTCCCCTTCAAGGTTGTAAAGTGGGTGTGTTCCCTTGTGGAGCTGATGCTGCTGTCCAGAATGTTTTCATCATAACTTTGCCTGAAGAACTTGCAGGAGTAGGGATTATCAAGCGCACTAACTATGCATTGGCTGCAAGTTTCTATGAGGAAATGCATTCATGGATTGGTGATTTTCAGACATGCTTATTATTAAGTTTTGTAGAGAGCCTTATACATTTTTATACGAATAACATTATTTTACTTTCTTTATGCTAGTAATGATATATGTGTTTTCTGTAGCACACTCAGTTGGGTTTGGATATGTCTTTTTTAATTTAGATGCAATAAAATTAGCATCATTTTCGAAGCGCAAACTACATGCAAAAGTTGATCATGCTTTCATGGAGGTAAGAAGAAAGCAAATTCATCAGTTATAGTACACACAGCAAACCTTTCACATTAGGGATTAAAAGAATCAGACAAATAGAAAATGCACCACGATCTGTCTTAACCAAATTTTACAATAGAAGGAAGATTAAACATCAAATAATTGTTAAACTAATAACTAATAACTGCAATTAGTAAAATATGAATCACTTGAGATAACTAATTGAGAACTTATTTGATAAGCAGTTAATTTAATAGAGAGGTTAGCAATATTTTCTCTTCAAATTTATACTTATTATAGTTGTGAAGCACATGAAGCAATGCATTTATAAACACTGAAGTTTCAACCCTTGATTATTTATTTACACTAATGCTTTTGGGAATAAAACTTAGAGATCTCAAATTATACTTGGTTATATAAAGGTGCGTGATTTGGAGCAGCGCTGGGCAGTGGCCAAAGAAAGAGACGCATACAGGGAATCTGGAAGGGTCAGTATTCTGGAATCTTGACTAGGTTCTTTATTAAAATACAATAATGCATTCCAACGTCTTTTAATCAAAACCTATTTACATTCATAGGGAACTTTACCTATGGGAGATGAAGGAGAAGAGGATCCTGTCATCCTTCAAGCTTTAGCAGATACTCTCATGGATGCATATCATACACGGGAACAATTACAAAATGTAAAGCACATTTTATGAGAATATAACAGTGTAGCCTGAATTAATAATGAAATGTAAAATATAGGTTATGTCCTCCAACATCTTTTGTTTTTATCACTAAACCCTTTAAGCCTCCTTTTTGTTGATGATTGGTTTGTTTACAGTATTCATTTAGGCATGATCTAAGAACCACAAGGGGATGCATCCAGTAATATATTCTATGTTTGAAGTAGATAACTGGCTTAAATGGAGGAGTTTTTGTATTGCTCATATTGTATGATAATCTCTAAAGGAACTAACTAGTTCAGAGGAATCATAGATTCTCTAAACGGATGATTCTGGCCCAAAGTTGTGCAGTTTTCTTTTTGGATGGGGAAATTAGAAATGCACTTTAGCCCATGTAAGAGCTGGCCCATATCATTGCTTCCAGTTTCCTTTGCAATAAAATTTATGATAGAACACAGTGCCAAAAGATGAAATTTTAGACATTCAAGAAGATCAAACAGGTTTTCATATCACATTGCAGATCTTTTTGGATTATCCGGGCAGAGAAGCTGAATAAAACTTTTTGTATTATACACATTGCTTTGAAACAACCCAAATTGTCTTGCTTCCAATTATGTTTTGATTCATGGATATTCTTAATCAATATTTTTGTATTTATTGCAGAGGATCAAGGAAGCACAAGCTCGAATTCAAGAAGCATTTTCCCATCTTACAGTACTTGAGCGTGCTGCGTCTATGTAAGGATTGCTGAGATTTCTATATAGAATGAGGTAATCTATAATTCTTTTGAAATTAAATTAAGTTCTGGTTTTGTCTCAGACAAGAGGAAATGATCATGGGACGAAAAGATTTAGGACGTTTAATGCCGGAGATTCAGGCTGGTAAACAGGATGCATTTTTCTATGTATTCAGAGCTGGCTGTAGCTTTATAACTGATATAGAAAATTTCTGCTTGTAGAGATTAGCAAAATATCTTCCTTACAGAGGTATATTGTCTTAATTATGTTTCTTAAAAGGAAACAGTCTGCTGATGTTTGCTTGTGGCAGAGATGGCTTCCTGTAGTGAAAGACTTGAATGGCTGATCCCTGTACGCTTCCAGTTCTATACCTTGGAAAGACAGGTATGCTTCAATATAAAGGACCTTTTCTATAGCATGGATATGTAAGCTTGGATATTGAGGAATATGGCTGATGGGATGTCTGCATTCTTAGATATTGGTCGAGAGTTTACCTATATTAGATAAAAAGCGATTCTTGTTAGTGTTTCATAAGGAAGCTTGGGCTTAATTTTCTAGGTAATTTCATTCTAGTTGACTGGATTAGATCAATAAAGCAAACAACTAACAATAAACACCTATATATTCTAATTTTTCTCAGGGAGTATTGGCAATTCTTTGAATGGGAACTTTGGTAGTTATTTGAATCGCAACAATGACAACTTTATATTATTTAGGTTGAGGCACTTGAAGGCTTATGTGAAAGCGGAGAAGGTGTTCCATCTGCTAATGAATTAGAAGATATTCTGCGTAAAACTTTGAAACGGCTGGAAGATTCAGAGGTTAGTTTCCTGCTTATCATTGATTACATTAGCAGTCAGTATATTAGATTGTGTTATGAAGTTATAGCTACACTATTTTCAGCCTGTGTATGCATCATTTGTTAGTCTCTTATGCATTTCCTATGAGTCGGTTACGTTCACACACCTAATCATTGAGTAAATAACCCCATAGTGGCAGATATGTTCCAAGTTGTTGTGCATAAAAGACTTGGGTTATGGTAGAAGCAATTATAAGGTTCTGCCTACGCCATGTGCATGCCGTCTCTTCATTGCAGTGCTCTCCATCACATGGTCATAGTCTGCTCAAGCTAGTTAGTTAATAAAGTGGGGGATATCGGGGTTCAAGTAAAGTCATGGCAATCAAGATGTTAATCTAACTCTATTACTGTAAGCCTCTTTTATAGTGATCACGAGTTATGTATAATATAATTGAGAATTCCTTGTTTAATTTCTTTCTCATTACTGGAACCACCTTTGACTTTGGCACGGTCTGTATCAAACATCAGGTTTTTCAAAATGCTATAGGTTCCTTCATAATCTTTTGCATAATGTGAGACCTCTGATATGGAAGCTTTTATGTGATCATATTCTGCAGTTCCAACAAAGGGGAGATAAAACCTTGCCAGATGAAAAGGTTATTTCTCAACTCAGTGCTCCAGTCGCATCTATCTCTTCAGAGTACATGGTGATATTACATCGTGCTACAGAATCTCTTCAATAAGCACAAGATCTGTTTCCACGTATCCCACTCTCAATTTGTCTTTCTCAACATGGTATTGCTGCTTCATGATCCCTTGTGTGCGTTTGAATGACAAGCATCGGTGCGTATTGTATAACTAGAACAATATCAAACAAGTCTTATAAACAAGATGATGTTCAGGGAGCATTAAGATGTAGCTTGCTCATCAAGTTCTGAAAGGGTTTGTGCAGGCTGTTCCCAACAAATAACTGGTTTTGGTAACAATTATTTGTTGATACATTAAAAGTATATTCATCTAAGGTTGTTCTGCAACATGCGCCGAAGGTTATCATTGCCCTCATAGGTTCTCAACATTAATGCTATTGGTAATGTTTGACCTTTCTCGTATAATTAGTTGTTTCATCTTGGAGAACAAACCAAACAAAATCTAAGTAGAACTTATCTGCCTAGAGCACTAAATTAATATTAAGGAAACACTTAAATGCCAAAATTCCCGAATATTCTTGTTACCCAAGCATGTATTATGGTGAACTTGCTCACATTCAAGTGTTACAATGAACAAGGATATGGTGAAATGACTTCATACGTTTGCCATGGTGATTGGATCCATTCATGCATTCCAATCTTTGCCTCGTTGGCTTACAAATCCAGTGGTCAGAAATGCCTCAATAATTGTTATAGTCCATCACAAATTGGATCAAACCATGAGGCCAAAAAACTTGTACATTTCTTGACTCCAAGACTAACTTGTGAGACACAGCATGTGTATTCGTCCTTTTGGGTATCCATAACAAGAATTATCGTAATTGAAACATTTGGAACACTAGAGAAATATGTGCGTCTATGTTCATAAGTTTAGAGGAAGAAATAATTGTCATTGCTACATGTAATTTGAAAGCAATGTTTCATCCTAAGATTCATAAACAATCCATTTTATGTAGTTGAAATTACCATGTACCATCAAATACAAATCCACATAATTATCACAACATATAGTGACTGACTAGGACTATATGCAAGTGTTCAAATGAATAGCAGCTTCTTTGTTATGACCTCAAAATTCCATTGGGATGACTTAAACATGGTATATTAGGTCTTTTAATATTCCAAAAAAGCTTCTTAAATAGAAGACTGCTTAATTATCCAATGTGCAAAATTCATTGCTATCAAAATAATTAGGTTATGGTGAAACTATAGATTGGAAGTCAAGAATTCTTGTAACCTCATACTATAATATCAAGCCAATGTCCGTAAACATTATATTCAGATGAAATTTGGTGGTACGCCTAATCACCTCAACTGGATTCAAACCTCGCATTAGAGGGAGAATTAACTAAATTGCAATCTTCAGAGTAGGAGTTAGGGTTGGAACCCCATTTCCTCTTTTCTGAATTACCAAAGAATTATATAACTTGCTTTTCGCTACTCTTACCAACCTATTTTTTTAAATTTCCTTCTATCTGAAGGAAATATGTCATAGTGAGCTACATTTTTAAGCTCAGATCTGAATGCTCTATAAGAGCACCCAGAAGTCTCATAGAGACTTTTTTAAATGGAAGTGTACATATATATTATTACGCTAAGTAATTAGAAACTTCCACCTTTTCCATCATCACAGTTTCAATAAAGCACGTTAGAAAAGAAACAAAAAGCAAATTGAAACTCTTCATATTAGAGAGTATGTTGACAACTGCATAGAAGTGATAAAAAGACTTCATATGTTTCCTTGTTCAAAACACTAGACAAAAGATGGGTCATGAAAACTCTAAGAAGAGGAGAAGCTACAGTAGCCATCCAAAGCTTCCAGAGATCAGACTCAAGATTAACTAACAGAAATGAGTAATGCTACCACCCAAGTTAGGCCAAATTTGAGCCATTAAGGTTCCACCTTGACATTTCTTTAAGGAAAAGGGATGATGTTCCATAACACGTAAGATTGACTTCAGGATATTGGATATCGGATGATGCTTCAGGAAACAGTACATTCATGCCTAACAACCCTCAAAATGTCAGAAAATGAGATGAGGCCAATCAAGATATCGTCACTTCCCTCTTCGATGACCCAAACCCTATGGACCTTGCGATCAAGAGCCTTGCTGACAACCTCCTCTAATGAGATGCTTGGGAAACATGTCACTTGCCCTTCAGTTGCAGCAGCAGATGCAGGGTCCCTCTTCAAGAACTTGAGCACCCCTACTGATCCCCATTTTCCAAATACTTCAGCTGAGCACCCCCGGAGGTCACTTGCCGAAAAGGTGCCTATAATCTTCTTACCCTTTCCCTACATATAGCAGAAGACCATATTGACATTCATATAAAGCCATCACTTTACTTGATGACACAAATCATAAATGAAAGAAGGCTGGCTATATATCATTCAACAAGCTCATGATTTTGTTTGTCAAATAAGAAAGACAAACAAAATTAGATCAACTACTATCATTCATATATGTCACAGCCTCAATATTCTTGCCAAGTTAAAACACTTGCTAACTGTCTTTCATTCATATCATGCACAAAAGAAGACCATATACTCACCCATATCAGATACACATAGTTCCCAAATCACAAAGTCATTAGCCCAAATCACAAATAAATGAAAACCATACACTCACCTATGTAACATTATGCATGAATTGGAATATAGTCTATATATAGTCTATATATCATCATTTGACTCATGAATGCAATTCACAAACGAAAGACCAGCACATAAATATCACTCGATCAAAAAAGGCATAGAGATGGGATGGATCTTTGCATATTTACAGAGACAAGCTGCTTATCATCAGATTCATCACCGCTCGCAGCAACTGGGAAGATGGCGACAGCTGCCAACGAAGCTTGAGTCATACATCTCATTGTATCTGCAAGAGACATATTTTCGGGAACACCAAATATCGTTGATTGAAATACGCCCAATGATGCAACACTCTTGGACATAATAGGACGAAGTCGATCAGCCTCGGTTTGCAGGAATCGGACAAGGTCAGTTTGCGTGAGCATTCGATACCCTGGGGATGCTTCGATCGATTCCAAGCCAACCTTACCATGATGATGCTCTAATTGGCTTTCAAGAGGAACGAGGGTACGGTGGAGGCCTTTACCCATTGGTTCCATTGCATCTAGGACACTAGTTTGGGGAGTGAGACACCAGAGTGTAAGCCCTTCGAGGCTATGGCCAATCACCTTGGAGACAGGGCTAGCCATAAGGCTTGTGACAAACTCCTCGGACCCCGACCCGGCTTCGGTGAGATGAATGAATATGTCAAGGGTGGAGATGATTCCGATGTAGTGCTTCCGGGCAGCGCCAGTGGCTTTGTCGGATTCGAGGATGACGGAGCCACCTGCACCAATCCAATGGCCAGGGGGTGCCGCCACTGGGACTGCTAATATGTTGTGGGCCTGCAGCGCATGCAATGTGTCGCCCACGCTGGCTGTGTACGGCACTTCAACTAACCTCCCTTTGTGGCCCACTAATTGCCTCACGATGCTCTGCTCCAACACTTGCTTTGCCTCTTCCATAGCTTCTCTGTTTCTCTGTTTCTCTGTTTCTCTCTCTCTCTGTTTCTCTCCGTCTTTCATTTGAAAAAAACAGAACTTGTGCTCACCGTTTTTCTCAAAAACCCATGGGCTCCTTCCCACTTGCCCGGGTTTCACACCACCCGGCCACGATTTACATGTTTTGGTCTCTCATGCAACTCAAGTCTTTTTCATGGTGGTGTTGTTCCTCATTATTTACGCGGCTTTACTGACATTGGGATATCCTTCTTCTTGTTTACACTCACTTTTGGAGAGCTACCATCAGTTTCTGTTTGTCCTCCTCCCTCGCCCACGATATACTTTTGCGGCTCTTCCCTGAGCAATTATACGCACATTTCCTCTTCGTGACGTCATTAAACAACACTAGCTATTTTCTGGGACTTGGCCTCCTTGAGATTGATATGAATGACGCCCAACTTCTCGGAAAATTTTGATATCAACGAGTTGGCATTGGACATCACATAACATAATCTTGGAAGTTTCAAGCCTTAGATGGCATCAAATTTCTTATTATTGCCTAGTGGCAATAATAGTGGACAATGTACCTTAAGTAGTCTAACTAGTCACCTACAATCATAAAAGGTTGAATATTTTACACACACACACATAGAAGAATTAAGGGCATAATAGAGACTTCATTAAGTGCAAAGATTGGAAGTAGAATATTAGGAGTTATGGGCTAAATGAACTCTAATGAAATACAACCAAAGGACGAGTGAGACTTTTCACAATGTTTTGTATCACAATTTGTGTGCCTCATGCCTGTAGCTCCAACCAATTAGATCAAGGCCCCCCCTCCCCCGACCAATCAAAATATGAGGTGGATGTTTTACTTCGAGACATGCATAACAAGCACATAGGTTGGGTGAGACAAGGAGAGGTGAAAACATGAGCAAGTGGAGGTGTCGACGAATGGGCGATGGGTAGAGGGAGAGAGAGAGGGTGTAACTCGCCAAGAGTTGGATGAACGAGGCCAATTAGCTTAACATGAGGAACCACAAGAAGGGAACTCATGAAGAAAACCAAAAAAGGTGAGGGGCTTAGGCGCAACACATGGGATTGGGTGGAAGATAATGGGGAAGCATGGAAATATGAGAATCATACAAAGTGACAAGACAAATGGGAAGATAACCATTGATCTACTTGAGATCAATTGGGATGAGAAACCCCCCCTTTATACATGAGGAACACATTTAATATGCATGTGGCCTCTCAAGTATTTACAAACATGCAAGTAGCTAAGCTCAACAACATCATAATAAACTTTAATATACAATACAATACAATATAACCTCTCAACCTAGATAACCATATTGTCTTCCTCTCCTTGATGGTCATGATACCTTGCTCAAGAATAGGAGCAAACTTGTGAAACTTCTGCATCCTTAATAAAGTAGACTCTTGTAGCACATATGTCATTTCCATATGCATTAGTAACCTCCCGAGGATGATAGAACATCATCATCATTTGTCTCTTCTAAGGACACTTTTACCCATGTGACATATAAAGAATTTTTATAAGTGCTAGTATCTTGACATCGAAGATAGGCACAAGGCCAATCCAATTTTTCTATGCAAGCTATTATACAAACATAGTAAAAAAAAACTTAGTCAACTACTTCATAAAAAATAATTCCCATTGGATGAATTTATAGCTAAGGCTTAGAGATGCTAGCAATCAAGTGATGTAACACTATCAAGGAGAAAATATGGTTTAAACTATTTTTATTGGCATACTACCAACCTGCAACTCTAGTTTCCATTTGATAAAACTGCATGCATTCTACCACTACACCCAATGAGCCTTTGTAAGAGGATATGGTAATGTCGTACGACATTCAGACTTTCCAAATTAGTTGTCATGACATAGTTTCCCAAAGCAATGTCTAAAGTTGCACTCTTCTCCACCTTGTGACGTGTGCATTATTGGTTACATGGAACCTTGCAAAGCACTAGTATGTATTCTACGTAATTATAGAATCATTCATTCCCCAAATGATTGTTGTAAAAAATTGTTTCCTATCATATCATTTTTTAGCATCTTTGTTACATTAAATTCTTCCGCAATACTTAGGAATGGCCTTTCAGCATCTAAATCAAATGAAATTCTCGTCAATGTTGTTCCAAAGTGACGACATCCAATGAGAAAGAGAATATATGATTTTGAGTTACTGCATGTCCCGTAATCATAAGCCTACCATCGTTTGTGTATAAATTCTATTCTTAATTCAAATATATAAATAGAACTAGTCTTGAAAGTCCATTGGAATTCTTGGATCCCTACTATCGTGGGAAAATTTAGTATCCATATACAAAGGATGGTTCCATTTACCTATACATTAGGAAGGTATCTCATGATTCTTCGTAAATGCCATTGTTTTCAATGTAAACATTATGGCAAATATTATTAGTAAATTGATTTATCGCACAAAATAAGTCTAGGTACATGTAACAGTAAAATGAAATAATGCTTTAATACCGCCCATTATCCAATGTTGGGAAAAAATTATAAGCTATGGAAACATGCAAATTTGATGATTATTTTAAGTAGGTTTTCGATCTACCAAATTGTTAAGAGCTTTGTACAATAACGTAATGTGTATTCACATGCTTACATATATCTCTTTTTTGGATTATTAACATTTGAAACAATGGCACGTCAAAGCAAATGTGAGCCCAATGACATGTTACTTCCCATTACCCAAGTAGTTTATGTAACATAATCACGCACCAAAAGGACAGAAATGATAAAAATATCGAAGCAATATAGACAAGGTGTGGATACTTAGTCCACTCAATTCCATTCATTAAAATCTGCAAATCATTTCAACGTTTTAATAATTGAAGGGCTATGTATCTATATTATTAGAATGGATACACATATTTAGAGCTAAAAAATGATATAAAATCACTCTCCATATAAAGAACTTATGTCAAAACTTTGTATGATCAAGAACAAGATAATAACAACAAATCCCCACCAATGTATTTAAATCCACGAGGAACTCAGATATATTACCATTTCCGAACGGTGCCTTAACTCTTTCTAGATATTGGTTTGTACACTAGCATTTCCGGATGCAAACATAAGGATTCCCAGCATTTCTCTAGTGGTATGGAGTTAGTGCTTGTGTGAGGCCCAAGAAATTCAATTTATCTTTGAGCCTTAGTATATTACATAAAAGGTTTTGGATTAATGTTTCCAATCTTTGAACCATGTGTACACATGAATTTTTGCAGGGTGTAGGTTAGAATGATGCATAAATACCTCTCATTCTGGACGTTTTGATGGGAATCTGGATTCAGATCCATCATCTTGGCAATTGATAAGAACACCTATCCAGCTTCGACGGATTCCAATTCATATACAGTTTGCCGTCTCAAACTATGATTTGCCGTGAACAAGTGAAGAATAAGGAATTTGAAGGATAGGGAGATGCCCGCTTTATAAAAGTTTTAGCTATGGATTAATGTTTGACTCCCACTATCCAACTCAAGGTCTTCTTTGCAAGTGAGTATGGGGCCGCAACCGATCCCGATCCCGTTCTCGATCCGGGTAATGTGTGGCTGAGCTCGGCCGAGGGGGCCACGAGTTGGGCACCCGAGAAAGACTTGTGGCTCTCGTTCTCGGCGACCTCCTCGTCCACATTCCAGTTTATGTTGGGGAATGCCTCGACATCGGAGTGGGAGCGCCTGCTCGTGTTTATCTTCAGCTTGGCAGCCTCGGCATTGAGAGGGTGGCGGAACGAGAAGGCCCTTCTCGATGTTTGCTTGTGGTGGTCACCAGTACAATAGTACAGTGCTAGAGGAAGTGGGTCGTGGGCTTTGAGGCGGGCATCGCGAGGCCCAGCCATCCGATGGTGATGGTGATGGTGATGATGATGATGTTGCAGATCATCTATGGGCGACATGTCAAGGTTGAGATGAGCATAGCCTTTATAAAGAGGGTTATGTGGTAGTGATGTGACGGCTATGGTGTGATCGTGGGGATGGAAAGGCGTGAGCATGGCGGGGTCGGGGTACTCTTCGAGTGTGTCCTCAGGGGTGCACTCCGAGAGAGTGATTCGATGGCCGGGTGGCAATACGGGGACCAGCCTCCTAGGGGTGGAGCCCGGGGGGCGCCTCTTGTTACAAGGTGTGGGCGCGATCAACACCTCTAAGCTTGTCGGGTTGAGTACGTACTCGTAGGAGCCGACCGAGTAAGACCTCCGTGTCCCGCTGTGGATGCTGCTGGATGTGCCCGTGTCGAGAACGATGCGAGCACTGACCTCGCCCGGCCCACCGGCAGGAGGAGGCACCGCCCGCAACCGTCCCAATTGGACGGCCAGGACTTTGCCCTCGTATTCGCTGCGGCCGGACGGGGCGTCCGATGCGGCTTTCTCTTTCTCGGGCTTGCCCATCACGTGGCCCGGCAAGCAGTCGGTGCGTGAATCAACGGAGCTACTACGAGGACCGGCCACGACCGTGTGGTCGACGGAGCTACTACGAGCCGAACTCCCGTAGTAGCATGGTGTGAAACGGCCCGAACCTCCTGCCCTGTTCACACCCACACCCACACCCACACCCCCTGCACCTGCACCTGCACCTGCACCCCCTGTCTCTGCCTCTGCACTACTAGTATAGCTCCTGCTAGAACTATCTCGCAATGCCAAGCTCCCATGGTGCGCAGATATGAAGTTGGCACCGCTCATGCCATTGCTGCTTAAGTCATGGCCGTATTGCTCCGGGAGCAAGCCCCTCCTGCACAGAGGGCATGTGGAGTGAGAGAGGAGCCAGGTATCGATACACTCCATGTGAAAGGCGTGGCTGCATTTGGGCAGGAGCCTCAGGCGATCCTCTGCTTCGAACTCGCACAAGCAAACCGCACAATCCGCGCCTTCTTTCAACCCTTTCTGCACCGAGTCATAGAAGAAGACAGGCAGAGTGTCTATGAAGGATTGGTCCACCCCTGAATCATGGAGGTGGAACAGTTGCTGAAGCTGTCCCTGCAGAGCTGTGATGGAGACGATGGCGTTGGAATCTCGGCGAGGATGGTGCCTCATGACGAGGCATCGGATGAGGAGATGGAGGCATCCAGACAAGAAGAAGATTATGGTGAGAATGATGATGATGACCACGATGCTTGGGTTGATCTGAGCTTCTCGGAAGGTCTCATGGAGGACATGTCTTCGCAGGCTTGAATTGGGAGGCAGGTTATGGATGGGGATGAGAGAGGAGGGCTGGGAAGGAACCACAGAGATGATGGTAGAAGTAGCAGGAAACATGGCGATGGTGGAAGAAGGCAATTATGTGAAAAAGGAAAATGTTAAGAAAGATTTGATTACATGGTCAGAAAGCTACAGAGGCTTCATCGCCGTATGCAAATGCTTCTCTGTGTCTGTGTGTGGTATGTATGTATTAGGAGTGGGTTTTCTTTTACTCTCACGCCGCTTACAAGCAGGGAAAAACGAAGAAGAAGAAGAGGAGGAGGAGGAGCCACTTTCTCTGTCTCTCTCCTTTTTTTCTCTCTGTTTCTCTTTCTCCATCTGTTGTCCTCTCTGTGTCTGATGGTAATGTGTGTGTGGAAGCATTTATGAGAGGTGAGAGAGAAACAGAGACACAGAGACACAGAGAGAGAGAGACAGAGAGATGATGATGATGATGATGATGATGATGAAGTGTAAGAGTTGGTGTAAATTGCCTTAAATGGACACCAGGTTTGACAGTCAGTCAAGTCAAGTGAGATCAAGTCAAGTCAAGTCAAGTGAGGTCAAGCCAAGCCAACCCCCCCCCCCCCCCCCCAAAACTGAATAATCTTTCCATGCCATGCATGGATTTTTTTTACCACCCTTCCCCATTACTCTTTTTCACCTAAGAATAATATCCTCCTCGCCCACGCTCTCTCCCAACCCCTCGTTGTTATTCACCTCTTTTTTGCCCTTCCTAAATCGGTCCCGTTAAAATCATCGTCACATAACCCCCTGTCAAAGTTTCCCCGGGCCCTTTGTTCATCATGTTTGATATGGTGTCTCATCTTCTTCTTCCTTCTTTTTCTTTTGGGAAGGGGAGTGGGGCAGGGGAGTAGGGGAGTAGGGGAGTAAGGGTGATGGATGGTGATATTGCTGAAATTACAATGTTATCTCCAACACCAATGGGAGACTCGATATATTTCCCTTCCAAATGTGTGGTACTGTTTAGATTAGTCGGAGTATATCTTTTAAAACAAACCCATCGCTTTCGTTGTTCACACGCAAGTGAACATCTTTACAAATTCATAGAAAGTTATAAGACAAATGGAATATCTCCTCTTGAAAGTAGGTTTCCATGATAGACAAGTTTGCTCAATTTATGTCCTGTTAGGTGGTGGACATGTGCACGATAAGGTTTTTGGGAGATGCACTTTCTTAATGATTCTCTTCCTCTAATTGGCCTAATTAACTTCTCACTAGTCAAGACATAGCAATCACAAACAAAGCAATTGTCATGAGTTGTCTGGGACACGTTTTCTCATCCACTTTATTGAAGGATAGCCATTAAGGGGTGTACTATACAAGGTAGCGCATTTTATTTACATCCATCTCCATGCTTTACTTTTTTACAAAAAATACACTAAATGGTAACAAATATGTGCATCAAGCTGCAGGCACATATCCATTGCATCCATTATATTTTAGGCTACATTATTTTTAGAATGAGAATGCAAAGAAAGAGAAGATACAATGAGAACACTTACTCTATAGTAGCCCTTGTTCTAATCCTTTTGTATGTCATTCACTAACTTACTGGATTCCCAAAGCTTTGTTTTGATAATACATAATCCTAGATGGATCCTTAACCACAGCAAGAATTACTTGGTTAACTGCATTATGTCTGTATGTACGCTTATGAGAAAAGCATTGTATCACTAAGATGTTTTATATCAAAATTGCATTCTCATCTATTTTAATTTCTACATACTTAATGGACTATACATTATGTGCAATAAGGGGGGATGTATGCAAATATCTCTTTACATTTTCACATGTTGAGAATCTACTCTCTAATGCTTCTCAAATATGTTTTGTCAAAATGTGATTTCCAAATCTCACCAAAAAAGATCAGAGATTTGTTTAAGAGTTTTCTCTTCTCAAATAGATAAGAGAATAGAATAAATAGTTCTCTTCCTCTCTATTGGTTTACCCTCTATGTCTTTCATCGTTGAGAGAAGGAAAGAATGCATTTCATGCTAAAGCATACAATGCCATTATACATAAGAAAAGACACTTTAGAAGTTCCCATTATTTCGATCTAACAAAAAAACCCTTATTGATTCATGAGCTTTCCCTATTAATATTATTGAACCGCCACGTGACAACATGATGTCTACATGGGCAACACAATCTATTTGATTTTAGGTTCATTTAAAAATATTCTTCACATGTAGTTTATAGATCATGCTTCTAAGCATTTTGCTCCTAAAACTATGGTTTTACAAATCACTTTTAACAATGCAACGGTTGAAAAATGATAGCATTGGCTTAAGATGATGCTAATAACATATCCGTCTACTCATTTGTCTCCCAGGAATCAAATATATTGTTATATCTTGTGTTTATATTCACTTCCAATTAATCTTCCAATATTATGTTCATCTTATCCACTTAGTGAGAGAGAGATGGAGGTTAAACTTCAAATGCAATGTGTGTGTAATTTAAAGACAATTCATGCATACATATATTGTTTTAAATATTTGAGAACCGAAAGTATCTCTTATAGTTTCTCCGAAAGTATATTTTATAGTTTCTCCAAACGTATATTTTATAGTTTCTCCAAAAGATATATAGTTTTTGGTAACGAGTTGTACATTGTACACATTTGGTTCATCGCCATTTATTTTCATTGTCCCTTAGTTACAGTTATTTTCTTCAATGTGTGTGACGTGTGTGCTCAATGTTGTCCTAGCACGGCTTCACATATCACCTATGTATTAAAATTCATTGTACCCCTTTTGACGTGTGTCATAAGATCAATGACCTGACTAAACTTCTGGTTTACCTAAATCAACCAGCTAAATGCATACATTAGAACGTACAATCGTCTTATGAGAGTCCATTGGAGTGAAGTGTTGAGTTTGGAAGGATTGATTTCCACTTACATATGATCTGACAATATCATTTTTCTCAAGAGTAGAGTTCGGACTTTGGAAACCTTCAATTTCCACTTACATATTCCATTTCATTCCTAGTATTGGGAACGTTTGATATCTATACTTTCTTGTGTCGAGAGGTTCATGATTCTTATAAAAGTAAACCACAAGCACCTTTGACGATATTAATTTGACGCAATTTTAAGAAACTCAAATGGCGAATGTGCTCATGAAGTCCAAAAGCAACAAGGTCTAGATTCAATAGATTCTAATGTTTAAAATTGAGCTCTATGGTTCGAAAATCAACGTTCTATGCTTAAAGCTTGGACAAATTGGCTTTGAAAGAGTAGATTCTAAAAAAGTAGTGTCTCAAAATAATATCTAGAGATCGATGCCCTTGAATCAAAGGGATTTGCTGACAATACATAACTTCAATATGATATAATTCAATATACATAATTCATATTGACATTCTCAGTTGACATAATGGAAGGAGTTTTGTTTTTGGACAAAAAAACATCTAGAGTTTCTAACTTTCTTGGAAGCTAACAAAATGATAGAAACATAAATGTGTAACACACAAGCTAGCCTACATAAGAGAAACACTTGGTCAATAACCTATAAGAGAAACACACGGTGCACATAGGCCTATTGAATGAAGTGCTAAGTCATTGTTTAGTGGTTTTCACGCTCATTATCTCAGCAACGTATGTGTATATTGTTCCCTATGGCAAAACAAGAAACCAATTGATAATGTAGCTCTAAGCTCATTGTATTCTTATCAGGCATTAATAAAGTATGTTATTCTAATTTGTTTGTGTTGATTGTAGCAAAGACAACACCTTCATGTGTGGGGTAACATTATTGACTAGAGCAATAGATACATGACTTTTGACAATTTGAGACGCAAGTTTGTGTGGCCACCTAGTACCTCCAATTCATGATGGCATCCTTTATGTTGTCGAGACTTTGTTATAATGTGCCCATAGAATACGTATCGAGCCCATGAAGATTAGAGTATTGGTTAGATATATCTACCAAAAGAGTTAAAACTAGAAATTAAATGTTACAATGACTACATTTGTAATAAAAGACAATACAATATTCTAACACCATGACCATGTAGGACCAGGTCAGGAGGGCCTCAAACACTATATTATATACGTAATTTAGTATCATCCATATATAAATTTGAAAAATTAACAAGGATACGTAATCATTGATATTGCGGTAGAAAAACCAATTAGAAAAGCAACAACTAATAGATCTTATAGAGTTTATCAATAATCTTGATCTATGCAAACAAGAGTGAAAGGATAATCCCCCAAAACAAATTACCAATATAATGCACAATCACAATCGAGAACACATATATTTATATGCACCTACCAAAGAAAATGACTTTAGCATCAATTAACGGAGGAATAGTTCATTATAATCATGCCACAAGGATTTTCAATATATGGGACATAGTTGACTATTGTCACGCCATATGGATTCTTAAATACGGGACATATAGACCATGGCAAAATATAGTTATTCATAAATGAATCAACCAACCAAGTTAATGACTTCTTTTACTAAATTCACTACATTACATGGATACTAAAGTGAAAACATAGATGCGGTTAAAATTTAGGAAACCTTTTTCTATTTCAAATATTTTTTTATCAATCAATGCTACTTTACCTTTTCATCCTCGTTGTTGATCTACTCCACAATCTTCATAGAAATTATTACTAGTCATGTGATTAAAGTGAAGCAGATTATGCACTTCAAATTTCGATCATATATATTTTTGTTCATCAATGCAAACTCCTTTCACCTTCCTTTGTTCATGTACCCCATGATCCTCAAGAGACATTATTGCTCACCATTTCATTAGACTAAAGGCGCTTATGCAAATCTTAACTCACGAGAAGGAGAGATAACATGTTGTTTGTGTTTCTTGCTAACGGCTATCTACATGGACAAATCACCATGCTTTGAAGTTTATGTATACACTATGCTATCCTATATAAGGTTATTTTATGCACATAGCATTTGAATAAGAATAATTACTCAAGTTGCAACACGAGTCATGGATTCATTATTAGATCTCTCTCTCTTTCTCATATCCTTTATTAAAAATGAGACACATACAATATGTTTATTTTGGTCCGTGGTCACATTTGACCTCCTAATAGATCATTAAAATTTCTAATTCTAATTTTTGGGAACTAGTTTTTGGAAACACTACAATATGCATGAACACTTTATAACACGTACGAGTCACGACTATTAGCAATGGAAAGTTGTTTGAAATGTAAAGGAGTATATTGTTATTTCATAGACTCTATGAAAGATTTTGACATTGTGCCTTGAGGACATGTTTGGAGACACACAGAAGAACTTGAGGTACAAAATGAATTTATGCTTGCGATTTATCAAATCTATGAGAAGGTGATATGTTGTCTCTATATGAAAGATGAAATTTCAGTTTTCTTTTCCTTTAGCACTATTGTTGTTAAGCATTGATGCACTCTCAATAGCTTTGATTGGTTTATGCATTGATGAATTGGAACAAATGATTCATAAGTTTATAAAGCATGAAGGCATCAAAGAAGATATCATCATAAATGCAATTACCATGATTTTGATATCTATCGAGATGGTGTTGTATTTTTTTAGTCAAAATAAGTATAAGTCATGTATTTATTGTGTACAATAATGAGCCACTTGAAATAATAAAAAGCTCTAAATACCTTCATCTTAAGGGTTACTCAAATCTCAAATGTAATGAATGAGCTACCTTGGATGTGTGAATGATGGCTTAGTATGCATTTGAGAACATATGCAATTGAGGAGAACTTAATTACCATGTTCTCAAGGAATACCTCTTTGATACATAAGGACAACAATGTTTCTTTGTGGCGTTGAACTTTGAAGTATGGGGCAATAAGATCCCTTGAAAAGAGTTTAAAAATATCAAAAAACACTTTCTTATGACCTTTCTTAAACTCATGCTACAAATGCCATATGTGCTCATACGTGTTGAGAATGGATCACTTCCCATTTAGATCATGGGCATGGAAAGGGTTATAAAATATGTGCTTTAGGTTCAAGCGAACCCCTCACATTGACTTCCTAGAATTACACGGGAAGCAAGTAAAAATATTTTTAAAATACTTAAAAGGAATTTTTTTTAACCTTGAACATCTATCTCTTGTGAAAAGTGTGATGAAAATAACAACTTATCATAAAATGGTAGCTAGAGGATGTGGGTGTGAAAAGGATAGATTACATATAAGAGTTAACTACAGAGGGTGTGTACCAAAAAAATAATTTAGGCATAGTAAAGGGGTTTGAAAAAAACATTTCCATACACCAAAAAGAGTCATACGTAAAAGGGCGAGTGTGGTTCTGTTATAGGGGGTCATTACTTGATCAATTTTTGTGAGGGTAATGTATCAACTTGGGATTAGGGTAAAGGATAAATCAAAAGCTCAATGTATGGAAGTTACTTATATTGGTAACCTATCTACCTTTTATATCATCAAGGATTCCTCTATTTGTTAATGTGTTATGACAATTCCAACTCAAGCTTTTTGCGATCTATGTGGGACATCTTTGTGTGTGTGTGTGTGTGTGTGTTGATATTGGGGTAGTAATCGTGACTATGAGGCTCGGGACATTGCCTCGCTTATATCTCATTGCATAGTTGTTGGGTGTCTCGCGTTTTGTCAGATTCTTGTGCACATTCATCGAGGTGGATGTGTGGAGGGGTGTTCCCACCATGGCACATAGAGAGGATGCACCACCATTAGGGATCGGCAACGGTTCGGTTTAGGCTTAGCCGGTTTGGCTTGATCCAAGCCAAACCGACTAAGCCTAAACCGTTTACAGGATCTCAAACATGAGCCGAGCCGAGCCAAGCCGGTTCACAAACCGGTTTAGGCTAAACCAGTTTGTGAACCGGTTTGGTAAACGGCTTGTAAACCGGTTTCTAAACCGGCTTGGAAACCGGTTTAGAAACCTCCCTCTCTCTCCCTCTCTCCCTACCTCCCTCTCTCTCAAATGATCCACTATATACTATATACTATATACTATACATTGTACAAGCTCTCCCTCCCACTCTCTCTCACGTCTGTGGTCTCGACTCTCTCTCCCTCTCCCTCTCTCTCCCCTCTATGTAGTTCCTCTCTCTCTCTCTCATGTTTATGGTCTCGACTCTCCCTCCCTCTCTCTCTCTCTCTCTCCCCTCTATGTAGTTTCTCTCTCTCTCTCTCTCTCTCTCTCACGTCTATGGTCTCGACTCTCCCTCCCAACTCTCTCTCTCTCTCCCCTCTATGTAGTTCCTCTCTCTCTCTCTCTCCCTCTGTGTAGTCTCTCTCTCTCTCTCTCTCTCTCCCCTCTGTGTAGTCTCTCTCTCTCCTTATATGTTGTCTCCCTCCCTCCCTCTCTCTCTCTCTCTCCTTATATGTTGTCTCCCTCCCTCTGTCTCTCTCTCCTCATCTATGTAGTTCTCCCTCCCTCACTCTCTCTCTCTCTCTTTCCCCTTGTCTGTTGTCTCTCTCCCCCTCTCTAAAGTTTATAAACGGCTTAAACGGTTTATCCGGCTTGAGCTGGTTTGGCGAGGCTCAAGCCAAGCCGAGCCGAGCTCAAACCGTTAAGGCAAGTTCAAGCCTAAACCGAGCCGAGCTCAAACCGTTAAGGCAAGTTCAAGCCTAAACCGAGCCGAGCTGAGCCGAGCCGCTAAGCCGTTTTCAAGCCGGCTAAGCCAAACGGTTTAGGCTTGAGCCGAGCCGTTGCCGATCCCTAACCACCATTACCATCATCATGGTCATCGGTATCATCATCGTCAAGGGGGAAGGATTGTGACCATGTAGTGGTACTAGAGCTTACAGAATGGGGGTCATACACTAAGCATTGTGAGTGTTGGGCTAAAAGTCCCACTCTACCCACTTGTATCCTAGTGTGAACACGTCCTCACAGTTAGGGCAAAGTTACCCTAACTATATAAGTGAGAGACTAAGCATTGTAAAAGTAGTTCGACGGTAAATGTAAGATAGTCTTCGTTGAGCACATCATTCTCTCTCTCTCTCTCTCTCTCTCTTTGGTGAAAACACACAATTATATTAATAAATGTGTGTGAAAAACACTACTTACAATACGTGTGACAATGAAGTATGGTCACACACTAACCACACTACACTATATGGGTAGTGGAACATGTTGAATTGCCAATAGGCAAGACGAACACTCCACCGAGGAAAGAATTTCCACTTGTTCCAATAAAGAAAATTGCCACATTAGTACTCCCTTCAACTTTCGTAGATATGCTTTCACTCCATGTCTACCATCGAATACAAAAGCGTTGCGCATGTTCCAATTACAACGCAATCCCCAATACCTCAGAAACAGGAAAACAATCTCCATCTCTGATTTTGGGTCAGCCTGTGTAAATTGTGCAAACACCCATTGTCTAGGTGTCAAATAACTCCGTGATAAAACTTGCCAAATTTGACAAGCAATTGGACATTGTATAAATTGATGAGTACTATCTTCTCTCTCTCTCTTCGTGCAATTGTCTACTTTCATCTTCTTGACTCTTATCATAGTGCACACCCTCTTCACTACTTGTGTTGTTTGCTAGATTGATTGACAGGTCCTCAATCATCTTCTTCTACATATTATCGACAACAAGTGGTATCAGAGCGGCTTGTAGTTCGGCAACAACAACAATATAAATTTGAGAAGGGAAGAAACATGTCAATCTCAACTCCAATAGAACATGGCTTCTACATCCAACACAGGAGTAGAAATCCGAAATTTCGAAGGCAAAAACTTTGCCCTATGGAAGGAGATGATGCAAGATGTACGAATCATCCAACGTCAAATCGAGGCAATATGGCACACCAACAAGCCAACCTTGATGACAACAAATGAATGACGCTCCGTGGATGAAATAGCTAGGTCGACCATCCGAATGCATTTGGCTGAGAACGTCTACTTCAACATGGCCAAAGAGACGTCAACATTTGCCTTGTGGGAGAAGCTCCAAGCCGCTTACGAAAAGAAGTCATCCTCATCGAAACTCATACTAATTAGGCAACTATTCAATATGAAGATGAGAGAGAGCTATCCAACGACCTCCCACATCAACACCTTTAGTCGGGTGTTATTCGAACTCTCTTCCCAAGGGATTAACTTCGAAGAAGAAGTTAAAGCTCTTACTCTCCTTTCGAGACTGTCGGTGAGTTGGGAAGTATTCTGCATGACATTCACCAATAGCAGCCCAAATCTGAACATGGACGAAACAATCGGACAGGTTCTCACGGAGGATATTCGGCGAAAATCAATGAGTCTCACCATCGATGATTCGACAGAAGCTCACTACTCGACTGAGCTTGCTGGAAGAACCGGTCGAAGCACCAGTCGCCTGAGGAGGAATGATAATCGACAACGGTCAAAGTCACAAAATAGCAAGCCGAATGCTTCCTGCACTCATTGCAGAAAGGCCGGCCACAACATTGCCGACTGTTGGTCGATCAACAAAAGGAAGGAGGGCAGACGAAGATTCATCCTTATCCCTCAAAAAATTTGTTTCATTAAGTCCACATAAACCATCTCGCCGATTACCACCAAGTTCTTGTACAAATAACACCAAAATGAGTATAAAATGTTTTCTCATCCCCTCATATATCTGCTTCAGCCCCCACACCATCATCACTCATCCTCTCTCATGGGAATATGCTATAAAGACAAATAACTATGTGACAAAAACGACAACTAGATCCTGTTTGTTGCAATCCCTACAAAACCTAAAATCGTCTTCATTCAATCCACATCAACATCAAGCCGACCATCTTGGCATGCCACCAACTACCACCAACAGCATGTATGGACAACAAAAAAGAAAGAGTCGAAAAAAAATTCCTCTCCTTATGACAATCTGCTTTAGCCCCCACATCAGTATCACTTATCCTGACAAAAACAACATCGTTCATCTATGGTATCTCATGTTGTTTGTACTAAAAACGGTGCCGGTGGCGGGAACAACCAACGAGGTGGTACGTAATTCCACTTGACATCAACGACTGCATCCAACATAATAGGAATAGATGACCAAACTTGACGAATTCTCATTCTTTTCTTATTTAAGGTGTGTTTCCAGAACCCTTATAACTATCATAATTACCTTTAACCGTATTGTACCAATAAGTCCCAAAACTTGATCCACGATGTGAATGTTTTCATCATTGTATAGCTCAGAACACCTAACTTTCCAAAGAACCCATAACGCCAAAGAGGAGACAATCTGTCATACGTAACTTCGGGAGAAAATTTTGATTCCTTGCAAGGAGCTTGAACTAGGGTATACCTGAAAACTTCTCACATGTAATGTCAAGGAAGAATAATGATGATGATAAAAAGTCATTTGTTGATCCAACAATCCCTAGAAGACTGCACCCCACGTGAAAATCCCTGACCTATACTTACGACCTAGTAGCCTAAGAATTTGAAACCAATTTTTTTTGCAACAACACATTCCCAAAATACATGATGCAATGATTCATGTGTTGGGAATATGTTCCTCTAGTGGGAGGAGTTGATTGTTCAACATAGCCGACAATCAAAGATAGGGAACAACCGACTAGTCGGATGCAAGCTGACAATCGAAGAGACGACTTTGAGAGAGTCAATATGGAGAGTCGACTTGGAGAGATAGTCGACAATAGGCGATTGAGGTGCAAGACACGACTGACTAGCTGATCGGATGGTCGATGACCAGGCTGATTAGTCGGACCGATCCGATAGTTGACAGATGAGTCGACTGATTAGTAAGATTATTATTATTAGATAATAAAAATGGCCATGATTGTAAATAGCCAGTATTGTGTCATAGTATAAATACACCTAGGATAAACAATGTGTGTGTAGACAGAGAATAGTGGAAAACATGTGTGTGATCCTCTGTTGTTGTGAGTGGGACAGAGAAGAGAGAGTGAGAGTGAGAGTGAACGACGCCATACCTGAGTGAGCTTAGACATCAAGAGCCCTATGTGGCTGTTACACTCTGTGGTGAGAGAGTGTTGTAATCTCGTCGTTATGTATATCCATGATATAGTGAAGATCTGTTCTCCCGTGGTTTTCCCTGTCTAGGGTTTCCACGTACAACTGTGTACCTTGTTCATTTTGCTGTTTTTCTGCTCCAAGTTGTGTGTACGCTGCATATCATTATGTACAAAACCACACATAACGCATGGCCGATTAGTCACAGATCCCCTTAGCAAATCACCTACTAGCAACACATAATGAATCATTAACCAACGAAAGTGTAATATCTTGTTCATATATTTAGTTGATCAAAATGGTTTCCAAAACATCGACATATGAGAAGATGAGACATTACCTTCCTCCCAATACTTTTTTCTAGCAGGTACCGACTCGGTCTGCCTCAACAAAAAGGTTCTCCCAAACGCCACCGAATATGTGAAGAATGGGAGGACCTTAGTGGAATTGGCACAAACAATTTCCAACCATAATCTGCTGGATCCCACTATAGATCGCAAGTGGCCTAGAGTGTAAAACCCAAATATGAGATGAATAGTTAGTTATTAAGGGACTAGGGTCAATAAACAATTTTTTATCCAATATAGCAATTACTCGCACTAGTAACTGCTTTGCAGTGGATGTAATTGGAGACTCGTCATCTACTAATGCCAACCTACCATTATCCAAAACTTCATAAAAATAGAGGCTGCCATTTTGATGATATAAACGAGCTCCTATAAGTATATTAAGTGTCGAAAACATACCGTACCAACTCTGAAAATGATCGAACTGCAAAGTTGGCACTGTGACTTTATACACCATGGACAATTGAGATACCATTATGTTTGCCCCTCTTAAGTTAGACAACACATTCCTTGGGTCCTGCGCCAAAGTTTGCAAAAACTTTATCCAATCCGCAACCGTATGAGCTAGACCATTGTCCATTGCAGCCCAAGATAACCTAGGGCGTATACCCAAAACACACACAGCTTCATCCGTAAATAAAGGATTCCATATCAAGGGTTGATGCATGAATTGAGGATAAGTTTTCGGTGGCAAGAAAACAAATGCTTGACGAAGACTTTCCCATGCCCGAAATATTCCATTAAAAAAACGTAACGATCCAACATTGGACTTAGGTAACGGAAAATCTGCATTGAAGAACCATCTAAGACTATCATTCCATTGACCACCTACTGATGGCTTGACCTTATGTAAATGTTGAATCCATAGCTTTTTCCATAACTCCTCTCCTAGCAATAAACTTCGAACAACATGCTTAGAAAGTAAGGCTTTACTTTGCATAAAAGGATCAATTAAACCTAGACCTCCTTTCTGTTTAGATTGTATAAGAACCGACCAAGGTACCTTTGCTACCGAATTGTCTGAAATGGTGTTCCCCCAAATAAAATTTCGTACTAGACGTTGAACTTTAAGCATTATTGACCTCGAAAACAGCCATGTAGATGCTGTATACAAAATCGAGGACAAAAGCACCGAATTAGCTACAACTATACCTCCTGCTAAGGATAGCTTTTCCTTATTCCAGTAGATTAGCTTATTCCTTAATCTTAGCAACAAGGATGCAATCATATCCTTTGCCTTTAATCCCAAACCCACTCTACAACGTACATACCTAATGGACTAACCTTGAGGTATCCAAATGAATACTGAAGAAGGTACATTAACTGGCGGATCTCTAGGAGCGACCCAAAAACGTGATGATTTATCCCAATTTATCAATGCACCAGATTCATCAGAGAAATCATCCACAACCTTTTGCACCTGTGACAAATTTAATTGTGAGGCATGAACTATAGAGTTGTATCATAAGCAAACTCTCTATCCACGCCAGCATTTGACACTAGTAGTGCTAACCCTTTAATATTTACTTATTGAGAATTTAGATGTACAGAAAATGCTTTAGATACTAGTAAAAACAAGAAAGGAGCAAGTGGACATCACTATCGTACTGATCTTGAAATCGAAAATCTCCTACCAATATCCCCTACAAATAAAAGAGAACTATGCGCGTTACGATATAATGTTGATACTCCTCGTACCCATATGTTTGGGAAACCCATCCTAACCAATGTTCCCTCCATAAAATCCTGGTCCACTCTGTCATAAGCTTTTTCAAAATCAAGAAATAACACTTCTAAGTCTTGCTTATGCAATTAAGCAAAGGCCACCATTTCCCAAAAGAGAATAATATTATAAAAAATACTTTGCTCTTACATAAAACCAATATGGGAATCATGAATTAGCTCCGAAAGATAAGGTTGTAACCGCCTATCTATCGTTTTTGCTAATATTTTATAAATAACATTCAACAAGGTAATTGGTCTCAAACGTTGAAGCTCTTCTAATTGTCCACTTGTTTTAGGAATCATATAAGCTAAACCCCCCTTCCATTCTTGTGGCATATTTCCCGAGTCTAATATCTGCTGATAGGCTTTGGTCAATCCATCACCTATCAAATCCCAATATTGGATATACCATTGGACTCCCGACCCATCCAAGCCATGACAAACATCCTTAGCAAGGGCTTTTGTAGCTTTAAGAACCTCTTGAGAATTTAATGGTTGTAAATGACAATCTGCTAGTTGTACAGTCACCCTACTATGAATCCTTGACCATATGATGTCCCTTTTAATCAAATCATCCCCAGAAAAGGATCTAGCTTTCAACAAATTCTCATAATAATCAGAGGCTATTTGCCCCATCTGACTAGAATCCGTGGTATAAGAGCCGTCAAGACATTTTAACCCAGAAATCCTAGCAGTTGTCTTATGATGATTATGCACTGCAAAGAACAGTTTATTGACTTTATTTCCCAACTCTTCCCATGTAGATGATCTATTATGATAATTAAAATCTGCTGAAATCTTTTGTAATTCCAATATCTGGTTCCCTTATTGTACCAATCGGAAACTTATATACCTCG
Organism: Azolla caroliniana; assembly: GCF_043228905.1. NCBI lineage: Eukaryota > Viridiplantae > Streptophyta > Polypodiopsida > Salviniales > Salviniaceae > Azolla > Azolla caroliniana. Next base: position 5,599,940 of record NW_028230436.1, on the reverse strand, counting down.
AATATGGTCTTCTCTCTTGCAGATGTTGCAAGGATCTCAATCCCCTATGAAGTCTTCCTATTTTAGTACAAGACTCATAAAATACTTGTTTAGCTTTACAATGAAAAAATTGTTGTGTTTCGCTAATAGCCTTGTGAAGACTAGATAGTGCATAACCATATGAATAGTCATATTTATTCCAAATATTATGCACAATAGGAACACAATCGTGGTTAAGAAACACATAATTCACAATTCTAAACATAGATTTTTTATGTTGCTCCTGCAAGCCTATAACTAAACGAAGTGGTGCATGATCAGAAAAGAAAAATGAAGATAAGATTCCAATTGAACCTCCTTTCTTCCATAAAAACTTATCAGCATATCTAACCCAGAGAAATTGGTATGTGACTGTCTTCTATCCGACCGTGAATAAGCTAAGGAATCTTGCATCCATACAAAAGAAGACACATGCCACAAGTCCATTAAACCTAAAGAAAAAATCAAGCGTTCTCATTCATATAATTCTGAACCAAATAATGGTTGTGATGTGCCTCCTAACTTATCACACCCATCCTCGAACATATTAAAGTCACCCGCAATTGCCCAATGTTCAACAGCCGGTAACTGTGGCATTATGCTCTTCCATAATGTCATTCTATCTCTTGCATGATTTGGTGCATAAATATTCAACAAACCCCACTTCTTTAAACCAATTTGAAGAATTATATAATGACCTCTACCACAAGTCAAAACTCTGTAATGTAAGAAAGAAGATCACCAAATGTCGCCTATTGCAATGAAAAGACCTGTTGTCAAACTATTATCCCCAATTGCAGGCACCTAGAACTGTCTCCACTGGCCTTGAAAAGTTTGTCTTGTTTGCTTGTTTGCTAGACTGATTGACAAGTCCTCAAACATCTTCTTCTACATATTATTGATAGTAGTGAGGAGAGAAGGGATGATAAGGGTATGGATGTGCAAAGTATAGGCCTTTTTGCAGTTGTGCCATAGTTTTTGGTTCGCCATATGGGCCTGATCGATTGCAGACAAGCTCAGAGTTTCAATATTTTTATGTTTTGTGTCTAGGGGCTCAGTTCTAATGTGTTCGTGACAAGACATGGTGTCGGAGCCCAATGACGCCGATTTACAACATGGATGACTTTTACTTAATTTATGTCAAAATAATTATCTTCATCCAATTAATATGATCATCTCTCTATCTTCGCTTGATCCACTCCCCCTATATGAGGAGAAGGGAAGTAACAACAATACAACTTAACGATACTTCATAGCCAAGGGAAAACATAACATGTGTTTGTGATCAACCACATTTTTTAGTGTCAAATAAAATTTAGCTAGGGTGTTCAAATGTAATTTACCTTAGTGTGAAACGTACAAAATAATTAACATAAAAAATAGATTGAGTTGATTTGGAAATCATGAAAGGCCTTCAAACCAAAGTATTTGTAGTAAACAAACTTAAAAAACTCATCAAGATTTATAACGCCTCGAAACCAAAACCCGACTCAAGCTTGACTAGGAGATAGATAGATAGATAGATATCGTCTTCGGAGGTCAAATAGGACATATGAGACCAAAAATATTACATTTCACGTGCTACGTGTGAAAATGAGTATTGACTCTCGATGTTCAAGAACTTTACCAATCAATGTTGCAATCGAGAGTGCACATTGTGGTTGTGAGGGAAATTCGTGCAAGAATTGGGCTTGCGCGAAGATGTGTGGAAAGCATGGTCGAATATGTTCAAAGGTAGAGCATTGTATCAAAGTGTGATACTCATACTCTTGAACTTGTTTCAGGCAAAGTCTGCATAGTCGACCACTCTCATCACTTGTGCCGCAACGGCCCGTCTCACATCGCATTGCATGGATGTTCAATCCCTACATTCTATAGTGGCATCTAGTAATTATGAAGTAATAGAGAGATGAGAACCCAAGCCCTAGGGCTAGTAGTCATTAACTTATCACTGTAAGGTAATTACGTTAGAGAGAGAGAGAGAGAGAGAGAGAGAGAGAGAGAGAGAGAGAGAGAGAGAGAGAGAGAGAAGTTTGTATCGAACCCAAGACATTGGTACTAGTCTAACAATTTACTACCAAGGTAGGATAATTATGAAAAAAGAAGGAAAGAGGCAACATTCTTAGCCAATTTAATTCGATTCATTCAAACATACAACTGATTATGATAAAGTTTATTGTATGGATGCAATGTTTAATCTAGTTCTGCATGCGGCTTTCTGAGGAGATCAACATGCATGACATAATGTTTTATGCCTTCATTCATGTGGTGTGACGATAAAAGGTGTTGGTAACCCTCGGAAAAAGACGCTCATGTCTCCTGATGTCATAGGAACCGAACTCTGAGACGGCCGGCTGGGGCGAGCATGCGTGGCTGGCGAGGCCATTTGGGCCAGATGGGGGGGGGGTACCGGCCGGCCGGCCGGACATTCATTCGTTCATGGTTTAATTGTTTGCTTGTTTGGGATAGATTGATAGGCCTTTTGTCCGCCTGCCTGCCCGAACATTCATTCACTCATTCATTCATTCATTCATGTTGTAAGTGTTTGCTTGTTTGGGATTGATTGAGAGGCCTTTTGTCCGCCCGCCCACCCGGACATTCATTCACTCATCGTCTTCTTCTCCTTCTTCTTCTGCTTCTGCTTCTGCTTTCTGCGTCTGCAACCTTTTTCTTCATCTGGCGCTCAGGAAAGCAAAGCAAAGTAAAGAAGAAGAGCGAAGACATGTTGTCGCGATCGGCGTTCATGGCTGCCGCAGCCGCTGCAGGTCGAGGAGGCGGCTTGGTGAGGCGGGCCCTCAGGAAGCAGCGACTGAGGAGCGGATCCTCAGAGCACAGTGGCCATGGAGAAGGTGGAGGGGGCTGGTTCAGCCCCGGGGATCGGGATGCCGGCGGCTATCTCTTCAATGAGACCCCCCCTCCTCCCGGGCAGTCCCGTAAGTGGGAGGACTGGGAGCTCCCCTACTATGCCACAGGCGTCATTGCCTTCCTCATGCTCTCCATCGGCCTCACCTCCAAGCCCAACACCAACATCGATGTCTGGGCGCATAAGGTCGCCCTACGCCGCCTACAAGAGGAAGAAGAAGCCGAAGCAATAAATACAGGAGGGAAAGAAGACGTCGGAGAAACCGTTGTCGTTGCTGCCGCTGCTCACGCTCATGATTAATGACGCTGTTGTGTTAGCTTGACGATACAGGTACACCATCAAAAGCTATTTTCTTAGCTCTCTGTCCCTATGAAATAATCGATGTCTATTAAATGCTAAAGACCGAAGATCTGAAAGGAATATTATAGTTCTTTCTACTTACTTTCACATACCTTTAGCTGCCTTATCCTCATCCATAAAAATTATGCTTTTTTTTATGGAACTCTAACGGTAGGATTAATTTGATTGAAGTCAGGTTTTTCTAGATTCTTTGGACTTTTTTTTAAACTTGAAGATGCAATGTTTCCATGAAGTTTGATGGAACTGTAACGTGGAAGACTTTAATGGAGTTTGGAGTGTTCTACTCTACTCGAATAAATCACGTTTTGTAGCAACATGCACACTGGAAATCAGAAATTTCTAGGTGCATTTAGCTATTCTTATCTTGTTTTCCATGTATGATGAAGTTTTTCAGAATGTTAACATGAATGTTGTTTACCAAATTCTGTATTTTCCATTCTACTTTACATTCATTAAGCTGTTCTTAATCTTGAATACGGTGTTGATCTACATCTAGTTCTCCATGAATAATAAAGTTTCATGGAACCAGAATGTTTATGGAATTTAGAGTTTCGAAGATTCTGTGTGTATCCTTGTCGTGAATGTACTTTACATTGTCATCTAGCTATTCCTAGCCTGAATCAGCAAGTTATGGAACTGTAACATAAGTATCTGATGAAAAATCAGAGTTTCAATGTTTGTTTAGCTGTTGGACTGTAATAATAGACCATGTATAATCCCAATTTCTAGAAGCTTCACATGAGGATTTGACGTGCATCAGAGTTTTACAGATTCGTGTTGTCTTGAATATGCTAGATATATGATAAAGACCTAAATACATCGAGATCTACATCTTGAATGCATCACATAAAGCTACTCATGAACCCTTTACATGATTTGTTGGAATTAAATATAGTTTTGGTTTTCTTACATATATAAGTAATGCATTGCTAACGTGGAACAAAAAAATTCCATGACCTATCTTATCTAATACGATATGCCAGCATAAGACGGCACCTATTCATCTTATTTTGTGTTATTACAATCAATTGTGTGGGCTTCAGATTTCCTTAAAATTGTTGTTTTCTAGCTCGGCATATGTATATACTTCGCATTCTTTTCCCCTTGATTTTCTTATATTAGTCTTGTAAGTGAACTCTTCATGGTTAGACTTTGATGTGATATTCCATTACCATTCTAGTTACATTTGGCCATGGGAAAATCCATTTTTTGGGCATAACATCAGCTTATGTTTGGAGATAAGTTTTTCCTATTAATCATAAGTATTTTTTATATATTTTTGGACACACATTGTCAATATGCTAGCATCACATCATAGATGGCATAGAAACTCAGCTTAGTAGTCCTCATTATGAATTTGCACCTACTTTCGGGCAATGAGGACAGTGAACAAATTGAGATACTTGAACTTCTAATACGTGAATATTGAGAGGGGAACTTTTTAAGTTCAAAGTCCTGGTTTGTGGCGAGAAAATATAAGAATCGTTTACTGTGTTCAACATGCAAATTGTATGATGAACCAGAGTTACATCCTCAAATCTGGCAAGTATAAATAAACGACTATTTAAAATTACTTCAGAAAATTAAGCATTGGTCAATTAGAAAAATGGTAAGCGTGAACACGGTAATGTGTGAAACATTTTCTGCATTGAACACATATGAGATGTATATATTACATATATTAAAAGCAAGAGAATTTTATCAGAACTACTGTATGCTCTTAAATACCTATATAATAATGAAAACTTATTGTAATTAATTAATGTATATTTGCCTGAATTTCTACCGTAAAAGTAAGTGTGGGAACTATTTCAAAACAATGAGAAAGCATTTGGAAATGATTTCCTAGAACGAACTGAGATGATAAGAACTGCAAGCTTGGAGTTGTGATGGTACGGTTTTGTTGCTACACTTGTTTATGTTTATTTCCTGTTTTCATTTCTGAACAGTAAGAAAGGCAAATCCAACTATTGTGAGCTATTTGCATTTGTCACAAAAGGATATTTTTTTAGCTCTTTTGTATCACGTTATTTTATTTTTCTACTTGGCTTCTCGAGGTCTTGAAAACGGGCAAGCTGATTGATTGTAGACTGGAGAAGTCACAGCTAACTGGTCCAAGGATTGACAGGTGCATAGGGTTCGGATGTGTGTGGAAATGTTTGCTTCCAATTCGAAAGTTTTCTCTTATAAAGTCACTTATGTTAGGTCCTTTGTAAGTTCACTTAAACAATATAGGTAAGTGGAAGCAAAAGAATCGATATCCTTGTGAAGAGGTGACAGTCTATAGCTTTGCAAGCTTCTTCAGAAAAACCGCATTTTGCTAAAGCGTGAAATTAAGTTTTAGAGCTAACAGGGAGTCATTAAAGAGGTGAGGAGTCATTGCAGATTTGCTCTCTGTTCTAGTATGTATTCTGAATGGAGAGTACCCTGGGAGCTTTAAATATGGGTTTGAATGGCTGAAGCTCGAAATTAATATTAGAGCTAAAAGAGAGTCTTAGCTGATTTGCCTTTTCTGCTGGCATGCTTAATAGAGAGTGCCCTGGTAGCTCTATGTGCGGATTTTAATTGCTAAATACACTTCAACTGCTGGCTGGGGTTCTTGGGTTTGAGCTATATTCTCTTCTCTTAATTATCAGTAACGAAGTACCTCAAAGGGTGCCAGACGTTCAGGCCAACTGGAATAAAATTCCTTGTATGGGAGAAGCCTACTTTCCTGTAACTGAAATTAAGTCTGATATGTATGTGCTTGGAAGTTATACCATACGATTGATTTGTGATTATGGATGTGTGAGACACAGCATGCAGAGTGTTTTCTCTTATGTGAAACATCAAAGGTAGGAATAAAATAAATAAAGCATTTTTATGAAGGGTCAAAATTTGTGAAAATTAGTCAATAAATTTGCAATTTCAATCACATTGTTTTGGTCTGCGGGTCTACTTATGTATTATTATTTCTTTTTAAATTTCAGGGTTTTACATGGTGTACAAATTTTTGCAAAAGAGGAAGACAAATAAATGTTCTTTTATCAAAGGAAACCTATGTATTATTCGCATAGGGAACCTCTTTCTAAATACTCTCCTTGTTTAGAAACTTAGATCTTTAACTCTTGAACTTTCGTTTTATGACAAACTAAGTCTCTGTTATAGAAAAGTTAGATATGTATGACCCTTTATTAAATAAGGACCAGTTCGTTATATTCAACTGCGTACATTTTTGGAAACAATTCACAATAAGATTTATACTATATTTTATGTGGCATATGTATATTATATGTGTAATTATAGCAGATGTATGCTTGTGTTTCTGTGCATGCAGTGTAATGTGAAACTTCGAGGGGTTTTAATTCTTTTGCAGTAGAACTTGAAATGGGAAATGAAGTAAACCAATATGTGTTTGTGCTGACTATGGCAACATGAAGCTTTATGTTTACTTGCAGTTCCAGTACTTTCAGCTTGATCTATTGAGCTTGCATCAACTACACATGTTTTTTTATGTCATGTTGGAATTCCCTTATAAGAAGCAAGAAGGGGTAAAGACAGGTCAATCTTCCAAACTATTGACTTGATTCGGGGATAAATATCCAAATACATTATCATGCTCTTAAATTTCTCAGTTTTGTGTTAGATGACTGCTGCACTGTTTGTATAGGTGTCTCCTTTACTTTCGACGACGATTGGATGTAACATGCATATATGAATCTTTGCTTGCTATATCTGGATAATGGAATGACATACTTTCCTGTAATTCAATTGTCTCACATTGATCTAAATGTCCCTAAAAACCTTACAGTTTGATCCTTCTGGTATTACAACTTAATAATAGCTGACAATGAAGTTGATTCTGATATTATAATGTCATTCTGGCTGCAACATTTATAATGAAATTGATGAATGTGATGTTTAGCTAGCAAGCTTTGGAGTCCACAATTGCTTCCTATAATTTAGATACATTTGTCAATTGATTGTTTTCTATTCAAATTAGATGGAGGCTTGAATTTAGTTATTTAACCTATTGAGAGTCAAACTCAACTTCCCTTGTGTGGGAACACACTCTAGGATGCTCGAATGTGTGAACATCCCACCTCCTTGTATAGTAACTAGTGTGTCATAGAAGTTAATGCCCTATGACACCTATTTAGTAAGTAGTTAAATCTCCACCTCTTTCCCAAGAGGCGGTTCTATTGGGAGAACTTATAGAGAGAAAGTGCTACATAAGCACCTTCTCCTTCTCTTTGTTAATTGTTGGATATTATTCTTGTTAATACAGTTTTACTATTTTCTGTATACTCTGTGTTTTCTCTCTCTCTCTCTCTCTCTCACACACACACACACACAACACATTTCGGTGTATAGAATCATTCTCGATTCTTTACATACTATCAAAGCGAAGTTAGTAGCTTAATCCAAGCCCATCCGCCCAGGATGTGTATACGTCGATGTTCACGAAGAATCGGTTGATCGTTGTAGCAACAATCTACATAGTTCGTATCAAATCAATTATCATGAATACTCAGATGGGAAGCGCTCTTCGTATCGAGAAACTCGATAGAAACAATTACGCATCTTGGGAGTACAAGTTGCAGTAGTACCTTGTCGGCCAGGGATATTAGAGTTACGTCGAAGTAGCACAAGAAAAAATCAACCTAACCCAACACATGCTGACCACCTAGCTTGGGAGCAAGCTGCGAGTCACGTGTTGTATTGCCTAGCATCATGCGTTCATGATCATATACTTGGCTACATTCGAGAGGCCAAAATGCCAAAAGAGGCATGGGGAACCTCAAAAAGATATTCGCGATCAACACAACTTCGAGAAGAATTGAATATATAACAAAGGGATATGTCAATTGGTAGCCACACCTTGAAGATCAAGGAGTTGTGTGACTCCCTTGGGTCAATCAATGTTAACATTGACAATGACAAAATGGTTTAGATATGCCTCAAAGGCTTGGCACCTCGGTTCGGTGCCATACGATCGACCGTTCTCGCGAAGGAGAATCCTCCCTCGTTTGCTCTCCAGTCGATGCTATTGGTCAAAGAAAACCACGTCCGAACAAGAGGCAACGAATTAGACTGACAAATGCTTTACACGAGGCAGAGGGCAAGGCCATGGAAGAAGGGGCCAATCAAGCCAAGGTCGAAACAACCAAAGGTAGTCCCATGAGCACAACTTCTTCTACCGACAAGACGTGGCAAACTTGCGAAGCAGAGCGTCTTCTAGAAGGGGGAGCAATTATGTCGGACCTAGACGTCAAAACAACTCTGTCGAGTGTGGATACTTGGCAAATTTGGTCACTAAGAGGCAGAGTGTCAAGGAAGAAGAGTGAGTTGGCCTCCACAACCCAACAACTCACCAACTACGCCTCAAACTCCGACTACGATGCTCATGGGGGAATGTTTGTAATAAGGCACAGAGCAAACTTAATGACGGCCTCCAACCCGGCCAACGCCTCCAACTCAGACAATGTATGGTTTGTTGACTCGGGTGCATCCAATCACATGATGTCTCATAAAGATTGGTTCCAAGAGCTACGAAAGCTTGAATGACCTGACTATGTAGAAATTGGGGATGACATAATTCATCCCATTCAATATGTCGAGAATGTCCCATTCGACGAAGAGGGCAACCAGAGCTACATCAAAAATGTCTTGCATGTTTCGACAATAACGAAGAATCTTGTCTCTATTGGCCATATTGTGGAACAGGGCATGCAAGTTCAGTTCAATGACGGAGGATGCTTTATAGAAAAGGAAGTCTTAATTATCGCGGGAGCCGGAGAGAAGGTCAGATGTTGATTCTTGATCCTCACGAGATGAAATCGGCAATGTTTGCCAAGGGTCATGGAACCAACGTCGATATAGAGTTGTGGCACAAAAGGATAGGCCACATCAATCTTCAGAAGCTCAAAGGAATCAAGCTCAACCTAACATTGTGTGTGAACACACCCTTTGAGAATCTACGAGCACTCAAAGGTCAAGAGTCACACTACATTCTACACATTAACATGTGTCATAAAATCATATTCTATAACACATAACTAATGAGTTCCATGTTCCCCATAACTAATGAGTCTTCACAATCCTCAAGGTTCTAGAGAGAGAGTGGGCGTTGTAGTGAGTTAATGAAGAGAGAGGGTGACCTTAAATAAAGCACCTTCCTACTTCATGTTGTGTTGATTGTGACTCCTTGTAATGCTACATTTTTGTATCTCATATTCTCCTTGTAAATATACATCTTCTTCTTGAGTATTCCATTTTCCATTCTATCTAATCTATCTTGTGTTTTATCTTCTCTCCTCTCTTTCCTCACACACATACACATAACACGCTTCTCTTCCACTTCACAAGAATCATATCCGATTCTTTACAGAATGCAGTCAAAAGGAGTCATCATCTAACTCCTGACCTTTATCGAGAAGGAGATTGCATGCATATGCGAAGCCTACCAATTCAGTAAACAACACCAACAGTTGTTCCCAAAGGAGAGGAACGTGAGCAAAGATACCTTGGATGTAATACATTTAGACATATGGGGACCATCCCAAATGACAACATTCAGTGGTTGCCATACTACGTGTTGTTCATCGACGACTTGTCCAAGCACACCTAGATATTCCCTATGTGGTAGAAGAGTGGTGTTCTTGGACTTCCAGAAATTCAAATAAAAAAGGCAATCGATTGGCATGTCTAATGCTTTCGATCAGACGGCGACAAGGAGTACTTCTCCGACGCCTTCACAACATACCTTCGACAAGAAGGAATCTGACGAGAGTTTACTTGCCGACACACACCTCAGCAAAACGAAGTAGCCAAAGGAAAGAAGTGGCACATTCTCGAGGTGGCAAGGGAATTGATGAAATGATGAGAAACATCTACCAAAATCGTAGTAGGCTAAAGCGGCCAACACATCAGTCTTTCGAATGAATCACTGCACAATATTACCCCCCACGAGAGGTTATATGGAAAGAAGTTGTATCTATCTGACGGCACGATATTCGTCTCGATCGCGTACATACATATTCCCGACAAGAAGTGGTAGAAGCTCAATCCTATGTTGGAGAAAGATATCCTTGACTCAAACAAAAGGGGTATAAGTGTTTCAACCCCTGCACCAGGAAGGTACGAGTGAGTAGGGATAGTCGTATTCGACGAATCAGCATCCTAGTACATAGTCAACTCCGCTCCATTCAATCCAATCCATCGTACTCACAGTTGAGTGCGTGAGCAGATTCGTTTCCATCTGGGTCTTCGTACTTAGGGATTTTGGCTTTTCCTTTTTCCAATTTTGGACTTGGCTGTGACGTGTCCACTTAATTTGGTTAAGATTGGACTCTCCTTTGGCATGAGCATGGTGTCCTCATGTCTTCCTATCATGAGGACACCAAGAGCCAAGAAAGTTTTTATGAAGACAAGGGAACCACCATGTCGCTCCACTCGAGAAAAGAACGTAGTTAGCCGATTTGGCTACGACGACTACATGACATATCACTATGCCTTTATGATGAAGGTGGCGATAGTTCGGGACTCGGGAAACTTTTCGGAAGCCACTAAGGACCCACAGTGGGTCAAAGCGATGAATGAGGACATGCAAGCACTCTCCAAGAACGAGACATGGGATCTCGTCCCCTCTTCATGCCACCAAAAGGAAATTGGATACCAATAGATATTCAAAGTGAAGCACAACGCCATTGCCACCGTTAACCAGTATAAGACCCGGCTAGTGGCAAAGGGCTATGCTCAGACACATGGTGTCGACAACGAAGAGACCTTTGCCCCAGTGGCAAAAATTCCTACAACCAACGGTGGCACCTCCACCAAATGGACATCAAGAACACCTTTCTCCAAGGTGAACTAGAGGAGGAGGTATACATGGTACAACCACCTAGTTTCAAATCAAGTGTAGCACACCTGCAAGCGGTAAGTCGACTCAAAAAGTCTCTCTATGGCCTCAAGCAGGCACCCAGAGCATGACATTCAAAGATAACCCAATATCTTCACCAACCGGCTTCAAAATGTCCAAGTTCGACAACTCTCTGTTCATCCAAAGCGACTCTAGAGCACATGTATTTATCATAATATATGTGGATTTGGTCATTGGAGGGCCAATTCAAAAAGAAAGACATGAAGGAGCTCCATTACTTTCTAGGGATAGAAGTAATTCGGACTCCAGACGGCATCATGATCTCCCAACAACACTATATCCTCAATTTGCTCTTCATGTTTGGGATGACAAAGTGTAAGCCCGTCGCTACCCCTCTCAATCGAAACCTAAAGCTAGATGTCGAGTATGGCAAAAAAAAGTGTGAGCCTACTCATTAGAAGCTTAATTTGTCTAACCAGTTATGCAGTTGGCCCGACCTCAGTTATCCGGTTGGCCTCCTTAGCTAGTTCATGCAGACTCCTTGTGACATTCACCTGGACTGTGCTAAACAAGTACAAAGGTATGTGAGTGGAACCGTGGATTACGCCATCCTCTACAATTCTACCTCACCAATTCGACTCAAAGGGTACACCGATGCCGATTGGGCCAACTACAAAGCCGGCAGATGATTAACATCAAGATTCATCTTCTCCCTTGGTAGCAAAGCCATATCGTGGAGCAGTAAGAAGCAACTGACATACGCATTTTCGAGCACAGAAGTAGGATATAGGGGCACAATTGTTGCTGCATGCGAAGCCATTTGACTGAAACAAATCTTGAAGGATCTAGGCGTTCCCATCAAGGATCTGATTCTCCTCCACTGCGACAACATGAGCAGCATCCACTTGGCCCGCAACCTAGTCTTTCATGCTCGGACCAAGCACATTGAGGAACACTATCACTTCATCCGAGAGTATGTCATGGCCGGACATGTCAACCTACAACACATCAGCACGCACCTGCAGACGACCGACATCTTCACAAAGACCCCGGGAGCCGACAAACTACGTTAGTTCACAACGAACCTAGGTCTTTCTATTTCCGATCAGCCGAGCTTGATGGGGATATGGATAAGGAGCCATGTAACACAAAGTCAAATGGAGCAGAGCAGACACATGAGTGAGCCGGCCATCCACAACCGAAGACCAACCCGAACCAACTATCCGTCGATGGAAAGTTGTGTTTGAAGGGGCGTGTTGAGAATCAAACTCAACTTCCCTGTGTGGGAACACACTCTAGGATGCTCAAGTGTGTGAACATCCCACCTCCTTGTATAGTAACTAGTGTGTCATAGAAGTTAATGCCCTATGACACATATTCATTAAGTAGTTAAGACTCCATAGGCGGTTCTAGTGAGAGAACTTAGAGAGAAGGTGACTGCCTAAGCACCTTCTCCTTCTCTTTGTTAATTGTTGGCTATTATTCTTGTTAATACAGTTTTATTATTTTCTGTATACTCTGTGTTTTCTCTCTCTCACCCTCTCTCAAGTGATAACTTAAGTGCCATACTTAAGACACCACCAAGAAGGTTGAGCTCATATGTGTATGCTTTATTCACACATCGAGACTTGGTGCTTCAATGTATGAATACTCCCTTCTTAGGAAGGAGACACATACCAAGTCTCTTCAATGTATGAATACTCCCTTCTTAGGAAGGAGACACATATCAAGAACACATGTATACTCTAGTCCCATAGGTCAAATTTGGTCACTTTATGGACGATAAAAATTCTAATTCTAATTCTAATTCTCTCTCTCTCTCTCTCTCTCTCTCTCTCTCTCTCTCTCTCTCACACACACACACACACACACACACACAGATAGATACACATTCTGTTGCATAGAATCACTCTAGATTCTTTACATAACCATATTGATGTGGACTTCAGTGAACTAGGCATATGGTGTCACCTACATTATATCTCAACCATTCAAACGTTTTGATTTTGTCTCTATCTATTTGATAAAGGTGTGGTGATGGAATTAAAGATCTGAAATTGATCACATTTTGAAGCGAAGAGAAACTTAGCTTGGGCCATGGGATCAATGAATGTGTCTTTGGTTATTTCCAAACATATATTGTAAATGATTGTACCCTAGTGGTAAGCCACATTAATAGATTAAACTCACAATCTCTTGGTCTCCAATAAATTGGCATACCCATCCAAACTATGGCATGATTTGCCGATAATTTTTTCTCTAACATAGATGGAATGAATGTGCAACAGTTACTACTTGCTGTTAGGAATCAACAGAACAAGGTGAAAGTGTGGCAAAGAATGGAACAACCTAGGATGATGGCTTGCTTGCTCAAAAGTTCAGTTTGTTAGTGTCGAAGGGCTTCTCAAAAATTCTTGGAGGACTTCCCAAAAACTTAGATAGATTGATGTATCGATAGATAAAAGCGAGATAGAATTGATCCTAGTAACTATAGGACAATCAAGGTTTATAAAACATTGGCCAAAATGTGTTGATCAAGTCAATTGCTTTAGGAAAAAGGATAAAATCCCTTTTGGACAAGGTGGATGCGAGAAACATTACACTATTATACATCTTATTGTTACATGAAGAGCAAATATACATGACTCTCTTGAGCAACAAACAAAAATATCTATTTTTGCTCCACAAAGATTTATTGAGCATTTGATACAATAGGGGGTACACGGGAAGGTGCAATAGATAAATGAATGCTTTATACAAGACTATTACAAGGACAATTCAACTAGAGGAAGGTCAAATTCTATATCTAGCTTCATCATAGTGAAGTCGTGGTTTATGAAGGATTGAAAGATTAAATCAATGATATTTAACACCTTTGTAGCATGGACAAAATATTTTGACAGGTAATTTCTCTAGAGGTCGTGGAACATGTGTGACATTGTGTCTAATTGGGGATTATTTGCATTTAAGGGACACAATTCTCTTGGTGATAAAGAAGTTTGATTGACAAGAGCAAATCAACCCTTGGGATACTTGAGCAATGATCTACACATGTAAAGCTTATTGATCCTCTATCCATCAGTACATATAAAGCATGAATACTACCTCTCTCTCTCTCTCTCTCTCTCTCTCTCTCTCTCTCTCTGTGTCTCTCTCTCTCCACAAAATGTTTGAGAGGCAATCTTTACAAGTGATGCATCAAAGAGGAAAATGATGGCCATGCATTTGATCTATCAAAGGATATTCTTCACTATAGAGAATGGGCATCAATCTAAAACATTGCGTCTCTCATGAGCATACCCTAATTGATTGAGTTGTCATCTCCCACAATACCAAGGAATATTTGCTCAAATCATATGTCAATCATACTTATTGAAAGGGCCAAGGGAATGACAAAGAAGGATCTAATATCCAACCATCTCAAATATAGAGGCGAAGGACATGCATGGGTCACAACTTACTCACATTCTTGCTTAACATAAATATTGGCAATCTTAAGCGAGGATCGAGGAATTATCCAGAAAGAGCTCCTAACTCTAAACGTCATTCTTTATCCATATCCACCATTTATTTTTTATCCCTTTTCCTACTACATTCTTCAAACCCATGAATGTAGTATGGGAAACGCTTTGTAAGGCATTTTATCTATAGAAGTCAGTGTATAAGGTCCCCTAATGACGTTAGATGATCATGTAAGACATTTAATGCCAATGGTTGTCATTGAAAATACATTTAATGGCATTCATGCAAAGCTTAGTGCCAAACATGTTCGATTTTTATTTTTTTCTAACACTGGCTAATTGAGTTGAAATTTAATTAGATCATTAGACCTATCTAGCTTGACTAGGATTAGGATTGGGTCATAAGACTAACTTCATTGAAATCTGAAACGGTAGTGTAATTAACCAATTGATGTCAATATAATCGAGAGCTTAAACTGATCTAGTAATCGAAATATGGTGGAGCTATTCACCAAAATGTAATTGGGTCACTCGATTGATTTACGAAATCTAAAAGCTGAACCATTTAATCAATTATATTATGGATTGTTTAATGCTATCTTCAAATATGAAACACTGCAGGCAACTCCAAATTTGAGATCATGCACAAGGATTATTCGCTCCTAAATATAGATTTACGTCATTCAAACCAACTGTACTCTTTTCTACGACCTGAACAGCGCGAATGTGACAACATTACTCTTTGAACAAAAGGAATAGTGAAAAGGTTTCGGAAGAGCATACTATTGATTGGATCTCCAGCAAATTAAACAAGTCCAGGAACATTGCCACGTTTCAAGTATAGCCAGGGCATCTATCTCTGTAGCATCATCGTTAAACTGGTGGCGGTTGATATGCTAGAGGGGTTGAATGACACGTCACAACAAATGAACTAATTAAATCTACAGTTAGCTCAAAATCGTTGTATGTGTGTGTAACATGGAATGCTGTTATGCCTTTTGGTAGATGGACCAGAGAGTACAACAACCACATGATTGGGATGGGAGTTTCCTCTGCTTTTTCTGTTCCTAACTCATCTGAATCTACTTTATAGTTGTCATTTAGGAATGTGGGTTCACATGAAAGCCTAGAAGCTGAATGCCAACCACACGCAAACCATTAGGATCGTAAAATTCATTTAAATCAGAACACTTCGACGATTAGCCTCTGGCATGTAGAGCTCCAATAATTGATGCACCATTTCCAGATTTGTAATGCAAGTTCTATATGCTATGTACTATATTTTTTTTCAAAGTCTCGATCAAAGCCACTATGGGTAAAGTGGTGGTCGTGACTCGTGACATGTCCTAATTGTAGCGTAAACATTGATTCATCGTAGTAGAGCCTAAACCCGTGAATCATCCTCGAAGCTAGATTTCCTTGGTTTCGGCTTTGGATACGTGTTTGGAAGAATGAGACGAACATGCCTACAAACGAGGTAATGTTATTTACAAAAGAAATAAAGTTGAACTTGAGACACACCTTACCTTGCACATCCTATCATGTCAAGAATCTCCTATTTGTCTATCTTTCTTCCACTGAGATAATCTACTCTCTTTCATAAATTCAAACCTCATTATTGAAATCTCGAACCGAATGAGCACATATACAGTCTTTCCAATAACTAAAGATGTTTTCGCATGCCTTGTGGCATGTACCTTTTTTCTTTTCTTTTTTCCTACAATGGTGTATATTATGTCTAAAGTGATTTAAATGATACATGGACACTTCCAAATATTCTTGAGAACTTCATCATGGATTTTTACCATTTTCAAATGCTCTTAGGCTGCCACATACGTTCATTAGTGCACCACATTTTGCATACATATCTACCAAAGCATTGCTAAGTACAATACAACATGTTTTTCTAACAATCCCTTGTCACAGTGAATGATCTCCTCATTAACTTCGTTTCCCTCATCAATTGGTTGTACATGGCCACAACCCACGTGCCTCATGTCGGTTGAGGAAATACCCATAGAGGTGGATGATACCTCCAATGTGTTAAATCGTTAAACATGAAGAAGACATTCAGCCTTTCTCATCTCTTCTTAAAAACCTCTTGCTTTCGAAGGGCTACATCGGAATCACCCTTTGCCCTAAAAACACTACATTTCGTCACACATCAATGAGGCCCTTTGTCACCTCGAATGACAAATTTTAGTTATTCTCACAGATATCTCTCTATAGAGGGACAATTGTTTAAATGTATAGTAGAATTGGAGTTCAATACCCATTATGTAAAGTGGGACGAGTAAAAAAATTCTTAATGAAATATTTGTGGCATGTATCTTTGCCCTAAAAGTCCTACATTTCATCACACACACATTCTCTCTTTGTAGAGAAAGACAAGGTTTAAATGTACAGTAGAATTTGAGTTCAATACCCAATATGTAAAGTGGAACGAGTAAAAAACAAAATCTTAATCAAACATTTGAAACACAAAATTGTATGTGTTGGCACAATGTCATGTACAATGGCAACAAGTCATAAGGATTATATGGGAAGGGTGAAAGACAGAAACTATAGTCCAATTATCGAACATTTATTCATAATAGAAAGCATGAACATGTTCTCATACTACCAAAGGAAATATGATTTTTCTAAAATTATCAATTTATGTTTCTTAAAACAAATACTTTTCTTCCAAAAGTGGTACCCATGATGCGTAAGAACCATTTTGAGACAAAGTTAAACAATCTAGTTCTTGATATTAACCATGTTTTAAAATATATATATCCGCATAATTCTGAGAGATATACCATTCACATATTTATGGGGTTCAAATATCCTCTATGAGAAAGAGAAGATTTGTGTTACACTAGTCAAGTTTGGCACATTGTCTGTGGCTAAGGCTAGATTCATAGTGCAAAGTAGGAAGTCAAATGTTGTTCAAAAGGTTGCATGTGGTTGATCCAAGAAGATGGACACCTGAGATCAAACCAAGAGGAACACACACTTTCACACAAAGATTTATAACTTTGTCCAACCAACTACTTTGGCTTCCACATCATATAAACATAAAACGTGTGTTTTTTCCATTATTTTAACATTAAAGGTAACCACATTGGTGTGACTGAAATTTTAATGATATCCATCAAAATCCTTGATCATATTGTGTGGAAGCCAAAGTGTTCAAGTAGAAAACCTTAAAGGTT
This sequence comes from Azolla caroliniana, assembly GCF_043228905.1. Lineage (NCBI taxonomy): Eukaryota > Viridiplantae > Streptophyta > Polypodiopsida > Salviniales > Salviniaceae > Azolla > Azolla caroliniana. The sequence goes on along the minus strand of NW_028230436.1, from coordinate 5,582,180 downwards.
GCATCCGAGTTTGAATCCTAGCCTACATATTATTTGAAATCTCTTCACATTCTATTTTTTGGTGTCCCAATGTGCTTTTCGACCCATTTGTTACCGAACCAATAATTTGTTGTCATTGCCAATAGTTCTATATTTCCTACCTTTCATGGTGAAATTGACCTAACTTATCTTAATCAATCATCAAGCCCTAATGATAGTGCTCCTATAAATTCTTTGATCTTCTTTACCTGCCCTGATATCTAAAGACTAGACTCCTTAAAAGCCTTTGATCCCATTCACTCAAATGATAAGATCACAAGTATTTTATTATGCTTGGCCAAAGGTTTAAATCTAGTCTAAGGTTTATTAGATCCTCCTTCACGGTTATATCCAGAAAAGTTTATTTCTACCATGCACCTTAGACATATCAAGTAACTTAAAGCCATCATAAAACCGTGTGTCCATGCTTTTTATTAAAGCTTTTATTTCATCCATAGATAAGGCTTGTCAAACGAGTCAAATTTTTTAAGTGCAAGATCCTCAAGTGGAGTTAAAAAGTCCCATGTCAATATTACAATAGCATTTAACTTAACTCAAGTGTCTTGTCGTAATATTTTAGTTTATAGAGTTTGATTGTTTTGCAAAAGAACCCTTGCTCATGAATGAACTGTCCTTAGTTTTTTTAAAAGAATTACAAGTATATTCTACATGTTGTGAAGTTGTGGGTTTGTGACAAGAAAACAATAAGAATGCATGACTATGTAAATTTATAGTAAAAGGAAATAGTTCAAAAATGAAAGTTTTTGGTGGGTTGGTTAAAGCAAGTTGTTGTTGGTACATATAGAGTTTGGAAGTTCAAGTCTTTGTTGGACCACGCTTGGAGAGGCCATTTTCTCTCACCCACCTATCTCTCAAAGCTCTTACCTCGTATCAGTGTATTTGATAGGTGCACGCTCTTAATTCTTATTGGTAGGTGATGGGTGTGGATTATATTCACAAGGGGTTGGATGTCGGTGGTCAGTGTATTTGATAGGTGCACACTCTTAATTCTTATTGGTAGGTGATGGGTGTGGATTATATTCACAAGGGGTTGGATGTCGGTGGTCAGCATGGATTTGGTGGCTCAAGTGGTCATATGGTGGTTTGCATGGATTCAGTTAATCGCGTGGTCACGGGATGGTATGCATGGATCAGATCGTTAAATGTTATTATTTTTCTAATAAATGATGAGTTTAAATGCATGACAAAATATAGGTTCCACCTCACTCTCTCTCTCTCTTTCGGGGAGTTAGTGTTAGGATCGAGGGGTTTTGTTTTTATTGATATCTCTTTAACCTTTTGGGCTTTGCTTTGTCCCCCCAACCCACTTTCTCTATTTCTCCTCATTTGCATGAGTTCGGGTTAGGGTTTCAATGGTTTTTTTTTGCTCTCTCTTTAATTAGGGAATCTATTGATAGAAAAGGGGCTTCCTTAATAATGTATTAGAATCCCAAATCATTCATCAAGCTATTTGTAACTACACGAACTTTAACACAATTTCTCAAAACCTCAAGCACAACAAAATATACATACTTCGTGACAATGTGAACTTCTCAAATGCGGGGCTTGCTCTCCAACGTCTTATGTACTTCTCTAAAGTCTTGGAGACATCACCACATACACATGATCGTACATCCCAAAGGCGTCGACATCATCACGTTTAACACCTTTGGTTCCAAGTCTTTATTTAGAGTGGCATGCATAAAAGGACGACAGGGTGAAATAGACGAAATAAATGGGGGATAGAGTACAGTCCTGTCCCGCATAACCAAAGTGAGGGTACATGTAAATAAATGTGTACTCAACTACAACTACACGTTTAGTGAACGAGAAGGCTGATTAGAAACATGAGACATGCATACATGGGATGAATATGAGAGAGGGCTATGTTTTTTTTGTTTGGGTTGGGGGGGGGGAAGGGAATCAAACCCCACCAACAATGCTGCTTTTACTTACTTACTACATATTACAAAATCACGGGGTTTGCTCACCTATATCTATCTATATCTAAATTTCTATAGACTCAAGTTCACACATATAGATTACATACATACATATATATATTATATGTACATATGTACGTGTTTGTGTGTGTACTCATCATTCATTAACTGCCACTTTGTACTTTGAATTCTCCCCCCCCCCCCCCCCCCCTTTCTCTCTCTCTCTGTCTCTCTCTCTCTCTCTGTGTTCTTCATTCAATCCCTTGCTGGTATATACATACATACATACTACAAACATTAGATTAGATCTCTTCCTTACAACCACGCCAACATTCAGAACAAACCAAATAATAATAATAAGTAAGACCTCCTCTGCTCCCTCAGTCTCTCTCTCTCTCTCTCTCTCTCTCTCTCTCTCTGTGTCTGTGTTTTGGCCATGAAGATTAGCATCCAGAGCTCCACCCTTGTGAAACCCTCCTCTGCTCCTTCTACCATCACTACTAGTGCTTCTTCTGCTGCTGCAGTTCCTACCCCTCATGGAAGCACCGTTATATGGAACTCCAACATAGACCTTGTCATACCCAGGATCCACACCCCCAGTGTCTATTTCTTCCGGAACCACGACGCCTCCCCCGACTTCTTCTCCTGTGAGCTCCTCAAACAGTCCCTGGCCCGGGCATTGGTCCCATTCTACCCCTTGGCAGGGAGGCTGAAAGTGGTGGAGGAGGAGAAGGAGGTGACACCTCTACCAGCAGCAGCAGCAGCAGGAGGAGGAGGAGGAGGAGATGGACAGGGCCGAGTGCGGAAGAGAAGGGTGGATATCGACTGTAATGGAGAAGGTGTCCTGTTTGTTGAAGCTATGGCGGATGGATGCATCAGCGAATACGGGGAGCTCTTCACACCTTCCATGGAGATGAGGCGACTCATCCCACATATCGATTACGATGCAGAGCACACCTATCCTCTCCTCATCATCCAGGTAAACACACACACACACACACACACACACACACACACACACACACACACTCTGTCTGTCTGTCTGTCTGCCTGTCTAACCAACCAGAATGATCTGATTACACCATTCTCATTGATTTGAATGGAATGGAATGGAAATGTGTGTGTGTGTGTAGGTAACTTTCTTCAAGTGCGGTGGGGTGTCATTGGGTGTGGGCGTCCAGCACCACGTGGCCGATGGCATGGCTGCCCTTAGCTTCCTCAACTATTGGGGCCAGGTCTGCAGAGCAAGCGTAAGCGAAGCAAGAGAAGGCGGAGGACGTGCGAGGATGAGGATGAATGCTGCTGTGCCCCCTCCACCCTCCATCTTCTTCGACCGGACCCTCCTCAAGGCCAGAGACCCACCAAACCCTGTCTTTCAGCATGTCGAGTATCAAACCCCTCCACCTCTCCTCAAGAAGGAGGAGGAGGAGGAGGAGGAGCACCATCATCTCCATCAGAAGAATAAGAGCAAGGCGGCCATGGCCAAGGACGGGGCCCGTTTGCAGGAAGCGTATTGGAAGGAAAGGGAGGAGCTCCTTCTTCGTGCGCTGCCGCTGCAAAAAGAGATCTGCAGTGATGGCGGTGGTGATGGAAGTGAGATTGCATCTGATCTGTTTGTGTTTACAAAGGAGCAGCTGGAGCAATTGAAGAGGAAGGTGTCATTAATGGACACGAAGCATGAGGGGCAGCTTGATCCCACCAAGGCAGCAGCAAGAGGCAATGGGCATAGCCAGGACAGCAGCAGCAACAACAGAGATGGGGATGGGGATGGGAAGTGGCCATTGACTAGCTACGAGGTGTTGTCGGCGCACGTGTGGCGCTGTGTGTCTCTGGCGCGGGGCCTACGGCCCGACCAAATGAGCAAGCTCTATATCGCGACGGACGGGAGGAACCGGCTCCGGCCTCCCCTCCCCGAGGTCTATTTCGGGAACGCGATATTTACGGCCACGCCCATGAGGACCGTCCACGACCTCGTGGAATGCCCACTGGCGGACACGGCTCACGCCATCCGCTCCACCCTCCGTAACATGAACGATGAGTACCTACGCTCGGCCATCGACTATCTCGAGCTCCAACCCGACATCACATCCTTGGCCCGTGGCGCCCACACGTTCCGCACCCCCAACTTGGGCATCACTAGTTGGGTCCGGCTCCCCATTTACGACACCGAGTTCGGGTGGGGTAGACCCGTGTGGATGGGCCCCGCTGGCGTTCCGTTTGAGGGCCTCGCGTACCTCCTCCCTCCCCCGCCCCACTCCCACCCTTCCTTGTCCATGCTCCTCAGCATTACTCTCTCCCCCAACCATATGCAACACTTCCGACAACTTATTCATAACTTTGAAGGGAATTGATCCAATGGCAACCAACCAATGTTGCACGCACATATTTTTTTACACACATACGATGTGAATGGCTGTTAGGATCGTTGAAACTGATCCCTAGCGCTCCTTTGCCTCGGTCTTTTGTAACCCACATTTATGTTTGTTCTCAAAATTCAATGTCTTGGAGGCATTTTCAAGCTCATAATTTATATAAGTATTGTTGGTTAATTCATTCACGGTGTGCTGGTTTGGATAGTACAAGAGCTCATCTGGACAGTGGGATTGGTGAGTTCTCTGTTTCTGCGTACTTGTTTTGGGATCATTGGATAAACTCATCTTGTACCGTGCCTTCTTTACACACTTACATTTTGCCCAACACCAAGCCAAATGTTGTGAATGTTTCCTTTTCTTAAGTGCTACGATTGTACTTGTCATATAAAATGAATGAATCTATGAGTATTACTACTTTCTACCTACCTAATATGCATATCAATTTACTTTCAACCTCCATTTATGCATCCTAGTTGTCTTTCATTTACTTTGGTACATTCAATTACCTACTATCAATTACATTGTATATTTTAGGTATTACAATTGTTGAGTTGTTAAAGTTACATAAAACCATCCAAAATTATCTTTGCCTTGTACCGTGAAAATGATGGAGATGAATGGTCATTACATGACAAGTGCAAGGGGAGAAAAAGGTATTAACCATTGAATTTAGTGAAATCAAGAGGAACCAAAGAACGTACAAATTCTTACTTTTCACATTACAATAAGTACTCTTGATGGAACCACCCATTGTAATGTCCTATCTACTTGCCCAGAAATTGAGATTTTGGCATGCTAATTGAATAATACCTAGATGTTTACCGCGTGCATGATTTATGGTATGTTTAGATCAATGTTGGAAGAAAAAATGAAGATCCCGAGTGTATATAATCGTTGAAGCAAGATGAAGAGAAAACAAACAAATTGTCATCAAATTGAACTAAGAGTGATTTTGATCGTGAGGGGTAAAGCTGATTGTGGTTGTGAGAGTTAAAGAAGTTACCGCGTCTTCATAGAGATGAACGAAAGAGGGTTTCATTAACATTTGTGCCTTTGAAGGAAGGGGTGGTCTTCGTTTGTGGCATTTACATATGTATTGCATTCCATGAGAGATGCAAATAAAAATAGTTCCTTTGGGGATTGGCTTGCTTTGCTTCTAAATTAGCACACAAATAATCCCACTAGAATTCGTCATTTTGTGTGTCATGCACACATCGATTCTTTCAAATATACCATTAGGTTAGCTTCCGAAGTTTCCAAACTGGTGCACTCTCGTTCCCTACTTTAATAGTATTTTTTTCCTTTTCCAAGGTTTTTATCCCTTCACTTTTTAATACTTTGTTTCTTAATTTACACGTAAATCTTGTGAACACCAAAGATATTTCACAAACCCAAACAAATGTGAATTTCTAATGTATGAGGAAGTATTTATTTGTGTGAACCTATTTGCATATCCTTGATATTAAAACAAGGCAATATCTTCACAAAGCCCACATTTTACTGTTTACATCAATCATTATGACAATATTCCAGGATGATAGATTATTGAACAAATGAATGGTTCTAATGCCTTTAATGACAACATGAGATTTTAAAGGAGGAGATCATGAACTAATGAGAGATAATGGGAGCTTTTAGTGACATGTTGGAAATTTCCAAGAAAAGTAAAGATTTGTTGATATCAAAATTTGATATATCCTCATGGTTTTAAATGTAATACTTGTGAGACCTTGAAAATGTGATAAATTTTGTTATAAAACCTTACATAATATACTATATCACCGACAATGCATGTATGATGATATTTGTGTGTGTGTGTGTGTGTGTGTGTGAAGAAGGGCATTAATGCCTTTAAACGGGTTGATCAAACTAATGTGATCCACAAATTATGTGCTTTTGCTTAGAAATGAAATCTAACAAACGCTGAATGAGAGATAAACATGTCAAATTAGTCATGTTATCCCATCCCATAGCCCCAAGAGATGCCACCTCTCGCTCAATTTGTATTGCATGCTTGAGGAGTATTGGATCAAGCGTTTTATGCTTCTATTAATGGCGCGTACATCCCGTTCTTCGCTTGAGTGAATTTTAGCGTCTCACAAGTCAAAAGTTCTTCATTCATCTCCAATATAATCTTTATAGGTAAGCTTACTTCCTTTGGGCTCAACCTAGTCGTGAGGCAAGATAAGTTTGATGTTCTTATGTCCTTCCAAAGGATGTAGAACTACCATGTTTTTTGGTATGGTTTTTCATCCATATCCAATATAGCCTTTTAGGTAAGCTTACTTCTTTTGCATTTACTTCCTTTGGGCTCAAGATAGTTGTGAGGCAAGATAAGGTTGATGACTCTATGTCATTCCAAAGGGTGTAGAACTACCATGTTTTCTAATATGGTTGATCTTATGCACATATTGTTCCATCTCTTCAACGATAAATTCACCCATTATAGCTTCTTTTCCCCCTTGAATTGTCTTTATATTAGCTTCAGTTGGAGTTTAATTTATTTTTTCTTCCTTTCTTGCATTTGATAATTTTGCCTCTTCTTTCTCCTCACCATTCTTCTATATTGATACAATGTTAGGGCTTCTTCTCTTTTGGCGAGCTTAAACATTTTGAAATGAGTCTTGAATTCTTCATCAAACAAACTTGCATAGTACGTAAAATTTGTGTTCGTCTAGCATAACATTCGTTTTCCTATGTTGGAAAACGAATGCGAATGTTTTTCAAACATTCTTGTGTTTTTTTTCCCCCTTTTTTTTGTTTTTTTCCTTTTTTTTTTGTTTGTTTACCTCATAATAAATAGTTAATCCAAACGTATAGTATTTACCATTCTTCTAGGGTGTTTACCATACTCGATTCGAGAATGCGAATGCACGTTGTCATGAAGATTTTCAACAATGGTGTGAAATCGCATAAAATATATGAAATCGAGTATGAATCATATAAAAAAAAATAGTGAAAATACTATTTTAAATAAGTTTAATATCTTAGTACAAGTAGATGGAGGTCTTCAAGAGCTTTAAAATGCACTTTACTATATAAGAAACGAACATCTAAGTCTCAAGTTATGTGGGTAGGAAGTTTGTAAAGGAAAAGAGAAAGATAAAACTGTGAGTTATCCCACATAGACAGAACAAATAAGGATCTCACCATATATAAGGGAGAGCAAAAGCCTTTGTGTTTATGTTTGGAGCATAGAGAGTTCAAGGTGACTTGAACTAAGCTAATAGGATGAGTGGGTGTGGCCTAGCTACCTGTAAAGGTTTTTGGCCAACCAACACCGACGGCAATCGACGACGGAGCCGGTGAAGTGAACTAGCAGCGGAACCAGCGACCGACAAGTGACTCGGGATGCGGACCGAACCGGATCAGGACTCAGACTAGGCCGGACCAAACGGATGCAAATCGAACGGATCGGTCGGGTCGGTTGATCACGGTGCATGGTGGTCTTAAAGATATTAGTATTTTGTGCATCAAAGAAAAAGATGTAAGCAAGACTCAAACTTTGCACCTCCAAGATAGGAAACAATAGGCTTACCATTAAGCCAAATCATTTCTTTAGGGATTATATTTTTATCATTATAGCTTTACATGTAAATTCTCATATTAGAGCTTGATTGAGTGACATGTGATGCATGAACGCCAAATGGCAAACATGCATCACATGCATTGTATGTATTTCTTGTACCCTCACATGCATTTTATGCATGGGAGCATCTATAAAAAGGGGATGAAAAAGATCAAGGGGAGGGAGGTATTAATCAAGAAATTAAAAGTAAGAAACTCGTTATCCAATTGATGTATCAATCTTGTTCTTGAAACCTAAAGTCAAGAGTTCAATCTAAAGGCAATCATTCTATCTTATCTCAATCTCTCTCTCTTTCAATCTATCTTAATTCCTTTCTCGCTAAAGCTTGTGCAAACTTCGAATCCTTCCGATCCATAACCCCGGCGGTTCCGCCTCACGATCCGCGCATAGTGACGGATCTTCACGATAACGTATGGTTCATATTATGAAACAAATAATTAAATGAGAAACTATTCCATGTCCACTTGCGTGTGCACTGAAATATCAAATACCCTACCTTTAGAATAACATCCTTCATTGCTCCTAATTTGTTCGCATATCTTTACTTTGTGTGTGTGTGTGTGTGTGTGTGTGTGTGTGTGTGAGAGAGAGAGAGAGAGAGAGAGAGAGAGAGAGGGAGGGAGGGAGGGAGAGGGAGAGAGAGTGTGTACATTTAAAATGTTATGAAGGGTCACATATCATCATATTCGCCATTTGAATTGGTGTGTAAGGTGGCATTGAGTTTGGTGTCGTAGTTTTCTTTAGATCCCTAGATAGAAGGGGTTCTATAGTTTGTTGTAAGTTAGTCATGGTGGTGTTTTTTCTTTCGTAATGAAAGCCATTATTTACGAAAAGAAAAAAAAGAAAAAAAGAAAAGAAAATTGTGTGTGTGTGTGTGTACATTTAAAATGTTAGGAAGGAGGACCCATCTTGCAATAAATCCATATTGCATCGGATGTACAATAGAGGGTAATACCTTCTGAAGTCAATTGGCAATTACTTTGGTAAAAACCTTGTATAAACCACCCATTAATGATATTGGCCTCCATTGACCAAATGAAGTAGGAGAAGCAACTTTAGGTATAAGTTTGATAAACCCAATCTTCCAGGAATTAAGCATGTTACCAGAACCCCACACTTCTTGAAAGATTATCGTACAAGGGCCTTTAAGGTCTTGAACAAATGATTTAAAAAACTCATTCGTAATTCCATCCTAGCCCGAACGGTCCCCTCGTCACAAGACGGTCGAACGTACAAGGAGGACACAAACACACGCACAAAATGCTCGTATGCCTTTATGAGGAGGAGAGGTGCATGGGCAAGCCCGAACGGTCCCCTCGTCACAATACGACCGAACGTACAAGGAGGACACAAACACACATACAAATGCTTGTACGCCTTTATGAGGAGGAGAGGTGCATGGGCAAGCCCGAACGGTCCCCTCGTCACAAGACGGCCGAACGTACAAGAAAGACACGAATAAAGAAAGAAGGAGAGAAAGAAACACGAACAATATTGACCAAAGAGTTAAATATGTGTTTGATTCTAATGCAAGAGGACCCTTTATAAAATAGGGTTTTTTTTTACAATGGCAATTTATAGTTAACCACAAGCTCAATCAAAACATAAATATTAAATGCCCTTAAAGACAAGGTAAAACCGAACACGGCGAAGACGAACCACGACCACCCGAACAACAAGCACACGGGCTCGCAACGACGAACGGGGCGGAGCAACGTTGAGCCAACGAAGCTTGGGCTCACGAGCACGTGGCGATGGGGGGATGAGATGAAGAAAAGTGGTGAATAAGGAGATGAAGAGCTTCGAAGGAAAATTGGCGATAGTCTCCTCCTCCCAAAACGTCCCTCCAAATGAGCCCCCCTCGACCTCCTTTTATAGGAAAAAAAAGAAGGGGGGGGTCGCCAAATTTGTCTTCAATGAAAAAAGGAATAAAATTCCTTAAATCACACTGCACTGTAAGACTAGATTCAAACCGTGCACCTCTAGCTAGTAGTCAATGTGACTATCCACTAACCCACTAACTCTTTCTTATATAATATGTAAGTCTATCTCTATAAATTTATAGCCTGTTTCCCACCTACCCTTTATCTCACCTCTCTCTTACTTTTTGCACGAGCTTCTATACCTCCCTTTTACCCTTTCTTTTCCTTTTTATTTTGCATATGCACAATTAATCGCTTTTGTGTGCACACACATTGCACATGCACATTTTTGACCCCCTTTTCGCCGGTTTTTCCCACCCTCGAGCACGCCACATCACGACACCGTGCAAAGGTGTTTCTTTGGCGTGCTATCGTTGGTGGGTTACCTTTGGCTATGTCTTTAAAATGAAGACACATTGATAGTGGTACATGTGTCTTTTGTACAACGATTGATGAAGATTCTCGACACAGGTTTATATCTTGCCATGTTACTAAAAATTATTGATAGTTATATCATAGTTGTGGGGGTTCGTGACTGGAAATGTTTTGGCACCTTTTCAATGGGTTTTCATTGAAGATGATAGAGTTTTACCATCCCCATCATATAAGTTTCTGTTTGATTATTTGAGGTACTTGGGCATGTGGTATATTTGGAACTTGCGGAATGGTTTTTTATTTGATGGGCTTTCTGGAGTATCTCAACAGTTATGTAGGATCAGAGGAAAGTTGATTTGGCAGTTTTCACAGTTATGTTGTATGGGAACTTTGTCCCCAGATGAGTTACATTTGTGTCGTTTTGTATTGTAGCACCTTAGAAGGTTGCCCTTGCCACATCACTACTTTTGAAGTAGTTTTGATGGCAAGGTTTTTTTGTATTGTCATGTTGTTTTAATATAAACATACATTTACGAAAAAAAAAGAAGAAAGAAAGAGAGAGAGAGAGTGTGTGTGTCACGTGTGTGTGATTCTATAAGATGTCCTCCACTATAGTGTAATGTATTAAAGGAGATAATAAATACAATATAAACTTTAGTGACGAGACATTCTCAAACTATATTCTATCATATAAATTTTTGTTAAAAATTTTGAGAACTATAAATATTAGAGTGCGACATGGCAGTATTATGAGATCAAGTTGTGTTGATTAGGTGGTCCTCCTTGGTAATAGAAGAAAATGGTTAACAAGAGGAGAAAGAACAAAACCAATAAACAATTGAATCCACTACATAAGTATAAGAAAATTACTAATCCCAAATCTTTTGTTAGCGAAAAACAAAATTGCATTGCCTTATGACACGTCCCCAAAAACGAAGTGTTTACATATTGCCTATTTGTCACCTACACTAAGAGTGGTATAAGTTGAGTTGGTTTTATGGCAACATTGCTCCAACTTTTTGTCTTGCAAAACTAGGTTGGTGGATCCATAAAAGGCAAGCTTGTTGATTGACAAGTCTTTTAAGAAAGGAAAATGCTTGGTTATTTTAATAGTGATTATTTACAAGGCATTTACATTGTAGATGTTATTGGATGTGTGCATGGTTATGAGAAGACCAAATCATAAAATAGTTTTACAAATTGGCCATATTTATAGAGTCTTGAGGTAGAAAGTATTATCTTTCTTGGGCCTTTCAAAATAAATGGATGGAATGGTTTATTATTTGACAATAAAAGGAAGGGCTTATTAAAGAGTTGCTCCAATATGCCAATGTTGGATATATATATGTAAATACATACATACATACATACATACATACATATATATACACACACACACACACACACACACACACACACACATATATATATACATATATGGGTTAAAGGTTGATAAATAACACTTGTAATATCACTTTTTTACAAATGTTTCTCCATAAAGAGTGCTTTGAGTATCATTTCAATTAATCGTTGGGAGACCCGACAAAGTACAAATCCTTTAATGTAAACAACACTTCTTGACACCATAAAGCAACACCTGTGGAACTTTATGTTGAATATAAGTTAAAACATAATGACTGAGTGTATTTTTCCAAGTTTGGTATGTACGAGAACACCTTTAAGTAGCTAAAATGATTAAATATCCCGATTCCCAAAGATAGAGAGGAAAAGTTAGAAAGTATGTTCTTCCAAGTTCCATTTGTATGGAAGATGAACTAATCACAAGATTATTGAATAGATATGATTCATCAATGATATGTTTGCACACCAGTTAATTAATTATTACTCTAGGTTACTGAGGAAACAATTGTGGCAAATTGACAAGCCATATTTAGGTGAATACAAAAACAAAACTAATGACAATTTCGGCAAGTTTTGAAAAAGAGTAAAACTATCGTTATTATTATGTGCATCTCTCTTACAAGAACGAAAGAGGTGTTAAATTTTGGAAATTGGTAAATTCATAGTTTTTTCCGTATTTTCACAGTTTTTTTGAGTTCAGAAATATGATTATCTGCACTACAAATGATAGCCAAATGCCATCCCCCCAAAAAGACTATGAAAATACGGGAAAAACTTTGAATTTACCAATTTCCTAAATTTTTGTCAAATAATATTATGAAGACAGTAGCTCGAGCAAATAGACTATCCAATGTTTAATCATTATTATTGTTTAGTCATCAATTACCCACTTATTAGCTAGTGATAATTTGGTAGACAATACTTCAAAAGTTCAATGTATTGATTCAACAATGTGCTCATGGAGTATCTATAATTAATGTTTTATCCTCTCGTTCCCGTCATGCACCTAACATTCTACCATTGGTGAGAGAGCATGTACCAAGAGGTGCACATTGTCATGAAAAGGGGACTCATCCTTCATCAATCAAATAGTCACTTTATTGCGACTCTCTTACCCCAACTTGTTCCAAGGTGTGGACATAATGAGACGTGGAGAAAGCATACAAATATCATATTTTAGTTAGGGGTCTCATGTATATATGTGCAATACAATAGTGAAATTAATTTATGTAGTTTAGTGCTCACAAGGAATCTTAATGATCATGCAAGGCGAGAGGATAAAATATTTGGAGGTAGACATTTTGTCCCATACAGGAAAAAATTTACAACACTTGAGAGGGGTTACCTTGCCATGTCACTACTAATGAAGTAGTGGAGATAGCATGGGTTGTATGAACATTTTGTTTTAATAACGAACATACATTCACAAATAAATTTATCTATCTTTATATATATATATATATATATATATATATATATATATATAGTGGTGTACATGTGTTCCTTTGTGCCACCCTTTTAGCACACCCTTTTTAGGACGCATGTAACTAAGCCAACCCAAATGGGTACCTTTGTATGAACTATAAATTGAGTAAGAAGTAAGAAGCTAACTAGGTTAGTTTTGATCTCTTATGTGCATTTCACATATTGGCGGAGATGATGGGCACCAGTCCCCCACATGATGGGCACCAGTCCCCCACATCCAAGTATCCAACTCTTCCCGCTCAGCTTAGGTTGCGATTGGTTCCTCAAGCGTCACACTATAATTGATTTCACTGCCCACTAACTTATTGTCCCACGAGCTCCCCCGATCCCCCTCCTACATGATAGCCCTCCTATCCCCCACCTCAGCCAAGTCTAGGTGGCCCTCAATCCATAGAAGCGATTGATCTTTCCTTGATCCCCCTCCTACACAATAGCCCTCTTGTCCCCCACCTCAGCCAAGTCTAGGTGGCCCTCAGTCCACAGGAGCGATTGATCTTTCAGACAAATGACCTCACTGAATGCCTCAACAAGACCCTCAAACAAAAGATGGTTGCACGAATCAGCCCATTTCGAGAACTCTATGGGTGTGACCCTCGCCTCCCACCAAAATCGTCCATTCCAACCCTGCCAACATGGATAGTGCTACTTGGGGGCTCTATCTCCAACAGACGCTCCCCCTACTTCGATAACCCGACTCCCGAAACCTACAAGTTGCACAATAGCGGCAAAGCACCAAGGGATTTGGCCCGTTCACCATAGTTTGTGCCATGAAATCCACCGCGTACTTGCTCCAATGCGATTCGAACTGCCGATTCACCTCCTCCCATGTTGCCCGCATCAAGCCCTATGACACCCCAAGCCCAGATTTTGACCCCGTTCCTTCCCCATGTCGTAAACCTCCTTGTTTCTCTTAGGGGGGGAATGTGGTGTACATGTGTTCCTTTGTGCCACCCTTTTTAGCATGCATGTAGCTAAGCCAACCGAAAAGGGTACATTTGTATGAACTATAAATTGAGTAAGAAGTAAGAAGCTAACTAGGCTGGTTTTGATCTCTTATGTGCATTTCACAATATATATATTATATTATAGATATATTCTATTATCATCTTTGGAGGGCAAATATAAGCAATGAGACAAAAAATATTACATTTCACATAACACATGTGAAAGTGAGTAACGACTCTCGATGTTCAAGAACTTTACCAATGAATGTTGCTATCGAGAGTGCACATTGTGGTTAAAACATTGATATGTCCAAGTTAGTTGGATGACATGAAAAAATATTTGAAAAAGGTAAATAGGTTATTTTATGGGTGTCTTTTTTCCAAAAAAAGGATACTACATTAGTATTAGAAAACGCCACAAGGCTATACATGCAAGATATACCATAGATCCCTTGTATTTTTCAAAATTCTAACCATCAACTTAAATAAATACTTTTGTGCTAAGTAAAACCGGTCCACCTTATCAACAAGCCATCTATAAAATATACTTATGTCCCAGGTGGCATGAAACTCCAAACCCTTAAGCTCCGCTCGGTGAGTATTACCTTTTATAATAATATCAAACAACCCTTTGAGATTATGCACAATCTCTATCTGAATTCTTGAAATTATTTGGGAAGGTCTTTTTGTCACATTTTAAAACACCTTCAAACGTCGAGCGTTCCAAATATACCAACTTGTAATACTACTTACCAATTGCCATATTTGAGGTTTATCAAATTGTATTTGTGGATTCAAAGGGATCCAATATTTTTTCCATCAAACCACATCTCATCACAATAGCATTTGCAACCTCCTCCTGTTCATATAGGTTTATCATGTACCACCGCCCATAAAACCACACCCCATGTATACACTGCTCAGGATATACTGGAGTTAATAATTTTATTATTGGTTTCCATATGTCCATAGCAAAACCACAACTCCATAAACAATGTTTAGCCGACTCTACTAAATCCATACAGAAAGGGCACATCTTGTGTACATTTCCTTTTCGCCACCCATTAACTCATCCTAGATAATATATGTGGTAATTAAGTTTGACTTGGATAGAAGGTACAATCCTAGATAAATATTGTGAATTAGAAGCCTCTTCCAAAGTTGTCAGCTACTTTGACTCAAAGTGGCACATTCAATGACTATACCTCTTATTTCTTGTTTTTGGTCATTCCTACCATGGACAAAGAAATCACTTGATCTTTTGCCTTGTTCGTTTAGCATGCATCGTGGAAATTGAGTCTAGGCACGAGTTGGAATTCATGGTGGCACGCATGTGGACGAGCCCCTACTAAAATGGGAGGATCATATGGTTGCTTGAAGTTTCAACATCTTGGAAGGTGTTTATTTATAAATGAACTCAGTTGTGGGTCGAGTCAATCAAGCATGGTCAAAATATGTCGTAATTCCATTTGTGGGAGACAGTTTCTTTGGCAAGTAATGGTAGGCTAGTTACATATGGTGATGGCTTCAAAAACACCAACACATTTGAGATCGGAATGGAACATTTTATTTTCCGTGCGGTGATTGAGGAGGATGCCAAACAAACATGAATCCGTCACATTGTCTCATTGCTAAAGCCATAGAAGCGGAAGAAGACAAGTGGCTTGCGGCCGTGCCCACAACCCTAGTCACTCGAGCCAAAGGTCAATAGAAAAATAACATATGTCTACACATTATAATTCATACATACACATATGTACATAGAGACCAGATTGGAGAGTGCTACTGCATTTGAGAAACAGAGGCACACTTCCATAAATTTTCCAGAAGCAGACATACAGATAAGTAAAACACAGCATCGCAAAGTTAGAATTGTGCGTGCGTGCACGCGCGCGCGCGCGCGCGCGTTTTTATCGAACCCAAAACCCAAGCGACGGCTTCTGTGGAGGTCAGTAGAAGAACCAATTCTAATGGAGCTCGACTTCAAAGGGAAACATATATTGGCACCCATGGTCAGGGTGGTAAGCTCGATTTCTCGCTCTTTGTTTGTTAGATATAGTTTTTGCAACGTTTGATGCAAGTTTATGCACATTATCTTAGTGATTGCCTATTATTAATTGCATATTTGTATTTAATGAAAGAGACAAAAGACGCACAATTGTAAATGCGTAGAAAATGTTTAGATCTCTTTTGGTTGCCAGACAAGGTTACCATGGTAGTAGATATGTCAGTCATGTTTGCTATAAACAGTTTTTCTAGGAAGCAGTCATGAACTAAGTGGAAGTTATCTTGTCTATACATGTATTTCCATGCTCTACTTATGTCACTTAATCCTTTTCTGATTATAGAATGGTGTAGGTGGTCTTTGTTCTAACATGAATATGTTGCATTGGAACTTTTTTTCCTTAAATGTGTTATTAAGTGCACTTATGTTGAGGGATCATGCATATCAGAATGTTTGATGGGAGTTTTTTCTTGGCTCTTTGCATATTTCCTCATACTTCGCCAAAAAACAAAAGTTAGAGAGAGGCAAACTGCTGTCTTGTGAAGTTGTAACACAACATATCAGGTGTACGGAATTTGCATGATCTGGGGTCAAATCCTGTGAATAATCTATACACCCTTCAAAAGAATGACAATTATGATTGATGAGGAACATTAATGAGAGTTCTGCATTGGTCAATTTGTTCTCAGAAGGTGCCATCATTGTTACCTTTTTATATTCTCGAGGTTTGTACAGAAAAAGTACATTTTGATGTTCAATTCAAGTGATATGTATTTTTCAGGGGACACTGCCTTTCCGGTTGTTGGCTGCAGAGTATGGGGCTGATATTATGTATGGTGAAGAGCTTGTGGACCACAAAGTAATCAAATGTACACGTGAAGAGAATGGTATGATATTCTTTTTAACCAAGTGTCTATGTTTTTTCACTGAGAATGGGATTTTCATCCAGCCTGACTATCATCTTTCTCACTCCCTCATGGCTACTAGAGATGCTAGGAACAATTGATTTTGTGGACAAGTCCAAGGGGGAAGTCATATTTAGGACTTGTGAACTTGAGAAGCATCGTGTTGTGTGTCAATTTGGAACATCTGATGCCACTAGAGCTTTGACTGCTGCACAACTTGTGTAAGTTGATTCTCTTTGCTGTCCATTTACACTTGCTTAAATAAATTGTAAGATGTGAAAACAAAACAAGTTTTACATAAGCCACGAGAAAACAAGTTCTATTTTGTAATGCAAGTATAAGTTCCTTTTTGTAATCGTGGTATGTCTATCCATTTATTTATTCTAGGGTTATGGAAAACAAAGTCAAATTAAAAGGTGTTGTGTAGTCTGGGCCCCCATGTGTTGTGGAAGGTTTTATCCAAGCACATTTGAATAATTGTTCTAGGGATATATGAAGGATGCATTGCCTCTCACGCCCAACCTAGATACCTTTTAGTTTCATATACCATGGAAGCAGTGGTCAAATATGCATATTATTTCTTGATTTCCACTGTACTCTGAAAGCACTGAACATTTTCTGTGTGGTGACACTATATGAAAAAATCATCCAGTGCATCTGCTTTTCACAAGAATGCATCAATATTTTCTTAATATGAATATAATGTTAGCTGTGTATGATGCCAACATGGTACCTTAGTGCGACCATCCCTCTCAGGTAGGAGATATTTGCTTATGTGTAGGTCAGTTAGAGTGGCCAGTCTTCTTTCCTGTTGAAAGCTCTTTGGATCTCCGACAATAATTGGCAAATACAAACTGACATATTTCACTCTCTATTGTGTAATGATTCCCCCCATGGCATATAGTTTGAGGGAATGAATTATACACATACATGTATTGCATAATGTTTCATGATTTAATTTCTTAAGGGTAGTCATACTCAATATGTATACTTACTGAAATTATATATTATTTTCAATAGTATGCATAAGTTTTTAGAACATCATGCAGTATATTTATTTGCTTTGGTCCCAAGTCAATGTTTTTTCCGTCAATGATCTGTTTCAACTTTCTCTCATGAAATGATTTGCCCCATGGCAAATAATTTGAGTGAATGGATTATACACATGCATGTATGGAAGTATATTTTGCAATCTTGGAACCGACTTTACAATTTTAGAACATTGCACCAAAATTATACATGTAAGTCTTAAACATACCTTGTTTCACATAGATGATGTTGGAGCATCAGCAAAAAACAGCAGAGTCGAGTATGTTTCTTGCAAATAAACACAGGTTTAATAAATAGCACGTTTCACATGGATGATGGAAACAATGAATGCCAGTCTTTGGTACAATGGGTCATGGTCCACCCCCTGAGGATAATATATCATTGTCATAATCATCTCTTTTTGGTAGATAAATGTGCTGTGGAAGTCCACAAAGTAATGATACAATTTTCTTCTCCACGCATTTGCGTGGCTCCATGATTGAAGTCTATCCTAATTTTTGTGGATCAACATAACAGTGTGCATGGTCCACACCTCTGAGTAGAGGCATCTATTGAATGATAGTAAATTGACATTTTTACTTGATCCCTGAATGGCTTGGGATGAGTCCTACTGTATAGCACTTCAATCACCATAGGATATGGATATGAATGATTTGTTCCTCTCATATCAATGACGCCAAGAAATGTAAACACTGACCCCCGCTGTCCCGGTGGTTAGAAGCTTACCTAGCGGCAACAGCATAACAGGGACCAAATGCGGCAGTTCATGCGGACGTTAGTGGACCACACACACAGGTGAATACATGGCCTAACATTGACAGGGACCAATTCAAAAAAGTTGATAGCTTTTTGGCAGCAAGCAAGCAGGATATATGAAGAATATGGAGTCTGAGAACAAATAAGATGTTTGGGAAATCCATTTACAAACACAACACTAATTGAAGGTGATTTGTCCATTTGAATACAGCAAAGAATGGTGTATATAATTATATAATATCAAATCAGATAATCGGCCAAAGTTAAATTAAAGAATCACATGTCCTATTGGAATGAGTTCCGATGCCATTTTTGACTTTTAGGCATATTTTGTATTTCTGTTGATTTATGATTGGAATTGCTTAGAAAGTTTTTCTTTGATGCGAATGCTCCATGAGAAGCAATAATATTTTCTTAAAAGGCTTACAGGTATCTTAGCTTTCTCATAAGAAAAAACTTGAACAAAGCAGGATCTCTATATAAATAGTTAAGAGGAAAAAGCTTTTTGGTCTAAGAGTAGCCTGGAGAGCTAGTATCTAGCTTTTTGTTTCTCAGCAGTATATTCCGGTGATTGTTAACAATATCAATCTATCTCTTTTGATACCTATTAATATCTTACTAAGAGCAGATAAGTTGTTTCCTTTGGTAACTCTCTTATGTTATACGTTGATTTACAACTGCCAGCTGTGTGAGCTACATATGTGGATCTTCTGGCGGCTATCTGTCCTCAGTTTATATGAACCATGTTTCATTGAGGTCTGAATGTAAGGGGAGGTGCAAAAAATGAGCTCATCAAAATTGTTAAGTTTAAGACAGGTCTTCACCTGCAGTTCCCGTTGGAAATAAATGTTCAGCTCCCCATAGCATCCTGAGCTGTTATGAACTCATGCTGAGATCACAAGCATGAGGTATACTTCTCAGCCAGACCACAGACCTATCAAACTAGTGGAAATATGGATTATCAAGATAGCACCAGATATCATGCTTCTTATGAAGATCCTGGGAGCTTGTCCGCCAACTGAAGCACCTGTCTAATTACAAGTAAAGGATTGAACGAAGTCCCTTTATTAGCTCAAAGGGAGGGAAGGTTATCAACAGAATATAGGATGGTGAACAGATGCCATGGAATGGCAAGAGCTTTTTCATGTACCTTATAGGATAACAAAAATGGCCTTCATTTCCGGTATGGATGTGGAGGTTTGAAAATCACATCTTATGGTAAGTAGTACTGATTAGTTTGTAAGGTATTTGAAGGACATCATGAATCATGTGGATTATCCAGGGAAGAAGCTAAGAACTAATGGTAGTGGAGGCACCTCAAATATCAACAAGGGAGCACAATGGAAAATCCTAATGCATGACTCCATATGTCAACAGGTGGCGCCATATTCGCTATCAATATGTAGTAGAAGGAAATGGTTTCTCCATATTATAGACGATGATAGTGTATACAAGTATCTTTTAGCCAATTTCTTTCTGTTAAATCCCTCCATCTTTCTGGAGTGTGTGTTTCAAGGATGCTATTACACCACCCAAACTCAATATAAATCCTGGTTTATTCTTTACACAATGCAGCTTTCATTATTTTAACTTTTTTATGCAGATGTAATGATGTGGCGGCAGTTGACCTGAACATGGGATGTCCCAAATCATTTTCTATTTCTGGAGGCATGGGTGCAGCACTTTTGTCTCGTCCTGAAATTGCACATGATGTAAAGTTTATCTTTTTTCTTTTCTTTCATCTCATGAATTTTGGCACAACAAGTTTGTATTGT
The DNA here is from genome assembly GCF_043228905.1 of Azolla caroliniana. Lineage (NCBI taxonomy): Eukaryota > Viridiplantae > Streptophyta > Polypodiopsida > Salviniales > Salviniaceae > Azolla > Azolla caroliniana. Next base: position 5,561,679 of record NW_028230436.1, on the reverse strand, counting down.
TTTCATGTCAGATTTTGACAACGTTAAGGAGGAATTTGAATATTCCAGTTACATGTAAAATTCGTCTGTTAAAGACACCTGAAGCAACAGTAGAACTTGCTAGGCGGTTAGAGAAAATCGGTATTTATGCTATTGCAGTCCATGGCAGGTAATAAGTTGATATACAATATACTGAAATTTTCATTATGGATGTAATTTCAAAGTAAAAAACATTGTTACTTATTTCTGTTTTCTGCTATCAGGAAAGTTGCAGATAGGCCAAAAGTTCCTGCAAAGTGGGATTGGATTGCGAACATTGTCTCTGCACTCTCAATCCCAGTCATTGCAAATGGAGATGTGTTTGAGTATGCTGATTTTTCACGCATACTTAACGCGACTGGTGCATAGTTTCCCCTTAAATGTGTCATATTTCAAATTATAATTCTTCATCAATATCTGGTATTTTGACTAGTCTTGAAGACATTTCTCCAACTGTTGTGCTCTCCTGATTCTTGCATGATGAAACATTACTCGCTTTAATTATATGATATACACCATATTTCCTTCAGGATTTCCTTTGATACCAAACCTTATTAACCAGATATTACCTGGCTCAAATTTCTACTAGGATTGCGAGTGAACTTAGGCTGCCCAAGCAACCAAGTCTCATAAATCTTAATTTGTTTTGCCTTAAATATTGGATTGATTGGGTTGTTCCTTTACATGATATACGAATAGCAATTTCCAATAAGATGATATGGTTGTGTCAAGTTTTTTATATGCATCTAAAATCTCATCCAGTCATATATTGTAATGATTTTTGCACTGTTCTAATGAGGTTTAAATCTTATTAGATAATACTTTGTGTAACGTCAATGCTAATATTTAATTATTTTTCTTGGAGTGAACCTTACATTGAATACTCTGTATTTAAAGATGGCATATCGAACACATACATTTAGATAGTGAAATGGAACAGCTAGTGATATATATGTGCAATGCTTGTAGAACCAGCATGGAATTTCGGATTTTGTTTCTCTTTCTATGTGCATCTTCTCTAGAGTTAGATATACTCCCTTTGATTCATTTCAGTCCTTTTTTCATAAATCCTCATCTTACTTTATATAATTGGGTTCTAGGTGCATCTTCTGCAATGACAGCAAGAGGAGCTGCTTGGAATGTTTCAGTTTTTCAGAAAGGAGGGAAAGAAGACTGGGAGATTGTGAAACGTCAGTATCTAAGAAAGGTATTCTTCTTTACGGGAATGTGGAATCCTATTGTTTGTGCTGTAAAAGGTGGAATTATTTATGCATATTATGCTGCAGTGTATTTTGTGGGACAATGATATCAAGAGCACAAAGCACACTTTGAAGGAGATGATAATGTATCATTCTTGTTTGGAGTTTCCAGAGGGAAAAGCAATAAACAGATCTCAGACTTACATAGATTTAGCGTAAGTCCACATGTTTATTCTGGGAAAGCTATATTTTGATTAATGAAGGTTTCTACTGCCAAGAAAAATGAAAACATTTTCTTTCATCAATTTCATCGTTTCAAATGTATGTACAGAATCAAAGTTTGACTGTTAATTTTCTGAACATTTGTATCATTCTTCATTTAGGTGGATACCTGGTAATTACATTTCTTAGAATGTCTTCTGTGACCCACCCTGACACCTTGCAATTTGCAACACTCATTTGTTAGTGAACTCCCGAAATAGGCCATGTTAGGGGCCGTGACAGTATCTTCAGGTGTATTTATGTGGCGCTTCTTTCAGAATTGTGCCACATATATTCTGATGGACTTTATTTTCGGTTACTTAATAAACTCTTGTTTTTATGGATATGCATTGATTGGATATTGCTTGAACTATATGAAAGCGTTTCGGGATATTTACTGCCATCAACTCTTCTATGATGGAGATTGGTTTTGCATAATAATAGTTAGAAATTCTGTTTCTTGCAGACAAGAAATGGTTTTGGACTTTTGCACTAGAACAGTAGTAAATGAACGAAATAACAGAACTTTATTCTCTTCAAATGTTAAGTTTATAATTCTAATATTGGACTGCTTAGGCTGCACATTCCCCAAAAATCCTTTACATAATGCATCTTAGCACATGCTAGTGGGAGAGAGAGAGAAAGAGAAAGAGAGAGAGAGATGATGATGAGATCATATTTTGATGACCAACTTTGTAACTTGACTGCAACTTTTTGCTGCAGGAATATGTATAATGAGATGGTATACTATAATGATGTATACAAAAACCGAGGATTTGTATAGGTTATGCGAAGGTCTCCAAATGCTTCATGAAAAGCATCAAGAGTACTGAAAGAAGAATTTTGATCATGATATTCCTTTGATTGATTTGCATTATTGCTGCATAATATCAGCTAGCATCAGCTATCTCATATTATTTCTGGAACAAATATGATAAAGTGAGATGGGTTCTTTGCCACTTACAACAGTTGAAGAGGGCATGGGGTTCATATCTCCAACGTTACATTATATCCCACAAATTTGTGTTTGATTACTTTTGCTAACCATCAGACAATGAAATTGATTCAAAACGGGCTTCTGGTGGTATAGCTACGCTTTCTTTGTAAGTTTTATCTTGTTTCTCATAGTCGAGGTCATCTCTATGATACCTTGTTTTCCAAGAAGGTTAGAGCTTCTCACCACATTTACCGCCAATCGGCAGAAAAGAGGTATTTTTGTTCGTTAACTATGGAAGCGTCAGTTTATTCCTTGAATTTAACAAGTTCTTGTTTGTATGATTTGACTTGTATTATTTAAAACACATCTATAAAGTCGATGAAGTAAGACATACATTTAGGAATAAGAGAAATTGCACTTGTGTTGGAAACATAAGTCATAAGTGTTTATGTTCCGAGGCTATGCATTGTATATCTTGAAACCAAAGAATCCAGGATGTTTGGCACAAAGTGGTATTTCTAAAGCTCTGCTATGAGATAAATTGTTACAATGATAAAAGATGGTGGATTTATTTCATTTTGTTTCTCTGGAAGAATTGTTGAACGCATCATTTTCATTAATTGTAAAATGAGTTGTAGAGGATTACTTTTAATTGAAATTACATGAATGACAATTTCAGAACTGTATTGATACGTTGTCAACATGTTAGTAAACACCAAATAGGAATTAAAGTGTAATTCATGTAGGATCTAGCCCATTTGAGGCCTTATTTCATTACAAATATTCTTGAGCAGATTTAGTGACTGAGGTTAATTGTTCAACCTAAAATGGAAATTGTATGCTAATTTGACTCACCCTTCTAACATAGCTGAATTAATTTTAATAAGGGTACAAACCATTCCATGCTTTAGAAATGATCATTGTGTTACTCCAAATGAATGGCCAGCATGTTGCTTTTGAGTGAGTTCTTTGAAAATGGTATATTCTGCCTTGGAAGGTTGAGCAATGTAAGGTACTTCTTTGATGTAGTAGCATTCTTATTTGATTATTTTGTTATGAAAGGTTGAATGAAAGGTTTTAATGACAAATTCTCTTAGGAGTAGCTGTTTGAAAGCTAAGTTATCCTTGTAACTTAGACAACTTCCATTGGGAAAGTATAGTTTGTCAACTCCAAAGTAATATTTAGAAAAGTCCGTCACTTGATTTTTTGTTGGCAAAAATGATGCCTATTTGTGATTAATGCTCACTTCATTGTGAATTGGAGCGATCTAACAAATATTAATGCTATTTCAAGCAATTTTTGTAAGGGTGAATAATTATGTTAGTTATATTTTTTGTTGCAAAGATTGAAGTATGTCATTTGGTCACTTGCTCAATGTAACTAAACATGAGTAGATTGTCTGAAAATAAAGGTTAACTAACTAGAATAGATGTCTTAAATTTTGAATCGTGATGAATTACAATACGGATAATCAAATGGACAATATTTATGTATCATGAACAATGCTATTTTTAGGCTTTTATCATTTTTGTAGGGTCAAAATGTAAGAAAATCCATTGCTATCTCAAGGACATCATTAACACACATTGGTCGTCAATAGAGAAAAAATAAATCCATGATGATAAAATCCATTGCTATCTCAAGGACATCATTAGCACACATTGGTCGTCGATTGAGAAAAATGAAATCCATGACTTGATTTAGGATCTCAAAAGGGTGTATTAAATTTAGGCATTTCATATTTCTAAATGACACATTGCAAACCATTTAGTACCCATTATTTTCCATGATTGTGAAATTGAGGTGTGTGAACTGACATATTGTACAATTTTATGACTTCTCCGAAGGATTTTCTACTATTTGTTGATTCTTCCTATGCTCATATTGTACCTCAAACATAGGAGTTATGCGGCCTTAAGATTTCTATGGATGGGAGAACATGAGAGAACTATGAAAGAAGAATTGAGGGATGAAAAATGCTTCCAAAAGGATAATGAACAAGCATGAGGACAAAGGTCCTTTTAGAGGAGGATATTGATGAAACCTTCCTTGGCAGGTGATTCATATACTCATAGCTTAACCAAGCAATTGATTTAGAGATGGTGGATGTGTATGAAGTCCAACACTTGTTTGGGATTGGATTGGGAGCAAGGTCGAGAAGGGTTCAAGTGGGACCATAAAGAGATCATGCCCTAGTGTGAATCCAAGCCTTTCACAAACGTATGTCTCCCCCCAAGTGTGAATACAAGCTTCTCTCTTCTCACTCGCGGCTCTACTATATAAATCTGCATCTACAACGTAGTGCTTTGACAACGTTACAGACGAGGGAGCATGTGATGACGACTATGTCATGCCCCCCAAGTGTGAATACAAGCCTCTCTCTCTTTCCGCTCTACTATATAAATTGCATCTAAGAACCTAGGGTTTTAACAAGTGGGACCATAAAGAGATCATGCCCTAGTGTGAATCCAAGTTTTTCACAAACGTATGTCTCCCCCCAAGTGTGAATACAAGCCTCTCTCTTCCTGCTCTACTATATAAATCTGCATCCAGAACCTAGGGTTTTGACAACGTTACAGATGACGGACCATGTGATGAGGACTATGTCATGCACCACTCTGATGAAGAGTAGAGGAGCGAGGGGGATTTACTCTCTCCCGGTTCTCTCCTCTTCTCTGCAGATAATGACCTACCAAATCCTTCTGATGGCACTGCTTTCTTCGTATGCTTACTATCTACACTGCTACCGCTTCGTTAACACACTTGAAGAATATGATGCCCCTATGATGTATCATGATATTAGCTCTATCTGACTCTTTAAACTATGAAGTCTTCCATATTTGTTATCGCTGAGGGGCCCGGCAAGCTGATTTAAGCAACACGTGCATTGCTTTTCAATTGCTGTGCATCTGCTCGATCTTTACTTCCTGTTGGTCGACCACTTAGGTAGTATCAACATCGTTTCTAGAGAGTTGAGATATATTGTATAGATGTGGTGGCTGTCCGAGAATCTACGATGAACTCAGTTTGGTCCGATTTGGATTAGTGCGGAGACTGGAGAGCAGCATATGTTAGCTAAAACTTTTTATCCGCGTCTGACTGTTACCCCATTTCTTTTTTATATCTTACACCTCCAAAAGTAAGTTCTACTCTGTTTGCGGTCCTTAGTTGCTGGACTCGATGGAAATGGTTCATTGTTTTATGGCTTACGCCGCCGATCTCTATAGTTTTAACTTTTAATCATGGTAGTAAACTGCATCATATTTTGGCTTATATCTGTGGCATAGGTTGATACAAATCCCGGCGATAGTTTATCGTAACCAACCACACACTCAATTAAGGATATCTTGTTTAATAAAGGAACCCGACGGCAAGGTCTTACAAATTGTGAACAAAATTCGATAAATATAATTAGCATTTTCCAAATTGCAGCGGTGGCTAATTTAAGCAACATTCACTCAGGAAAACACGCAATTTCACCTTCGCTTTTACCCACAGTTCCGGGTTTGGAACCCGTAGGTGCAACTAAATGAAGAAGAGACATCATGTACTGTCAACTTAAATGAATTGTATCTATACAAATCACAGTTTCTTCAATTCACACTAATTAAACGGAGAAGAAACAGGAACTCTCATTTTGGGTCCAATAAGTGTATTGCCCTGAATATTAAGTGGTTGGCAAAATCCTCGTAGCAGTGGAGGAGTACGTGAACTCGGCAATAGTAAGTGTTTTATTGTAGGCCTTGTAAGTCGTTCCCCTTGTAGTTTTGGTTTATATCCCCAGTAGAACGAACGTACCACGTCATGACTCGAAGACCTACATCAATTCAATGTTTTGGGGCCTTGCTAGAGTGATCAACATCGCATGACTGGAAGACCTACATTAATTCAGTCTACCTGCAATAGCTGTGAACTTAAAGATTATATTTTTAAATATACAAATTCATATGCGTGCATTTATGTATGTATGCCTAGGATGTATATTATATTGGGCTCATCCTTGTAGTGTTGTTGTACATATATAAATACATATACGTGCATTTATGTATGTATGCCTAGGTAGTAGGATGTATATTATAATGGGCACAACCTTGTAGTGTTGTTGGACATGGGTCAATGATGGTATATGTGGGTATTGTATTAGTTATGAGCGGTGTCATACCTTTGGCATGGGGCTGACCGAAATGAAGTGATAATAGTGGGATGGCGGTGGATCTCGCCTATATCCAACCCCTTCCTAACACTCACTCTCTCATACATATATTGTTCTTGTCTGCGCTAAACACTCACTCTCTCATACATATATTGTTCTTGTCTGCGCTAATTCGATTGATTGATGGTAGAACCCCATTGAAGCGTTTATTGAACGTGCAGGCGGTGTATAGGAATCTTCAAGAAGGGATCTCTATCAAGTTATGTGGCATAAACTCCGCAGCTCTCTCTATCTCTCTGCTGTCTGTACATATAATACAGGAAAGTACAAGTAAAAACAAGAAATCAGAAGCGTAGCTCCAGACAGACTATGGAGGGCTCTGCGACGGCGGCGGATTCTGCGAAGCTGGATATAGTTGTGTTCGGTGCGTCGGGTTTCACAGGGAAGTACGTAGTGAGGGAGCTGTTGAGGGCCGGCTTCGGAGGCAGTCGTGTTGCCCTGGCTGGGCGGAACCGGTCTAAATTGGCAGAATTCCTCAAATGGGCAGTGGAAACCTCCTCCTCCATCCAGCCTCCACAGTCCCTACCCCTCATCGAAGCTGATGTGTCAAATCCGGCCAGTCTAGCTGCCATGTGTCGGCGGACTCGGCTCGTACTCAATTGTGTGGGCCCCTTCCGTCTCTATGGCGAGCCCGTGGTGTCCGCATGTGTGGATGCGGGCTCTGACTATCTTGATATTACCGGGGAGCCCGAGTTCATGGAAAGAATGGAGGTCTCTTATCATGAGGCAGCTAAAGAGAAAGGGGTCCTAGTTGTCTCTGCTTGTGGATATGATTCCATCCCGGCCGAGATAGGCCTGCTCCACCACCTCGGCCAATGGACTGCGGCCACATCGTTGCCGAATTCCGTAAATTGTTTCATTCACATCACCTCCACGGAGAAGGTTGTCGGAAACTTGGGCACGTGGGAGTCAGCTGTCCTTGGTGTCTCGAGTGCTAAGGAGCTTCGCAAGCTTCGAGCCAGGACCAGGAGCACCCGAGCTCGAGTTACGGTCCCTGGGCCTGCTGTTACCAAACCATCTTTTTTGTCGTGGAACAAGGCCCTTAACATGTGGGCTGTCATCTTGCCAAGTGCAGATTCCGCTGTCGTCCGCCGAACCATGTCTACCATAGCCGCAGGTGGACCTCCCTCTATTGCTGAGGAGGATAAGGGCCTTTTGTCTATGGATGCTGCAAGAAAGGAAGTGTTTAGACCTGTGCATTTTGGAGTCTACTCAGCAGTGCCCAACATTCTCCATGTCTTGGCTCAGGTCTGGTTGGGCATATCTATTCTTTCTCTTGGTATGTTTGCATTCGGCCGGAGGTTGCTTTTACGTTTCCCAGGTTTCTTCTCTTTTGGCATTTTTCAAAGAGGTGGCCCAACTGATAACCAAGTAGAGGCAGCTAAATTCAAACTTTGGTTCATTGGGAGAGGCTATAGCGACCCAGCCATTGCAAGTATGCCTGCGCATCATCCTGAGCCGGACATGGAAGTCATCACTTCGGTATCAGGCCCTGAGATTGGGTACATTACTACTCCGATATGTCTGGTCCAATGTGCCTCTGTCATGCTGGATCAGCGTAGAGATCTTCCAAGAGGTGGTGTATATACACCAGCTGTTGTGTTTGGTACCACTGATCTCCAACAACGACTCGAGGCAAATGGTATTTCTTTCAAGTTCGAATCAAAACGAAATCTCAGTTGATAAGAAGAAATGAGGGTTGGTTCTCCATGCTGTTGATATGTATGAACAGTAGTAAGAAACGTATTGCCTAGCCTACTTTTGTTATGCATGTTAATAATTGCAATGAAAGATTGTCTCGTTTTGTCCTACTCTAGAATTCCACTCTACTGTTGATTTCATGAACCATAAATATGATGCATCAAAGGTTTGTGGTAAAGAGTTTGCTGATTCGTGGACTATGTTGAATGATGACTTATTGAATCATATGAATGAATCAATTTCTGTTAAGACAGGTGTAATATTGATCCATGTGTAATGTATATCACTTTTGATTTGAATCATGTGTTTAATTGTGAAATTTAATTGTGGCTCTTTTCTTTGCTGAAGTTCTGGTGATTCTAAGCACGAATCTCCTGATATTTGATAACAATGAAGCTGCACTGTTCAAGGCAATTCCCTTCCATAGAATACATATAATCTAGGTTGTTGTATAGTAAGTGTGTAATGTGAAATTTAATTGTGGCTCTTTTCGTTCCTGAAGTTCTGGTGATTCTTGTTTGAGTCTGCTGATATTTGATAACGATGAAGCTGCTCTGTTGAAGACAATTCCCTCCTAAGGAATACATATAATCTAGGTTGTTGTATAGTGTGTAAGGATGGAATTTCTAAAATATTTGGCATGGCGTTAGTTTACATCATGAGAAAACAGTTGGACTATTTTGATTGAGAAAGCATGGCATGCAACAATGGTTTCTTTTGTGATTGTTTAAGCCTGGAGATTTAATGAGAGTGAGCACAAATTCACTGTAAAATATTTTTTGCGTACTCATTAGTGGTGTAATTAGGGGGAGGATGGTGGTGTGCGTAAGCGGTTTGACCCTGCTCCAATTTAAGACCATATTATGTACCTAATTGAATTGTATGATGAAATCTTCACTTCTTCGGAGGTCACACATCCTAGATGCTAAGTTGGACATTGTATCCCAGGCATTTGGATAATCATCTCTATGAGTATACCATTCTAAGGCTGTATGTTTAGATGGACCAACAGATCCTTGTCTACAATCTTTACCATCATTCTTAGGATTGACATTGATATTTGGGCAATTTTTGAGATGACAAACTTCATATTTTGAACCTTCGTTCATCATTGACTACCCCTATAGTCTTGATTTTAGGTTCCTATGTAGGATGGTAATACATATATAATTCAACCAATCTAGCATCCAGTTTAGGGAATAGGATGTTGGGAGAGAAAGGTAACTAAAGATGGATTCCTCTTTGCATGATCTGTTCACTTGATGTCCGAAAGTGCTAACATGATGTCTTCCAACAATGTTGGTGATGTCTGAAATGTCCATTGTTTGTGTAAATGTGGGCATTTCTATATGTATTTTAATTGTGACATGTTGGGCAACTCACTCTTACTGCATAAGTGATTGGTTAGTTTTTTTGCTTGACATTGTGTGATAAAGCACTTAAGAATTGATTCATGACTTCAATGTCACTCATTTGGTTTTCAACTTCACACCTTCAATGTTGATCTCTATTTTCAAAGCCACAATATATTAGGTTTTAGAACTATGACATTCTAAATGTTTTCCACTCTATTAAAATCGCTTCAACCAAGAGTAATAGCTACTTTATCGACAATGCATTGTTATTGGATTCCCTTGGTGAGAATGTAAAACAAACATAAAAGGTTAAAAGAACATGATAATTCTTAAAGTGAGGGTATTTTCGTGGACAATCAAGCATGGAGTCTATTGGGCTTACTTTTACTCACAACGTTGTGGTCTGATTTGATTTTGTTACGCATGACGAGAATCAGTCTAGTCTAATTGACTTGTACTTTGTGAGTTAAATCTTGAGGGCATGGGCGTTAGACATGTCCTAAATTTGATTGATTGGAAAGCACATGTATGTATGTATATGACTGTCCGTCCAAACATGAGGTGGTAGGTTGTGTGAAAAGGGATTTAGGGGCCGTGCTTCAGCTCAAAACCTGAGCAAATATTTACGCGCATTTTTTGGGAAAATGTGAAACAAATATTTAAGGTTGAGAGAACATGATAATTCACAAAGTGAGGATATTTTTGTGGACAATCAAGCACGGAGTTGATTGGGCTGATATGGTTTTGTTATGCATGATGAGACCAGGTTGGTCTAGTCTAGTTGACTCGTACTCAATAAGCTCGATTTGTTTGAAATAGTTTTCGTCCAACGACTACACTAGGATGGATAAGAGTGTGATAGGGAATGCAAGTCACAGTTCAGCATATCATCGAGTGAGCTATAAGTGTCAGCCAGGTTAAACGCTGAGGGCATGGGTGTTGGACATGTCCTTAATCTGATTGATCGGAAAACACATGTATGTGTATGTATGTATGCATATGAGCGCCTCCAAAACATGAAGATGTAGGCTGTATGTCGGACATGTCCTAAATCCGATCAATCGGAAAGCACATGTATGTATGTATCATTGTATGTACATATATCTATGTACGTACATACATACGTACGTATGTATGTATATGAGGGTCTGTCCAAAACATGAGGTAGGTTGTGTGTGGAAAGGGATTTGGGGGCCGGGCTTCAACTCAAAACTTGAGCAAATATTTCCGCGCCTTTTTTCTTTTCGTTCTTGTTTTTTTGGTGAACCTACGATCTCCCATGTGTCATCTCAAGCTTCGGCCATGGCGAAGAAGGTCGAAACCTTAATCGCGCAGGAATTCTCCTTGTAAGCTGGAATGGATATGCGCAGAAATTCTATTTACTCTGATAGGCCATCTAATTTTCTATAATTATAGTGTCCTCTTATCTCACTGCGAGCAATCAGAAGTTTGCAGTGTGCAGGAGCTCGTGTGGTTGCCTCCATGTAGAAATCCATTCCCTCGTTGCACAGAAAAGTAAGAGATGACGAAGTTGTTCATAACTTAAAATTTTCTTCATAATTTTGATATTAGCTTACCACAATCATGTATCTTGAAATGTTGTATTTGAAATAACACGGTTAATATTCATTCTGCAATACCATGATTTTTGTTGCCGAAACTTCACTTTTCATCCGAGATGTTTAATTTTTATCTTTTAGAATCGCGATTAATCTTGAATCTTTTTTGAACTGCAAACATGCTGCTTTTGTAACAGAAACGTTGATCATAAACCAGATTAATTTTTCTAGATTTTGGTCTGCTGGTTAATCTTGATGTAATTACCTTGAAAAATGGATGTAGTAATGTGGTTTTGGGGACACCGAAAAGTAGATTATGTTTATGTGAATCTGAACCAAATAATTTGGTTTAGCTCTTACTTTAGTACACGTTTATATGAATTTGGATCATCTGTTCAGTTCATTCTTAAATATCAATCTAGTTTTTCTGGTTAATGTCATGTATTTAGTATGAATTGTTGTAAACTTGTAATAATATGTTTTTCTGACACAGAAAACCAATATGGATTTGAAGCAAATCAATATATGTTTTATTGTAGCGTGTAGTCTTATGGCTAATAAAGTTGTTGTAAAAAGCAAAATAGACTGGTTAAATTTGATAGGGTTTTGTCCGATTATGGAAAGCTTGAAGTTCTTTACAAGCGTCTGCTTTCATCGCTCAAATCAGAAAAAGATGATCAGAAACAACCTGATACTAATGTCAGATCAACATATCGAAATCTTAAAGCTTTAGTGGATCGTGCCGCGGCCATATTTGAATCAGATGCGAAATCATTAATCAAGTTCAGGCGCTCTTTCTGCAAACGTGTTGTTCTCATAACTAGTATAAATTGTCCAGCAGAACTTTATGGTAATAAAAAAGACAAAGTCCCTCTTCAGATTAATGGATTCTTGCTTACATCTTTATCGTTATCTAGTCGTGTTTTTTTTAAATATATTTCAACAGATCTCGAAAAAGAGGCTGATTCCTTGATAACTCAATATCTTGAACGAGCACGGTACTATATTATAATTAATCATATTCATTTACTTCTCCTTTTCTGAACGATTTAATTAGTAGATCAAGAATTTGACAAGTTAGAAGGTAAAATTTTGTGCCTAAAATATGTTTAGGGGTTCAACGACAAAGCATATCAATTCCATTGAAAAATGGACAAGAAGCATTAAACCTATCCAGTTTTCTCAACTCGAAGCAGCTTTTCAGAAGCGTTTTTGTTCTTTCATCGGATCAGTTAACATTGACCAGGAAGAGTGTAGAGTAAGCTTCCATTTGGTCAAAAATATATTTTAAAAATCTTATGTTAGTGAAATTGCAATTTGCAACCTGAGTTTGAAATCTAATCATCAAGACCTCAGCGTTTCGCAAATAATGTTGTAGTGATTTGAGAGTGTATCAGAAGAATTTAAGAGTATTCTATCAAAACAAGATCTTACGCGTAAGCTTCTGATACGAGGACCTCTTTTTTGAATAGCACAAGGTAAGGAAATTTGCAAAGTAATTATATTGCTTCGGGAACTTATTACAAGAATTTAGCAGTACTGTTTAAAAACAAGAGCGTCATTTAAGCTTCTGTTTGCTGGCATAAACATCATAAGAATATAGTATCGAAACAAGCGCGTTCAACCATCTTGATATTTACTCACGGAAAGCATTTGTTTTATGGAAATGGTAATTTGAATACGTTAAGTCAATATCAGTGCATCAACGGGATACATCTGGTGCAGAAGACAATTAAGCCAGAAGAGCATATTATTAGCATCTGTTTGATCAGATAAAGACATCTGGAATCTGAAAGTTGCAATATATAAGCAAGTTTTTTAATGAGTGTTTAATAACATAGCGAGATATCAGTATTTTGCCAAGTTGAGTGCACATAATTTCATGTGACTTCATTGGAGAGTTGCCGCTGATTATTATGCAGGAAAATATGGAGTCTCTTCCCATTCGTGACAATCTTGCAGAGGAAAATGAAGCTGATCTAACAAATTTGTACTCTGGTAATTTTCAGTTACTAATCTAATGCCATAATTTATCCCTCATCAATGGATGTGTCAACATTGATTAGGAAGATCATGCCATCAGTGGACACTATTCAACAGGTGATCATAATATGGTCTCAAATATCTTCGATATGCCAAGCCCTACTGACATCACTTGCGAACACCAATATGAAAAGGCTGAGAAAAAAAACAGGTTTCCCTTTGTTTCGTTGCTTCATTTTACTCATGACAATCTTCACTTCGACAACAGAGTAGTACTACATGCATAATCAATACAATATACTTAGAAATTAGAATCTAACTCTGCTTATAAACAATGCTACATTTTCAGAACTGTAAAGAACCGAAATCTTCATTTAGAGATGACAATGAAGGCGATGTTATGCCCAGGGTTACATACAACGGGACCAGAAGAGAATTGTTGGCATGTCATCTTTGGCCTCGTGAATCGTGACCAGTGTGCAGTTGCTGTGCAATCTCTCTCCTACTGGTCTCTTAATGATGTTCATCATCACCATCAACACAGGGAGAACTCTCCAAGATCAGATCCAGAAGTTTATACTATCAAATGGCCAAAGGGAGGCGTTATTCTCAAGGAATCACCAGCATTTCTCTGCTATGGTTGTCAAATACATACCAGAGCCTTTTCCGATTCTCCTAGAGTAGTCTACAGTTGGCAATACAGGTAAAAGATTTGATTTTCGCACTATAATAAAATCGGGTCTTGGAGAATTATCCATATCATTTTGGTGTCATCCGTGTAGTGAACTTTCATATTAGTCTCTATTTTGTCCCATAAATCTGCAGAGCTGTTCCACAGCGCCATTACTCCTCTGCGATCACAAGGGGCAATAATATCGGAGCTGCGGGAGGTCAGTACCTGAAGCGATCAACAAAGTTTGCAACGATTCAAGTATGAGGTTTTAATCTTTTCTCACGAAGTTGCATTGCAGTCAAAACACGTCATATTTCTTAGACAGCTTTTTCTTTCTGGTAATCAGGATGGAGTTATTGGCACGGACTATGCCAGTTCTGGTGATGTTGAGGTTGTTAGTAAGGCCACATCACCTGATGATGAGCTATGGCCTACATCCACACTAATATCTGAGGAAGGGAGTACTAAAGATGAGGATGATAATGAAATACGTACTGATCAATCTGAGGATGAGTTCCAATCTCTCATTGGACGATCAACAGCTGAAAGAGATTATAACCCATTGTATAAGCGGTTGGGGAGCTTGATTTGGTCAAGACTTGGTAACCCCCTGAAGAAAATTAAGGTTGATGGTGATGGAGAATAGGTTACGAGACAGAAAGCTCTTCCAACAATATTATAATGCAGAACTGCCATCCATATTTGTATTCATTATTTAGCGGTAACATTTGGGTTTCTTGTCCTCCATGTGATCATTATTTTTCATTAAAAGTTTTGTCAGTCGCTCTTAGATTAGAAGCTTACATGAGTAAGTGTGCCAAAATTTAAGAAGAGAAGTCTTACTATATAGGCATTGTGCCAACTGTTCTTAAGTCTCCTTGTGCTTGGGAATGCTCCAATTGCTATTAAGAGAAACTCTACATTGAACATTGAACTACTTTGAAAATAGTAAAACACTTAATGGAGAGTCCCCATTTTGGTAAGGAAGGCGAAGAAGTGTTATTTTGGTATCAAAATTCTAATGACTAGGTTTACTTTTGGGTCAGATTGAGGATGTGCTTCCAAACTTTCTTTTCTTGGTATTAGAAAGTGGAACAAGGATGGAACGATATCGTAGAGTATTATCTGCAATTTACTATCTTTCTTGACTAATGTATATCTCATGTGTGAAATTACGAAATCGGGCAGAAACGGAACCGTAAGTTCACGATAATGTGGCTTGAGTTGTTTAGACTCTAGACTCTGTATCAATATGCTTTGGCGGGGCGGGAATGGAGAGTTGATGGGTCAATATATGTATATGTATTGGTTCTATACTACATGTGAAAGGGTGGTGGACAGGGGAAGGGGGTGTGGAGTAGGGTAGAGTAGAGTAGAGTAGAGTTATAGGAGTGTGGGAAATGCTCCGCTTTAAATGTTTTTGGTTTCGTTTTGTATGAAAGCACGCACCACATCAAACTGATTTTCCTGCGAAAGGCTCAACAAATTCTCGCGCTCGCATCGTTTGGAAACCAACCGTCGCCATTTTCACAAATTTTCTACACATTCTCTCTTTTCAGAACTGTCTGGAGGAGAGGGGGGGGGGGGGTTAGGGGTGGGGGTGGAGACGACACAGGGAAACAGATAGACACAGAGGGAGAGAAGAATATGCTGGCGATTGCAAATTACACAGCGGGAGCGGCGAGCTGCTTCTCTTTGAATCACAAACTAGGCTTTGTGTATTCGTCCACAGCCACCCCCATTGTTGCCAGGAAGGCCATTGCCACGGCCACTGCACGCCTACGCCGATTCAACAACCTCTTGCAGCCTGCAAGAGCGGCTTGCCGCAGAGACAGCCCCAGTCCCATCAGGAGGTCCTCCTCCTCCAACCTTAATTTTCTGGCATCGCTACATCATACCTCCTGCTTGGTTGGAATTGGTTCGGTGATGGTGACTACAGTAGGGGCGGTGAACCATCAAGATCAAGCCACCAAATTCCACGCCTCTTATCGTCCATATCTGCCCCCAAGCAAGGTTGATAGATTCTCAAGCCTGCCCAATGGCATGGTGAGTGTTGCTACAATGATTAGTTTGGCCCAAGCTGTGGTGCCATTAATCAACCGGTATGGCAGGACCTCCACCTCCATTGTGAAGAATCCAGTGGTGGCGAGATCGATGTGTCCACCGTCCAATATAATGGCGAGGGACAGCAGTCCAGTGTTGATGTCATCATCCAAGTCCACAACAAAAAGGACAAGGGCCTATGCACAGGAAAGCAGCACTTATAATACAGCTGCCTCCAATAACTGGGTGCGACACAAGCCATCTCCTTCGTTGTCCTGGTGTTGTTCTAATAATACTTCTAGTAGTTATATAAATAATAACAATCATTCGTGGAAGGTGCAACAGTGGAATGAAGACGACATGGTGTATAGGAAGACAGTGTATGACCACTGCGACTGGAAGCGGCACCGTAGCAACACGAGGCACAGTCGGCACATGGCAGCCATTGCAAGCTCACGTGTGGCGGCCGGCCTCCTCCCTCCAGTTTTCAAGCTCACGCTCATGGCGTCCCTTCTTGTCCTCTACAACATGTGGGCCGTCTCCGCGGCTTCGCAGTACCTGTTGCGTGTGCCATCCCTGCCCTTCCAGTTGGCTGCTCCGGCCGTTGCTCTACTGCTTGTGTTCCGAACAAATGCCTCTTACGGCCGTTTTGACGAGGCCCGTAAGGCCTGGGCCAGCATTGTAAACCGTGCCCGAGATATGGCCAGGCAGTCGGTCATCTTTTTCCAGCACCCAACTGATGCTGCCAAACTTCGCTACCTTCTCCGATATCTCGTATGTCACTACTGATATGATCATACAGTCTTCATCACATATAATCATGTAAATTATTGATGAATATCACATATACTCATGTAAATTTAGCCCAAGTAAGAAATCTAGTTGTAATAAAATTAGAATGGAATGGATTGGATGGTTTCAGGATTATAGTACAAAATGAGTACTCGGTATTAACAATTATTGCAGGTTAGCTTCCCCTACTGTCTCAAAGATCATCTCACCCACGAAGACGATCTATGGAAGGAATTGAGAGAGATCATGCTCAAAGATGATGAAGGAGATGATCATGAGGATGATCTGAATGCGATCATGAGCTCGCCACATCGACCCAACTACATCCTGCAGGTCATCACACAGTTCATCCACAACTCTCATCTCACGGATATGCAGAAAGCTTTACTGGTACTTCACCCACGAGATCCCCATATAGATGTTGTTGCCCTGTGATCTTTGTCTACTTCACACGTATTGCTTCTTGATCTCTATCTTATGTTCCGATTAAGGATGCGAATGTGACCAGCTTACATGACAATGTGGGCGTTTGCGAGCGCATATTCAGCACGCCGATTCCCGTGTCGTACACACGGCTTACGTCAAGGATCCTCGTGATCTGGCACCTCCTCCTCCCCCTCGTGCTCTGGGAGCAGTGTACCTGGGTCACAA
Organism: Azolla caroliniana; assembly: GCF_043228905.1. NCBI lineage: Eukaryota > Viridiplantae > Streptophyta > Polypodiopsida > Salviniales > Salviniaceae > Azolla > Azolla caroliniana. The sequence continues at coordinate 5,544,293 of NW_028230436.1, read as the reverse complement.
TTCCTGCCACCTTCCTCAGCGCAACGATCTTCTTTTGCATTGAAGAGGTAAAAGATTTGTTGAGGTTTGTCTAATATATGTGTTATGTAGTTGATCATTTCATCAAAATTAAGTGGCAATTAGCATATTAATGTTTAATTATATTGAATTCATTCGACTAAACACTTAAGGCAACCCACTAATATTGAATCTAGGTGGGTGTCCTCATCGAGGAACCTTTCTCCATCTTACCCCTTGGCAACATCAGTAATACCATTCGTCAAAGTGTTGATGATATTCGTCGCCAACAACGAGGTACTTCATTATCCTTTTTACATCCAACAATTAATAACAGTAGATGAATCACTACCACATACAATTTCCATGTTCTTATAACCCAGAGCTACTTAGTTATAGTTCGCGATATAAATTACAGAGTTGAGTGAGAAGGTGAAGTTTTTGAAGATCAGATAGATCAACTTCAATTTTTCTCAGAGGTAAATACCATATTGCTCAATGAAGGTTTGTGCCTAGATATATATTTTCTTAAATAACACCACTATGTACATATATAATTCCTGGGAGTAATTTCAATGAAGAAATGTTGAACCTTTACACATGAAACAATACATTGAGAGGCAACTTCTTGTGTGTAGAGGTCTTATCTACAATTTTTCAAGCAACACCATTCGGAGATACTTTGTGTATATTATATACTTTAAATTGTATTTCCTCTTCCTCTTTTTGTCTACATAATTTAGGTAGCATACACAGTAATGTTTGAGTTTATAAATGACTGTTTGCCCTATGCTAATGTCACCTCAAGGCTATCTCCGAAGTTTTTAACATATTATCCATAAGGAAGAAAGGGCCATTAATGGCACCACATATAGTCTATTACGAATGTTGGTGTTATGCAGCTCCTCATTTATGTTAAATAGGATTTGTATATTTTTGTAGCATAAGCAAAAACCAATATGTAAGTGTAGTATTTGTAAGCCTCCATGAACGGTGTTTCCAAATATTGTAATTCTTTTCCCAAGGCCACAATTCATTTGCACTAGGAGAATATAACATGGGTGGTGGATCCCCCTTCCAAGTTCATTGTCAATGTTACCTAAATATATCTTCCCAATTATGTTTCCTAGAATATCTTCATTGTCCAATTTCGGGTTCTCCTTATACAATAATCCTACCCCACCAATGTTTCACACTCCCCTATTATGATCCCTAATTTCTCAAGATTCCAATATTGATTATCAAAGTGGACTTCACAACTTGTTCATCCTATTGGCATTTTATGGATGTTGTTGCCATCGTAAATGAACAATTGTTAACTCCATTATAGAATTCAAACTTGGCACATTGGGCTCATAGACATCCTTCCATGGCACATTTGTCAAGCTCTTTCCCTCCTTATTCTTGGTGGGAATTTTTAATTTTCATTTATTTTTTGTTAGTATCATATTGGTTCCAAGTATTATAGACAATAGAGCATTTGAATAGAGGAATATGTGGACGTGTTTACTCAAAATCATGTAGACTTGATGAATCTCCTCTAGGATGACCCAACACCTTATCTCACATTGAAGACGTTTTGAGGCAAATTGTATGGAAGCGATGGGCACTAATAATGTACGGGTGATTGTGGTTTACACATTAAGAGAAGAAGATGGATTTGTAGTTTGGTATTTGCAAAATATTTATTTATTTATTTAATCAAGAATCTATTGAAGCATTTCAATCAATTGTAAAAAGGAGGTTTTCAAGTAAACCCAAGACTTTATACCAATAGTCTAATCAATTAACCCTAGGGTAAGCTAATAATAATAGAATGATTCTTGTTGTGACAAGACCAGCCATGTGAATGGTAAAACACGTGTACTATTTGGGAGGTTTTTATTTAGCTTCAAGTTTATCATAACTCCATAATTCAAGTCCTTTTGAAGTTTGCAATTTCATTTAATTAACGTTGAAATCTCTCTTATTTTTTCGCCATGAGTGGCCAGAGGGAATTATATAATAAGATTATTCTTTTGTGTCAATGTGAAATATTAACAAAGAAACAAGGATTATACTTAATATGATTGTAAAATAGTAACAAAGAAAACAAGGATTATACTTGATAGGATTGTAATCGCATCTTACATTGTAATGCTACTCCAGTTATTGTCATATAAGGAAATTTTGTTCTCTAGTGAGCAAAAGTGTCTCTAAAGGTTTAGTTAAAGGACATACTATTAACCTTCTATGGTTGTCATGTATGCATCAATGCTTGGCCTTGTCTTTCTCTCAAAAGTGAGGCTTTTATGCTTTTGTAATCAATAGTTCTATGTATTCACATATATCTGCCCATACAATTGTGTCTACTCATGTCATTTTGCATGGACCTAACTTGATAATTATGATCACCACATGTAGTTGTCTTAATTGTCTTTAAGGGGCATAGCTACCCATAACGCAAATGCTTTGAGAACAATAACATGAATGTGGAACATTCAATCGATTTAGTGTTCCCTACGTGCCAGGATCATGATAGTACATCTAGAATAGAACTTTGATACACGGGAACAATTTTATAAGCTAAAACATGTTTAGACATTTTGTGACAAGTTTCAAAACATAGTCATTAATCATCAAGACTTAAAATAACATAAGATAATGCATACTAAAATAAGCTTTGAAGCTTTGAATAGTTTCATTCCTAAAACTCTCGTGGCATCATAACGACATACTTGTATCCTCAAAGCAAGCTTTTTATGCCTATGTATGTGAGAACTAGGCATTACCATGTATGTTAAGTCATTCGTTTTCTTCTTTGGCAAGGCGAATCCTCCATTTGGTTGCAACACCACCCATAATGCTAAACAATCTATCCATTTATGATGATGAGTTACAAAATTGTGACAGAATTAAAATGTGCAAATCTTGTAAGTCTTTTTATGAGAGTTCTTTCTAGGTTTTTTTTGTCTTTTTCTATATAGCTTTAACTATTTATTACTTTCTCGGAATGTCTCACCCTTGGGAATGAGGTTCAGAATAGAAACAATGTTATATCATCAAAGCGAAGGGGTGATGTAGTGGGTGGAGATCCAAGTGAAAACTGCAACATGGCATCTATTTAGAACATGTTCATTGGCACACAAATTGGTGTGGCCGATGACGGACATGGATTTCACACAAGAAATCGATCCGTGTTACATGTTTGTTTCGTGTGTGGATAAGAAATTGGTTGCATTGCTCATTGTTAGAGCAATCAACCAACGAGCGGGCAATTGCACTGCATGCTCATGTCCACCGAGTGAATCGAGACAAGGCCATTACTAGAGAGCACCGGGCGTGGTTTCTTGCAACTAATGATTTTGTGAAGGGGGGGCTGAGCATAAGTGACAGAGACCATCGTAACTTGTAAGTCAATACATACATACATACATATATGTATGTATGTATATGTCTCTGTGTATGCATATGTATATGCTCTAAAACCCTACCGTATGTATTATATACATATGTATCTCAATCTGTTGTTATCTGTGGTTTGCTCTTTCACTCTTCACGCGCAGGCAGGAGAGGGAGAAGCAATATATGATGGTCAGAGAAGCGGAGGAGGAAGCGGAGGAAGATGATATAGAGAAGGATGGATACGGAGACGATCGATACACATAACGATGGCCATGGCGACCTCTTCTGCCTGGTGCGCGGACTACACTCGTAAGCTTTGTGGCTATGGCGTGAAGAAACAGAGAACAAGCAATTCATCTTCCTCTTCATCGTCTTCTTCTTCGTCTTCCAAACTCTGCTCTCTTCAGATTGAAGGAATCCACTGCATGCTTCGCAAAGGATGGGAGAGTAACACCACAGAAGAATCTCTCAATTCTCTCCAGGTCCGGCTCTCTCCTTACCATGTCTTCCATGTTCTGAAAAGCTTCCCTTCAGACGCCATATCTGCTCTCAATTTCTTCACGTGGGCTTCTAAGCAACGAGGGTACAAACACACGACCACTACATACAACATTATGATCCATGTACTCGGGAAAGACTACAAGTTCGAAGCTATAAAAAACCTCCTTGAGCTCATGAAGAGATCAGGATGCGAATTTAATGAAGTCACTTTTAATATAGTTATTTCCAGCTATGGCCGGGCTGGAATGATAAAAGAAGCTACAGCAACTTTCGATCAAATGAGTTTTTTCAGATGTGCCCCTAGTACCTATACGTACAACCTTCTCCTACATTTCTTGTTCCGAGCTGGTTTATATGATGTTGCAAAATCGACATTTGTGGCGATGATGTCGTCGGATTGCTCCCCAAATAGTTTTACTCTCAGTACACTTATCCATGGACTGTGTAAGGCAGGTTCACATATGGATGCCTTTCGAGTTTTCTCTGTCCTGTCTGGACATGGGTGTGAGCCCGACGTTGTTGCCTACACTTGTCTCATCAATGGCCTTTGTCGAGCTGGCTATATCGATGAAGCTCTTCATTTGAAAAACGACATGAAAAGGCATGGAGTTCAACCTAATCGGTATACTTTCAATTCTCTTATAGCTGGTCTATGCAAGGTGGGAAAAGTGCATCATACCGGTCCTCTTCTGTTAGAAATGGTTGGGATCGGAGGCAATCCTGATACTTGCACTTACAATATCTTGTTGAAAGCCTTTTGTGGGCTTGGGAAGACACATGTAGCTAAACAATGCTTGCAAGCCATGATCAAGAAAGGTTGTTTTCCTGACATTGTCACATACAATATATTGATAGCAGGTCTTTGTGCTACCGGACAAGATGACAATGCATTTGGGCTTGTAAGCACAATGCAAGAGAAGGGCATTTCACCAGACGTTGTCACCTATAACACCTTCATCAAGCATTTGTGTAGAAAGCAAAGTATTGATAAAGCCTCAAGTTTGTTGCATCAAATGGTGGATAGGGGTTCAGAACCGACAGTTTCTACATTTAGTATGGTTTTGGATGCCTTGTGTAGAGCGGAGCGAATGAAGGAGGCGTATAGTCTATTCCTCGTATTGCAAACAAGAGGATTTCAAGTGCATCATGCTGTCTATAGCTCGTTGATGGCAGGGTTGTTCCATAATGGAGAAACTAATAAGGCGCTTGAAGTGTGGGATGAAATGGTGAAGAGAAAACGCAATGTGGATAGGATTGCGTACAATGTAGTGATAGATGGTCTATGTAAGGCCTCAAGATTTCGTGAAGCCTGCATGTATTTCATCACTTCTATCGAATCCAATGAAGAATGCAGTATGGAGTTGTACAATGAGGTTGTAAATGGCCTCCGAAATGAAGGCAGGATTGATGATATGATTAATTTGGTTAATTCTTTGGTTAAAAGAAAAATGTGTGGCTGACAATCAACATTTTTGGTATTCAACTGGCATCTAAATAGTGCACATTGGCATGCACCTAAATCCTAATGTCAAAAATTCCAAAACCCTAAAACTCTAAAGCCTAAACCATAAGTGTAAGCTCTAAAACATGACACTGAGGACCTGTTGTATATATGGAGGGTCTTTTGGTTGTGATAAGCCATGGGCACATATGGCTGCATCCCATGTTTGATGTATTTTTGCTGAAACAATCTGCTCAACTTGGTATGAGCGCAGCTGCATTCATTTTGCTGTTGCCCGATTCAAGTATCTGGGGTCAAAAAGAATTCTTTGATTGGAATATGCATTCAAAATTCAGCATGAAATGATCTATATTGAATGTAATACAGTATTCGAATTCACGTTCATATGTACAATGAATACATGGTATTTCAAATATTTTTTTGAATGTCCTAATTGATTGGAAATTTTTAGGGTTTCTCACTAACTTGCCATTGTTATTCAAAAAGACTTTTCAATGGTCTATCTGTCTCATGCTCATGTACAAAATGAATGTATGGTATTTAAATATTTCCCAAAGTCCTGGTGATTCCCGTAACTCACTAGCATAAGTTGATGGCAACTTCCATGATTATTCATAACACCTTTATATTGCTCAATGCTCTTGAAAAGGAGTACAAAAGTGGTGATGTTGATTCATGGTTCTATCCATTCTTGGTGTGTAATAATCGGCAACAGTTCAAACCGAACCACAAAATTGCGGCTTAACAGTTTAAAGTTTAAACAATTCGGTTCAGGTTTTAAAAAATGGTTGGGTTCGGTTTCAACTTTCAACAGTTACAAACAATGATTTAATGGTTTTTTTTTTAATTGATAAAAAAAAGAGTTTAAAATTTAAAATTTTGTTTTTAAACAATCTTTTCATATTTAGACCTTATTCTCACATTTTAGGAACATCTTTAAAATTTTAAATTTTAAATTTTGACCTAGTTGAAAACCGAAACAGAATCACAAAACCACGTTTTAACGGTTTGAAATTTTTTTAACGGTTCCTAAAATGTGAGAATAAGGTCTAAAAAAGATTGTTTAAAAACAAAATTTTAAATTTTAAATTTTGACCTAAGTTGAAAACCGAAATAGAATCACAAAACCACGTTTTAACGGTTTGAAAATTTTTTAACGGTTCAGTTTTGACCCTCTCAAACCGAACCGAACCGTTGGCAATTGTTATTGGTGTGAGTGCAAATATTTGAAATTTGCAGCTCTTGTATTGACTAGCGTACAGTAAATGGCAATATTCAAACTATTATTATACATAGTCTAATCACTTAATTATTGGTCTATTCAAAACTATGGGCTAGAGCTTATTTCAATGTTAATCATTGTGAACATGCAACTCATGGAGAGAAGTGTCAACCATGGAAATTAGCTTAGTCCAATCTTAATCTCAAAAAAATTAGCCTAGATTGATTGATCTTTTATTTCTTCAATCTGATTTAGAGGCAATGTTTAGAGTAATAATTATAGATGTAAATGCTTATACAAGAAGAAGTATTAACCATGGAAGTTCACGTCAGAGAAAATATTTGTTTAGTCCCAAGTATATGATCACTTCCACATCAACACAACCAACTCATGTCTAATTGTGTAAAGAGCTCTTCATCTAGAACCTAGTGAGACTTTACTATGCTTCACACTTGCACATTGTCTTCCCTTTCTTGGGTTTGTAGATACAATGCAAGGGAACATGTGAAAGCAACAAGGAGTCTTCTTCCCATTATGAAGACATGGAGGACGGTATTCACATATTCAAAGTTTGTCTATTTACGATTCTTATATACAATTTGCATATGACTAGATGTTGATGTTTGATGCCCAAATCTCGTGATTGTTCTTATATCAATGACATGTTTGAATAAAATGGATGTGCATAGTAAGTGAGTCTAGTGTTGAGGTGATATTGTTTTGATCCCTAGCTCCAACTTTTTGTGATATTTTTTAGTTTGCATTAAGGATCAATCATGTATAGGACATATGCGGTCGATCATCTATGATAATTTTTAGAATAGTTGTGGCCGAGAAATTAAAGAAAGACATATATACATGCCAAGCATCATTTTGTGGTTGTTGAGCTTGCAGTGACCAAAACTTAGAGGTCACTTAGAACGATGATTAAGAATGAGTTATGTGAAACTATAGCGGGGAATTGATATGTGCATGCGCCCACACACACACCTACACCTATGTTCTTTTATCTCTTCACATATTTCTGTTTTTTTCTTGCCCGCTTCACATTGAAAAGGCTTAGAATAATAAGATGAAGAAGCAATTGTAATTATCTGTTTTTTAAAGGCGTTGATAAGCGACGTTCATTGCATTATCTTTCCTACTTTCATAAAGAAGAAGAAGAAGAAAAATGTAATTGCTCTATCCTTTTCCTCCAAAGGAACAGAGGGCTTATGGGACGAGTACTTCAGAGATCTATTGAAGCTCTGGGAGAAGCAGACACACAGAGAGGTAAAAGCCAAAGCGTATACGTTTCGTAGGAGGGAACTTGGAAATGCTCCTGAGTTTATCTTTATTTCCCCTAATGCCCGTGGCCAGCATGAGCTAACCATGTCATTGCTGAAAGACCACATATAATTGAGAAAAATGTGATGAATTGACCATATAATTGCTTGATAGGGGGTTAAAGAAGAGCATTTATATTGGAAAACAATTAAAAATTAGGGGCATTTGAGGAAATAAAAGAAAATTCAAAATTTCCCATATATATATATATATAATATTGCAGAATTTTGGATCCCTAATATACGTTCAAACTTTTATTGTTTTCCTCCCTTTTCCACCACACAGGAAAGCCACACTTTCTGCACAACAAGACAAGGACAGCATTAAGGATCGATGATAGATGGTATAATCCATCTTTCTTCAAAGAGACTTCAAGAGAGATCCATTTGGTTGATTCCAAAGTCAAGATTAAGATAGATGAAAATGATGATGATGTGTTTGGTGATGAGATTACACTTTTGAATTCAATGAAGTCATGCAAGAATGAAAAGAAAATTCAGAAGACACAGAAAATTCATGTGTATGTTCCCCAAAAAAATTTGATTAAGAAGGATATGTATATTGCCACTTCCTTGATTACAACATATGCCAAGTGTGGTGCCCTTGAGCAAGCAAGAGAAATATTTGATCAACTTCCAATTAGAAATGTCATGAGTTGGAATGCCTTGATCATTGGATATGCACAAAATAGGCTTGGTGACGAAGCACTGAAATGCTTTAGGCATATGCAAGATGAAGGAGTATCCCCAGATGCAGTCACGTATGCATCTATTTTGAAAGCTTGTGGAATTGTTGGTTCTCTAGAGCTTGGGGAATACATAGGCATCAAGGTCAGAAAGAAAGGATTGTTGGAGAAAGATGTTGTGCTCGGTAATGCACTATTAGACATGTATTGCAAGTGTGGTGTGGTCGAGAAAGCACAAGAAGTGTTTGAAATGCTCCCAGAACGGAATGTGGTGTCTTGGAGTGCCTTGATTGCTGGGTATGCCCAAAATGGTTTCGCAAATGATGCATTGAAATGCTTCAGAAAAATGAAAGATGTTGGAATACGTCCAAATTCAGTAACTTATATATGCACATTGAAAGCTTGTGCCATTTTAGGCTCTCTAGAGTTGGGTGAAGATATTTATGCTGATGTCAGAAAGCAAGGACTATTGCAGAAAAATATTGTACTTGGAACTGCATTGGTGGACATGTATTCCAAGTGTGGCACGATGTCCAAAGCACAAGAAGTGTTTCATCAGCTTCCAGAGCCAAATGTTGTATCTTGGAATGCCTTGATTGCTGGATATGCACAAAATGGACTTGCCGATGAGGCATTAAAGTGCTTTAGACAAATGAAATATATGAGAATTTACCCAAATGAGATAACCTATATCTGCATTTTAAAAGCTTGTGGCATATTGCGGTCCCTAGAGGTAGGGACAGCTATAGATGCAGAGGTCAGAAAGCAAGGGATATTACAGAAAGGCAACATGCTCGGCATTGCGTTAGTGGACATGTATTCCAAATGTGGTGCATTGTCGAAAGCACAAGAAGTGTTTGATCAGCTTCCAGAGCAGAATGTGGTATCTTGGAATGCACTGATTGCTGGATATGCCCAGAATGGCTTTGGAGATGAAGCACTGGAATGCTTTAGACAAATGCAAAATGTTGGAACTTGCTCTGATGATGTAACATATGTGTGCGTTTTGAAAGCTTGTGGCATAGTGCGCTCTCTAGAAATTGGAAAAGATATACATGCAGAGGTCAGAAAGAGAGGGCTATTGAAAAAGGTTATTATTGGCAATGCCTTAGTCGATATGTATTCCAAGTGTGGCGCAATAGAGAAAGCACGAGAAGTGTTTGAGCAGCTTCCAGAGAAGAATGTTGTCTCGTGGAATACGTTGATCACTGGATATGTGCAAATTGGCTTTGGTGACGAAACGTTGGAATGCTTCAGACAGATGCAAAATGAGGGAGCCTCCCCAGATGTAGTAACTTATGTCTGTATTTTGAAAGCTTGTGGTATTTTAGGCTGTCTAGAGATTGGCAAAGAGATAGATACTAAGGTGAGAGAGCAAGGATTATTGCAAGACTGTGTTGTTCTTGGTAATGCATTGGTGGACATGTATTCCAAGTGCGGTGTGTTGGAGAAAGCACAAGAAGTGTTTGAGCAGCTCCAGGTACGGGATATAGTGTCTTGGAATGCGTTAATCTCTGGATCTGCACAAGTAGGCCGAGTGGACATGGTTTTGGATCTATACAATAGAATGAGGATTGAAGATGTGCCCAATTTGGTCACTTTTATTGTTTTGTTGAATGCATGTAGTCATGCCGGACTAGTCAAAGAGGGAGAAAAGTTGTTTGATGAAATGTGCTGTGTCTACTGTCTCAATCCAACACTAGAACACTATACATGTATGATTGATCTATTTGGGCGTGCAGGACACTTCGACAAGGTGAAAGCATTGCTTGACAGGGTTCAACATTTTGCCCATCTTCCACTATTCCAGAGTATAATGGGTTATTGTAGAAGATGGGGGAATGTGAAGCTTGGGAGATGGGCATTTGAGGAATCGGTACAATTGGATGAGAAGTGTGCTGCCACATATGTATGCATGGGAAATATACATGCAGCAGTTGGGATGCAAACATAGAAGAAGATAGAATTGTGGTTTCTAGAGTAGAGAAAACTGCATGAAAGATACCAATCCCATAGTCATATGGAATTTGAGTTCTGTATGGATCAAATATGCATTTTTCCATTTATTGTGACCCAATCAGAGCTATTGACAAAGTAAAGAAATTGTTAGAACTAGCACAAGAGGACTGTGTCCCAATTTGTCAGTTCTTCTGCCTCTCTTTGATCAATGGGTGAGAAGCATGCAACCATGGTGAATGATGCAAACTGTATGCAAATTTTCAGTGAACAGGAGATATATTTGTGAGGATTCATATCGAGTCTGAATTTTACTAATCAACGTTTGCAACAATGAAGGTTTGAAAAATTTTCATGTGATGAAAGACTGGATTTGGACACTGAATCCCATGCGTGCATTTCATTGATTTGCTATTGGTCGGATTTATTGGAATCATTATATTGATTTTAGAAAATAGATAAATAAGTGTTTGCATTGCTGCATAACATTGAAGTATCCGTTATAGAAGAATGCAAACAGTGTTTTTCATGCATATGTCAGGATTACACATAGTGGGATACGAATGCTGTGAATGCATCTTATTGCATTATTTCAATATCTGGGTGCTTATTGATCATGATTCTTGCAGAGTGCATACTTCGATGAACCCAAACAACTGTGCATCCCATGTACATATATCTACTAGAGTGTATCAAAAGTAAACAATAACATCCTTCATCATCAACCAAAGCTTTCGTTACCAATTTTCAATGTGCTCATCCAAATTTCCAATTACATTGAAATGATTATTTCTTGGAAGACATAAATTCAACGACATTGGTATTTACAATACCTTCTAGGAGGGCTGTACTAATAATGGTGAGTTCAATGACCAGGGTCCATCGGTAGCTCATCAAGATAAATTATATCCTAGACAAAGCCAAATGGTTTTTAGAAGCCCACTCTACACTCTACCATGCACCATGTTATAAATATGGTCATATTCTTCCGTGCCTCCATAGTCTTCTGAGTTCTCTCTGATTAATTATATCTGAGAAATGGATTGTATTTATTGATATAGTCATATATTCTCCAAAAGTCTTGTATCTATTATGGCCACCAATGGATGATGGCAGATCATCATCATCCTTGCTCTGCCATCTCTTTCACATAGATTTTGAGTGTAAGATTACACTTAGATACAATGCGCTACCTTTTGACGCCATTATAGCTGTTAATTGTACATGCATTGAGTTCAAAATGGAATTTGTTATAATTGTTGATTGTGCATGCATTGCGTTAACATGTCCTGAATCCTTGTGATCTTTTTTTACTTCTTTGAATTATCTCCGTATTATCATCATATGACTACCCCTTGCGAGAGTGATGTAGCAAGAGTTTCCATTTTCTTTCTAACTAGACATTTGTGTATCATTAACTTCCACCTGTTGTGAAATCTATCCAATCCAGCCTACCTCTGATACTACCAGGTCAATGCAATTAGGTGAACAGGTCATTGCAATTAGGTGAGAGAGTATGAAACCAACCTTAGCATCATCATCTAGGAGTTTGGATTGGATTGTTCAACATCCAGACACGTATGTGCGGGGGAGTGGAAAGTAAACCATTGACTACAACTTTTCTTTTTCTTTTTCCGTGGCATGCACACCAAGGGCTTGGACCATGTCTGCCAGAAGGCAAAATAATGGAAAGGGAGCACTTTTGCTTATTCTTTGGGTGAGAGACAGGAAGACGAAGTAATTATGCATAGAAAGAAGTCTTTGTAGCATAGAATGGGAAGAGTCAAACAGAGCTTGCCTATTTTTTCTTTCTTTCCCCTTTGAGTATATATATATATATATATACACATACATATTATGTAAGGGATTTCACTATTTTTCAAAGAAAGGAATCCTTGACTTGAAAAGTTAAAAAGATTTAAGGATTTAAGGAGGCAGGACAGAACAGAACAAGGTAGAGAGAGAGAGAGAGAGAGAGAGAGAGAGAGAGAGAGAGATGGGTAGCGAGCGAGAGATACGAGTGCGCGTGGTGAAGGAAGAGATGGTGAGACCGGCGACGAGGGAGAAGCAGCAGAAGAAGAAGAAGGAGGAGGAGGAGGAGGAGGGAGGAGGAGGAGAAGAAATGTTCTTGTCAGGGATAGACATCATGTTCCGCCAAATGCCCCACAACCGCCGCCTCCTCTTCTACGAGCACATGGGCATGGGCATGGGCATGGACATGGTGGCCACGCTCAAGCGGTCCCTCGCGTCGGCCCTCGATGTGTTCTATCCTCTGGCCGGCCGCCTCAATCCTTGCCCCGATGGCGCCCGCCTTCACCTCGATTGCAATGACTCGGGCGTGGCTTTCTTGGAGGCCACCGTGGAGGGCGGCGTCACACTTGCTGACCTCCAACGCGATGGCGCCTTCTCCGGCTCCCAACCGCCCTTCTTCGACCAACTTGTCCCCAAGGTCAACCCCATCGACTACGCCTCGGTGCCACCTTTGTTCATCCAGGTGTGAACCGAACCCATTATTCCTCTCCCTCTCTCCGTCTCTCTCGTATTACCTAGGAATATCAATCTTACCCCTTGCTCTCGTATTACCTAGGAATATCAATCTTACCCCTTGTGATATTAGCGTAAATATTGATGCTACCCCTCCTCGTACTACGATGTTGACAATATCTTGTTCAATCATGAAGGTGATCATTTATTCTCTTCCATGTTTGAATGTGATAATATGTCTTCTCTCGTCCTAGCGAGTGTGGCGTGTAGAAAGGAAGCTTACATTCATGTAGGGGGTGGGGTGGACATGAAAGGGGTGGGGTCACGGGTGCCCACTTTCCTTATGTGTTTCTCTTATTCACAAAACTTTAATTCCCCCATTTTTTGTATAGTATTTCTTACCTAGTGGTAAGGAAGTGTTTTTAACCTATGCACTTTTGGTTCAAAAACTCACCATGTACAGTGCTCTGTAGTTGCCTATGCTAAATCTAGGGGTCGAACGCATGACTATGCGATTTGCATTGAACAACCTTAACAAATGGGTTATAATCATGTTAGCTCCCAATAAAGGATCACATTATCCTCACACACGATAGAACATACATCATCATTGTATCGATCATGATACCAGGAACATTAGTTTATGTACATTTATTCCCTAGGAAGCACAAAATTGGAAATGATCTGCTTCCAAAAACCCTTCCATCACCCAGAACAAAAGTCAATGGAGTTATAGAAAAAGTGGACTTCTAAGAGGTTGGCACCCTCGAGCTCAATTTTCATGGGTTGGCTTCCTAGAGATTATTGGACTAAGAATTCTTGGACACCTATTGAGATTTGATTGGCCTAGTGTTGGGAAATGAATGTGAACAATGCTCCTCTTATGAATGCCATTAATGTTACTTCATTCACTTCTTTTTTAATCAAAAAGATTTTATATGCAATGTGTTGCCCTTATAAGAAATAAGTTATACATGATTCTCTAAAGAGAGTTTAGATTTCCTCACAAATAATAACATCCACATGGACAATGGGACCATGGTACTCTTGAGTTAAAACTTATGCTTTACAACCTCAATGTTTTTGGGTTGAAGTCTCAATGAATGGAGTTGGTGTTGTAAAGATGGTCATAATTTTAGCCTTTAGGAATATTGTGAAAAGTTAAGCATAAATTTAGTTTGAGATCGTGCGCACTAACAACAATGGCTTTAGAGCGAGGTTGACATACTTTCCACTCTGGAATGAGTATTGTTTACAAGGCAATGCTAATCAATAAATACATCAAAAGTGTCACATATTTTCCCCTCTATAAAGTGTGTTGTTTACAAGGCAATGTTAATAGATAAATACATCAAAAGCATCACATATTTTCCACTCTACAAAGTGTGTTGTGTTACAAGGCAATACTAATAAATAAATGCATATAATGTCTATAAATGTATAAACATGAAAGAGACATTCCTAGGTCAATTCTAAATTTGAATGTTTTTGAGGAATTTAGGTTTCAAGATTTGATTGTGGTGGCATTGCACTTGGGATTGCACAAAGCCATGTCATTTGCGATGGCACCTCATTGTGGCACTTCATGAATTCTTGGGCAGAGTGTGCAAGAGGTGAACCCATTTCAATGCCTCCAATGCATGCTCGCTCTTTATTGAAGATTGAGAATCCATCAACAGACAAGGCCATGCTAAACCTTGAGCACGTGGAGGATGAAGAGAGAACTATTGATAAAGGGAATCATATCAAGCTTAATACTTTCCGCTTTAGAAAGGGCACAATTGATATGTTGAAATCAAAGGTACACGAAAAGAACACATCCTATGAGATGATTTGTGCGCACATATGGAAGCACACTACTAAAGCGAGGAGGCACGTGCGAGATAAGAAAGTGGGTTTCATTTCTATTGTTAACATGAGAGGACGAGTAGAACCACCCCTGGGAGATGCCTACTTTGGTAATGCATTAATGTGGACCATTGCAGTTGCTACAGTTGGAGAGTTGGAAGATGAAGACCTTGCCGCCACAACTCAACGTATACATAGATCTATACTTGCATGTAACACTGATGCATTTTATAGTTTTCTCTATTGGTTGGAGGTCTATGATCGAGATGCCATCTTTAAAACATGCATGTTGAATGGCGCACGTATTCGAGCATCGAGCTCTCCTAACTTTCCCATTTTCAAACTTGACTTTGGTTGGGGCAAGCCTTATGTAGCTCGATGCCCAAGTGCTGAGGATGCAGGAAAAATCATTTTCTTTCCTGGTAGTGATGTTCGTGCTAATATTGATGTAGTTTTAGCACTGCCAATGGAGATTATGCATCGACTAGAAAGTGATGATGCTTTTACAAATCCTTAGGGTAGACGTTGAAAGTTGAGCATAGAAATAATATCGATAGGCGATAATGTCATTGTAAATTGACAATCTTTGTGTCGTCATCTTGTTGTTATTTGGTCATATTAGTACATATACCATTCATTGATTGTATCGTGATTCTCATTTCCATAGATTGAGTTGGTTGAAGAAATATACTTTTACTAGCTTCACAACATTGCACAACATCTTTTGATACGCATGCATGTTTACATGGAGATATGTGGAGTATAAACACGAAACACATGCTCTAACTAAGGGCCTCTATATGAGAATTTGTATTCGTATACTTTTGTTTTATTTACCAAAAAATTGTATCTTTAAGCTACTTAAAAAGTCTCACACCCTAAACTTGGCATAGGCTTCAAATCATGTTCACTTCGTAAATGAATAGATCATTTATAGTTCGGAGTTTAAGCATTACCAATCACGATTAGTTATGTCTAACAAAATTACAACACAAATATTGTAGGTGGATACACCGTTGTTTAAAAAAGAACAAAGAAGTTCCAACAATACCCTAAAGAAGAAGAATATAATCAAGAATAAGAATATTGAAGGACATATGCATGCCTATATGAGGCAAAATTGACATGCTAAAAACAAGAGTTTTCGAATACCATGATAGTAGAATACTAAAGGACGTATGCATGCCTATATGAGGCAAATTTGACATGCTAAAAACAATAGTTTTTAATACCATTATAGTCTAGATCCCCTTAAACACTCGCGTTTGCACACGAATCATGTCATGAATAGGGATAATGTCCTTATTCACAAAGGTTAAAGATCGTTAATTCTAACTTATCGTTATCATAGCAATCAAATGAGCTAAATTAATGATGATTGTTAAAAGATAAGAACCGTAACCCTTGGAAAACATATGGGACCTTTCTTCTCTCAAAATTTCTACAATGAAGCTACCTTTTATCACCGTGGATCCAATCTATCTTAAGATTGATTTTAGGTATTAGTTTATGGTTCCAAAATCACTAATTTACCCTTTGTTTTTATTTTTATATCCCATGAGGTGTGTTTAAGCTCATATTGCGGCCTAACCCGCCACCTTAAATATGTTTTATCGAGCCTTATTAGCCCAAACAAATAGGAGTAGCCCAACCCAATACAATCTAAAAGAATGCCTAGGTAATAAGTAGACTTTACTAGCGATATACCGAAGGAACGATAAGGGTAACTAACAATAATAACACGATCAACATGCTAATGGACACATTCGAAGGTGGGGGTTTTCGTAGGTAACGAATGATTGGCTTTTCTTGGTGGCAATTCCATGGGTAATATGGAGAGAATGGTACTACGCCACCGCATTGTGCAAGGAGAAGGGGGGTCCCATGGATCGTTAAAGTCAGCGGAAGACATAGGGGTAATATCGTTATTTTGGAAAAGTTAAGGGGGCGATCTTCATTCTCAAGCTATGTAAATGATATTGAGGTTTCGTGATATTTACACGTTCTACCCTTGGCAGCATCATATTAGTCTGCGTGAGGGAGTCGAGACTCAGTTCTGGAGCAGCATCTCTTCCTTCTCGCCGACGCATCCTCCTGCTCCTCACGTAAGTTCCCTTTCCTCCTTACAATTAATCAGACGTTTTCCTTCTCTGTTGATTTTCCTTTGAATAGTAGTAGATCCGGGATTTCTGTTTCTTTATTTTTATTTATCCCTCTACCTTTCTTGGATTTTTCTTTTTGAATCTGTTTGGGGCAAGCAAAGTGGTTTATTTTTACCCCTCCTTCTTTTCTGAGAAACTACGACGTCGCTTTGATGGGTTTATGCAATCTTTTGAGCAAGATACATTCATGAGTGTTCCATTTTGGCCTTGCAGAAACTTACATAGCATACGTATAATTACTTCCTTTGGGCCTTTGCCTGTGCATCAAGCAATGGTCATATAGAGACAAAGTCAGAGTGATATTATGTGTACTAGAGTAAAATACGAGCCGATGAGCGGAGACAAATCATCTACACATCTATGTCTTCTAAGTATCCAGTAGAAAAGAAAAGTTTTTTTTTTTTGTGAGGGAGCCCAGAACCCAGAGAAGCAGCAGATTACTATGAATTATGTACACGTGTATACTTCTGGAGAGGAAGAGGGAGAGTATTCAATTTCCTTGTAGTACACTGTAGGGTATGGATGAAAGTGGATGCATATATGAAAGGTCGGATGCAAAAATATTTAGCGTTGATTTCTTGCAGAGATACCCTAAGGCATGGACAAAAGTGTTGTTAAAGAGTATGGCGTATATGCAAGTTCATGTGGCTATTGTAACTCAAAAGCAAAAACTGGTGTCTCATATGGTAACTTCTATTATACTCTTATTTAGTAGGCTTCACAAAATGTTTCTTGTAACTTCAAGTTTGGTATCTAACTATGGAAATTTTGTTTAGCTTGTACAATAAAATTGTACTCGTTCTTGGGAAAAATTTATTTGTTAATTCTTCCTTCCACATGGCAAGAATATTGCCAAATGGGGAACATGCACGCTCATACATATAACTAGAATTTGGAAAGCAGACTCACCACATGGAACTATTGCTGGAATTTTGTGATAGTTAAGGATCTAATATATGATTCTTGTGCTGTATCCTTCATATTTTTGTGCTCAAACATGAAAATTAGAAACTAGATAGTGACAGCATCCTTCGGAATATATATATACAAAGAGAGAGAGAGAGAGAGAGAGAGAGAGAGAGAGAGAGAGAGAGATTAACGTCTTCTAAGGCCAAAATTGGCCCATGAGACAAATGGTTTACAACAAAAAATGGGATATTTACCCATTTATCGAAAGTAAAAAAATAAAATAAAATAAAATAAAATAAGATAAAAATAGAGTTTTAAGCTAAATATCTCTAATAAAATAACAAACATGTTCTATATAAAAACATGCTCTACAATGAAAATGATGTTATACTAGGCCTAATTTCATTTCCATCCAAGTCTCTCGAAGAGAAGCGAGAGGTTAAAGGGTTTCAATGTAAAAGGTACCCCAACCATAGCTTCTAGTTGACGTAGCTCACGTTCCCTTATCTTCTTAATCTTTTCTACTCCGTGTCGACTTGTTTTGAAGCCCAACATTCGAGGGCGTTTGGTTGTTCTTTGCATTTTGGCTTCCTCAAGAGAGAGGCCGAGCGGCGTAAGTGTATCCACATTCATCGTCTCCCCTTGTTCCTAAAAAATTACACTAGTTACATGTTGATGAATAGTAAAAGGGTTATGGTTAACACTTTGTAATTTATTCTCTCTATGTTGTTTTAGCTCTAAGATATACCTACCCAGTCTCTTTACATCCGGGTATCTAATAGTTCTGAGAGGTTTGGAGAGGGTCCTAATATGTCTTTGTATTTTGCCCATAGCTCGGCATAAGTTGGGCACTTGCATGTGAAGTGATACTCATCCTCTATCTCTATGTGGCATAACTTACATAGCCTTTCCTCTCTAGGGACTCTATTAGCCCGACCATTCTCAATCTTAAGTTGGTGAGATGATATCCTAAGTTGTCCAATGGCCACCCTTAGTGCATTTGATAAGAATGTATCTAGATATCTTGGTCGTGTAATAAAACCTAACTTAGAGAAGTGCAAGAAATGTTCCTTATAGTACAACATTTTAGATGGGATTGGCTCTCGTGGGGTGATCCATTTATATCGAGTGCAAATTTGCCATATTTCTTGGCGTATCACTTTATTACAATCTTCATGAGATATTAGAGTTTGATCAGTCCCATGGTTGTACTTAAGGGGAGGTAGGCAATTAATGTCTATGCCGTTTGCAAGTAACCAACTCACCACAGTGCTATACCAAGAGCTAGTGTCTCTAGACGCATGTAGGGATTGGGATGCCTCAAACGCTCGACGGGATATCCTATATTGTGGTTGGCTACGTATCCGATGAATAAAAACTGTCACTTGAAAAAGTGCTTCTACTAACATCGGGGGCAGATTGAACTCTGCTCTAATAATGTCATGTGGTATTGTCGATTTGCTTCGGAGTTGACGTGATAACATCGTCACCAAAGGTCTCTCTGATTGCGTTCACGTGAAAGATGGTAGACCTGGAGCCCATACTACTGATGCATACATGAGGGAAGGGGTCACTAATGAGGCGAAGAGCCATCCCTTAGTCCGTGGCTCTTGAAAGTATGCCTGGTGGCATTGTCTCTCTAAGAGTGAGAGGGATGCATACCCTTTCGTTAGCCTATCTTTGGCTGCCTGGGTCATCGAGAATTTACCTGAGCGAGCACTAAAAGTGACTCCCAAATATACATATGATCCAACTACCTCAACTAGTTTATGAGAGAGGATTAGGTGACATTTACTCCTAACTCGGGACGATGTATAAAAGATAAGGACTTTAGTTTGCGCTAGATTCACGACCAGTCCTCATTGTGTACAAAAGTAATCTACGGCATTAAGATGCTTTTGTAGGTCGTGTTCCGACTCCGAGAGCAAGACAATGTCGTCTGCATAGAGTAAGAGACTAACTTGAGAGAGAGAGAGAAAATTAGGTTAAATAATGATATTCTAATTTCAGTCTGAAGGTTCCCTTAGGACTGTTTACATCAGGAAGAATGTCCATAGGTTCTAGTTTTCCTGCGTATTTAAAACTCTTGATGCCAAGATATATAGAGGTTAAATAATGATATTGTAATTTGTGTCTGAAGATACATACAGGTTAGGTTAGGACTGTTGACATCAAGAAGAATGTTCATAGTTTCTAGTTTTATTTCGTTTTAAAACTCTTGATGCCCAATAAATCTGAAGGGAGACAGATATACTGTTCAATTATAAATTGCTTCGGTAATAAATAATTACACTGATCTTATGTCTAATTATGTAACTAGTGAACGATTTTTTCACATTCTATATGAATGAGCAAATGTACATTGATGACTTGTTCGAATGTACATCTCGTACCTCTGCATGTTTATTATGTGTCTTTGGTTTTGTGGTAATTAAGTAGATAAAATTGGTCACTAAAGACTAAGGTGTTGTGTTCATTTTCTACACATAAATTGGTCCACAGAGGGCTATACATGACACATGTAAACATGTGATCAAAGCCAAGCGTTTAGTTGTGAACATAGGTTTATTGTGTATGTATGAAAAGAAGCTACAATTTCTCTTGGATATGTAAGCTATAAGAGAATTCTCATTTTTAATTGTGCTTCATTGTTGGCAGGGATACAAGCATATTCTTTATCTGTATATGATTATCAAGGTAATCATTTTTAACAAAAAATTAGCCAATATATTCTGGATGTGCCCTTGTGACTTCTAAGGCAAGCCAAATTTGTTCTTTCAAAGATTTGCTAGATCGTGGATGGAGAAGATCTGGAGCATTTTTGTACAGACCCGAAATGGAAAGAACCTGCTGTCCAGCGTATACAATAAGGCTTAAAGCTGAGTCATTCCAAATGTCGAGAGAACAGCGGCGTGTACTACGGCGCATGCAGAGGTTTGTGTATGCTCATTGGTTAAGAGGAAAAGCAAAAATCTGTTTTCCATTTGTGCATGTGTAAAATCATTATCTAGAAGGGATTTGCATTTCTTACTGAACCCTAAACCCTAAAGTTCTTTCCGTTGAACAGATACCTGGATGGAACTTATAAAGGAGATATTGAAGGTGATGATGATGTTGCTTGTATGTCAAACATACCAGACAAGAATAAAGAACCCATGCTGGTTAACAGAAAATTTAAGGTGAAGAGGAAACTGGGAAATGTGGATGGCAATGTTGAAAAAATTTCTGATGCAGTTCAAGATGCAATGGTATCTGCTTTTCTGTCTAGTGATTGTTTTAAAGACGTTGATTTTCCAGAAATTGTTGTACATGAACTCAAACCAAGCATGAGAAAACGGATTATGTCATCAGCAGGAGATGTCCTTTATACTTGTAATATTGCGTTTCCATGTGCAGCTACTTTATTGAAGCAAAATGATTTTGCAGTAATTAACAAGGTTCTTCAACAAGGTGACCAAATTAGAGATATGGGAAAAGTCAACTTAGAGAGTCTTTCAGTTCTATTAGCTGAGCGTTTTGCTTCTTTGCTAGAAAACCATGTGCAAATTAGCGAGTTTCAAATAGAGGCATGCAAGGGTCACCTCAATTTTATATGTAGAAAACCATCTACTTCTGATTCAGGGGAAGCAGCTTGTAAATATGAAAGCACCTCTAATAATACTGCAATAGAGAATGCATCATCATCATCATTCTTGCAAATACCTAGCTCCATGCAACTGAAACGTGTTCTCGAAATCCGTATGAAAAGATCAGCATTTGATCCAGAAGAATTTGATTTATACAAGAGGTATCAGATAGGAGTTCATAATGACAAGCCTGAGGATGTCAGTCAAGGCTCGTATGTAAGGTTCCTTGTGAACACTCCACTTAAGTTTATTCCTCCATCTGGATCTGAAAGCACTTTCTGTGGTTTTGGATCCTTTCATCAACAATACTTGATCGATGGGCGCCTTGTTGCTGTTGGTGTGGTAGATATTTTACCTTATTGTTTATCAAGCAAATACTTGTTTTGGGATCCAGATCTTGCTTTTTTATCGCTTGGGAAATATTCTGCTTTACAAGAGATTGAATGGGTGAAGAAAGCACATCGAGATTGTCCGTCTTTGGAATATTATTACCTCGGGTACTACATACATTCTTGTCCCAAAATGCGATATAAAGGGGCATATCATCCATCAGAATTGTTATGTCCAGTGAGGTTCCAGTAAGTCATAATACAACCACTTCTTTAAAACAGAACATAAAAGATGCCTATTCATATGTATTGCATGCATGATCTTATGAAATATAATAAGAGGAAGCTCATATATTGAGTTGATGCAGGTGGGTACCATTTCACCTATGTCAACCCCTTCTTGACAAGCAGCCTTTTGTGTGTCTCTCAGATATCTTAAATACTAGTGCAAAGAAAAAGCTATCTGCATGGGATAGTAGCCAAGGACGCCAAGCTAGTGATGAAGCTATAGTGAAGGAACATCATAATGGTCATACACAAAATGCAGAGGCAACAAGTAGCAGTAAAGAATCAGAAGATGTAAGCAATGTTTTAGTGAAGCTCGGTCATCAATACCTACAAGTGAAGGTACCTCTTAATTCATCATTCTATGACGAAGTGTGATTGCATGTTAGTTTCTCATTCTCATTAGTTTTGGTCCATTCTTATAATATATTGAAGCTCTTTTTGTGTTCTGCATTTTGTATTTGAAGCATTTACAGGCTTTCAGTAAAAATGAGAATACCATCACAAGCTTGTAGACACTTCAAACACACAAATTGCAAAACACAAACGAGCCTCATATTTTACAGGAGTTTTGAACTCATTCCTATTCATTTTGAAGCTTTTTCATGTTTTGCAATTTATGTTTTGAAAGCATTTACAAGCTTATGATGTTACTTTTCTATTCTTCCTAGTTGTGGACTCATCTTTAGAAATCTTTGAAGTTCATTTTTACTTTGCACTTCGTGTTTTTGAAGCATTTACAAGCTCGGACATCTATACCACAAAAATATATAGATGTTCTAGTGTCTGATCTACAAAAGTATACGCAAGCAGTGGGCTCAACTTTATCATCAAGGATGGCATATTTACTAGACTGACCTTTCACTGACTCTTTGTACATACCTTTACATATATTCGTGGTAATTTTGGCTGTAGTTTTTTTTATGTGGTTAGCTGTTGGATGCAACACCCATATTTGCCTTGCCAATACCAGAATGCATAAAGCTATCTGGTTTGTTCTATTGCAGAACAGATGAAACAGTTTATAAAGTAATTGTTCTCTGTTGATTTTTAAAACTATCGTTAATATAAAAACTTTTCCAACTTGATTATAGGTGATTTGCATTCATGAGGAGGTCATGCTACCATTAATGCAGAGAAAAGAGAGAAGAGTGGATTCTATGATTATTAGGTTGATGCATTTCAAGGTCGAATACTAAATTTATGTAAAGCATAGATATTTAGCATTAATTGAATTCGGCCAATTGTCATGAATACATGTCGGGCATGACACAATTCACCCCTTTGTTATTGTCAGTAAGTTCTCATTGTGTGGAACATCGATAGTCTATATCTTTAGGTTTCCACATAGAAATTGGATGTGACATCTTAATTGCACCTTTTCTGAAGCATTTGTTTACCGATTGTATACTTGTTTCTCGGACAAGTAGCGAGTTTCTTGCATTACTTGTTCAGCAAAGTGAAATTGTCATTATTCTTGAAGTGCTATTGTGTGTATTCTGTTGAAGGCAATCAATCTGAATACGTCCAGTCATCTGGTACAAGAGAAATAAGAGGGACATCGGAAAATATGATACATAGGTTAAACTACCGCCAATAAACAATGTTTAGTACAAGAGAGTCGTGATCAAAATATATGATTATTCCCCAATGTTTAGTACAAGAGTGCTCCAGGTGTGCTCCAATTTCTAGGTTTGTTGACTTCCGTCATCAAACTTTACTCATACATGTTTCCTCAAATTTTTGTTGGTTTGATCAAGTCTGTTTGTTAGTATTTCATGTGTCCTACTGTCACAGCTGTCCACTTCATATTACTGTGACTTCTTAATATTACTGGTGAGCTCTCTTTTGCTCACCAGAAAGTATTGCATTAATAGAAAGTGGTTTTTCTCAGTCCTATTTTGAGAGTATTGCATTCCTTCTGTCATTAAGGAGTGTTTAAGATTATTGTAGTTTAGTGAGCCTTAGAGACCTTAAAGTCTACTTGGTGTTTTTTCATGAGCTCTAATACCACTTATTGGATTCAATGTAACCCAAACGTGATATGATGCACTACACATTATTGCAACAAAACATTAAAAGAAACAATGTGGTGGTACATATCACCAATCCACAATGCCAAAGATGGCAATTTCATTACTCACAATATTATGGACAAGAGATCATGTAAAAAAGCTCTCTCTCTCTCTCTCTCTCTCTCTCACACACACACACACACACACACTAGGGGGGTTCACACTAGGCCAATCAAGTTGCCATTTTCCCTCTCAGGTGTCCTAATTGAGGGAATACAATAGCGTAAGAGATATCACTTTGTTTTCTGTCATCTTTTGTACATTTTTCATGAAGAATCAAGTTAATGGTAACAAACTTTCTTTTATCAATTTGCATATTTCTAGCCAAGTTTGCTATACTCAACTCAAAATTTCATATATGAAGGGAACAAAATATTTTGTACCTTAGAATTCGAAATCCCTGTCCCACACTATTATCTATAGCAAACGTCTTGGCACCTCATTTGGGTGGAGGACCAAGTAATATCCATTGCAACATGGTTTCCCAAACAAAAACATAGTAAAAAAGAAAAATGTATGGCAATTTGTGAGAACATAAAAAATAACCTTATGTATAAATTTGGCCAAGAAACAATATGAAGTTAATGTTGCCTAATGCTTACCTCTATTTATGTATGTTGTAATTTTCAAAAACCAGTTTGGTCATTGGTATTTAAATACATAATGCATACATAGGTCAAATGTTTCTAGGTCATGTCAAAATACTCCACATAGCTTGCCAATCTAGCCATGAGACAATACAACCAAACAGCTTGAAAACATATTTGTTAGTGTATTCCAACATCTCGACATATTACAAAATGGTTGTTATGCTAATTATTATTTCTTACACATTTACATGCAAAAGACATCAATTTGCTAGAGTGAGCTGAATTGTCTGCACTTCTCAAGATTTCCATAATCTAGATAGAATCTAAAAAACAAAAAATGAAGGTTGTTATTATAAATTAAATCTATCAAGTGATAGATGTGTAAACCCTTCAAGTTGTGTGAAGTACCCAAAAACTATCAATCAAGAGATCTATAAACTCTTCAAGCTGCAAATTTCCCTTTACATCTCATGAAATTGCTTTGCAATGTCAAGGTCTTTTCCTTGACTATTCAAACAAGTTTCCTTCTAATAGGAAATTGTTAGCCTTGGTTGAAGGGAATTGCAACCATCTTGTAGAAAGGAGAGGTGCATTAACCCATCTACACAAGTCAGTGTAACTCACGAGAACAAAATAATATACATCTTATAGCTTGTTCACTTCTTGGGGGGAAAAAATGTGGGCAGCTCATAAAATCTTATAAACAAGCATAGCAATAAAGATCTTAAAACATGAATGTGTGTTTGTGAAACAATACGGCACCCATGAGACTTGATAAGGGTAGAGTCTAGACCATTTACACAAGCATGCATTTAATGAGAGTACAATCCTAAAAAAAGAAAATGTGAGAGAATAGATGATGCATGGTAGGAATCTTTTTAACCAAGAAGTTATTAACATGTGATTAGATGAAAAATAGATTGTAAGGGTAAAAAATGAATCAAGTTGACAAAGAACACGAGTTATATTCAATGAGGAGATAGATTCCAACCTTAAGTAGAAAAAAAGTAGTAATGATGCATTACAAATGTCTCCATATTGAGAAAAAACGTTAAACGAGAGAGTTTTTTCAATGCCATCGTTTTCACTGTTGGTGCCATGGAAAAGTTAACCAATGTCTTGTGTCACACCCGGAAGGCTATTAATGTTTGCAAGATATGATTAACTAGATATATGAGGAATTCTTACAATGAGCACGCCCTCAAACCTCATTTTTTTATAATTGAACCTACCACCAATGTGCCATACTGCAAAGCACAAATTATATTTATTTGAAAGATAATTGCGTAACTCTATAGCGGTCATTTTTGGGGATAAGTCTTTCGAAATTCTCTTACACATAATGTCTCATTACATAAGCACCATGTTGCATATAGAAAGCTAAACATGAATTCGACTGAAATTATATTAATCTCTTCTATCAATATTTGTCAATGTAAGAAAAGTCTTGACTTTTAGAATTGATCCAGTGGGTATACTATCATCTGATATGTTGACAACGATATAGAAGTACAACAATCTATAACAATGAATGCAAAGGATATAATCCGTGATAACAATTGTTTTTGCATTACAAATACTCCGAAAAAACCTAGCCAACAAAGGCTATACATTGTGTGTGTGTGTGTGTGTGTGTGTGTGTGTGTGTGTGTGTGTGTGTGTGTGTGTGTGTTTGTCACACTCTCCAAAGAATGAAAATTTCTTCCTGACACACACTCAAGAATATTATCATACAAATAAGAGATCATTCAACTCATACCCTCAAATGGATAGATTTTCCATTCATATGGTGCATAGATTTTAAATTAATGTTGTGAAAATTATGTAATAAATCGAGATGTTGGGATACCTTAACAATATTTAAGTTTTAAACATACATATCGAGATTTTGGGATACTCTAATATTATGCATTGAAAACAGTTCATCGATATCATATTTTAAGCATTTTAATGAGTTTTCTTTCATAGATTGATGAGACATTTTTCTCCTTAGAGTTTATTTGTAGGATTGCATAGATAGTTGCAAAATGTGATGCATAATAAACTACTTTTAACTAGAAGATGAGTATGTTGGGAATCTTTGAACATAGATGTTGGAAAACTTTCAACACATATGTTTTGGGGAGGATTCATTGACGTTTTCCCTCCCAAATTTATTAGTTTCTTCCATAGATGGATGAGGAGATTCTCTCTATTGAGTTCATTTGCTAGATTTAGAAGAATCTATGATAGCTACAAAATGCTTTGCACAATAAACTAGAAGACGACTAGCCATTCATGGAGTCCTCAGTGTTTAGATACATTGATTTTATTCAATGTAAAGCAAGATAGCTAAACAAGGAACCAGTTTGAAGAATTTGTCATTCCATGTCTTTTTGGTACATATGCTTTATCTAAACTTCAATGACCAAAACAAGCTTTTTAAAAGCCTTGTAGTGGTATGTAAAATTACGACACGGAATTATCTAACAAGTTTTGTCTTTCGCAAGTAAAGAGTTCAACCTACTGAACATAGCACATGTATCTGTATCTGCTAGGATATTCACTATCAACGTGAGAAGTGGCAATGTGTCTATCCAACAGAATGTTTACAGAAGTCATGAACTGTGTGGGACAAAGCTCAACCTTGGAGTGTTTGAAAAAAAGAAACCATGAGTTTACTGTAATTTCCACTTGCAACAGTAACATTCAAAATAATTAATTGGGGGTACAATGTAGTTTATATAAGGGAATATAATAATAATTGTTAACAATTGAAAGAAAAGATGATCCTTATTGGGATGCTACATTTTGGAATTGTTCATCGATAAAGAGTCGGCACAAATTATAGAGAATCCAAACATGGATGAACAACCAATTATTTGTTGTGCATGATGAGTTTTGGAGGAGAAAAGGACTCTATTTTTTATGACAAATACCCTTAGTTTCAGACAACCATTTAGCATATAAAAAAAACTTTCAAATATTAAGATATGCCTCTTGGCAACCAAAAGCAAGGTAAAACCAAGGTGTGAAAGTGCCAAACTTAATATTTGCCACTAAACCTTACAAACAACACACAAAAGGGAACTTTTAAACTCCTCAGTCTAGGACAAGCTTATGTTTTAACCAAATGAAGTACGTGTTGATTGAGAATTTCATTTCAAAATCTAGTTTCATGTAGATAGAGTAACTATATTTCTGTCAAGTTTTTGAGAAAAAGGCAAGGAACACAAGTGTTCCCTAAAATTATCCTTCTCCAATGGAGAGCGTCGTATAAATACCACTTGTGTGAGTTTAACCCTCTCCTTATTAAGTTTTTACCTTCTTTAGCCTACAATTAGGTCATAACATACTTCCCAAAATGCCACCCCACTTGGAATGCCACTGAAGTTTACAAGCATCCCTCGAAAGATATTGCTCTAGTTTACACGAGAACACCCTTTGGTTATTGCCCGATATTTTTAAACCCAAACAAGTGGTTACTCGTGAAGATGAGTGTCCTTTTGATCGTTCACACCCATTAAGGGGGCTTGGCACACATCTATTTGGTCATGAAATTTAAACCAAAAAATGGCTCGGATCGCCAACTCGCCTATGCTTGAGATTGATTGAATTCGAAGAGGTAAAACACAAAGCGATCTGTTTTTCTCAAATGCAGTTTCATGGCGCAATGTTAGGAGGAATTAGGGTAAGAGAGATTCAAGAGAGGGCATGGGGGTATTTTTAGGAATTAGGGTAAAAAAAATGGACTCTCTTTCTCTCTCGGAGGAGGAGGGGCATTTCCAGGAATTATAATAAAACTGACTTCGTATGAAATTCATCCCTCTCCATTTCTTTTTCCTCTGTCCTTTTCCTTCTTCTGTATCTAAATAAGCTATACTGTGCTCTGCTCTTTCCCCTGCGGGTTTTAGCGAGCTAATTTCCTCGTGATTAGCCGCTAATCCCCTCGTCTCCTCCAGTACCCAGGGAAATTTAAGGAGAGATATGCTGAGTAGAATCCTCTCCTCCAATTCTCTCGCCACAGCAGCAACAAACACCATCAAATCTCTGTGCCTCGTGAACGATGAACCAGGAGAAGAAGAAGAAGAAGAAGAAGAAGAAGAAGGATCCAAATCTCTCCCGCAGAAATCTTCGGGGATAATTAAGCCTCAGAGAGTAATCATTGGATTTAGTCTTAATTTTGGCGGCTCGGATACTCAATTCACTAGTAGTAATAATGAGAGTGAGAGTAAGAATGACATCTCATCCACCCATGAGAATAATAGTATGATAAGCCCAAGATCTGTTCTAGAATCATACTGTGAAGAAGAAGAAGAGAATGATACTATAGAAGAAGAAAAATCTGCAAAGGTTCAAACCCTCCCTACTACTAATATTACTACTTCTACGATGAAGATGAGTACGAATCATCATACTAAGTCTAGTATTAGTGCTCTTGGTAAAAGTCTCTTACTTTCATCATCTTCCAATCATCATAATGATAACAAGAAATTAGAAGAGATTTCTGGTGAAAAGGAGGAGAATTCAAAGAAGATGAAGAAATCTGAGGCAGAAAACCCTTGTGGTCATACATCAACAAAAGGTTCAATACGTGATCCTCAATCTCACAATGATGGCAATGGTGCTGGAATGACAGTAGTAACTAATCCTAGCTGTGAGGGTATCTTGTTAAGAAATGGCTACAATTTTAACTCTTCAAAAGCAAAATCAAATTTTGATGCAGATTCAAAGTCAAGAACTTGTTGCTTTTCTAGAGTTCTTTGCCCCACTCTTGGAATTCATTTTGATGAAGTGGATCGAGAAGGAGAAGAAGAAGAAGAAGAAGAAGAAGAAGAAGAATGTGGTAGTGATGATGATGATGCCATGGATGATGATGTTATCAGTGACGATGGTATTAATGATGGCGATGGTGATTTCCTACGTTCTTGCTTCCACTGCAAGAGGCATCTAAAGCAAGGGAGAGATATCTTCATGTACAGGTAATAAATAACATGCATACTTCATAAAGTGGAGGAATTTGACTGAAGGAAATCTTATTTTTCCATACCCACAAGGGTGTAAGGGTTCGATTTGGTAGATCTATTTCTCATTCTTCATCGTTTTAGGGGTACAGGGATTTGGAAGCTTTTAAGGTTTTCAGTGTTTTAAGGGATTTAGTAGCTTTAAGGCTCCAAGGGGTTTTAAGGGTTGAAAGGGTTTATTGTTTTGAAGGTTTAGCGTTTTAAGGTTCCATGTCTTACTTTCTGTCAATCTATATTTTCTCTTAAATGTTTCAGTGTGTTTGGAAATTTTAGGGTTTAGGACCCCCCCCCTATACATATTAACCTCGTGGTCAAAGCTTCCTGCTCAGTTAATGTGCATTTTTCTCTTTGTTGGGTTTGTTAGGGTTTAAGAGGGCTGGGGGGCTTAGGGTTAAATTAGCAATGTGATTCCCAATCCTTTCTCACATGAATTATGCTTTGTTTTAGTTAGGGTTTAAGGTTTAAGGGTGTATGGTTTTTAGGATCCCCCCTCCAAATGCTACACTAATAACCTTTCATTTGTAAGTTCATGGTTATCTATTTTTGTTTACTTTTTGTTTTGGGAACTAACAGAGGGGATAGGGCATTCTGCTCATCCGAATGTCGGGAACACCACATTGCCATAGACACGAGGAGTGCAAAGGTCGAGCAAATTGGACACAATCATATCTAAGTCGACAATTGGGGCCACCTAACCATTGGTAGCATCATATGGCAACAATCAACGACAATAATAAAGAGATATATATATATACACATATATGATGGCAGCTCGTGTTGTAGCATTATCTTTGGAAGACAGCAGGGTGTGATGTCTAGTGCAATCGGCTATTGAGTTCTCTACTAATTCTTGTACATAGTAGTAGAACAAGCCCGAGATTCGTTACTCTAGAGCACATGTTTTCAAGCATTTTCAGGGGAGGTTGAATGAAACTATGTTTTGCATTTAACTGGGTCTTTGCTCTCGCACACAACACTCCTTGACTTGGGACATTGTGTGTGTGTGTGTGTGTGTGTTTGTTGGGGAAGTTAGGATTTGATTGACTTTTGTAGGTTATAAGTAGTCTAAGATGAGAGGGGAGGAGGTCATGGCTTTGAAATGCTAGATGGCCCACCCCCCCCACTTGATTGAGAGAAAATGATTTAAGGATAGGATTGATTTGATTATATGAGAAGGTTAGTTAGGAAGATGATGAGAATGACACAACTGAGTTTACATGATTTTTCAATTGTAAACTTGCTCTTACTTCATGCAATTTGATGGATTTTTTTTTTGTTTTTGCAATTGTCAAGGAATGTCAAGTGTAACTTTTATATAGTTGGGTTAGTATGCCATAAAATTTGCCAATCAAGGCAAACTGTGTGTAGTTAATGTTGCGTAATTTACTTTTCCTTATTTCGTACGCGTTTACGTTGCAAATTTTCCTAATGTTGTGTACCATGAAGCAAATTGTTTTCAATGCTAATTTCTTCGTGCAGTGGGAGGCATCGATGAGACACCAAAGTAGTTGAGATCATCACGTAGATTAACCTAACATGTTATGATCCATAGGTCGAATTTTTGGCTTAACAAGTTAGCATGTTATAACTTATAAACCTACATTTATCAGTGTTTTTTGTTCTTTTTGAACTGCGTGCTTGAATCTACAATTCCGTGTGATTTATCGATATAGAAGCTTCGACCTTTGACCATGAATCCAATGGGTGGTAGGAGGGACATTCATTCAAAACAACCAAGGAAAATTCATGGTTTAAAATGTGGATATTTTAGGGAAACCCGAGAGTAGCTACATTCTTTTTCATTGTTCTTTGCTTTCCTAGATCAATTAATCATCAGAACTTGCAAGTTTTGTTCTTGTTAGTTGTTTCCTTCCATGGCAACCTTTTTGGTGGCAACAAATTCATTCGGTAGAAATATACATTCAAATTAACAATATATTTTTTAATGGATTCTTTTGCTGGTTTTTTATTCAAGACATTTTTACTTATGCTTCTTGGGAAGGAAACACACACACACACACTCACACACAAGAAGAAGAAGAAGACACACAAACTAAAGCAATGAATTATATTAGTCATTAAAAACAAGTTGATGCTTTTCTCTCCCCCCCACCCCCCTTTGTTATTCTCTTTCTTACCCAATTGGTTAAAAGTCTTTTTTTTTCTGAGAAAAGAAAGGAAAAATAACATCAATAAAGGAATGAAAGCAAACCTTTTTTATTTTTTGGGAGAAAGAGGAGGAAAATGAAAAAAAAAAAGGCAAAAAAAGGTACCCTTTGAAAAGAGAGGAAAAGCAAAAATAAAAACTAAAAAGGAGGGAAAAGCAAACATGTGTTTTGCTTTTTTATATATACATATATGATGATACAAAATGATTGGATAGAACATGTGAGTAACTTGTGAAGGAAGTTAATCCAAGCAACATTACTCTCTAATAAATAGGGTTGCCCTGCTCTAGACTTTGTCTCTCGTCTTTTCTCTCCCCGCCCTTTCTCGTAACCTTTTTTTTCTCACATGTTGACAATCGTTATGTTAAATATCTTCCCTTTCAATATATCATTGTACCGTTTCTTTTCCAATGGACTAAAATGATGAATTGATTACCTGGTTATAATTTGAGATTATTCATAATGCCTCTCCTTCCAAAGAGACACTCTAGCTAATGGTTAAGAACCCTAGTTTTAGTCATAGACATTGTAAAATATAACTCGCTTCTCTTGTCTACAAACTTTAGTATTTCATGATACAAAATTTCACAAATGAGAGGCAACGCATCATACATATTACATATTATGTTGTGCACATCATATCTTGTTGTACTGCGTTTTTGAGGGAGCGTATCATCATAGCATTTCTATTGAAGGGTGATACCATCGTTTTCAACACTAGAGAGTTGTGGACATAATGGGTCACTGTCAAAATTTGTAACTCCATTGTTAAGGAGCAAACGGTCAAGGCACACGATCTCAAAACTGAAATTATGAGCACAAGTTATGCCTTGTTGTACTATTGTAGCTTTAATTTCGGCTTTTGAAGTTTTACTGTGGTGGTACTATTGTTGTGCGCATGATCTCCAACTAAAACTATAAATGTCATGGTGTCCTTTATTAGCGATTGCCCTTGAATTACCACTTCCTTTTCATAAAGTGTTATCATTTTCAACCAAAGGGTAGTGAGATGATCTCAAAGTAAAATTGTCATGGGTAATGTGCACGATCTCAAGCAAAATTATAAATGTCTTGTTGTACTTGTATTAGCTTTGTGCTATCATTTTCAATTCAAGGGTTTCCATATTGTAAAAGGTTCATGATCTTGAACTAGAGTTGAGAAGAATTTTATACTAAGCACCACATCAAGCATATTGATTTGGATTGGAACCCACGTCCATAGCATTAGAAATCAAACGCTTTGCCATTTTTCTAAAATTTAGAACTTTGATAGCTCTTAAGCCCATTTCGCCAATCTATAAGCAATAAAGTGTTAAGTCTCTTATGTGATGTAGAAAGACAATACTGTCACATTTTCCATCGGAAGTAGAAGTGTAGAATGGATGGGGGGTAGGTACTAGGGACAAAAGAGGGGGCAATTTCACAAGAAAGTGAAATTACAACAATAGTAAAATTATGTCATTATTATTATAAATGATTATTACTTGTTGCACTAAGTAGTAGTGTTGTACTTTATCAATATATAGAGACGAGGTCTCATCTCTTCAATTTTTCATCAATACACCTTGTCAATTATATGTACTAAAAATCGTTTGACTGCCCTTAATGGGTTAGCGAGACTTCCAAATATCCCCAAACTTCAGTAAATACATTTGTGAATATCGTGTCACTTGTTCAATATTTATCCTTTAAGATATTTAAGTACCTTCTTTCCCTAAACATGAGAACAAGTTGCAAATCGATGTAGCTCTCGAAAATACCACTCTAGTGTTTTCAGGAACCTATTTGAAATTTTATTGTAGAGGCTATATAAAACACAAATAATGAGACACATTTGTTTAAAGAAAAAACAATGATTGGATGTTTGTTTTGTTTGTAAATAAATAAATACATCTGCCTATATCAGAAGTAGTATTCATATATCTCACGATACACTTTCATGAATAAGCGGTAATGAATGCATCACATTGTATAATGCACATAATTACCTTGATGTACTTGATCAACATTGTCCTTGAAGTAGAAGACTGTTGTTTTCAAGCAATGGGCTCTAAGGAAGGGGGGGGGGGGGGGTATGCAACTTAAAATTGATATTTCCTATTGGTTTATTCTGAATAAAAGAAAAGCATATCCTCGACATGATATTCTATTGTGTAGTGTATTAATATATTAAAACATCGTCTAACGTTTAAAATCTAATGATACTCTCAAATTAATGTTCAAGGAGTGAAATCCCATAAGTCCTTTGATTTGAGACAAATTCATAGAAGAAAACAAGGGCATTGTATTTGTTTGAGCTATACATAATTTATATTGCAACACACACCCTATCAATCTCTCTACTGAAATTAGATAGGTAGATTACTGAGGTAATTAGATAAGTTAATTAATTGGTGCTTAAGGGAGCAAGACAAACTACATTGGTAAATCAAATTTTGTTATGTTATACAATATGATTCTTATGAGAAGAAAATTGGCAATTCCATATATAAAATGGAATAAATAAGTTTTCTAAAATCTCATATAAAATCATTTATCAGAGCTCAATAAATAAATAAATAAGTTTTCTAAAATGTACTTTTTCTAAGCTATGGAAAAATGGGAATGTCAACATTGCAACTCTAGTTCTTCAAGAGCAAAGTTTGCATGACCTAAAACTAAGTACGACGACATGTAATCTCTTGTCGAACACATTCCCGTCATTTTGAACACTAGGTTGTTGAAAAAATGACCATGGTCCAAAACATCAAACCCATTGCTAAGACTTTAAAGTGAATTTATAAACAATATTGTGAACGGAAGTCTAAAGTAGCCTAACATATCAAGGTTAATGTTGTCACATTGTCGTTGAACATATAATGTTCTATTGAGCATTGTAATTTAATGACTTATTGGAATGCTTAAATTCATAGAATTGTTGCACCAGTTTGCCAGACCCACAAATTTATCTTTCCTTAAACGCTCAGTTTTTTCTATTTCCCCAAACATCTCTAATTGATCTTAAAAGTGAAAAATGAATTGACTACTTAGAACAGCATGTATTCCAAGTACACAAGCATGAATTGACCATGGTCTCGCTCAAATAGCACATATAAGAGCAGATCCAAGAAAACCATGACGATAATGAAAAGTTTAAGTACTTAGAAATACAAGAAAAACTCGTGATCATTCCAAAGTTTCTCCCTAACATAAATTCCCAATGGAATTTTGAACCACATTCACAACAACATTATCGTGATTTGGATCAACACAAAATACACCCACAGACTCAAACTAATGACATAATTATATTTGTTTACTCCACATATGGGACTAACATGTTGTGTTAAGTAGTCTTTAATACGAGTGTGGTATAATTCAAGTTGTATAACATCTTCCTTGGTGTCAATAGGGTTACACAAACATGTGCTCACCTGAGCATTTTTCACAAAGAAATGCCATAAGATATGTACAAAAGGAACAAAATTCCTGCAACTTTCAAATTATTTTGTAGCACTTCTCCCAATTCCCTATAACGTCCAATTTCAAGCATGGAAATGAAAAGGAACTTGGCTTATAATCTTGGTAAAAGAAACTTGCTTGACATTGACAGATTATTTCAGAAAATGCTGAAAAACGCCCAATGCATTGTGGAATTTTCCAACAGATTCAAGAAAAGTAAAGTCCAGTGTTCAAAATTTTCCAATAAGATGATGTCACAGATACTTGAATCAAAAACTGATCAGCAGCATGTGTACCGTAATATGTTCATTGGGGGAGTTCCCTTCCAGTTATTACATGATACCATACCATCATGCCCCAACACCACCAAAACCTAGCTACACAAGATCTTCCTTTTAAGTTTTACGGTACAAGTGAGGAGAAGGAAATTCCTAAACATACAATTCTCTTCTGACGTAGAAGTATTAACTTTAATACAACTCAGTTGTGCCTATGCTTTCCTTCCTACACATGACACAATAGGGGCTTTGTTCATACTTTTTTTAGCTTTTACTTCAACAATGCATCTATGGCTTCAAAAAAGAGTGGTGCCATCTCGGGGACTGGTGTCTTCACTGCACACTTGACACCAGGAAAACCTACTAGAAAAGTAAGCTCAACTAGGAATGGTATAAACTTTCCGGAAACATATGGAACTTTCCCAGAGAGGTATAAAACCTCTTGGTTTGTATCCTTTAGTACTCGTCTTGCAACATAAAACAAGTTTGACGCAGAAAGCTTCTCCAAAGTTGCATCAACGCTGGTTATGGAAGCATTCGGTAAGTCTCTTGCAACCTCGTGTGAATCAGGAAGTGCCTGCCATGTCTGCAGCAAAATATGGCATATTTTTTAGAAATCAGGAGTGACAACACCAAGATATTCTTAGCTTAAATTCTCTAATATTATAAGCATACCCCTCAGTTTTAAAAATATTACAATTATTCCAGTAAACTTGGAAACTTGATGGTACATCTGGTGATTCTAGAAACGTAGGGGTAGACTGGTAACTATTTAAAAAGTGAGGTAAAATATGTGAAGATGAAAAGAAAAGAAACATATATGTTCCAAACCTCGAGGAAGGTACTACGCTCCATCTTGCCATCTTCCAGAAAGAGTGCTTGTAAAGGAACTTTGTCTGTAAAATACCATACAGGCTGTTGGTTGTTCTTTACAGCAACTTGTAAAACAGAATTTGGAGGCCCTGGTGCCAAATTCTGAAACAAAGCCATAGGAAGTAGAGTGGTAGCAGAAGACCCAGGAAGCAATGTTGGAACCTGTAGAATCAAAAAATGTGGTTCTTTTTCAAAAATATAGTACTTCCAGGTAGCTGAAACTTTCTCTTTCATGAATTCAACAAGAAAAATCTGATCTGATCTAGTGTACCTGCAAAGGGCCAGCAGCAGCAAGGCCAAATGTATTCTTATTGAACTGTATCTGGAAACCGTCAAGAGTAGTTTGTGTATTGTTCTCAAAGAGAAGATTATAGAAAATGTCTCGATCTCGTCGAATCAATTGACCACAAATTTGTAGCCCCTGCCCAGCAGAGCTCGAGAATATAACAGGTAATGGTGGCCTGCAAAGAAAAAAGCAAGGAATGGTTAATGGAGCAAAGTCACATAAATTCAAACAAGAAAGGAAACACAGTTAATGAAGCAAATTCACATGGAATCCGAAAAATTCATAGAATAGAAAAGCCGAGTTAATCAAGCAAAATGGATGATGAAAAAGCAAAGAAGACAAGAAGCATGGTTACAAAACCAAAATCACATGAACAAACAAAAAATCAAATAAGAATGAAAACGTGGCTAATGAAACAAAGTCACATTGACTCTGAAAACTCAAACCAATGCTTCAAGCATGAACCACAAAATATTCAAAGAAATTACATCAACCATGAAAGATCAAAATCAACGCTTCACTCAGAGGCGCATGCTCACCCAGCAGAAGCTGTAGTGGTAGCATCAGTCACAGGGACAAGCGCATTATCAAGCCCTATCAAATCACCCAGCAAATCAGGAAGAGGAGCTGGCTGAGGAATAGCCGCCTTCTGCGGAGGGGGTCGAGAAGCAACTGGAGCAGCTGATGTGGAAACCGCCTCAGAAATAGGTGCAGAAGACTCATTTTGTCCTGAATTCTGCCCTTCACTGTACTCCTCATCATCCTCGGGACGTGGGGCTGTAATCTTTGCACGGCTTACAAATGATTCAGGAGGCTTATGATAAACCGAAGCAAGTGTGGCAATGTTTGCTAGCAGCTCATCGAGTAAAGATGGGTCGAGCTGGTTTGAGTCATCACTTATGGTTGGCTTTTCTGCCAGCACAACATCCTTTGCTGCCTGCAATGATCATATACAACCATTCAGGAAAATCTGTATCAATATACAAAAGATTCAGTATCAACTTTCCTACCTCAGGATCTGTTGAGAGCAGCCTCCAGTAGATATATGCTCGATCACGTAGATCTGGGTTGTCTGTTTCCTGTGTGGCATTATTAAGCACAACCTGTACAATAGCAAATAGTACTTGCTGATTAGGGCACTAGGACTGAACATTTAGCCAATATACCTGCTGTACATATCTATAAATGCGTGACTTGTGATAAATCCAGTTACATGACAGGTTTGATACCTTCATTTGTCCAATTAAACTATTCAAGAACTGCTTCATTAACGCACGGGATGTAGCTGACCCTTTCAGAAATATAAAGGCAAAGTAATAACTAACAGAAGCTTTTCTGTCTTTCACATTATCTGAGATTCAGTCTCTCTTACATCTAGACAACCCTAGGCCATAACTTGGGAACAGTTTCTCATCATGCACATACTTGAAACGTACAACTAAATGAAAAGAGGGACTGATGCAATCATAAGCTGTCAGAACAATTTCTCAAAATTCTCAAATTGGAAGTCTTTCAATCATAGAAAAGAAACAAACTCTTACGAGTCAGAATGCACTACATTATATGCATCAGGCTACACGCATCATGAAAGGATTAGTATGATTAAGCAATCATGCCTGTATCATCTCCTGTGGACGCTCTGTGGGCTTTTTCAAGAAAAGCTTTACGGCAGCTGTTAGCAACTGCAACTGGACTTGGGGTGGTTCCTCTGGGAACGTTTCAAGAAAGCTCTCAAGCAATTCATCTGCATTATCAATCCGCTCAGCATACTCCCCTATTATCCATATCATAGAAGCCTGCAGCGTATCAATGATAAATCAAAAACATCATATGTAAGACAATCAATGTGTAACATACAGAAAACTTCTTGCCTTTGCTTCTGGCTCATCTAAAGTGTCCAGATTTTCACAGAGGGTGGCAATGATTGACTCATACCTGGAAAGATCACATTTTTACAGGGTTGTAAAAAATAGTTAAATATGATATCAAGATTTTATTTTTGTTATTATGAAGATAAAGCCCATAAATGTGATGTTGAGGTTTGCAAGGTCATGGGATTACATATCACAACTGTCTGATGGTCTAATAGATACCCTTTTACCATATTTAAATTGCAAATGCTCCGCATGGATATGCCAGTAATAATGTCCTATCTACACTCTGTAAAGGTGGCGACAATCCATCCTCACCCCTTTCTATTCAGAGAGATAACCGCACTATGAGTTAAGGCCATTCAAAGCTATTAGTAGATGATTCCAATAAAGTAGCAAAAAACTATCCTTCACCGAGTTTTTTTTCTCAATTCAAGACTCATGGATGAAGATAGATACTTTGTCATGACTCATGATTGATATCATAAAACACAACATAGTTGTATACCCTCTGTATATCTTCTTTCCCCTGTTCTCTTCCAATTAGCTTTTGTCCAGTATCTTAAGGTTATATACATTTATTGCACACTGAAAAGATAGGAAAGTTAAGGTAATGATATGTCCCTTTTTTAGCATATTGAAAATATGATGTTTCATAGGAAAGATTTGAACGCAACTCATTAATGGAACTTTCATTCAATGAAAGAGAGGACAGTAACTTCTTACATATTCGGATAGCGCCTGAAAATGTCTTTGATGACAACGATGGCCTCTTGAACAACATAATTGACTTTGATTTTAATAAGATCCAGCAGCACACCTATGCATTTTTCAGCAGCCCTATCCAATTTTATAGCACACCGTCCAATAGCTCGTACAGCTTTCCGAACAAAATCGACATCAACTTCTGTTGCATATTCCTTAAACTCTAATAACACCTGTAAAAACAAAATATGCCTCCAATTCTAATTCGCAAGTTCTACACAGTTTGTAGCAAAAGAAATTTTCTCGGTTCAAGGTGCAAATGCCAAGCCACTCATTTAATTTCTAAAGAGAAACTCCAAACATGGAAAAGAAGCACATAGAAGTGTCACCAGAGAAAAATGGATACTAAAACTACCTGATCAATGTTTCTGTCTGACGCAAGCTTTATCATGATCTCAAGCTTCTCCATCTTCACATAGATAGGATCGTTATACTTGCAAAAGAATACCTTAAAGAAATACCATAATTAGTTCTCTGCAGCTATAGGGCTTCAGAGGAGAACAATCAATAAAACGACCCAAAAGGAAGAAACGATGTCTCTCAATCATGCAGCACCTTTATTTCATGAGCAAGGATATTGGGTCGCTTTTGTATGATTAGATTGATATTTCGCAAAGCGACGTATTGTATTTCTGGCTCTGCTGAGATAAGAGTAACAAGTGGGGGGGCCATCTTTTTGCAAAGATTGCGTATTAGATCAGCACTAGTGATTAGCTCCATTTGCTGTAGAATAACCTGTAAAGCATAGAAACAGTGAGTGTACAAGGAAAGCAAATAATTTTCAGAAAAGAAGGAACTTATATGCATAGTTTTTTTCAAGAATTCCAGATGTTGTGGTGGATATAGATTTCAAAATCATAAAAGATATCAGGTGACCAATGTCAGAAGATTGAACTACTAGTTGCCGAGCAATTCTCACCTTTACTGCTGAAAGCACAACTGCACAATTTGCATGTTGCAAGCGGGGAGTCACCCGTTCCACTATGTTCTCAGCATCACGTGCATCCTTTGCTTTGTATCTAGACAATGCATCTAGGATGAATACTTGGCCCCATCTGAAAATATTGAGTACACTAGTAAATATCATAAGGTCATAAACTGATATACAAAGAGAACATAATTCAGCTCGACTCTAAACTTGACTAAGGATTCTGAAAGGACAAAGCTTGATGTCTATAAGTATATATGTGATGAATGAACCAGGGCCTGTCTGGAATTGTTCTCAGATGATCCAAACAAAGAGAAAGCAAAACACATTGAATTCTACAACTCTATCCACACATATATCATGGTCTCACTCTTCAATGATTCAACGATGAGTTTTTAACTTCAATCCCAAGTATTTTTGCATTCATTCATCTGAATACACATTTAGTCACTCTCAATCATAATATGAACCATACATACCATACGTGCATTCGCATTCGAGTATGGTAAACACCCTCAAAGTATGGTAAATACCATAACTTTGTATTCATTATTTATTATAAGGTAAATTTGTTTTTAAGGTAAGAAAGTTAAGGTAAAAGTGTAAAACAAAAACATAAGAATGTTTTGATAACATACGCATTCTTTTGCAACCATATGAAAAAGAATGTTTGCCGATGCATTCAAGTATATTATGTACTATGCCCTCAATCATACAACTGGCAAAATAAATATGAGAAAACAAGCAGCAAACAAAAACAAAAACATGGCACAATCAATGAAATAGCTTTCTATTGGAATCGCCATGATTAGCTGACATGCATTATTTTTAGTAAGCACATACTCTGTGCACTCATTGAGTGCTGCAAGAAGCTTGAAGAGTATATGACTTGTGATCTCAAAAATTGATTTGCTGCTGCTTTCCTGTATCTCTGCCAATGCAGCCACAGCATTTGCAACCACCATAGGATTGCTGTCTGATATAAGGTCCTTCAATGTCTCCAAAAAACCACGGTCCTCAACTAGCTCAGCATTGATATCATATAGTTTTGCAACACAAATGGCAGCTGTTTTGCGAACATATGGATCATCATCCTATAACCCAATAGCAAACATTTTAGGGTGAGATAGTGAACGAGAGAGAAAGAAAGATCATGTTAACATCTCTAAAGAGGCTAAAATCTTCTGTGAGACCCACAACCTTTACAATCATGATATTGTATAATATCTCATCAAAGTTCTGTGAGCTAAACTAAAATCTAGTGGGAGAGAGAAACTAAAATGTTCATCATCAACGAATCCATAATAGGCTCAGCGATTGAAACTTGGAATCAGCAAATGAAAGGATCAGCCAGACATATGACAGACCTTCAAAACAAAATTTCATGATAATGGGGAACTAAAAGGAACAGGCTAGACATGTGACAGACATTAAAAAACAAACTTCATGACCATTTCACAAAGAACCCTACAAAAATATAAAACCATTCAGAGAAATAAAGGCATCCAATAGTATCATAATACTATTTCAAGAACCCCAATAGTGCAAAGAGTTACAATATTTTAAAGAGAAAACCATTTTAGAAAGCACAGACTGTCATTGGGAATTCGAACGTAAAGTAGATGCTTGATGCTATTACACTTCTATTAACATGCATTCAATATTTGTAACAAACAATGCTAAATCATGAAAAAAAAATATGAAATCAAATTATCAATGACAATCCACTAATGGCAAGATCGATGCATAATGCCCATGCATGCATAATTAGATATTGAGGGAAATATATCACCTTCAAACATCTCTGGAGAGGATCGCAGAGATATTCTGTTATTTTATCCACTCTGATGCATCCCATTGTGCGAACAGCCAATGCACGTATCAGTGGGTTTGGATCTTGTGAATCCTGTATCAGACAAAAACTACATTATAGCATGAAGAGCATACTTTTTACATAATATGAACTTGAACAACCAACCTTTACAAAAGTATTGACAGCAAGAATTGCAAGATCTGGCTGGCTTTTTGCATAGTTAATAAGGTACAGGTACACTAACTTCTTCAGTTCTAGATTCTCTGTTTGCATGCAGTTTACCACATCAGTGAACAACATCGAGACATCCTTTCCAACCGTCATTGCGGCAATTACTTTCTTCACAGCATCCTTCTTTTTGTCCTGTACGAATATTTAAATTTCAAGCAGCTTATGCTAAAAATCCATACAGCAGAAAAAATAGCATATGCAATTACTATGGCAAATCCTGATTTTTAT
Source organism: Azolla caroliniana (assembly GCF_043228905.1). Lineage (NCBI taxonomy): Eukaryota > Viridiplantae > Streptophyta > Polypodiopsida > Salviniales > Salviniaceae > Azolla > Azolla caroliniana. The sequence goes on along the minus strand of NW_028230436.1, from coordinate 5,501,567 downwards.
TTTTTTCTGAACTCATTACGCATACCTTATACTGTGAATTGAGCTCCTCTTTGAGCTCTGGGATCTCTCCCTTCTTTGTGGTGGAAAAGTATTTAGAATCATGGCCACTCATTGCCTCTTCCAACTAATGTAGTGTATTATCAGAAATTCTTTCACGGTTATCCTGCCAAAAAAACTACTTTTATACAGATAGTAATGACACTAGGGTTTCAGAAAACTTATGCCCCTCATGATGCATCAAGGATTACCACAGCATAAACACTAAAAAAAATATCCATGAATTAAATTTGGAATCAGGTGTTCCCCCCTTAACAGTTTCACTATTAGAATGCATGACTCAATTTCTCTAATGGTCACAGTATTCTTCATAACTACACATATCAAACATATATCCATGCCTCAATTTCTAAAAAACATATGCTCATTAAAACAGGAAAGAAGAACATGGTTTATGAGGAAACCACAATCACTATGAATGATTCTCACTTTCTCTGATGGTCATAGTATTCTTCAGAAGTACAGCATATCAAATATATATCCATGTCTAAATTTATAAAAGACGTATGCTCATAAACAGGAAAGAAGAAAGTGGTTTATGAAGAAACTAAGTTGAGTGGTAGCCTAAGGACATGGATAATATTGACTAATCAAATATGTAGCTTAGAGACGGAGGTGTGGCAGCTTTAGATAGAGTGGGTCCTACTAAACCCTTTAGACTTTGTACAATGATCTATTCTGTCTTATTGGTTTTTTTCTCAAAGTTTACGCTGCATTTTAATGTGGAAACCAATATGCAATATGGTATACGAAAATCTTAAGGACATGGAAAATATTAAACACCGTTTATTTCACCTGTGGCCTGAATATTGACTCATAGCTTCTTCAGTTATCTTCATCAATGTTAAGACTTACTAAAAGTATCTAAGTATCTGATATGTCTGATTTATTCCTCATTGCAGAATATCCAAAATTTCAGTGAACAAACCAAGAAAGTTGAGTGATAAGCTAGGGCTATTGATTTTTATATTTCTCACATACGTAGAGAGCTGTAGCTGCTTAGGCCGTTCTAGTGAACATTACCTATATTTGGCCAAGAACCATTATACAATGATCAATTTTGTCCAAACAAGCTTTCTTGTCACATTTTACGCTAAATCTCAATTAGGAAGATGATCATTTTTACTGATATGCTATGAACATGGATAACACTGACTGTTTGATACCAGGTGATAAGTTAAGGAGACATAGATAATAATATTAATTGTTCTCGCTCTGGCATACTGATTGAGCTGTCTTCATGAACAATAAATCCTACAACTTGATTTGTCTGATGAATAATATTTTTTTTTAAATCAAAAAGGATGACAAAAAACTTGAAATTTGAATGATAAGCCAAGGACATGGATAAATAATTGATTTGTCAATCTTCATGGAGCTGTGGTAGTTGATGCCATCTTACTGAATGCTAAATCGTACAACCATTACAATGATTTGGCATTTCTGATCATTTCTCGTCACAGTGCAAGGAACTGGATAATATTGAATGTTCTATCCCAACCATGAAGAGTGAATGCTATAACAAATATTAGGACTGAAACCACTATATAAGGGTCTGATCTATCTGACCAGTTATTTTAGGAGCAAAATCTCGATCAGGATACTAATAAACTTCGGTGATAAGCTATTTATGTACATGGATAATATTAGCTGTTATATTCCTGCCATATATACTGAGTTTTAGGTTCTTAAGCTATATCGTTGATATTTATGTAAATCCTACAAACTATAAAATGATCAAACCTGTCTGCTGGACCTCTCATCACAGTTTATGTGATATTTCAATGCAGAAATCAGTGAGGACATGGATAATATTGACTGTTTCATCTGTTTCAGACTTATCTATTGCTTCTTTAGTTATCGCAGTGGAAGCTACTTAATCCAGGAAGCTTTGCAAAAATATCGGATCTGTCTGATCTACTTTGTCTCACAATTTATGCAACATTACGATGACGAAATTAGGCATACGCTAATAATTGGCAGCAATTGACAGATTTATTTCTTGGGTATAAGCTCAGCTAATGATTGGCCACAATTGACTGATTTATCTCTTTCATTTAGACTCAGCTGTGTCTGCTTAAATCACACTATCACTATACAAAGATCTGACTCTTTGAATCGTCCATCATCCCAGTTTATGCAAAATTTACCTTTTCCAACAGTAGATCTGATAATGCAGGTTTTACGAGAACCAAAAAGAAATCCACATAGAAAGCGAAGGTAAGAAACCTCGTGTGAAGATTTGGCATTCACCTGAGGAAGTACAAAGTCTACTGCTGAGGAAACGAGGAGGGATAGGGAGGACCAGCGAAGATCTGAAGACGAGGGAGTCCGAATCGACACAGAGTTAGGGTTTTAGTCAGGCGATGGTGATGGCGATGGCGATGTCGATGACAGATGGCGAGGAGGAAGAAGAAGAAGAAGAAAGAGAGGAAGACAGTAGAAGCTAAGTAAATGAATAAAAATGAATTAATTCGTGGGTTCATTTACAAATATCGGTAGCTTTTTTATTTTGGGTTTCTCCGTTCTGGCAGAAGAATTACACACACACACACACACACACAGGACGATCACTCACTCACTCAATCGAGGATCAATTTGCTTCCGCTGAGTCAGGCCAGTACCCTAGAAGAAAGTTCTGGTACACGGAAACCACAACCGAGCTTCAATCGTTTCGTTAGCTCTCAAGTTTCCGGTTCCTCCCTTCCAATGAGTAGCTAATACCCCACAAGAAGTCCTAGTAGATGGGAACCACTAGCCTAGCGTTTAGCTCTCGACCTTCCGATTCCGTCCCTTCTAGTGTGTGGGTAGGGTACCCTAGAAGAAGTCCCGGTAGATGGGAACCACTGGCCTAGTGTTGAGAGACAAGCTCAACATCGACCGGATCGGCTGAGCAAGCCGAGGACCCGATCGGTTGGGACCGATCGGTTAGGCTGGACTGGTGCGTAAAACGGATACGCAAATCGGTGCGTAACGAGAGGTCGTATCGATGCGTAAACCGAAAGGCCGTTAGAAGAGATATTCCTCGTAAGGAATAGTTTTGGGAGTAAGTGTCGAGGCTCATTTATGAGCAGTCAAGTACTGTCAGTACTTGTGTCAGCCCGATTGTCAAGGCTTGTATAAAAGGTGCTCACTGAGCACGGTGTATGTACAGAGAGTTAGTATTTTTTGAATTGAGTTTTTTGTGTGTTCTCTCTCTGTCTCTCCCGCGTACTGTGCATACTCAAGCTCTCCATTAAACCTGCATATTTTTTGTGTGTTTGGTTTTCTATTGCTTCCGCACATAATCTTTTACATGGTATCAGAGCATGAGGGTTGAGAACCTCTGCAGCCGACATAGCTTGAAAGAAAAACCAACCAAGAAGAATAGGCAAAACCGATGGATAGAGGCATGGCTAGCTCGCTTCCGATGGAGAAGCTCGACAGAAACAACTACGCGTCTTGGTCTTACAAGATGCACCAGTACCTGCTCGGACACGATTACTGGAGCTATGTCGATGGAGCAAATGACACAGCACCCGATTCGACACACAAAGACTTCTCGGCGTGGGAACAATCAGCGAGCAGAGTGTTGTACTGTTTCACGTCTTGTGTGGGCGAACAGCTATTAAGCTACGTTCGGGATGCAAAAACGCCGAAGGGTGCGTGGGAAAATCTGGAGAAGATCTTCGCCACGAGCACCACAGCCAAGAAGCTTCAACTCCGACAAGAGTTGAGCAACCTACGACAACGTGATTTGTCGGTGGCTGACTATACCTTGAAGATCAAGGACATATGCGACTCCTTAGCTTCCATCGATGTGAACATCGAGGAAAGCGAGATGGTCCAGGTTTGTCTCGGGGGTTTGTTGTCAAAGTTCGGAGCGTTCTGAACTGTTGTGTGTACACGGGAGAATACGTCGTCGTTTTTCGATTTACAATCGATGCTCCTTATAGAGGAGAACCATACGGGTGTGTCGACAAGCACGCATACCGATAGCAAGATGTTGTACACGGAGGGAGATAGGCCACGTGGTCGTGGCGGACGAGGCGAGTCGGTACACAATGGAGGCGGCTGACGGGATCAAGGAAGAAGGCACCGAAGTGATGCCGACAGCAATTCCGGACCCTCCGAAAACAGGGGGAGTCGAGGCGACGAAAACCGGCAAAGGAAATCCGCCGCGGAATGCTAGTACTGTGGCAAGAAAGGCCACAGGGAGAGTGAGTGCTGGAAAAAGCGCGTCGATTCGGAGAGAACCGGGTCCGGAACAAGTTCCGGACAGACCGACAAAGGAAATCGACAACGATCGCACTACGCCGAAGAATCTGGAGAAGCCGGAAAAGGGTTAGTTTTCGTGACGAGACACAAAGCAAACTCGATGAAGAAGATCACCCCGAAGTCGGAGGAGGTGTGGTACGTCGACTCTGGCGCATCAAATCACATGACGAGCCATAAGGAGTGGTTCTCGTACCTAGAAAAACCGATGCAACCGGGAGTAGTCGCAACCGGAGACGACACTCCGCATCGAATGTCGGAGAAGTTCCCCTGAGCCATGTCAAGCAGAAAGGGAAACTCATGAACATGCTACACGTTCCGACAATCACGAAGAACTTGGTGTCGGTCGGACAAATCGTCGACCAAGGGATAGAGGTCTGGTTTACACACCTCGGGTGCTTCATTGAGGAAGAAGGCCGTGTTATTGCGCAAGGGCAGAGAGATGGGAGGATGTTCATCCTCGACTCTACTGACGGTGACACCACAATGTTCGCGAAGGGACAAAAAGTTGAGTCAGACATCGACTTATGGCACAAGCAGATAGGCCACGTCAACTAATAGCGGCTTCAGGACCTGCAATCGAAACAGGTGGTGTTCGGATTGCCCAATTTTAGTGGTCGGAAGGCACAAATTTGTGAAGCCTGCCAACTTGGGAAGCAACACCGACTTCCCTTCCCCAACGAGCGTAACCGGAGCCGAAACAAGCTCGACTTGATACACTCCGATGTGTGGGGGCCGGCACAAAACGTTAGTCTTGGCGGGAGCCGATATTTCGCCTCCTTCATCAACGACTACACGCGGCGCATGTGGATCTAATTCATTGAGAGGAAGAGCGAAGTCTTCGACTGTTTCCGGGACCCCAAAGGGTTCGTGAAAACGGAAACAGGAAGAAAGATCAAGTGCCTGCGGTCAGATGGCGGAAAAGAATACTTTTCTGATCAATTCAACGGTTATCTACAACAAATGGGAATTCGGCGCGAATTCAGTTGTAGATACACGCCGGAGCAAAACGGCATGGCCGAGAGGAAAAATCGGTCGGTTGTGGAAGCGGCCCTGGCAATGCTAGAGGAGAAGAGCTTGCCCAAGTTCTACTGGGCCGAGGCGGTAAGGACTGTAGTATACATCCAGAACCAGATCGAAGAAAAAGTGTCGGCGTATGAGTTGTATTTCAGAACAAAGCCGAACTTGCGACACTTACGAGTTCTCGGTAGCATTGTGTATGTGCATGTGCCGAAGGAGAAACGGAGAAAGCTAGACGCAAAGGCCGAGAAATGTATCTTGGTCGGTTACTCGGACGAGCATAAGGGTTATAAGTGTTATAACCCGTGCACCAAACAAGCACGCGTGAGGTACTTGCCTGGTACTTGCCTCCGACTCCGAACCTCACCTACAATCCGAGTTCTAATGATGAGGTTAGCGAGACTGAGATACCTCCGGATGAGCCTGAAATCGGGACCCGCGAAGAGAGTCCGATTTCGTTTCGGTTAAGTGGACCGAATGGCCAACTGAGTCGGTTCGACCAGTTCGATGAAGAGCCAACGAGTAGTGGAGACTCGGCCATGCATTCCCCGTGCAGGAAGCCGAGGAGACGGCTTACACGCAAAGAGAAAGGGAAGAAGAAGGTGTCTGATTCCGGCACGGATAGGAACGAGTCTGACTGACGCAAGTCTGACTCTGAGGGAAGCGGTGACGGGTCTTCAAGAGCGAAGTCCACGTCAGCCGAGAAGACCTCGACATCGGCTAATGACCGATTACGTCGATCTACCCGCCAGAAGAACCCAGTTGTGCAGTTCGGATACAAAGAGTACATGGCGTATCAATATGCGTACATGACCCCTGTAGTGGAAGTACGTGAGCCAGAGAGCTACGCAAAAGCGGCTAAGGACGCGAATTGGCGTGCCACGATGGAGGAAGAGATGCACGCATTGGCGGAAAACGAGACCTGGGACCTGGTTGACGCACCGAAGGGTGTGAAGCCAATCAGATGTAGGTGGGTGTACAAGGTCAAGTACAACACCGACGGCTCGGTTAACCGATACAAGGCCCAGTTAGTGGCAAAAGGCTACGCGCAAAAACACGACATTGACTACGATGAGACGTTTGCGCCGGTCGCGAAGATGATGACCGTCCGTGTTTTGTTCGCGGTAGCTGCGGCAAAGGGGTGGCACTTACATCAAATGGATGTAAAGAATGCATTCCTACAAGGTGAGCTTGAGGAACATGTGTACATGGAACGAACACGTCGGCAATGTGCCGATTGAAGAAGTCCCTTTACGGACTGAAGCAAGCCCCGCGTGCCTGGAACACGAAGATCACGCAGCAACTGCGTTGGATGGGCTTTGCAACGTCAAAATCGGACGCTTCCCTGTTCATCCGGAAAGGTCGACTCGGTCCGGTCAGTATTTTACTATATGTTGATGACTTGGTCATCACCGGCGCCGACCTAGGTGAAATCGACCGCGTGAAGCTCCAGCTTGCGGCATTGTTTGACATGAAGGATCTGGCGGATCTTCATTACTTCCTCGGGATCGAAGTGATCCGTACCCCCGAAGGCATATTGATAAGCCAACGCCATTATGTGCTGAGTATGCTCTTCAAATTCGGGATGACCGACTGTAAGTCCATCTCCACTCCTCTGGATAGAACCGTCAAGCTTCACCCCAATTCTGGAAAGGTATGCGACCCGACGAGGTTCCGACAAATTGTCGGAAGCCTTATCTACTTAACAATCACCTGACCTGATCTCAGTTATCCAGTCGGGATGATCAGTCAGTTCATGGCGCGACCTACCAAGGAGCACCTTCAGTGTGCGCAACACGTACTGCAGTACGTAAGCGGCACTAAGGACCGGGAATTGCTATATCGGACCAGTACCGCCTCACAGTTGGTCGGCTACACCAATGTTGATTGGGATGGCAACGCCACCGATCGCCGATCCACGTCCGGATACGCGTTCTCTCTTGGGAGTGTTGCGATAGCGTGGAGCAGTAAGAAGCAGCCGACAGTTGCACTGTCGAGCACTGAAGTTGAGTATCGAGGAGCGGTTGTCGCGACATGCGAAGCCATATGGTTGAAGCGGCTACTTAAGGACCTGCAAGAGGAGGTGTCCGATCCGACGACGATCTACTGCGACAACCTCAACAACATCCAGCTCGCAAAGAACCCCGTTTTCCACGCACGGACCAAGCACATTGAGGTGCACTACCATTTTGTCCGTGAGCATATCCTTTCCGGTGAAGTCGAACTTTAGTATGTTCCGACGGATCGGCAAACTGCCGACATCTTCACCAAGCCTCTTGGTTTGGACAAGTTGCGGCAATTCTCGGGTACGCTTGGGTTGCGTCACCTCGACGTGCCAAACTTGAGGGGGAGAGACATCCCAAATGACCACGGAAGAGGGAGAGAAGTTCCGGAAGACGAAGACCGCGACACCGAGTCAGATGACGAATTCGACTTCGGATCGGCTGAAGAAGCCGAGAGCGGATCCGCGGAAGAGTCCAAAAGGGGACATAAGGGGAGCAGTCGAAAGAAAGAGCCGAAGCCAATCAAGCATGGCGGAGATGACGTCGTCAAGGGCAAGAAGACCGAAGACGAGTTGGAGACAGCCAACTCGGACGAGAGCGAAAACCGATCGGAGGTAGCCGAGTCGGTTCGAATGTTTGATTCGGATACACTGAATCAACCGAGGGCCAAGCGGAAAAGAAGGTAGCAGGAGAAGCGCCAACACCGCGACAACAAGGGAGCTGTGAAGGGCCGTGGGAGCAGAAAAGCCAACCAGAAGGGTTGAAGCGCGCGGAGTCGAATAGGCCGAGGAGCGCGAGCGAGGCGTGGAGCCAGGAGGAACCGGAGCGGTGATCCAGAAGATCCCGAAGAGCCTCAAGTTGAGCTTGAGGGGGAGTGTTGAGAAACAAGCTCAACATCGGTCGGATCGGCTGAGCAGGACGAGGACCAAATAGGTTGGGACCGATCAGTTAGGCCGGACCGGTGCATAAAACGGATACGCAAACCGGTGCTTAACGAGAGGTCGTATCGATGCGTAAACCGAAAGGCCGTTAGAAGAGATATTCCTCGTAAGGAATAGTTTTGGGAGTAAGTGTCGAGGCTCATTTATGAGCAGTCAAGTACTGTCAGTACTTGTGTCAGCCCGATTGTCAGGGCTTGTATAAAAGGTGTTCACTGAGCACGGTGTCGTGAAAATCCATCACTATGTGCGGATCGTGAGACGGAACCGCAGGGGTTCTAGACTAGAAGGATTTAGAGCAACATGTACAACACAAGCAAGTTTTAAGCATAAGACGAGTGGGAGAGACAAATCATTAGTTTATTGCAAAAGAAAATCGATTCTTTATCATTTCAAAATCGTGTTACAATGGGTATGGTATGGAAATGAGAGATTAATTTTTCAAAGAAAGGAGCCAACAACCATGCAAGGAGTGGTCCGATATGAATACGAGAGATAATTTTTGACAACTTGATCAAGTAAACAAAGCTAGGAGTTTGATATCAATATGTGAGATAATTTGTTTCTCGAATCCGAGAGGGAAAAAGAAGGAAGAAAACAAAACTAGGAGGGAAAAAATGGGACATATATCGAGCTCCTCGTTGCTCCTCCTCCCCAATGTTACTTTGCATGCCCACTTTTAGTTGGATGGCCTCTATTTTTAGTTGCATGCTTCCATTTTTAGATGCATGCCTTTTACTTTTAGTTGCATGGCCTTGGCTTTTGGTTGCGTGCGATTGTCCGTATAATTCGGCCAAATGAGACAATCATCCATAAAGTTTAGTCCGTGCGCAATCCGTACGTGCGTCGCAACCAAACCGTAGACGCGTCCGCACGCAAAAGTCTCAACTGCACCCTAGTGTACACATCCACACATGCGCGCGTGCACACACACGCGTCTACGCGCTCATCCGCACATACACGTTCGTCTGAAACATCCATGCGTACGCCCGAAACTTGCACACACACGTTTAGCCCGTGCGCAATCCGTACGTGTGTCGCAACCAAACCGTAGACGCGTTAGCGCGCAAAAGTCTCAACCGCACCCTAGTGTACGCATCCACGCGTCCTACCTGCACCGTGTACGCATCCGCGCGCAAAAGTCTCAATCGCACCCTAGTGTACGCATCCACGCATGCGCGCGTGCACACACGCATCTACGCGCTCGTCCGCACATACACGTCCGTCCGAAACTTGCACATGCATGTACATCCGAAGACGTCCATGCGTGCGTACGTCCAAAAACATCCACAAGGCCATGCACACACGTGAACGCTGGAAGTGTGCACACCACATAGTGTAGCCCAAGTCACCTTGAACATTTTATGCTCCACACATTAATAGAATGAATATGTTTTGGTTTCCGTTATATATTTTGGGTTCCAATGTTGTCCTATCTATGTGGGATATCCCACAATTTTGTCTTGTCTTTTCTTTTTCTTCAAAATTCACACTCACATAACTTGATATTTGTTTATCCGTTTCATGCATAGTAAAATACGTTATGAAACTCTTGAAGACATCTATCTATATGAATACATTAAGCTAATCTTAAATAAATGTTTTACAAGTATTCATATCGTGTGTGGAAAACCACACAACAACAGTGTATGTACAGAGAGTTAGTATTTTTTGAATTGAGTGTTTTGTGTGTTCTCTCTCTATCTCTCCCGCGTACCGTGCATACTCAAGCTCTCCATTAAACCTGCGTATTTTTGGTGTGTTTGGTTTTCTATTGCTTCCACACATAATCTTTTACACCTAGCGTTTAGCTCTCGATCTTCCGATTCTATCCCTTCTAATGTGTGGGTAGAGTACCCTAGAAGAAGCCCTGGTAGATGGGACCCACAACCAGGCTTCGATTGTTTCGTTTAGTTCTCAAGCTTCCCATTCTTTCCCTTCTGGTGAGTGGGACCCTAGTTTTGGTTTATGCGAACCACAACCTAGCTTCGATCCTTTTGTTTAGCTCTCATGCTTCTCATCAACACCACAAAGTTGTTTGCTCTCTCGTATGCATACGAAAAATGTCCACCACCATTGCCAATTGTTAACCCAACATTGATATGCACAAAGTGTCACTACATCCCTCGCTCAAGAGGTGCAAACTCGTGGCATCAAATCGATTCTCAGGGGTAGCTTGGATCTGAACCATGGATTGAGATGTTACCACCACTTTTGGGTTTATGGTTAGAAACCTTGCAAAACCAAAATTTGCCCCTTTATTACAAGTGTTGGACATGACCTTTGTTTGTATGCACTTCTTCCTACTACAAAAATTTGGCATTTTCTCTTAAATGGCATAAGTCCCAACCCTAATCCTTAAATTGAACACTGTTGAAAACTTTTGGCACTTGAAAATGGTTTTACAATAGAGAAGTTTCCGCCGCTTATCAGAATCTTAGTGGTGCCTAAAATTCCAACACTATTCGATACTAGAATTGGTAACAAATTTTTTGTATGCTATTAATTTGTCAACAACCGAAGGTTAAGACCCATTTGAATATGTCAATGGTCTTTGAAGTGTTGATGTCACTATTGACCATAAAAACTAAAAATGTTGAAACCCGTCCGACCGGCGACTTTCCTAGGTTTCAATATTCTTATGTTATGTTTTTTACCATAAAAATCATATCATGAGGAAGATTGAACAATAGTAAAAGAATGAACTGCATATTGACCATAATTGTTCTACATGAAATTAAAAGTAATTATAAAAGGTTAAAGATGCAATGACATTTTAATAATCAATCTTGTTCTCTACGAGTAAAGGTAACATGTCCTTGCTATTTTAAGAGTTGTCGGCAATATCGTCATTGTCTACACGTTCAATGTCCTTTGTTTAGAAATTGGAGTTGAGACAATTTTGGTTTGTATCATCTACGAAAGAAAGACATAAGAAATGTTATGACTATGACTATGTTATGACAAATTTGGTCCCTAACAATTATTTTGGAAATAATAGAAATACTCACAAAAGCTCATTTTGGGTGTAACTCACACCATTGCGCTTGAGGGAACGTAACACTGACTTTGACCAGAATATACACTTCTTCAATAGGATTTGTATCCATAGCTAACAACTGCCAAGAAGACAGTCTCGTGAACATCACGACTTTGTCATATCTTGATACGAGATAATTTGATGGAAATATGGAAACAATCACAAAATAGGCTTGAAAAGATAATTGGCCGCCAGTACCAAGCAACGAGGATTGTTGTCCTTGTTGGATTTGTTTCACCTATCGTTATGAGGCATATAGTTCGAGATTGGGTTAAAAGCAATGAATTCATTGAACCAAACATCAACCTTGCACCATGTTGGCATAATTGATTGTGACGGTTTAGTTTGAAACAACTCTCACACGTGCCTCATATGAGAAATGAGAAGAAAATTATGTAGCACTTTACATGGTATATTGCTTGGAAGTCTTAGCACTAACAACTTTTACCACACATAACACAATTTTTCTTAATGTCATGATGGTATTTAGAAAGGAAAATGTAAAAAACGTACTTGATAAGTCCAATAGTATTCTAAGCTTTGACACATGAGCTCTACTATATAATGGCTCTTTCCATACATGGCAAATGTAATCATATTTGTTTATCTCTTGTCAAGTATCGCAAAAAATATACAACATACTTACAAATTCATCATTGTTTTAATTTGGTAATTTGTCTTGAAATGCCTCAATGTCATTCTCTACAATGTACATCCACGTGTATGATCTATCATGACCTGTCATTTTTGGCTAGTTTGTTGCTTTCATTTGCCACACCCACACATAATATCCTCTTTGAACCATTGCGAACACAAGTTGGTGAGAATAGGATGATCAATATTATGCGGATTATCAGTTATGAACTTCCCTAAATATTATATAACCCTAATGACAAAGAACTTCGCTACACAAAGTTCTCATCAATCAATGCACACCCAAAAAATACCCATGCATGAAAACAACAAAAAAAGAGGGAATGTTATAAAAGATGGCCAATGGTCAATTTGTTATAAATATCAAACTTGTCAGTGCCCTTGATCAAATATGTTAAATGATTGGAACTCAAATGCTTATATTTTTGGCAATTTTTGACACCGGACTAGAATTGCAGAATTTGAACATTATTGGTAGAATGCATGAAATTATTCAATACTTCATTATATGCTAGCGTGATGTTTTGAATGCTAGATTTCTTTGTAGTTTTAAGCATGCATTGACATTTTGGGCATTTGTTTTATTGCCAATGTTATTGATACGAACTAAGTGTTGGAACTCCCAATAGTATTGTAGAAAAAAACTCAATTATGGTCTTCTAGGTTTGATTCCGGAAACAAGATAACATGAAGCATAAGCAAATCAACGAATCTCTCCAGTATAGCAGCAGAAAGAACAAACAGTTTGCTTTATTACATAACAATGTGGGTGTGTGTCTTTATAAATTGAAAAGTTGCCCTTGCATGCTCGGAGGGCTACGATTCATTCCAACAATCGAACGGCTGAGACAGTTTGTGTTCATTTCTTCTTTCTTTCTTTCTTTCTTTCTTCTCCCCTGCTAAACCTTGACAGATCGCCATAGCCAACAAACCTCAGAGAGAGAGAGAGAGAGAGAGAGACACACACACACACACACACACACACACACACACACACACACACACACACACACACACACACACACAGACATACAGACAGAGGGACAGAAGCAGAGAGAGTAGAGCCATGGCTTCCCAGATGTATACAGCAGCAAATCTATCCACCATGTGTTCGTTCTCTTCGTCATCATCGTCATCATCATCACCATCTTCTTCATCTCTCTCGCTTCCTCGATTCACAGGGCTCAAACCTCTCCCTCATTCCCCAGGCAGGTCTTCTCCTTCGTTCTTCGGCCATGCATCTCTCCTATCACGGACGCTTTCAGGCTCGGTGACCCGTTCCCATCGCCTAACGGCCAAGCAAAGGGGAGTTCGCGCCGCTGCCTTCAATGTGGCGGTTCTCGGGGCTGCAGGTGGCATTGGCCAACCCTTGTCCCTCCTTGTGAAGATGTCGCCGCTTGTCTCGCACCTCCACCTCTATGACATAGCCAACGTGAAAGGCGTGGTTGCAGACCTCAGCCATTGCAACACTCCTGCCCAAGTCTCCGCTCACACTGGGCCCGAGGAGCTTGCAGATGCCCTCAAAGGCGTTGACCTCGTCGTTATCCCTGCAGGTGTTCCAAGGAAACCTGGCATGACCCGAGATGACCTCTTCAACATCAATGCAGGCATCGTGAAGACCCTAATTGAATCTGTTGCTGAGAATTGCCCCCAGGCATGGATCCACATCATTAGTAACCCTGTGAACTCCACTGTCCCCATCGCCGCAGAAGTGCTCAAGAGGAAAGGGGTCTATGACCCCAAAAAGCTCTTTGGCGTAACTACCCTAGATGTGGTCCGGGCCAACACATTTGTTGCCCAGAAGAAAGGGTTGAGATTGATCGAGGTTGATGTGCCCGTGGTCGGGGGGCATGCAGGGATCACCATACTCCCTCTCCTCTCGAAGGCCAAACCAAGCTGTGAGTTTACTATTGAAGAGGTGGAGAGCCTCACAGAACGAATTCAGAACGGTGGCACTGAAGTTGTTGAGGCGAAGGCAGGGGCTGGGTCAGCAACTCTCTCCATGGCTTATGCTGCTGCAAGGTTCGTAGAATCATCACTCCGCGCCCTTGATGGTGATCCTGACGTCTTTGAGTGTACATTCGTACAATCTGAGCTCACAGACCTGCCATTCTTTGCTTCGCGGGTTAAACTTGGAAAGAAGGGCGTCGAGGCTTTCCTCCCATCCGACATTGAGAATTTGACAGAATTCGAAAGAAATGGTTTGGAGAAGCTCAAGCCCGAGCTTAAAGCAAGCATCGAGAAGGGCATTGCGTTTGCCAACAAGTAAATATAGAAAGTGAGGCAATTTTAGAGTGAGTGTGTGTAATCATGCTGTCTGTGGTCTGAATATGAAACATCCATTGCATTTATTTTCAACAGAATTTGGTTTTCTATGTGAAAGTTCTCTTGCCATCCATAAAACATATTGTTCTTGTCTCTTGAGGGATTTTGCCAACTGGTTGTTTTGTGATGAGGCAAAAGGTACAATCTTGTCCTCCATCTTGATTAGGTCAAAATTAGATCGAGCTGGGGGAATTTTTCTTTTATCTGTTGATAAAAAAATGATAGCAAATTTTGCTGACTTGAATATTGATTGAATTAAGTGAATTAAGCTGTGATTAGGATTAATAAATGCGATTGGTTAAATATAATCCACGGATTAAACCAATTGAAGAGAGATGATGAGTGTTGATCTCAGCAAGCATGCCTCTGAGGGAGCAAAATTGAAACTGTAAAATTTCCTTTTCACCAGTATGAAGAAACTTAGGATGTTTCCTCAGCCATATTTTGTTTCTACTTCATTCGAAGAGAAAATATTTGTCTGGTTAGCTTGGTTTTTCCAAACTGCTAGTGTTTGTCCACATGTGAACATCTCCTAGATTTGAACCTCTCCGTTTGAATAACCTACCCTGGATAAATTCATATCAGAGAAGGTGCCATTCACATATTATTCTCCAAATTGTTTATGGGGTGATCAAGTCTCAACATTCATGAAGTGAGCTTGACATGGTGTTTTAGCATATTTTTAGTTTCCATTGTTCATTAGATCAATTTCACATTGAACCTTGATATGTGCCTTTATATTATTAGATCAATTTTCGAGTTTTGGATGATAATAGCACTACAAAGGAATTCCTTTGTGGAACTTAGTTTCGTGTGGTGAAAGTTGGTAGTTATGTAATGAACCTAGTTTCTTGTTATTCATACTATTGTCACAACTACATAGAAACACAAGTACTTGACAAATATCCATATAATTTATTGTATTAAAGTTAATTCCTTGTGTGCTTTGCAAAAAATGTCACTTGTTCATTGTATTAAGGTTAACATTCATTTTCTATTTTAAAAAATTCACCTTATATGCTTCATAAATAATATCACCGTGATTGGAGAAAGAATTACTTAAATAGGGCTTGTAGATTTGAGTGTATAATTACTTTATAAAGTGTAATAGGGCTTGTAGATTTGAGTGTATAATTACTGTATAAAGTGTAATTTTTTGGACATTGGGGTAGTTTGGTAAATTTGGAACTTCCAAGGGCATTCTGGTAAATAGACGAATTTCCAAGGGTATCCTGGTACTTTTCCCTTAAAAGAAACCTGTCAAAAGATGATCAAATCATAAATGAACTACAACATGCGTGTTCAACTTTAGAACTTTTTAGCAAAGCTCAATTAACAAAGTTATGTGTGGACATTTTTCTTGCTAGGAAATAAGAAGATGACAAGCGTTGACCCCATGTTGATTGAATCAAGCTTTGGTGGTAAAGTAAAATGTTATCTGGTATAAACGCAGTAGATTTAATGATCATTTCATGTAACCATACCAACATCTTTGAAGCAATACAAGGCACTTCTTCTAAAATCGAAACAAAGCATTTCTTGAATATTAATTCAACATAGTTCATGAGTGACTAAAAAGTTAAGACTTATCTTAAACATCACATTCTAGAGAAAGAAAACCATCGATTTAAAACAAAAGAAAACTCATATTGAATGTAGGTCTATCTCAAAAGGATGCAAGAATAGATTAAATGGTAGTATATGTGATCTAGACTCTAGAGGAAAGCATTGATAAGGTGGATTATGGATGATTGCATATCAAAAGTTTATCCATACTTGAGTGTATTTTAGATGCTCTATTGAAGGATATGCTACTCTAGAGTCCCTTATAATTTTTTTTAAAAAATTGCTCTATATCTAAATCATGTAACATGCCAAAGTAGTCACTTGAGGGTTCACATAAAAAAAAGAGTACTGTTGCAAACTTGCATACCCGAATATTTGCTTTAGATGTCACATCTAACTTTGTTCTTGAAACATCATTGACAATAATGGAATCTCTTTATGCCGATATCATTTTGAGTTGCGTCACATGCAATGGTTCGTGGTTTGCCTAAATTGCCACATGGATTTGGGGTTATAATGCAAAGATTCACACAATTTGATTTCTTACATTTATCAAGGACACTCATGTGTGGAACACATTAGCCACTCCAATATTCTATTGGTGGATATATATATATATATATATATATATATATATATATATATTGTAATTTGGAGTGTATATCCTGTGGTATTTTACTTACTACAAAGATTGGCTTGCCATAAGTGATACATTCTTTTTAAATGATTATGAAGTAACCCAAGAGGTGGCTACATGTTCACAAGCATCTACGGAGGGATAAAACACAGGAAAGCAATCACTTTATTCAACGAAATTGTGCAGTTGAACAAAAAAATTTGGACTACCATGATATGAAAGCAATTGCTTTTGACCAATGAAATTGTGTAGTTGAACAAAATTAGATTCTCATGAAGCCGTTACAATTTTTGGTAGCAAAACATATGAATATAACAAATCAAAAGCACAAGTTGAATAACAAAATCATTGTTGGCAGTATGGTTTGTTACGTACTGGTGTAATGGCTACTCGTTGTTGGATGTACAAGGTTGTAATGTGCAAGATGTTTATGATTCCTGATGCTATTTTTTATGAGTTGAATCATTTTGAAACTCAAAGTGTGAATCCATGTGATGTACATGATTGTTGCTCAATTGGTAATCAAGTGAATATCGAGAAAGATGTACAAGAAAATGATGAAAGCTCAAGTAAATTTACACGAACTTATGCTGAAGTGGTTCACATGGAGCATTGCTGGTAATGAGTGCAACAAACAATTGCAGCCAAAAGCAGTTGGTGTGAAGATTAGATTAGATTAGATTGAGGATGCTAGTGTTTATTCACATTAGGTGGATGCAATGAAAGCTGATGTGGAGGCTATAGATGAAAATGCTACCGGATGCATGTATATAGGTCTCAAATTTCATTGGAATTCGATAGGTTTATAAGACTAAAATTTAGAGCACATGGGCTGCCTTTTGGGGCCATCCATCCAAACATGAGAGCATTGTCTGTGCAAAATGGTGGTGTTTATATGCTCGTGATGTTGTATGTTAATGGCATGATTGTCAACAACTTACATCAGGTTGAGTGTACTACGGAAAAACTCAAAGACGCATTGAACATTGTGAATTTGAGATTCTTTTATTACTTTTTCATGATCGTGTTTCTTCGTTCTCAAGAAAGAGCATTCATATATGCCAACCGAAGCAAATTTCCTGAAGAAGTTCTAGATAGAAGAAAGCAATCCTACCTTCTCCCTGATGGAAAGTAGGTGTGTGATAATGAGAGTGATGTGGATCGAACTCTTTATCATCAGGCTGTCAGTCTATTGCAATACTTATGTAGGTCTGGAATGCAACATGCAGCTTCCTATGGTTGGCAGCACTATGTACTTTGGCATAATCTAGTTATAATGGTTATTTGTGCTTAGTTGGTTCTAATGATTCAACGAGTATAATGAGATAACATTTCAAGTTTGGAATTCTACGTTTGATCTGTGTACTTGGAACCAAGAAACTCATATAAAGTGGAGCACAAGTACTATACTACTGTGCAACTGTGTATACGGCTCAAGAGGCTACCTGATAGTATGCTTCACAGGCAAATGGAGACATTTATATATCCAATGTCACAATCAAAATGTGACCATGGTCACACATGACCCAGTTCTTCATTTTAGTATAAAACACATAGACGTTTTTTTAAACTATCAATATCAAGATTGAGTACGCTCCTAGATCAGATAATGTGGCTGTATCTTCATTAAGTCAGTCTCTCATGACAAGATGAATCAAGTTCAGTTTGCATTTGGATGCAGGATATGATCAAGTTGACCTTTATACCTACTCAATCTATTTATCAGTCATAGGAAAATGTTGTTTCTCAGATTTTCTTGCCATTGGGAATTCAAATCAAACCCTATTGTTTAACTGTAGTTAGCTACTTGAGTTAGGGTTGCCTCATATTTAAAGGGAGTATTCCACTCATAACAGTTCACCTTTTCTGCTTAACGTTTTGCCCCAACTATACTGAAGTTCTACATACCATTTTGTTAACTCAATTCCTAGGACAATGTTTTCTATTTTACTACAAAGCCAATAAAGTTATTTAGTATGAGTCATTAAATGATTGAAATCATAACATGGACACTCAAAGACAAAAGTATGGGCAATGTTGAGATTCCTATTTTTCAGTGGGTCTAATGCTATCACCCTTTATTATTAGATACTATATATCTCTTATTTTCCACCAAATTCTCAACATTCTCCTACTATTTCTGAAATTCTGTTCAATTTTCATGAATACCCTTAAATCTTTTACCAGATTGTACAAAATACCTACTATTTCTGAAATTCTGTTCAATTTTCATGAATACCCTTAAATCTTTTACCAGATTGTACAAAATACCTACTATTCTTTCAGAAAGTTCCCAAGATATCCATTGTACTACCTGAGGTGGCATAGGCTGAAAACCACTAACCAAAAGACCAAAGAGGTGTCACAAAATATAACATATATACATGTATAATCATACCTCACAATGTTCTGGTGTTATATTTCTTTGAGAAGAGATATTTCATTTCACCCTAACCAAAAGATCAAAGAGGTGTCACAAAATATAACATATATACATGTATAATCATACCTCACAATGTTCTCATGTTATATTTCCTTGCGAAGAGATATTTCATTTCACCCTAACCAAAAGACCAAAGAGGTGCCACAAAATATAACATATATACATGTACAATCATACCTCACAATGTTCTGGTGTTATATTTCTTTGAGAAGAGATATTTCATTTCACCCTAACCAAAAGATCAAAGAGGTGTCACAAAATATAACATATATACATGTATAATCATACCTCGCAATGTTCTCATGTTATATTTCCTTGCGAAGAGATATTTCATTTCACCCTAACCAAAAGACCAAAGAGGTGTCACAAAATATAACATATATACATATATAATCATACCTCACAATGTTCTCGTGTTATATTTCCATGCGAAGAGATATTTCACAGATCTCTGTGCTCGGAGCACCTTCATCATCATTCTCTAAGAGGATCTTCTCGAGTGCAATGGTTTCATTTGTGATTATATCTTTGCCTTTCTATATAACACCATAAGTTCCCTCCCAATCTTTTCCACTTTCTAATACTGCATTTACATACCAACCAAATGATCACACAAATAATAGCACTAAAAGAACACAAATCAGTTGCATTGCCAAACATAAAATAGATTGTATTGTAAAGCACCAAAGAATTTTCATTTATAAAACACTAATAGTTTGCTTTGCAAAACATAAATAGTTTGTATTGTTGAACAACAATACATTGCCTTGTAATGCTGCCATAGTTAGCTATGTAGACAAAACAATAATAGGTTTGATTTCAAAATAAATTGGGTTTACTTGTAAAACACTAAATAGTTTCCACTATTTTCACTGTAAAATAGAATTATTTTTCACTGTAAAACAACAATAGCTAGACAATAGCTTTCCACTATAAAACACAATAGAACATGGACAGATTACTCTGTAAAAAGACGATTTGCATTTTAAAACACAAAATAGATTCGTATTATCAATATTCTGATTGATTTTTTTTTTTACCACAAATTTTCATTGGTTTTATCCAATTTGAAACTCCGTTGGCCAAGAAACGATTTCAAATTCTGAGACATCTACGCTCTATTAGAAATATTCCTTAATGAATCTTTTTGGTGTAGGAAATACATTCTTGTATTTTGTCATGGAGATTTATATTTTTTTCTGCGTCAAGAACATTGTTGGCCTATCTAAATGTTTATGTCTCATTAACTAGACTTTGATGAATAGAAGAAATATCTTCCATATACATTGCAATGTAGTAATTTATTCTGCAGGGAATCTCTCTCTTTCTCTCTCCACAACATAATATCTGAAGAAATAAATGAATATCACTCTGACAAATGAAGAAAAACAAGATCTTGTAGGCCAAGACGTAAAATGACGGAATACAGAAAAATAATATAATTTCTGCACGAATCAAATGAATATCAATCTGATACACGAAGTAAACAAGAGAATATCCAAGATAATAAAAATGAGTAAGGTGATGAGGAAATACCCGTTCTATTCAGAAGCAAAAAGTTTGCAGTCCTGAGAAACTCTGAAGAAGAAGAGAAGGAAGAGGAGGAGGAGGAGGATGAAAGAATCAAGGAAGGAAGGACAACATGTTTACAGAGGGAAAGAGCCAGGCAGACAAGGCATTCGCCATCGCCGAGAAGCTCTAACGAGGTAGCGAAATGCTGCGGAACCAGTAATACATAATAATAAATTGATATTTCCACGTGTCATCTCCCTGTTCGTCCTCGACAGAAACCTCTTGTGAGTGGAAGCAATTCCATTTGGTGTGTGTGTGTGTGTGTAGAGAGAGAGAGAGAGAGAGAGAGAGAGAGAGAGAGAGAGAGAGAGAGACCCCATATGTTGGTAAGGGCAAGGTCATGGGTTCAACCCCTACATTCCACACTCGCATCTCATACATTAAGAGAGATATATGGAGTAACAGAGAGGTGAGAGGAAATTGAGTTTTAAATCCAAGGTCTAGGGCTAGTAGTGTAACGACTTACCACTAGGGTAAGATAATTACAAAAACAAAAAGCGAGAAGAGAGACAGAAGTTCTTCAAATAGGTTGGGTTACTCCTTTGTTACATCACATGTGAAACAGAACCCTCCCCTTAATAATAGAGGGGTGTGATGAATGTCAAGAGGCAGAGGGTAGGGTGTGTGATGATGTTGTTGGACTCTGACAGACAGGTGATTCCATTGTCTCCAATGGTTTGCATAACATATAGGAAAGAACAACATTGTCATGCTCCAACGTGGTCTTTCCGTTAAAAAAGAATTGGCCCCTAAAGTTACGAACATTGGCCTATTATATGCTTTTGTTATGACGAAATGAAAACACCGGAGTGGCGGATTCATTACAATCTCTCGTAGCATTTCTATCTTGAAATGGTGTGCTAGATATATCATAAGTCCTTTCGTAAGAAATGAATCTTAGTTACACATACCCAACTCCATTGAATCCATCCACTCGATTGAAATGGTGTCCATCCACTCTCTCTCTCTCTCTCTCTCTCTCTCTCTCTCTCTCTCTCTCTCTCTCTCTCTCTCTCTCTCTCTCCCCAATGAGCACTCATTTAATCCATAACAAATATTATGTCTTCTTTCCAATCTCGAATCAATGTTGTAGCAAATGGAGATTCCACAATAATTTGATATCCATTTGTAGAGTATCTTGTAAGTACAATCACACAATAGTGTCGTTGTACTTACCAAATACTAAATCCCAAAAGTTGGCAGTCTGCATAAGTTGTTGAGTTTATGTATTTACATGTATGTCTCAAACAATCTTGTCCATGGTTGGGTTTATTTTTCCAAGCCAACAAGCTGAATTGTTGATTTCCTTGATAGCACTTGAATGCCTAATTTTCGTATATTTAAATCTTGAAAAACTTTGTTGTGCAACATTTATCTCGGGACAACCATCATAAACCTTTGCCTACATGTTTTGCTTTCCAAGTTTGCTCGCGGATCTTTAACATGATGTTTCACATTTGTTTCTTGGATTAATAGATTAATGGTAGATTTGCATGTATGCCATGAGAATAGAGTATAATATTCTTAATCTACATGCATATCCATGTTGCAAAATTGCAATGACTTAGTTTCTTTCTTATCCCATGCAATCAATCGTTTTGTTTGTCTAGGATGTTCCAACCTAATGGATAGCCATAGCAAGTTGTGCCATAGACATATGTTGAGGCAATAACATTGATTTTCTAAGCTTGTCTAGGATGTTCCAACCTAATGGATAGCCCCTCACTCAATTTGCTTTTGATTAGTTCTCTTTTTCTTCGACAATGTGATCTTTTTTAGAGGGTCTTCCTTTGTCTCGTAAAGATATTAAATGACAATCATGCAATTGTACATCATTAGGAAATATAATATGTTTGGCCTCTACAATAGTCTTGTTCTACAATGTTGGTTGCTTTGTATATGTCTTCTTTGCTAAAGTTTGGCAAGTTTCTTTTGCTTAATGAACACAAAGTCCATTCTTCATAACATACCCATTTCCGTAGTTCCTTATGATTGACTATATTCTATGTACAAAATGCCACCAAGCAACATCGTTACCCTTAGGAGCGGAAAGAAGACAAAGAGATAAGCCAAACGCCGGCTAAGTATGAAGCCGGATATAAGTGGTAGCTAATATTGTTATAAAGATTGACATAGCCAAAACAATAATTGGATATGACGCGATATGAACCCAGATAGCTATGACCATTAGAGTATGATTAGGAGGGATTTGCCGATCCGATTCAGCGTTATAGCGGTGCATGTGTACCTATAAAAAGGGGCACGAATCTTTTATAAAGTTGTCTCTAGATGGAACGTTAATATATAAGAGTTTTGTGTGTACAATACCCTTTTCCTATCGATCTATGTTTGTTAATTGGTAAAACAAGCTTTGAATTGCTATGCGATTATTAGCCAATCGGTGGTGTGGCCGATTCAGACTATCATCGTTGATCGATTTGGTTGTAGCCAAATCCCTGTGTGTCCAAAAAAATACTATTTGTTAATTGTGGTCTACATGTTATCCCCATCCCTCCTACCACGATCTTAGGTGAAGGGTACTCAATGATTGAGTATCCGACCCGTGCTTCCTAGGGAGTAGGAACACAATTTGGCGACCATTCTATGCTTTGCATATGAACATAGAGCAAGTAAATTAATTTAGAACAATCTCATGCTTGATATAATTTTTCTTGACCATCAACAACCTATTCCTATGTAAATGCACATCATCACATTGGATTATGAATTGTAATTGGATTGCTATTGGTGCATGATCAAAAAGTTGTTGAGAAGAGTGGTCAATTCATAGATCACAATGACATTTTGCATATTGAGTGGAGTTTATAGTGAATCATCTATCAAATTTAATATAGTAACTCTTTCTCTATTTATAGTTAACTTGACGCAGCTATATCTACCTCTGCAATGAGGCATTCAATGCCTTGTTTTATATGATTCTAGAATACACAAAATTTGAATAACCATCCACGTGTACTTCTTAGTCTCTGAGTTCTTATTCGATAACAAGTCATGCAATAAAATAAATAATGCTATGAGAAAACTAAAATATGTTCATTTGTTTTTGTGAGCAACAACAATATAGTAGTTTGATTTATTCCATGGATACAATTATGATTTACTCAATACAATTAGGATGATGTTGTATTCTGGGAATGATCATGTGTAAAATGAGAGTATATTCTATGTAATAAAAAAGTTCCCCATTTAGTCACTCCAAATATCATGCCAATGGTGGAATTTCAAATAGTGGTGGTTATCATCAAGGCATTGACGAGTGGAATAAACAAGTTGGCCACAATCTTCTCCTTCCATCTTGATGGATATATGTTGTGCTAAATTTGTAGTGATTAGTGTGTGGCATTGAGGTTGTTGGGTGTCATTGTTGTTTGTCGTTCGTAATATAATGGCACCCTCACATGCACTTTTTGCAGTATCCCTAGGTTTGACTGTTGTGAGTGGTAATAAAGATGATGTTTTGCCTTCATGTGAATCATGTTCCTTATAATCGCCACAAGAGTTATGTGCATTTATTGAAGCATCTTGTGTTTCCAGTGCATGTTTAAACCTGCCCATGCTTTGTTGCTTGTTTATATGTATTTGTTCTTCATGTTGCTTTGTGGATATGATGTTGTTCAATTCTTTCTTTAAGTGCAAAACCTGGCACATGCATGGAAAATTGTCAACAAACAAAAGTATAATCGTCGATACTCTAATCGGTAAACATTATACCTATACAAATCATTAACTTAAAACTGTTTGTTAGTTTTTTAAAAAGGACATCAACACAATAATATATCGTACGAATTTATATTCTAAAAGATCAGCCACTTAGGAGAAACTTTAAAACTTGTCATACTGACATAACTCTTTCAAGTGTGGTCCTAAAGGTTGTTCCTATAAATGTTTTATTTGCCAATGACATAAAGTTTTGAAGAGAATACATTCAAAGCAAACCAACTTCGTGATTTACAAGTTCTATCCAATAAAAAAATGGACATATATATTCGAATAAGGAGGGTAATACAAAGGGAACTCTTGATTAATGCAATTAGCATGCTCTTGAATGAAAGTACAAGTCGAAACTTAATAAATCATATGCTTTGAATACATGGTCAAATGTTGAAAACGTAAGTCTTATGTTCAATGCTCACCTTGAAAGACCCTCTAGAGTCCAAATATCAAGATTATGTTATTATCAACATACAAAAATTGCAAAAACTGGTTCATGGATACAACACATGGATTTCAGTTTGACATTCATGGATACAACACATGGATATCAATTTGACATTCATGGATACAACATATGTGAACAAAATTGTCTCCGATTTTTTGTAGCATTTATAAAAGAAAACAAACCTTTGCTACATATTTGATTGAGATGTGTTTCATAATTGGACACCACCTATAAAGTGGAAATTGCTTTTCCTAAAAACAAAGTAGAATAGTTATTCTCCACTTTGAAAGACATCAAGAGCAAACTTGTTCCTTGAGCTTGGAGACCAAATTCAAGTGGTCCCAAATATAATAATGTACAGGTTTCTCCTCCTTTCTACTTTTCTTTCCAATATCTACTATAATCATGCTTCTTAGATTCTTATGCATCACACAAGTAGGACAGGACTCGCCCAATCACATTGTATAGTGACTTGGACATATGTGTTCAAGGTGGACCATGGACCATTGTTCTTTAACCAAATACTTTATACTGGAGAAGCAAAACCCTACACATGAATTTCACATTTTCTATGTGATTGGATATGGAGACCTGATCATTCTTTTCTTTGCACGATGTGGGTAGATATGAAATCATAGTGCACTACCAATGCACACGTTAAAGATTAATGTACATTGTGTATGACAAATGCCAATGATTTTGCTAATTACAAATCTAGAAGGATTGTAGCATTCTATCACATGGATACAAGTCTAGTGCATAGTAATGAATTTCTCTACGTGAGTTGCTCATAATAATGAACATGTAATGCTAATATTTAGAATGATAAAATGAATCGATCATCTTTATATAAGAATTGATCATGTCATGACCAATAATAAATACAATCAATTTGGATGAGCCCCTTATAAACAAGAACAATTCCAAGATAGCCTCACACTTGATAGGTGCAATGGTTACCTCCTATTGGTAAGTACCATGATGTGTATGTTGCCTGTACGGTGTTGTAGCCCATGCACTACATGTTTGATCTACATGCCTTTGTAATACCTCTAGAGTGCATTTTGTATGAAACACAAGAATTAGATTTATGAGGAATGAGAACAAGACCTCATCTTGGAGCTTTTGTTTTTCCAAAGTCGCAACATCATAGAGGGATTTGAGAACAATATAGTCACGCTCCAATTGCTTGCTCCTTGAACGAGCACGACGATTTTGGAACCAAATGGCAACTTGGCGAGGTTGCAACCCTAGTTGTTGAGCAATTTGCACCTTTCTCTCTGGCTCTAACTTCTTTTCTTCCTTAAAGCTACTTTCCAAAATTCGTACTTGGTCCACTCCTAATCGCCTCTTTTTACTAGACGCTCCCTCATCCTCCTCCATCATCATCATCATGACCCTTCTATCATACTCATATATTGTTTGGTGTGGATGACCATGATTTAATGTTGAACCTAATTGCATCATTTCTCCATTGGATGTGTTACCTATGAAATGTATGCCCATCTCATTAAAACCAAGTTACACAAGTGCATTCAATCAATCAAGAAATTTTCGCTAGTATCCAATTTCTCAAATAAAGTCTCAAAGACAAGGCAAGGATTATTGTGTGTGTGTGAGGTATCACATTCTCCAAAGAGTCATACAGATGTCACATTTACTTTAATAGGATGTTGCATACTTTAGTATTCCAACATATCCAAGTTGGTCATTTGCATATGAGATCATGGCTATCAATAAATATTTAGTATGTGATTTACGTCCTTTTAATCACACAAGGAATATATATTGAGCACATGTGAGAACTATAAAACAAAGCCTTAATCTATGTGAGACTTGTTATGCTTCGATTAAGATATGCATGCATGATCTCAAGTTCCCAATTATTTTTTGCTCAAATTGCATTAATAGATACCAAATCGTCATGTCTTGACAAAATCATAACTTACAATCTCACAAGTTTCTAGCCTTTTAGTTTGGTTACAAAACTTACAAACATGTGTGTGTGTGTGTTGGAGGGGGCCTGGTGAACCTTATATCAACCACGAAAAATGAGATTGATTTAATATATAATAAACTAAAGCTAATAAATATATGGTTGTAGAACATGGAGTTCTTTGTTTGGAATCTCAAACTAAAAATCATGAGGCAAATTGATAGTGCAATGGTGATCAAATTAGAATAGAAGTTACCTGTTGGAGGAGGACGAAGAGGTGGTAAGGACATAGGAGAGATTTGTGGAAGATCAAGAACATTAGAGAATGTATTTGCCATTAGTAAAGGGAGGGAGAGAGAGAGAGAGAGAGAGAGAGAGAGAGAGAGAGAGAGATGGTCGTCAGTAGGTTCAATGTGATATACTTCAATAGTTTGCCAATGCCACCATCTCCTATTTTTATCGAGCCTAGTGCATCTATATATACATCTCACGAATTAGAGAGAGAGAGACAGAAATAAGAGAGTGCCCGTTGTTGGAGATTAATACTCTCTCTCTCTCTCTCTCTCTCTCTATTGTAATTAGCTTACCTTATTACTAAGTTGTTACTCTACAAGCCATTATACTATGTCTTGGGTTCGAAACCCAATTATACTCACCTCTCTATTATATACTCCATACATATCTCTCAATTCTCATTCTCACTCTCTCTCTCTCTCAATCGTAATTAGCTTACCCTATTGGTAAGTTGTTACCTTACAAGTCATTATGTCTTGGGTTCGAAACCCAATTTTACTCACCTCTCTATTGTATACGCCATACATATCTCTTAATTCACTAGATGCCACTGTGGAATGTAGGGGTTGAACCCATGAGTGGTCTGGTCTCCATTGGGCAACCTTACCAACTGAGCTACATCCATCTGAGCTCTCTCTCTCTCTCTCTCTCTCTCTCTCTCTCTCTCTCTCTCTCTCTCTCTCTCTCCCTCTCTCTCTCTACTCTCTCTCTCAATATCACACTTGGAATATCACGTCTGACTTTCTCTTTCTCTTTTTCTCTCTTTACTTCTAATAAAAATTGCAAGTCATCAACCTCACACAAAGTTCATATAGATGCAATATACGAAGACTTGGTTTGAAAGATGGATGCATTCCATTTGCTTCATGATGCCTTAAAAGATTCCTCGATAAATGTATTTTTTTGCAGCACAAATGTATCATGGCTTAGGAGAGATATGGAGTCTCATGTTTCATATATTATATCACTTGTGTTGCAACAAACTGCAAAAACTATCTTCTTATCTAGATGGTTAAATTATAGATTTGTACACACTATAGCCCATCTGTTTGTCCATAATATGTTCCATGACTTCCATAAGACTTAGCTCAAATTCTCTTTGGTCTAAGACATGAGGTTGGGACAAAAATATGGAGACTGGTTGATTACAAGTTTGTGAATATGCGTATCAGACTTGGCTACAATGTGGTTCTTTCGATTACGTTCTTGTGGGCTTCTCCCATGTCAATCCAAATTTATCCTAGTATCCAATTCTTGCAATCACAATTTAATATAGTATATTCAAAATCTATATTTAAGAGTTTATAGTAGAGATTGGTCAATGAAATATTCTCTAAGTCCAAATGACCTCCTTTTACAAGGAATTTGCGCTCTCCCTCTCTAGTTGGGATGTCAATGCACATATTTCAAAACACTTGAGAAGCCAGAAAGGTGATTACCATCAACCTAAAAAAAATCATTTGACTATCACTATTCACTACATCCACCAATAGATTGTCATCTTCAAGCATTATGAATTACCTAATACCCATACAATTTTGTTATAATATGAACAAATACCTTTCACACAACACTACCATCAATTTGACATGGTTTGAGATTTCACGTAACAATTGCATCATATTGGAAACCTCAAGATGATATAAATAAAACCTTAACAAGGAGTTTCGTAATATTTGAGCAAAATAATTCATGGATTGTTTATTAAACTACTATACTATTGGAAAATGGTAGAGACAACCTGACCATAAGAAGTTGTGAGTGGTGACATCCACTATCATAGGCAAAAACTCATATTTATGCATTATGTGCATCCAATCTAGTGTATTCTAGGTTAACCTATATTGTGATAATTGGAAAGTATGACCAAGTTTATTTCCATGATTCCACTTATGCAAATCTCTTTGCAAAACCTTCATCTCTAGCAAGCACGCAAATCTAGGGCATCCACCATAGAATGAACAAACTTTGATTGGTCTACTTCACAACAAACTTTAAAATTCCTCATCAACAACTATCGTTATTCATACCAAAGAGAAGAGGACAATTCCATAATAATCTTTGGTCCCATATTAGTTGTCCTTCATATAATATGTTGACCAAAAGTACCTCTTATCATAACTCCTGTTTGATAAAAATCTCAAATAAACATCAAATTGATTGAATAATTGAGGATTTATCCCTATATAACATAGTTGTTAACCCTTCACAGAATGTAATGGATTGTGCATTTTTGGATGCTTATGCTCAACTGCTCATAAAATACCCCGTTGACTAGAAATCAAAGCACCCATAGCTTATGCAATTTAGAACAACAACAAATCCATTATACATTCCATGTTGGCATCGTTATTCATTGTTAATTGTGTTAGATCTCCAATTCTCCCTCTTCTTTAATATTAATGTTTCTAACTAATTCTCAAAAAAGTACATAAAGTTATGAGGAGGACAAGATGATTTTGGATTAGATGGGAACTCAATTGAATGTTATATTTGTTTGTGTCTATTCTTTAAGGTAGATTTACTCACCCTTCATTGTTAAAAATGTGAACCTCTTAATGAAGATATTTGGATATCCCAACAGGTCATTCCTCCGCAATCCACTAAATTGTTCTATGTTTCTCTCCTACTCTATTTGAGCCCACTCGGTAAGTATATTGTGACTGTTTCTAATATATTACTCATGGCCTTTGCTCCTTTAGCTTGATTGTTCACCTCCATTGCCTCCTTGCCCATAATGCCCTCACCTTGACATTATTTGTGAGGTTTATGTTGATGTATTGAAAGTTCATCTATCCTTTCAAGGGGATGGTTGTCAACATTTATAACCTTTGTAGGCATTTGCAATAAAATCTATGAGTGTGGTGAAATGGAATAAATCCCATGATTACTTATCCTCAAGCATGTCATTTCCTCTCAATATTCTAAAGAATACACATTTGATATATCCATTTTCATACAATATTGAATGCCATGAAGTCTCACCACAAACATAGTTAAACACACCCTTGTATAATCCCATGAGTCATAAATCCAACCCAAGTGCATCCATTCAAATAGATGAATAAACACAACAGCTTGTCATGAATGGGAATTGCCTTTATACCACTTAGCCATACAATACACGACCATGATCAATATTGTCCTCGAGAGGTCAGAAACATGAACCTTGGACCCAAACATAACACGAGAGTCTCATCTACTTCTGAAAACTTACAACACCTGGCCATGATCAATATTGTCCTCCAAAGGTCAGAAACACAAACCTTGGACCCAAACATGACACAAGGGTTTCATCTGTTTGTGAAGACGGTGTATTCACATATGGCTCAAGAATTTTTCTAAGGCTTTTCCTTGTGCTTAAGTGGAGAATGTACTTCCCTTAACAACAAGAATGGTATGTCCAAGTTGGAGAAGTGAGGTTGATGCATGTTGGCAGAGAAGCATTGTCAATTGAAGCTTCTGAAACTAAGAAAGATATTCAAATGTCAGAGGAAAGGATTCTTGGTAAACACTTTTAAAAATTATCTTGGTAATATAATCGGTATTAACTTTTACATTTCTTCCTAGTGATAAGCCTAGGATTTCAAAACCA